>NC_090825.1:177789200-178462504 GCF_028021215.1 Eschrichtius robustus | reverse complement strand
AGGGAGCAGGAAGGGTCTGGCTCAACCAGAGCCACAGACAAGTTGGGTCAGCAAAAATCAAGGAGCCAAGAGCCACAGGGGCCCTTGGGCTCCAGCCGACCATCTGCTCACGTACCTCATGATGGGGAGCTCACCACCCTACAAAGAGCCTCTTTCACCCTCCGACTGCTCTGACCCCAGAAGGTCCCTCCTTGTGGGACCCTTAGTGTCAGCCTACCCATCGAGGGGTGCCTGCTTCTAACAGGCTTGGGCCCTGGGGCGTTCTCACACCCGCCCCTGCCTGGTTCAGTTGCTGTTTCCCAAAGCCCAGTCTTCTCTGAGATGAGGCTCCACCCTCCCAGTCTTCAGGAGGGAGGGGTGACGGTACCCCGTCGGCTTAAACGCGGACACACAGATGTCAGCCACACAGACGCTTCCCAAAGGCAAATGTTTATTCTCAGAGACAACTTCTATTTGATGAAGATAACATTTTCCTACCAGAAAACTGCAAATCCATTCCCCTTGGCTCCCTTTGTTCACCCCCAGCTTCAAAAGCAGCTGCCCTCCCACCCCACCCCTGCCCCCAACTCAAGGGCCCAATTGCCATCTCTGCCTTGGTGGCCTGCCCTTAGGGGCACCAACCCACACCAAGTCCCACCCTGCCAGGACAAATCCCCCGGATGGGGACTAGTCTCCAGGTACGTCCCCACTGCCCTGAGCCCCCTCGGGCCACCTCTGCCTTCTCATACATCTGTTGATTGATTGATTGATTATTCATTCCATCAATGCCCGCCCCCCGCTGGGGGACCCTGCCCTGGACCCTCACCCCCCACTAGCCCAAGGATGTCCCGTCCTGTTCCCCCAGGCCCCTTGTCTGCAGTTCTGCCAACTGGCCCCTTGTCTTTGCTCCTGGGTGACCTCGGCTCTGCCCCCATCTTGCCCAGCGGCCGGCTGCTGGGTGGCCCTGGGGTGCGCCAGCTTCCTCCCGGGGAAGCAGACCCCACCCCTATGGCGTCCCCGGCAGGAGCCGGTGTTCACCGGGCAGGGGCGCGGGGCGGGGGTCCAGATGGGGGTCCGGGGGGCGCTGCGCGCGCGGCGGGGCGCGGGCCGGCGGTGACCTTGTCCGGGGGCGCGGGGCCGGGGGGAGGGGCGGAGCGCGGCGCCCGGCGGCGGGCGGGGACGGGCGGGGACGGGCGCGGGCGCGGCGGCGGCAGCTCGGGCGTGCGGGGGGCGGCGGCGCCCGAGCGGACACGGAGACGGCCAGCAGCAGCCGCGGCGGCGCCGCAGGGACGAGCGCCCAGGTAGGCGGCCGGGGCGGGGGACCAGGGCCCGCTGCGTCCCCCCGCGAGGCCCGCAGGTTCTCTCCCCGCGCGCCCTCCTTTGTCCGAGCCCCACCCTCCCCGGCCGCGGGGCCGGGCCCTCCACCGGACCCCCCTCCCCGGTCCGGCTGGGCCCCGGCCGGGCCGCCCTCCGCGCCCACCTTGGACAGCTCCCTCCCGGCATCACCCCCCCCCCCCCCCGCCACGGTACTGACGGGCAGCCTTTCGGCAGAGCCAGCCCCTCCTCCGGCCCACAGGAGCCCCCCTGGGTCCCGCTGTCAGGGCCCCTCCAGGAGGAATCGAGTGGGCCCTGAGCCCGTCTCCCCGCACCGCCGCCCCGTTCAGCCCTCCTGCTCCCTCTCCCAGCCGAGGCCCTCATCCAGGAGCCCCTCCTCTGGTGGACGGCCCTCCCCCACCACTTAGATCCTCCTCGGGCCCAGGGGAGCGCCCTCTCCTCAAACCCCTCACTGGTCAGGTAGTCCCTATGTCAGACCCCCTTGGGGCAGGCAGCCCGAGCCCCCAGGCCCTCCCCTGGGTTGGGGCCTGCTTTCTTGCACCTGAGGTCGCTCCAACCTCCCAGTAGCAGTGGGCTCCGGGGACCCAGGACCGGGCAGCTTCCTCTGGCCCGGGAGCCTCAGGGTGGGCTGCCTTGCACAGGGGAAGGACCCCAGGCTGTGTAGCCAGCCGGGGCCGGGTTCAAATCCTGCTCTGCTCTGCCACCTCTCTGCTGTGACCTTGAGCCCGTGCCACCCCCTTTTGCGCCTTGGTGCCCACAGCCCCCTCCCCCCAACCCCAGCCCATGGGAGGTGCGGGTGGTTTTCAAATGGCACCAGGTGTTCCTGGCGTGGGTTTGCGGGTTATTGAATGGGGCTCCTAGTCAGGGATCCCAGGCCCCAGTGGGCCCCTCCCGGAGGACACCCCTGCTGACAGGCCTGGAGCACTGCCAGGGGGTCTGCACCCAGAGCGAGGCAAGGGCTGGGTCTGGGGTGGCAGAACGGACGGTCACCGGCCACCCCAGATCCCTCGGCCAGTTGTGGCGGTGCCTGGCTGCATGCTGATGAGCCCACTTCTTGGGGTGCCCACCCAGGAAAGGTAGTGACTGCAGAGCAGGCTGGCAGCCTTGCCAGCCCTCCCCCCCCCCCCCACAGTGCTATGCATGTCACCGAGATGACTAAAAACAGTCCCCCACGAGTTAGAACCACTAAAGCTCCTACAAGTTTGCCTGGCACGTAATTTGTGAGGTACGTGTCGGCTGTTACCTTCTCCGTATGTCTTTTTCTGACAAACCTGGTACTTTTGATCATTGAGAATGTGCCTTCCCAACCCACGACCAGCCGAGTGCTTTACACCCTGGGCCCTTGTGATTGATAACCATGTCCGTCCATCTTTACTGAGGGCTCTGTGTGCCAGGCACCTGGCCAAGGGCTTTATCCAGCTCATGGCACTGCTTGTCCCAGCAGCTCCGTGGAGTGGGCACTGAGACTGCTCACATTTCACAGATGAGAACATCGAGGCTCGGGAACATCAATTTACTTGCCCGGGTTTTCACCGCCAGGGTCTTTCACACTATTGGGTCTTGCTCCCCGCCCTCGCCGCCCCCCCCCCCCCCCGCTCCCGCCCACCACACTCACACCTGAGGGAAGTAGCATGGCCTGGGTGCAATCTTGCCATATCTTCTCTATCCCATTGTAGACCCCGCCCCATGTTGAGGGACCCTCAGAGATGGCTGAGAAGGAGGCAGGGAAGGGGTCTCTGCTGTTTCTATAAGTAAGGACGCAGATGCTTGGAGACAGGCTTCCTGCCTTCCCACCCCCAGGTCACGGTTCTTCTCCCACCTCCATCATTTCAGGAATTGCTGTGCTGTGTGACCTCCCGAGGTCACTGGACCTCTCTGAGCACTGGGTAGGGGAGAGGGGAGAAGAGGACCTCCTCGCAGGGAGTTCTGTTCCTACGGACACATCAGACCTGAGCGGGAGGCCAGGGCAGGCCAGACCATAGCCTGGGTTTGGAGTTCAGGGAGCGAGGCTTTCTCTCTTTAGGCTAAGTTTTACTTTTCTCATCTACAGCCTGGGCTGCTGTGGGAAACCCGCTTTATGATTTGCAAATTCTTGGACCTCCAGCACCAGGATCACAGTTATGGGATGAGGGGAGGAGAAGAGCTTTAAAATGCAAGTTCCCAGGGCTGTGGCCCTGAACCAAAGGATTCACCACTTCCAGGGCTGAGGCCCTGCAATCTGCATTTTAAAGATGCCCTACCACACAGCTCCCATGAGGTTGAGGAGCCCCTGGGCTGGGGTGAGAGCAGGGAGCCTGTGATGGCCGGAGAGAGGCACCCCTTCACTTATTTTGCAGAGGAGAAACCTGAGGCTCAGGGTGGCAAAGCAGCTTGCCCAGGTCACAAAGCCAGGGAAAAGCCAGTGCCACGTGGGGGCTGGGGGAGCATGCAGGTGGAGAAAGCAGTTGGTGTGCACCCCACGCTGGCATCTCCATGCCTCTTCCAGCCCAGAGACCACCCCCCCGCCCCGGGGAAGGAATTTAGGCCCCAGATTTCATTGAGGGGAAGCAGACAGGCAGAGGGTCTGGCTCTGAGCCTGTGTGCAGGGCAGAATGGCAGAGTCAACCAAATCAACCGGGATGCAGGAGAAATGCCGCTCCTCTGAGAAGCCGCCCTTCCCGCCCCCTCCCAAGTGGGTGGTCGCTCTTGTCTGACACTCCTCTCTGTGCAGGGTCGGTCTGGGGTTCTAGCAGCTGAAGCGAGCCCTCCCGGCCCCACCCCGCACCCCCGCGTGGAAGATGCCTGAACAGAGCAATGACTACCGGGTGGTGGTGTTCGGGGCGGGCGGCGTGGGCAAGAGCTCGCTAGTGCTGCGCTTCGTCAAGGGCACGTTCCGGGACACCTACATCCCCACCATCGAGGACACCTACCGGCAGGTCATCAGCTGCGACAAGAGCGTGTGCACGCTGCAGATCACCGACACCACGGGCAGCCACCAGTTCCCGGCCATGCAGCGGCTGTCCATCTCCAAGGGCCACGCCTTCATCCTGGTCTTCTCGGTCACCAGCAAGCAGTCGCTGGAGGAGCTGGGCCCCATCTACAAGCTCATCGTGCAGATCAAGGGCAGCGTGGAGGACATCCCCGTCATGCTGGTGGGCAACAAGTGCGATGAGACCCAGCGGGAGGTGGACACCCGCGAGGCCCAGGCCGTGGCCCAGGAGTGGAAGTGCGCCTTCATGGAGACATCGGCCAAGATGAACTACAACGTCAAGGAGCTCTTCCAGGAGCTGCTCACGCTGGAGACACGCCGGAACATGAGCCTGAACATCGATGGCAAGCGCTCCAGCAAACAGAAGAGGACAGACCGCATCAAGGGCAAATGCGTCCTCATGTGAGCCCAGAGCGCCCACCGCCGGCGCCCCGCTGTCCCGGCCCCAGGCCTCTCCCCACGTCCTGTGCCCCCGCTCCCCGCCGCCCCCCCCACCCCCCCACCCCCGCCTCCTCTTCCCTCTCCTTCTCCTCCTCTTCCTTCTTTCCCCTTCCCCCACCATCTCTTCCACTTCTTTCTCTCCAACATCTCCGGCGGGGAAACTGAGGCCCTGCCGAGCCTGTGGCAGACCTGGGGCTCCAACCCAGCTCTGCCGTGTCACTCTGCCTTCCCCTCCCTCTTTGCCCCGCCCACCGTCCTGTCTGTACGCCCCCCCCCAAAGCCAAGCGCTGGAGGCGGCCCCCTTGATCTGCACATGGGAAAATGGGGGAAGCTGCCTGTCCCCATAGGGACTGAGGATGCCGGTTTTTCCTCCATCTCCGTGTCTCCCAGGACTCCCACCTCTGACTCTGCCCCCTGGGTGCCCCCAGCCAGACCTGCACCCTGCCCCTACATTAGATCACTGTGACCTTGCCGGGGAGGAGGGAGTTGAAACGCACATGGACCTCAGATTTTCTTTTCTCCTACTTGGTGTTTGACATACACTCCTCTCCCCCTTCCATCCCTCATGACCTCTGGCCTGTGCCCCCCTCCCCAGGTCCCAGACCACCCCTCTCACCCCCGTCCCCACGGATTGGTGGGGGGCCTTGCGGGCTGGGTCTCAGGCTGCCAGGCAATAACCACAGGGCTCACAGCAGTGCCCCGCCAGCCCGGAATCTCACTCCCCGCCCCGCCTGGGCTTGGGGTGCAGGCAGGGGAGGCCTGGGACCGGCCGATGGCCACGGCACAACTCCAGGGGACTGTCTGGAATTAATATGGAGGGCCTTCCCGGACATAGCCCTCAGACAGAGATCGAGACAGTTTGTCGCCACCGAGCCCAGGGCAGGGGACCTGGGGTGTTGGTGAGGGGTTGCCGGGCCCCGTCCAGAGGCAGGCATCTGGACCCAGCACTGGCAGGATCTGAGGGGCTGGACGCAGAGCTCTGCCCAGCCCAATTCCTCCCACCTATGGGGCCCCCCGGGGGGGGCACCCAGGAAGGCGTGGGTCCTGAAGTCAGGGTGTGCCCACCACCACCGTGAGATTCTGTTTTTGTGAGTGTCTAGATGACACCACACTCACGGGACCCAGTGAGGCCGTGTCGGACAGTATGAAGGTGACCTGTAGGCCTGGGGTGGGGTGGGGGGCACCCATGGGATGACGCATTGGGCCCCTTGGTGTGCTGGGCAGATGGCTTGTGTCTAAGCGTGTGTGGGGGGCTCCTGTGTGTGTGATGGTCTGTCGTGTGATCCCAGTGTAGGGTGTATGCAGGGGTGGGTCGTGTGGTTGCCAGGAGGACTAGACACCTGTGATGTGTGAGCCTTGGCACCTGCAAGAGTGTGACCGTGTGCAGCTGCGTTTTCGGGAGTGGGTTACGGGATTTAGCAGAGAGCATCTGTGGATCTGTTTGTCCTGACTGTCTGAGGAGCACCACGCCTGCTGCACTCTGTCGTAAGGGGGCTCTCAGCCCAACATCTGTATCCATCAGCCGTTGCTGGGGAACACATGAGCGCAAACTCAGCAACTTGCAGCAGCACACATTTGTGGTCTCAGCATGAGGCCAGCTGGGCTGTGGTCTCATCCAAAGACGTGACCAGGGACAGATCCACATCCAGCTCATGTGCTCCTGGGCAGCATTCAGTTGCCTGTGGTCTCAGGACTGAGGGTCTCAGCTGCCTGCTGGCCGTGGCTGGAGCTGCCCTCAGCTCCCTGCCTCCTGGGCCTCTCCCTGGGGCCACTCGCAGCGCTGGTGTCATTAGGTGCAAGGAAGCGGCACGTGTGTGTGTACGTGTGCGTGTGCACCCGCAAAAGAGAGGTCATGTGACCACGTGGACTGTACGTGGGTAAGAGGGACTGTTTGTGTCCATCTTGGTAGCAGTGTGTTTTTCTCCTTCTGCATCTGTATGGCTGTTCACTCCGCAAATATTCACTGGGCCCACTGGGAGAAGGAGGGAGTGTGTGTGTGTGCACGTGTGTGTCACCGCCCGGCGCGTGGACAGGCCCACGGAAGAAAAGGCAGCATCCTGTCTGAGCACAGCGGAGCACCCCTGTCCTGTGGCGGGTCCAGGGCCCACCAGCAGCTGGTGTTGACCCCTCCCACTTGAAGGTGCCGGAGAAAGTGGGGCTGCGCAGGGGTCTGCGGCCCTTTCTCAGGGACACACCCTGATAGCACAATCTCCCTGGGGCTCTGCCTGCCTCCAGGCCTCTTCTGCCCCAGGCCCTGCCCCGACCCTGGGGTTCTCCAGCAGGAGGGGGCCAGAGCCTGCCCCAGCTGCTGGCCCATCCTGCCTCGGCACCCCTGGGTCTGGGGACCGTGCCAGGCCATGCTTGCTGTCCCCGCCCCTGCCCCCTCACCTCCCGCATGTGGGTGCCCCCCGCCCCCCGCTGTGGGGTCTGTGTAGCATTCGCTCTACAAATAGTCTTCCTGCAATAAAGAAGTGGATTCCGCATTCCCCAACAGTGTGCCTTTTTTGGGATGGGGAGGTCAGCTCGCCACCTGTAAAGGATGAGAGACCGGAAAGATGAGGGGTGAGGGATGGGTCTGTGGGAAGAGTTCGGACTTTTGTGACGAGGACTCTGGGGCATCATGGGAACATTTCAGTGCTTCTCCCCTGTGGCCCCCACAAGAGATCACGCCGGCCCTGCTGGACCCTGTACTTCCTGCAGCCAGTGAGGTGACCGGGCAGGCACTATGATCCTCATATTACCTGGGGAACAACCTGCAGGATGTAAAGCAACTATACTCCAATAAAAATTAATTAAAAGAGCAACAACAACAAACAAACCTGCAGGGCCTCAGTTTTCCCATCCACTAAATGGCTCAGGGCAGATTTCGTGAATTTATAAACAAGGCCAGGACTAGGGTGAGAGAGCGAGGCACTCGCCATGTGTGGCAAAAAACTCAGCCATCTAGATACATATTTTACTGCAATATTTAATGTAAAGGAAGCCATGATGAACAAAACATCACTATTTGAAATAAAGACAGGATCTGACAGGGCTGGGGCTAGAGAGTAGCAAGGGAGGTGGTTTGCACAAGCGCAGAATAAAATTTTGTCTTTAGTTATTTTGTTCATCATGGATTATTTCTGCATTTATTTTGACTTTCTAAAATATGGCATTTATATAGTATTTATCTGGATGGTGAGTGTTTTGGGGTGCCCCTTTAGGTTCAGGATTTGAGAAAAGTGCCTCACTTGCCTCACCCCAGCCCTGTCCTAATCTGTCTTTGGGGCTGCAAGAATCGCCAGACCTGATTTTTCAAGAGTGCCTGGAAATCTGGATTTCTTTTTGTGAAACAACCTGATTTTTAAATGTTGGCAACGAATTTAGAATTTTACAGCATTTAGGGGCCACCAGTTTGCAACCCTTGTGCAGACAGTAATTCCTCCTGTGGGATGGAGCTGGGGAGTGAGATGCTGACTCCAGGCACCTGGTTCTGTCTGTGCACTGCAGGGGGTGAGCAGGGAGGTTCCTGCAGGGATGACAGCAGCCCTGGGGGGGCCCAGCTGGGAGGCCAGCAGCTCAGATCACAGAGTAACAGTGTTGCACAAAGTTCTGGAAGTCCCAGAATACAGTGGCTCTATCCTCCTGTATAAGAAAGTCTCCCCTCCATGACCGCTGGGTACCTTCGGAGACATACCAAATGTTTCCCAGCATCAACGAGGGAGCATGTTAAACATGCACATTCCAGGGGTTCAGTTCCTTTCAGGATTCTGATTCATTCGATCTGGGTGGGGGCCCAGGAATCTGCATTTTGCAATCAAGGCCCAGGAGTTAGGATATTAAGAAACCCTGGACAGGGTTGGGCGAATGACCTTGAGTTTAACCTCTCGGAGACTCAGTTTCCACCCCTGTAAAACGGGGGGGGTTATGTCGTCTCGCCTCCTAGCCTTATGCAGAGCGTTCAACGACAGGAAGCAGTTATTATTATTGTCCTGCATGTCAAGCGACTGATTAGGAGGGGACATTTTCTCCCCGCACGTGAGGTAGGATTCGGATTTGAAGCCGCGGCCCCATCCGGGATTCGAACTCGCGAAACGCCTTGCACCTCCTCGACGTCACTAAGTCACCTCTGAAACTCGGCTCGCCGCCCCGCGGCGGGGTCGACCACACTGTACCTATTTGCATATTAGCATAGCTCCTCCCCCATGCGCGTTCTCCCCTTGCGGGTGGCCAGCAGCGGTGCCACTCAACGCTCCGCCTCCAGGCCCCGCCCACGCCCCACGCCCCACCCCCTCCCCCAGGCGCAGCCTACCCCGCTGTCTGCCCTGCGCCCCGCCCCGAGCCCTGGCTCCCGCCGCCGGCTCCCGCGATTGGCCGCATGGGGCGCCAATGCCCGCCCCCTGCGAGCCGCCCCCGCCCCCGCGTAGGGGAGCGAGCGCTCGCGGGCCCGTGGTGGGTTAGGCTTCGCTGCGTGAGGGGCTGAGGCGGCTGTGGTGGCGCGAGCGCAGGTAAGGGCGCGTGCGGCAGCGATTTGGGCCAGGGTCTGCCCCCCCCCCCCCCCCCCGCCTCGAGTGCCAGGGTCAGGGCGCGGCCGGGGCGGAGGGGAGGCCCGGGCGGCCGCGGGTGGCGAGTCCTGGAACGGCTGCGGACGGAATCGGGGGTCGGGGTCTGTGAGGAGGGGCCGGGGATTCGGCTTAGGGGTTGGGGTCGGGGTTCCTGAAGGGGGTGCTGGGCCGGGGGTTTGGGGTGGAGTTGGGGGCTGGAGCTGGGGGTCGAGGTTAGCTGGGGAGGGGACTGCGATGGAGTTGGGGGTCCCGGTGGCCGAGGAGGGTGATCGAGGAACTCGGGGTCAGGGTGAGCTGGCACAGGGCCAGAGAGCAGAGTCTGGGGGAGCCAAGGGAAGAGGGGGTGTCAGGCTCCTTTCAGAAAGCTTCCGAGGGCTATCAGGAGAAATGGAGAGTTAGGAGTCTGTGAGTGATGAGAAAGGGGGGGGGGAGGGAGGTGGGATAGAAGCTGAGAGACCCCCCCCCTCCTTTTTGCAGGAGGTTGATTATTCAGGAGGAAATGGGGGGATCTCGGTTAGAAGTCAGTTATGAGGATTGTGGAGGGGAATCCCCCCCACTTTGGCTAATCATCTGGTGTAGAAGGGGGCATGGGGCAGAAACCGTTTGGCAAGGCAGTGAGCTGCAGGAGATGGGCTTTGGACACACTTTGCAAGTTGTGTTTCTGGGAGGCAGGGTGCAAAGGGGAAGCAGAAAGGCTCGTGTTGGTGACCGAATTTTTCAGGAATTTGGGGGCTCAGGAGCCCAGAATCAAAGTGGGAGTTTTGGGGACAATGATATTGAGGGAAGTGGGTGGCACTTTTATTTTTCCTGGGGAGCGGGGGTTGCTCGGGGCTGGAAGGTGGGCGGTAGAAGACAGGCGTGATGAGCAGCAAAGAGCCTTCACCATTGCTAGGTGTCAGCGAGGCAAATGCCAAGTTCACAGACTTGTTCAGTCGCGTGCTGTGGTCTTGCACGGGTTGAGAGTGTAGCGGGCTCTGGAAGGTGGGCCTGTGTTCCCATGTCCACTCGGGCTGCTTGCTTGGCTGTGTCGCTTCTGGGGATTTAGTTTACTCCTCTGTAAAGTGGGAATAATAAAATAGGAGCAGGTACCTCACAGGATGGCTGCGAGGGTCAAATGAGGGGATGCGTGTACCTCGCACGCTGCTGGCACGTGGCGAGGGTACGTGCGCGTTGATAATGATGTTCTAAATTAAGGTTTTTTTGGGGGGAGGAAGGTGGGTGGGTAGAATTACTGGGTTGTCAGGGAGGGGAGGGAAGGAATCACTTGAAGCTTGACACCAGTCCCTCAATTTTAGGGTGCACATAAGAATCCCCTCTGGAGCTTTGAAAAAGAATCTGCAAGAAATATCGTTTCTTCATATTATTAAAAATGAGGGGAAAACAACAACAAAAGCCAGATCTACCTGCATCTGCCTGGGTTCTGAAGCTTTATCAAGGAACAAGCACATCTGCTTAAGAGAAAGCTTCTCGGGTGGTTTTGATTACGTGTACCCCACAGGAGCCATTCGGATGTGTGCCCTGAAGGGGACCACTGGGCCACGATTATATGAGCTTTACAGCTTGAGTTCACGTGATGGACCAGGGTCTTTCCCCTTGGCAGTGCTGACAAACATCGCGCTGCTGGCATTGGGGCCGGGTCTGTGGGGGGCCGTCCTGGGCACTGGGGGGTGTGAAGTAGCATCCCTGGCCCCAGCCACTCGATGCCAGGACTCCTCCCCCGCCAGTGTGACAATGACAGATGTCCCCAGATGTCCCCCCCCCTGCCCCCAGGGAGCAGAATCGCCCCTGGTGGAGACACCTTTCGGAAACAAAAGTAAGTTATTGTTTCCTTTAAAGGTCACACCTCGCCTTTGATCCTTAGGAAGTATGGCCATTCAGATTTGGGTTGGTTTTTATATCATCTCGTGTTCTGGTTTTGAGAGGAAAACAAAAATCACACCGCTTTTAGAGAATTTTAGAAATGCTGACTTCTTTCTAGGTGGGTCTTTTGTGTGGCTTTTGAACACTTATACTGATTTTGAATATAGGATTAATTGATTGGCTGCAGTCACTGAAAGATGCCTACGTTTGTGATTTGTTTCCTTGGTTGTAACCTAGCGCAGGAGGCTTCTACGGGAGCTTGAGTTCTTCCAGTGGTTCTTGGTCTCCAACTGCAAACGATTGTGACTGATGCCATTGTTTTCTGCTCCATGTTTCATAAAGCCTGGGGCCCTATAGTTTGAAGGGAAAGGCAACTGAATATGAATTACCCTGACACACAGACAGTTCAGCTTCGTGCTTACTGAATGGAAGCATTTTTTTGGGTACACCCTGTTGTGATGTAAAAAGTGCCTTCTTCTCACCAAAGTGTTATTACAGGTTTTCTCATTTGCATCTGGAAACAAATAGTCGTCTTTAAAATTGTATTTCCTATGGCATTTGTGTTGTTTTTTTTTGGCTCTGCCAAGGGGCATGCAGGATCTTAGGTCCCCAGCCAGGGACTGAACCCATGCCCCCTGCAGTGGAAGCGCAGTCTTAACCACTGGACCGCCAGGGAAGTCCCAGGCATTTGTGTTCTTGAAGCTCCTGTGTAATTTCTTAGGGAAGCGTGGTTGGGCCCGGCCTCCATGACTTTGGAACTTTCAGGAGCTTTCTAGAGAGGACGGTACCCAGGACAGTTGCGTGATTGCTGGGTGTTGACACAAACTTCAACCCCTTCCATTGCTCCCCGCAGGCTGCTGTGTCTTCACAGCCCAAGGGTGATGGGCCGAGCCACGTCTTTGTACTGGGAAGGTTTGTCTCCTGCAGGCCCCGTCCTTGACGATGTCAAGGTTTGCCACGTTCAATGCTCATTTCAGCAGCTCTGGACCTCGCTTTTCACCGCTTCTCTCTTGTGCTGCCCTTGGGCATGGCCTCTCCCTCTCTCTCTTCAGGGTCTAGAGAAAAGTGTTCATTCCATATGTCACCCAGGAGACCTCGGAGACCAGACTGGGTCACTGAAAAGGTGGGTGACTTGTCCCAGGCACTCACATCCCGCCCCCTCCTTGTCCACGCTGTGACGTTGCATCTTGTCCTGCCAGCTGGTGGATAGGGGGGCTTGTGGGCAGCTCTGAGACTCTTAACAGAAACAGTACCAGTTCTCCCTGAGAACCTTGCAAAGGGGAGAAATCTTATTACTTTTTTATTTTTTAAATTGAGGTACAATTGCCATTTCATAAAACTCAGCCACTTTAGCACACAGTTCAGTTTTTTCGTACGTTTATCGAGTTGTGCGACAATCTGTATAAACCCGTCTTAGAACCTTCCATCACCTCAGTAAGATCTCCATCCCCATGAGCAATCACCCTGATCCCCCCTCCCCAGCTGACAACCAGGAACCCACTCTCTGACTCTGTGGATCTGCCCGTTCTGGACGTTTCCCATCAGTGGAATCACACCCTGTGTGTCCTCCTGCGTCTGGCTTCTCTCACTGAGCATCGTGTCCTCAGGGTCCGTCCATGTGGTAGCGAGTGTCAGGGCTTCTCTCCTTTCGTGGCTGAGTGACGTTCCTGTGTGTGGAGGGACACGTGTTTATCCGTTCACCTGTCGGTGGACATCTCGGCTGCTCCCACATTTTGGCAGTGAAGGATCGTGCTGCTGTGTAAATGGCTTTTTTCCTGGGCATTTGACAGCCCACTAAACTGAAGCTCAGAGGTTGGGGGTGGTCGTTTGGGCATCAGCCCCCCACCCCGGATCTGCCTTTCTCTCTCCCCTCTGTGTTTCTTCCCCCCCCTTGAGTTAAGTGTTTCCCCGTCTCTTGATCAGAACATCGCAGCTGGCAGATCAGCCTCTGGTCTCTCCTGCTCTGATGGGTTGAGCCCCCCCATGACCAGAATCTTCTCTCTAAAGCTGAGATTGGCTTTTCATTTCCCCGCCACCTTCACCAGCTCATCACCCACTCGACAAAATCGAGATTGCTCCCTTGGCCCTTGGTGGCACCGGGGAGTTGGACCCACCCCACCTTCAGAGTGACCTTCACTTGGCCTCCAGTTACCACCCCTCCCGCTCCTCCTGGCCGCCCGCCCAGCTCAGGCCCCCCAGCTTTCCTGGACGGTGCAGTTTGCTGTCTCCTTTGTCTGAAACCTTCCTTCCTTCCTTCCTTCCTCTCCCCAACAAAGGCTGGTTGTGTGCCTATTTTAAGCTTCAGACCGGGTGCCAGGCTCCGGGAGCACCACGTGAATGGGACGCTTGTGTGCGTGTGGGGGGCAGCGTAGAGACGGGGCCCCGGGGCCTTTCTGTCCCTGGCCCGGCTCTCTAAGTTGGGGTCCCTGGGGGTGGCGGAGATGGGGGTCCAGGCCTGTGTGTTCCATGAGCTCCCCAGGTACGCGGCGACAGGAAGAAGTCTCTTGGGCGGCGGTGAGGTGGGGATGACACCTGTGCATGAGATGGTCAGGGGCAGAGGCCAGAGAGAAGGTTTGCACCGAGAAGTTTGCCAGGGGGCAGGTGGGAGGAGCACAGCCGTCACGGGCAGGGTCTCCCCCCTCCCTGGGAACCCTGGACCCTGGGGCTGGTCATCCTCTATCTGGGGCCATCCTGGGCACCGTGGCTGTGGAGCACCTCTCCGGCCTCCACCCTCTCGATGCCGGGATGCAGTGCCGAGGGAGAGAAACCGATTTGTAGAAGTTGCTCCCCGTTTTGGAATTTCTGAAAATTAACTGTTTGGAGATGATAAAAGACAAAAAGGTGACCCATCTTTGCAGTATGTCAATTAGTTTGCTTTTCATGACTGTGGGTGTGCATGGGTGTGTGCACGTGAGTTTCCGCAGCTCTTTGCTAACATGATGAGGTGCCGGGCGAGGGGCCAGGTGAATCTGGGGTGCAAATTAATTTGAAACCTGCCCGCCAGCTCTGCTTTGTGACAGTTACCACTGATCATATCTTTTGTCCTTGGTTGTCAAGGCCATGACCCCTGCCTTCTTAAGAAGCTCCTTAATTTGTTGGACAAAAAAGTCAAGAAAAATCAAAAGCAGGAGATGAATCCAGCCAAGTCCGTGCAGCTCCCGTGCTGGGGCAGACAGGCTGTGGCTGGGAGGGTCAGAATAAGGCCCCGGCCCTACCAGCCTTGTCTTTGCCTACTGGTGTGACTTTCCTGGGGCCCCCGTAACAAAGCGCCACAGACCAGGTGGCCTGAAGCAACAGAAATCTGTCTTTTCCCAGTCCTGGAGGCCAGAAGTCTGAAATCAGTGTGGGTCAAGCCACACTTCCCCTGGGGGCTCCAGGGCAGGGTCCTTCCTGCCTCTTCCGGCTTCTGGAAGGTGGTAGTTTCCAGCAACTCTTGGTGCCGCGTGGCTTGTGGATGCATCACTCCGGTCTCAGTCTCGGTCATCACGTGGCCATCACACTTGTGTGTCTGTCAAAGGAAACCCAGAGCTGGATAGTAGTTAGAACGGTAAAAACAGACTTTACCCTGAAACGATTGCAACGGGGAAAAGAAACCTCAGTGTAGAACTAGGCTCCACTCTGAATACAGCACGGACAAACGGGGACGCGTAGCCGAGGAGCAGGTGGGGGTCCGTGGATGGAAAATTGCCAAGAGGAAACATAAGGGGAGATTCTGGTTAAAGGGACCTCTGAGGATTCCGGGTGCGGGTGGCCGGATCAGACGTCACCTGGGGGAGGGGCTGAGGAGCCCGAGGAGGTATTGGGAGTTATCAGATGTGGAGGCTGGGGGAGTCTCAATCAACCAACTTAGCAGGATCCTTGTTAAAACTGGATGATGCAGAGATGAACACGGGAACCCAAACGTCGAGGTCCCATTGACAAGTTCAAGGTAGCCTGAGTAGAATCGGGTCAAGGAGAGCATCTTTATCAAGTCTCACGCGTGTCCACATTTCCCTCTTCTGAGGACACCAGTCGTTGGCTTAGGCCACCCTACTCTGTGTGACCTCACTTCAGCTCGATGACACCCGCAAAGATGCCATTTCTAAATCAGGTCCCATTCCCAGCTACCAGGCTTAGGAAGCGCACGTATCTTTGGGGAGGGACACTGCACCCCACGCCACCTAGAAAGGGGTCACCCTCGTGGGGTGAGAGTCAGCTTTTGCGGGGCCCTGTGGTCCTAGTTTCTAAATGCCCTGTTCTCCTCTCCCCCCATTCCCTCTTTCTCAACACCGGAGAAGTCAACATTTGCACCATCTGACAGAAAATGGAGAACTCGGGGCCTGACTGGGCCCCTGGGAGGAAGCGGGAGTTTTCAAGTTCACGGGGACAGGAGCGTGGAGGAGGTCACAGGTTACCTCGCAGCCCCGGGGAAGCTCTTGGTTATTTGTCATCTGTAGGACGGGGCAGGAACACCCTCCTTGGCCACTTGCAGGTTGTGCAGATCCAGTGAGGCACCTCTGGAGGAGGTGGTGGGAATTTTCTGTAAATATGAGGTGTTCTTGTTATTAACGTGATGGGTTTGATTAAGGCAGGGTTTCTCCTCCTCGGCAGTGTGGACACTGGGGGTCCATCCGGTCATCCTCTCTGGGGGGCCGTCCTGGGCACTGTGGGGTGTGGAGCAGTCTCCCTGGACCGCACCCACTCGATGCCAGGAGCCCCCCCAGTCCTGACGGCCACAGATGCCCCCAGACACGGCCCAGTGTCCCCTGAGGGGGCAGAGTCACCCGCAGATGGGAACCATTGGGCTGAAGTATGTCGAAAAAGATTTTACGATTCTATGATTGCACTAAAGTAAAAAGATACTTTTTAGAAAAATTTTTTTAAATTTTAAATTTTATTTTTATTTATTTATTTTTGGTCGCATCGGGTCTTCGCTGCTGAGCACGGACTTTCTCTTGTTGCAGCGAGCGGGGGCTACTCTTCGTTGTGGTGTGTGGGCTTCTCATTGTGGTGGCTTCTCTTGTTGCAGAGCACGGGCTCTCGGCGCACGGGCTTCAGTAGTTGTGGCACGTGGGCTCAGTAGTTGTGGCTCGAGGGCTCTAGAGTGCAGCCTCAGTAGTTGTGGCGCACGGGCTTAGCTGCTCCACGACATGTGGGATCTTCCCGAAGCAGGGCTTGAAGCCGTGTCCCCTGCATTGGCAGGCGGATTCTTAATCGCTGCGCCGCCAGGGAAGTCCCCAAAGATACTTTTTTTTTAATAGACTTTTTTTTTTTGCTTATTTCTTTTTGTTTTCTGTTTTTATTTTTTGGCTGTGCCGCACAGCATGTGGGATCTTAGTTTCCAGATCAGGGATCGAACCAGCACCCCCTGCACTGGAAGTGAGGAGTCTTTTTTTTTTTTTTTTTTTTTTTTTTTTTTAAATTTATTTATTTATTTATTTATTTATTTTTGGCTGCGTTGGGTCTTCGTTGCTGCGCACGGGCTTTCTCTAGTTGCGGTGAGTGGGGGCTACTCTTCGTTGTGGTGCGCGGGCTTCTCATTGTTGTGGCTTCTCTTGTTGCGGAGCACGGGCTCTAGGCGCGCAGGCTTCAGTAGTTGTGGCACGTGGGCTCAGTAGTTGTGGCTCGCGGGCTCTAGAGCTCAGGCTCAGTAGTTGTGGCGCACGGGCTTAGTTGCACTGCGGCATGTGGGATCTTCCCAGGCCAGGGCTCGAACCTGTCTCCCTTGCATTGGCAGGCAGATTCTTAACCACTGCGCCACCAGGGAAGCCCTGGAAGTGAGGAGTCTTAACCACTGGACTGCCAGGGAAGTCCTTTAATAGACTTTATTTTTTTTTAGAGCAGTTTTAGGTTCACAGCAAAACTGAGCAGAAGGTACAGAGGTTTCCCGTACGCCCCTGCCCCCCATGTGGACACAGCCTCCCCCATCATCACCGTCCCCCACCAGTGGGGCATTCGTTATAATCGAGAAACCTTCGTGGACATGTCACTGTCACCCAGTGTCTGTAGTTGACCTGAGGGTTCCCGCTTGGTCTTGTATGTTCTACGGGTTGAGACAGATATATACGGACATGTATCCACCTTGACAGTACCGTGCGGGATAGTTTCACTGCCCTAAAAATCCTCTGCTCTGCCAGTTCATCCTCCCTCCCCGTTATTTTGTTTTTATGGGCAAGGAGCTAAGAACAGCTTAGTAACCTTGAGTGCCCGTAGGGACAGGTTTAACTCTGTAGTGTACGGAGTTTTATATGAATTACTCCTCCATGTTCTCCACTCCAAAAAGCCATGCTGTCCAAACAGAAACAGGATTTGGGCCTCAGATTTAATTGTATTTTTTAATTTTTTTTTTTGGCCGTGTTGGGTCTTTGTTGCTCCACGCGGGCTTTCTCTAGTTGCGGTGAGCGGGGGCTACTCTTCGTTGTGGTGTGTGAGCTTCTCATTGCTGTGGCTTCTCTTGTTGCGGAGCATGGGCTGTAAGCGTGCGGGCTTCAGTAGTTGTAGCACGCGGGCTCAGTAGTTGTGGCTCACAGGCCCTAGAGCGCATGGGCTTCAGTAGTTGTGGCGCACGGGCTTAGTTGCTCCTCGGCATGTGGGATCTTCCCGGACCAGGGCTCGAACCCGTGTCCCCTACATTGGCGGGTAGATTCTTAACCACTGAGCCACCAGGGAAGTCCCTATTTTTTAATATTTTAAAATTTTATTTTATTGAAGTATAGTTGATTTACGATGTGTTAATTTTTGCTGTACAGCAAAGTGACAGTTATACACATATATATTCTTTTTTTTTTTTTTTTTTTTTTTTAATTTTCTTTTCTGTTACGGTTTATCCCAGGAGTTTGGATATAGTTCCCTGTGCTCTACAGTAGAACCTTGTTGCTTATCCATTCTAAATGTAATAGTTTGCATCTACTAACCCCAAACTCCCATTTCATCCCTTTCTCTCCCCCGCTCCCCCTTGGCAACCACAAGTCTGTTCTCTATGTCTGTGAATCTGTTTCTGTTTCATGGATAGGTTCATTTGTGCCATATTTTAGATTCCACATGTAAGTGCTATCATATGGTATTTGTGTTTCTTTTTCTAACTTACTTCACTTAGTATGATAATCTCTAGTTGTATCGATGTTGCTGCAAATGGCATTATTTTGTCCTTTTTTATGGCTGAGTAGTATTCCATTGTATATATGTACCACATCTTCTTTATGCATTCATCTGTCCATGGACAGATTGTTTAGGTTGTTTCCATGTCTCAGCTATTGTGAATAGTGCTGCTATGAACATAGGGGTGCATGTATCTTTTTGAATTAGAGTTTTCTCCAGATATATGCCCACTTGGTGGGTCGTTTTTAGAGCTACTGAAATATCTGCAGGTTGAAAATGTGGATTGAGAATCAGAGCATCTTGGAAAGTCAGTTGTGGAAGGGCCCCGAGATTGTCCAGTCCAGGGGGCGGCATGGCTTATGGGCCAAATCCTCCATCGCCATCTATTTTTGTAAGGCCCCTGAGCTAACAGTGGTTTTTCTGTTTGCTTGTTTGTTGTTTTGGCCTTGCCTCGTGGCTTGCGGGATCTTAGTTCCCCGACCAGGGATTGAACCCAGGCCCTCAGCAGTGAAAGCACTGAGCTCTAACCACTGGACCACCAGGGGGATGGGCCACCAGGGAATTCCCAGAATGGTTTTTACATTTTTCTTTTTCTTTTTAATTGGGATACAGTTGCTTTACAATGTTGTATTAGTTTCTGCTGTACAATGAAGTGAATCAGCTATATATATACATATATCCCCTCCCTCTTGGACCTCCCTCCCACCCCCCATCCCACCCATCTAGGTCAGCACAGAGCACAGAGCTGAGCTCCTTGTGCTCTACAGCAGGTTCCCACCAGCTACCCGTTTTGCACAGGGCAGTGCACATACGTCAATCCCAGTGTCCCAATTCATCTCCCTCCCCCGGCCCCCCGCTGTGTCCACACGTCAGTTCTCTATATCTGCGCCTCTATTCCTGCCCTTCAAACAGGTGCATCTGTACCATTTTTAAATGGTTGAAAAAAGTCAAACAAAGCCTGATATGTCATGACGCGTGAAAATTACAGAGTTCACATTTCGGTGTCCAGAAGCAAAGTCTTATTGGCACAGATCCACATGCATCCGTTCACGTGTTGCTCATGGCGGCTTTCCCACCACACACGAGACGCTAAGGCTCACAAAGCAGAAAATATTGATTCTTTGGCCCCTTCCAGGAAAAGTCTGGCCACCCCTCTAGTCCAGCTTGTGTGATTTACAGATGGCGAGACTGAGGCCCAGCGGTTTCACGGGTTCATGGCAACGCTGGGACTTGAACTTGGGGTTTCATAGCTCTTATGGTTTCATTTAAGCTCTAGTATTGGGAGAGCAAATAATACTTGACTTCTGAGACGTTGCCTCTGATGCTGCCTAGTTAGGAGCTTGGATTCCCATAGCCTTCTGGGTGAGCAGGGGTTAATGATTTGGGAACAACTGTATGGAATGATTATATTTCCCGTAGCATCGTGCCCTACTGAGATAGATCACTGATTTTCTGTAGTGTCACGAGACGTGAGGGACACGCGTCTTAGAAATAACAGGCTCTTAGATTTAAAGAACCGTGGCCTCTGATAGCTCAAAAATAGGTCGCATTTTAAGACATATGTTTATTATAATGTTACTTAAAAATGTACAGACATCAAACTTTGTATATAAATGTCTGTGCTCGTAGCTTTTACATAATGAACTGAAAAAAAGCATGTAAAGTAAATGAAAACAAAGTAGTAACACAGTGAAGTAATGGGCATCCAAATGCATATTCAGACAAACCCTTGTAATGTCAGGCGATCGGTGTTTTTTAGGAAGATGTTCCAAGAGCCACAGTTTGCCACGCAAAGCGTCCCAGAGCGAGCTTGGAAAAGGCCAGGTTGCTGTGAAAACTGAGGCTCCCTTCCCTGGGCTGGGGCTCCTCGCTCAGCACCTGCTGAACTTAGCACTGCCTCTCTCTTTAGGTTGAGAAACTGACAGATTAGTTCTTCCAGGCTGACTTGTAAATATTTGAGGCAGGAGCGAGAAATGGAATTTTTTTTCTCCTTCAAATTGCTACTTAATGAAATGCAGAGCTGTTCTTTTTTTCTTTTTTTTTTTTTTCAGAGTTGTTTTTGACTTGAATGACTGACAGCAGGAGGTGATGGGAGGAAGCTGAGCTGGTGGGGCTTTGGGGAGGAGCTGGGCGGTTTTTATTGTTTAAAAAACTAGGTTGGCTCCGTTCTGTCTCTCTGTCTCTATCTTTCTGTCTCTGTCTCTGTCTCTCTCTGTCTGTCTCTCTTTGTCTCTCTCCTTCTGTCTCTGTCTTTCTTTCTCTCTGTCTCTCTCTTTTTCTGTCTCTCTGTCTCTCCCTCTGTCTCTGTCTCTCTGTCTCTCTCTGTCTCTTTCTAGCTCTCTCTGTCTCTGTCTCTCTTTTTTTTAAAAATAATTAATTAATTAATTTATGGTTGCGTTGGGTCTTCGTTTCTGTGTGAGGGCTTTCTCTAGTTGTGGCAAGTGGGGGCCACTCTTCATCGCCGTGCGCGGGCCTCTCACTATCGCGGCCTCTCTTGTTGCGGAGCACAGGCTCCATACGCGCAGGCTCCGTAATTGTGGCTCATGGGCCCAGCTGCTCTGCGGCATGTGGGATCTTCCCAGACCAGGGCTCGAACCCGTGTGCCCTGCATCGGCAGGCAGATTCTTAACCACTGCGCCACCAGGGAAGCCCTCTCTCTGTCTCTCTTTCTGTCATCAGACGGTTCCAGGAGCTTCTCAGGGGCTGTGTAAAGAAAACAAAGCATGTCCAGTGATGTTCACAAACCTCACATGTGTGTGCAGTTTGGGGCCATGAAGGACAGGGGACCAGGGTTCTGGAACCTCGGGTTCCAGTCTCAGCTCCATTTCTTTTTTTTTTTTTTTTTAAATATTTCTTTATTTATTTGTTGTGCCGGGTCTTAGTTGCTGCATGTGGGCTCCTTAGTTGTGGCATGAGAACTGTTAGTTGCGGCATGCATGTGGAATCTAGTTCCCTGGCCAGGGATCGAATCCGGACCCCCTGCATTGGGAGCGCAGAGTCTTAGCCACTGCGCCACCAGAGAAGTCCCTCAGCTCCATTTCTTATTTCCACATTGTCAAAGTCCCCCGTCCTCTGGGCCTCCGCTTCCCTCACTGTGAAATGGGGCGTAGGATAAGCTGATGCCCATGCCCATCGCTCCGGGTACCACAGCCAGCACCCCACATGTCGTCTCTAAGAAGGATAGTGGGTTGCATTCCGAGATCTGCTTTTTTTTAAAAAATTTTATTGAAGTATAGCTGATTTACAATGTTGTGTTAATTTCTGCTGTATAGCAAAGTGATTCAGTTATACATATATACTCTTTTTCATATTCTTTTCCATTATAGATTATTACAAGATATTGAATATAGTTAGTTCCCTGTGCTCTATAGTAAGACCTTGTTGTTTATCCATCCTATATATAATAGTTTCATCTGGTAATCCCAAACTCCCTGTTTCTTTTTTTTTTTTTTTTTTTTTTTTTTTTAAGAATTATTTATTTATTTATTTTTGGCTGTGTTGGGTCTTCGTTTCTGTGCGAGGGCTTTCTCTAGTTGTGGCAAGCGGGGGCCACTCTTCATCGCGGTGCGCGGACCTCTCACTGTTGTGGCCCCTCCCGCTGCGGAGCACAGGCTCCAGTCGCGCAGGCTCAGTAGCTGTGGCTCACGAGCCCAGTTGCTCCGCGGCATGTGGGATCCTCCCAGACCAGGGCTCAAACCCGTGTCCCCTGCATTGGCAGGCAGATTCTCAACCACTGCGCCACCAGGGAAGCCCCCTGTTTCTTCTTAATTAACTTTTTTATTTTGGACTAATTTCAGGTGTCCGGAAAAGTCACAGAGGTAGTACAGAGAGTCCCGTGTACCCCTCACCCAACCTTTACCACCACCAGCATCCTGCCTTCCAGGGGTGCCTTTGCCACCCTAGGAAATCAGCATGGGTGCATCACCATTGACTCAAGCCCGTACTGAGTTTGGATTCCACTAGCTTCCCCTGATGTCCTTTTCTGCCCCAGGGCCCCCTCCAGGATCCCACATGACATTTAGTCGTCACGTCTTCTTAGCCCCTCTGAGCGGTGACAGTTTCTCTAACTTTCCTTGTCTTTCATGCCTGGACAGCTGTGAGGAGGACGGGTCAGGAGTTTTGCAAGATGCCCCTCGGTGTGGGTTAGTTTAATGTTTTTCTCGTGATTAGATTGAGGTTACAGATTTGGGGAAGAACCCACAGCTGAGTGGCTTCTCGTCCCGTCCCAGGGGTCCCTGACACCCACGTGGCATCACCCAGATGTTAACCTTGAACACCTGCCCCAGGTAGTATTTGCCCCCTCAGGTATGCAGAGGCCCGGATTAGTCTCCTCCCTGCCCCCCACCCCACCCCCACCACCAGAACTGTTCCCGACCGACGCCAGATTCTCCATCCTCTGTGCTGTGAACTTTGCCTTGCATCTTTGCAACGTGATGTCAGCTTTCTCCTGGTTCGATCATACCCAACGAAGGCCGTGCTCCTGGAAGTGACTTTGGGGAGTTGAAAACTCATTGTCTTGCATATTGTGGCCGCAGACACTGCTGGGTGTTGGGGAGAAACGGGGTGTTGGGGAGAAACGTCTTCATCCTACTGTGAGACACATGGGTCCCACCCATCCCAAATCCATGCATCGGTGGTGGGGGGACTTGGACGGGTCCCCCTGCTGGTGACTGAAATCCCAGCGGAAGCCAGCCCCACCTGAGTGTTCTGGCCCAGCTTTGCATAGGTGCCACGTTCTGATCAAAGGAGGGGGAGTTTTGAAACCCCGGGGTAGAGTTTTTTTTTTTTTTTTAATCAATTTATTTTATTTATTTATTTTTGGCTGCGTTGGGTCTTCGTTGCTGTGCGCTGGCTTTTCTCTAGTTGTGGTGAGCGGGGGGCTACTCTTTTGTTGCGGTGTGCGGGCTTCTCATTGCGGTGGCTTCTCTTGTTGCGGAGCACGGGCTCTAGGCACCACGGGCTTCAGTAGTTGTGGCACGTGGGCTCAGTAGTTGTGGCTCGCGGGCTTAGTTGCTCCGCGGCATGTGGGATCCTCCCGGCCCAGGGCCCGAACCCATGTCCCCTGCATTGGCAGGCAGATTCTTAACCACTGCGCCACCAGGGAAGCCCTTTTTTTTTAAAACATGTATTTATTTATTTACTTATTCATTTTGGCTGCGCTGGGTCTTAGTTGTGGCATGTGTATCTTTAGTTGCTGCCTGTGGACTTCTTAGTTGCGGCATGCGGGATCTAGCTCCCCGACCAGGGATCGAACTGGGGCCCCCTGTGTTGGGAGTGTGGAGTCCCACCCCCTGGACCCCCAGGGATGCCCCCGAAACCCCGGGGGAGAGTTTTGGCACAGACGGCCCGAGGCTGGGAAGCCTCCCGAGGGCGCTGCTGCCCCTGCCCTCCCGCCCGAGTCCCTGCCTCCGAGCAGCGCCCTGGGTGCTGGCTCACACATTGGAGGAGCATCTGGCCAAAGCAGAGGGTTGCTGGAAAGCAGCCTGCTTTGTGGGGAGGTGTTTGGTGTGTCCTTTAAAAGTGAAACTGGGCACCCCTGGGAGACGTCTGGGAGAAAGTGGGCAGGAGTTGCCCCCGCTCTGGGACCTGGGACGGTGAATGGGACCCTTTGTTGCTCCGAAGCCTTTTTTTCAGTGGCCTCTTTACTCAGCCATCAACATCGTGATGGTGCCAGGGGCGGGTGTAGGGACCATCCCCTGCATGTTTCCCGCCGCCCCAGGGGAGGGCCCTGCCAGTCATGGTAGTTTCTGGGGATCAATAAATAAATCAGTTTATCACATGCCAGACACCATCCCCCTTCCTTCTCCCCTTCCCCCCGCCCCCGCCCATCTCTGCTCAGCACCGCGTGACCATCCTAACTCACCTCCCTGCGTCCACTTCCGCCCACTCTGATTTGTTTTGTTTTGTTTTTTCATCGTGGTGAGTTATAGGTCGCTTTAAATTCACCACTTTAACCGTTTTTAGTGTACAGCTCAGCAGCATTAAGTACATTCACGCTGTTGTGCGACCACTGCCCCCCTCCCGCCCCCGCATCCATCCTGCACCTTTTCATCTTGTGAATTTGAAACTGTCCCCATTAAACACTCCCCTATCCCCCTCCCCAGCCCCTGACAACCAGGAACCCACTCTCTGACTCTGTGGATCTGCCTGTTCTGGACGTTTCCCATCAGTGGAATCACACACTGTGTGTCCTTCTGTGTCTGGCTTCTGTCACTGAGCATCGTATTCTCAGGGTCCGTCCACGTTCATATTTTACAGCAGAATAGTATTCCTTTGTACGCATCTGTCACGTTGTTTTGATGCATTCATCTATCAATGGGCACTGAGGTGTTTCCACTTCTCGGTCGCTGTGACTCGGGCTGCAGTGAACGTTTGTCTGCAGGTTTTTGTGTGGATGGCTGTTTTCAGTCCTCTCGGGTGGATACCCAGGAGTGGCATCGTGGGGCCCATCATCTATTTTTAAACCTCTAGATTGTTTGTGCTTCTCTGCCTGGTGGGATTTTCATCCATCTGCTGCTTCTCTCGCATCTCAGCCCTGGGGGCTTTGGCAGGATTTGAGTTCTTCTGGCTGATTCCATTCACCGGCTCCCCGCCTTCTTCCTTGTTCCTGTACAGCCGGCCTGGGGCAGCTTTCTCTGCACTGTTGATTTGTCTCCCTCCTGCCTCTGGGGTCGCACTCCTGCTTCCTTCCCCTGGCCTGGAATGCCCTCTGCTCTCTGTTCTGACAAATGCCACCTCCTTGCGGTCAGCCTGCCCTTCCTACGGCCCCCTCTTCCCCGTGCCTGGCTTCAACTTACGCTCCTGTGTCCAGTGATGCCACCCCAAACCCACTGGCCTCCCAGCCACCTCCGCTCTGCAGTCGCCGGGGGACCTCACCCAGTTTTCTTTAGCCTGAGCTTCAGTGTTTGGTTGGTTGGTTGGTTGGTTTTATCTATAAAGGAGGCTCCTGCCTCAAGGGCGGTCAAGCAGACCACACAGAATGTTATGTCTAGTAGCCAGCAAGGATTAAATGTGCAGAAAAAAATGGGCTTTTCTTTCAGACAAAAGCATGGAGGAGTGAAAAAAGCAGAAGCAAGCTGTGATAGAGTGATGGCCCCAAGGACGTCCCCGTTCTGGTCCTGGGGCCTGTGGACATGTCACCTCATGGGGCAGAGGGGACTTTGCGGGTGGGATTAAGTTAAGGCCCCTGAGACGGGGATGACCCTGGATTCCTGGTGGGCCCAGCGTCATCCCAGGGTCCTTATAAGAGGGAGGCGGGAGGGTCAGAGGCAGAGAGAGACGGGAGAGGCTGCGCTGCTGGCTGTGAGGATGCAGGAGGGGCCGCGAGCCAGGGATGCGGCGCCTCTAGAAGCTGGAAAAGGCGGGAACCGCTGCTCCCCTGGAGCCTCTGGAAGGACCAGTCCTGCCCACACCTGGATTTAGCCCCGTGAGACCCAAGTCACACTCCTGACCCCCAGAACCATGAGAGAATCAATGTGTGTGTGTGTGGTTTTTTTTTTAACATCTTTATTGGAGTATAATTGCCTTACATTGTTGTGTTAGTTGCTGTTGTATAACAAAGTGAATCAGCTATATGTATACGTATAACCCCATATCCCCTCCCTCTTGCGTCTCCCTCCCACCCTCCTTATCCCACCCCTCTAGGTGGTCACAAAGCATGAGTGGGTCTCCCTGTGCTATGCAGCTGCTTCCCACTAGCTATCTATTTTACATTTGGTAGTGTATATATGTCCATGCCACTCTCTCACTTCGTCCCAGCTTACCCTTCCCCCTCCCCGTGTCCTCAAGTCCATTCTCTACGTCTGCGTCTTTATTACTGACCTGCCCCTAGGTTCTCCAGAACCTTTTTTTTTTTTTTTTTTAGATTCCACATACATGTGTTAGCATTACAGCATTTGTTTTTCTCTTTCTGACTTACTTCACTCTGTATGACAGTCTCTAGGTCCATCCACCTCACTACAAATAACTCAATTTAGTTTCTTTTTATGGCTGAGTAATATTCCATTGTATATATGTGCCACATCTTTATCCATTCATCTGTCGATAGACACTTAGCTTGCTTCCATGTCCTGGCTATTGTAAATAGAGCTGCAATGAACATTGTGGTACATGACTCTTTTGGAATTATGGTTTTCTCAGGGTATATGCCCAATAGTGGGACTGCTGGATCATATGGTAGTTCTATTTTTAGTTTTTTAAGGAACCTCCATACTGTTCTCCATAGTGGCTGTATCAATTTACATTCCCACCAACAGGGCAAGAGTGTTGCCTTTTCTCCACACCCTCTCCAGCATTTATTGTTTGTAGATTTTGATGATGGCCATTCTGACCGGTGTGAGGTGATACCTCACTGTAGTTTTGATTTGCATTTCTCTAATGATTAGTGATGTTGAGCATCCTTTCATGTGTTTGTTGGCCATCTGTATATCTTCTTTGGAGAAATGTCTATTTAGGTCTTCTGCCCATTTTTGGATTGGGTTGTTTGTTTTTTTGACATTGAGCTGCATGAGCTGCTTGTATATTTTGGAGATTAATCCTTTGTCAGTTGCTTCACTTGCAAATATTTTCTCCCATTCTGAGAGCTGTCTTTTTGTCTTATTTATGGTTTCCTTTGCCGTGCAAAAGCTTTTAAGTTTCATTAGGTCCCATTTGTTTATTTTTGTTTATATTTCCACTTCTTTTAGGAGGTGGGTCAAAAAGGATCTTGCTGTGATTTATGTCATAGAGTGTTCTGCCTGTGTTTTCCTCTAAGAGTTTTATAGCGTCTGGCCTTACATTTAGGTCTTTAATCCATTTTGAGTTTATTTTTGTGTATGGTATTAGGGGGAGTGTTCTAATTTCATTCTTTTACATGTAGCTGTCCAGTTTGCCCAGCACCACTTATTGAAGAGGCTGTCTTTTCTCCATTGTATATTCTTGCCTCCTTTATCAAAGATAAGGTGACCATATGTGAGTGGGCTTATCTCTGGGCTTTCTATCCTGTTCCATTGATCTATACTTCTGTTTTTGTGCCAGTACCATATTGTCTTGATTACTGTAGCTTTGTAGTATAGTCTGAAGTCAGGGAGCCTGATCCTCCAGCTCCATTTTTCTTTCTCAAGATTGCTTTGGCTATTCAGGGTCTTTGGTGTTTCCATAAAAATTGTGAAATTTTCTGTTCTAGTTCTGTGAAAAATGCCATTGGTAGCTTGATAGGGATTGCATTGAATCTGTAGATTGCTTTAGATAGTATAGTCATTTTCACAATGTTGATTCTTGCAATCCAAGAACATGGTATATGTCTCCATCTGTTTGTATCATCTTTAATTTCTTTCATCAGTGTCTTATAGTTTTGTGCATACAGGTCTTCTGTCTCCTTAGGTAGGTTTATTCCTAGGTATTTTATTCTTTTTGTTGCAGTGGTAAATGGGAGTGTTTCCTTAATTTCTTTTTCAGATTTTTCATCATTAGTGTATAGGAATGCAAGAGATTTCTGTGCATTAATTTTGTATCCTGCTACTCTACCAAATTCATTGATTAGCTCTAGTAGTTTTCTGGTAGCATCTTTAGGATTCTCTATGTATAGTATCATGTCATCTGCAAACAGTGACAGTTTTACTTCTTCTTTACTGATTTGGATTCCTTTTATTTCTTTTTCTTCTCTGATTGCTGTGGCTAAAACTTCCAAAATTATGTTGAATAATAGTGGTGAGAGTGGGCAACCTTGTCTTGTTCCTGATTTTAGTGGAAATGGTTTCAGTTTTTCACCATTGAGAACAATGTTGGCTGTGGGTTTGTCATATATGACCTTTATTATGTTGAGGTAAGTTCCCTCTATGCCTACTTTCTGGAGGGTTTTTATCATAAATGGGTGTTGAATTTTGTCAAAAGCTTTTTCTGCATCTATTGAGATTATCATATGGTTTTTATCCTTAAATTTGTTAGTATGGTGTGTCGCATTGATTGACTTGTGTATATTGAAGAATCCTTGCATTCCTGGCATAAACCCCACTTGCTCATGGTGTATGATCCTTTTAATGTGCTGCTGTATTCTGTTTGCTACTATTTTGTTGAGGATTTTTGCATCTGTGTTCATCAGTGATATTGGCCCGTAGTTTTCTTTTTTTGTAACATCTTTGTCTGGTTTTGGTATCAGGGTGATGGTGGCCTTGTAGAATATGTTTGGGAGTGTTCCTCCCTCTGCTATATTTTGGAAGGGTTTGAGAAGGATAGGTGTTTGCTCTTCTCTAAATGTTTGATAGAATTCGCCTGTGAAGCCATCTGGTCCTGGGCTTTTGTTTGTTGGAAGGTTTTTAATCACAGTTTCAATTTCACTGATTGTGATTGGTCTGTTTATATTTTCTATTTCTTCCTGATTCAGTCTCGGAAGGTTGTGCTTTTCTAAGAATTTGTCCATTTCTTCCAGGTTGTCCATTTTATTGGCATATAGTTGCTTGTCGTAATCTCTCATGATCCTTTGTATTTCTGCAGTGTCAGTTGTTACTTCTCCTTTTTCATTTCTAATTCTGTTGACTTGAGTCTTCTCCCTTTTTTTCTTGGTGAGTCTGGCTAATGGTTCATCAATTTTGTTTATCTTCTCAAAGAACCAGCTTTTAGTTTTATTGATCTTTGCTATCGTTTCCTTCATTTCTTTTTCATTTATTTCTGATCTGATCTTTATGACTTCTTTCCTTCTGCTAACTTTGGGGGTTTTTTTGTTCCTCTTTCTCTAATTGCTTTAGGTGTAAGGTTAGGTTTATTTGAGATTTTTCTTGTTTCTTGAGGTAGGATTGTGTTGCTATAAACTTCCCTCTTAGAACTGCTTTTGCTGCATTCCATAGGTTTTGGATCGTCGTGTTTTCATTGTCATTTGTTTCTAGGTGTTTTTTGATTTCCTCTTTGATTTCTTCAGTGATATCTTGGTTATTTAGTAGCGTGTTGTTTAGCCTCCATGTGTTTGTATTCTTTACAGTTTTTTTCCTGTGATTGATATCTAATCTCATAGCGTTGTGGTCGGAAAAGATACTTGATACGATTCCAATTTTCTTAAATTTACCAAGGCTTGATTTGTGACCCAAGATATGATCTATCCTGGAGAATAGTCTATGAGCACTTGAGAAGAAAGTGTATTCTGTTGTTTTTGGATGGAATGTCCTATAAATATCAATTAAGTCCAACTTGTTTAATGTATCATTTAAAGCTTGTGTTTCCTTATTTATTTTCATTTTGGTTGACCTGTCCATTGGTGAAAGTGGGGTGTTAAAGTCCCCTACTATTATTGTGTTACTGTTGATTTCCCCTTTTATGGCTGTTAGCATTTGCCTTATGTATTGGGGTGCTCCTATGTTGTGTGCATAAATACTTACAATTGTTATATCTTCTTCTTGGATTGATCTCTTGATCATTATGTAGTGTCCTTCTTTGTCTCTTGTAAAAGCCTTTATTTTACGGTCTGTTTTGTCTGATATGAGAATTGCTACTCCAGCTTTCTTTTGATTTCCACTTGCATGGAATATCTTTTTCCATCCCCTCACTTTCAGTCTCTGTGTGTCCCTAGGTCTGAAGTGGGTCTCTTGTAGACAGCATATATACGGGCCTTGTTTTTATATCCATTCAGCCAGTCTGTGTCTTTTGGTTGGAGCATTTAATCCATTTACATTTAAGGTAATTATCGATATGTATGTTCCTATTACCATTTTCTTAGTTGTTTTAGGTTTGTTATTGTAGGTCTTTTTTTCCTTCTCTTGTGTTTCCTGCCTAGAGAAGTTCCTTTAGCATTTGTTGTAAAGCTGGTTTGGTGGTGCTGAATCCTCTTAGCTTTTGCTTGTCTGTAAAGGTTTTAATTTCTCCGTTGAATCTGAATGAGATCCTTGCTGGGTAGAGTAATCTTGGTTGTAGGTTCTTCCCTTTCATCACTTTAATTATGTCTTGCCACTCCCTTCTGGCTTGCAGAGTTTCTACTGAAAGATCAGCTGTTAGCCTTATGGGGATTCCCTTCTATGTTATTTGTTGCTTTTCCCTTGCTGCTTTTAATATTTTTTCTTTGTATTTAATTTTTGATAGTTTGATTAATATGTGTCTTGGCGTGTTTCTCCTTGGATTTATCCTGTATGGGACTCTCTGTGCTTCCTGGACTTGATTGACTATTTCCTTTCCCATATTAGGGAAGTTTTCAACTATAATCTCTTCAAATATTTTCTCAGTCCCTTTCTTTTTCTCTTCTTCCTCTGGGACCCCTATAATTCGAATGTTGGTGCGTTTAGTGTTGTCCCAGAGGTCTCTGAGACTGTCCTCAATTCTTTTCATTCTTTTTCTTTATTCTGCTCTGCTGTAGTTATTTCCACTATTTTGTCTTCCAGGTCACTTACCCGTTCTTCTGCCTCAATTATTCTGCTATTGATTTCTTCTAGAGAATTTTAAATTTCATTTATTGTGTTGCTCATCATTGTTTGTTTGCTCTTTAGTTCTTCTAGGTCCTTGTTAAACGTTTCTTGTATTTTCTCCATTCTGTTTCCAAGATTTTGGATCATCTTTACTATCGTTACTCTGAATTCTTTTTCAGGTAGACTGCCTATTTCCTCTTCATTTGTTTGCTCTGGTGGGTTTTTACCTTGCTCCTTCATCTGCTGCATATTTCTCTGTTTTCTCATTTTGCTTAACTTACTGTGTTTGGGGTCTCCGTTTCGCAGGCTGCAGGTTCGTAGTTCCGTTGTTTTTGGCGTCTGCCCCCAGTGGGTAAGGTTGGTTCAGTGGGTTGTGTAGGCTTCCTGGTGGAGGGAACTGGTGCCTGTGTTCTGGTGGATGAGGCTGGATCTTGTCTTTCTGGTGGGCAGGACTGCGTCCGGTGGTGTGTTTTGGGCTGTCTGTGAACTTAGTATGATTTTAGGCACCCTCTCTGCTAATGGGTGGGGTTGTGTTCCTGTCTTGCTAGTTGTTTGGCATGGGGCATCCAGCACTAGAGCTTGCTGGTCGTTGAGTGGAGCTGGGTCTTAGCGTTGAGATGGAGATCTCTGGGAGAGCTCTCACCGATTGATATTACGTGGTGCCAGGAGGTCTCTGGTGGACCAATGTCCTGAACTTGGCTCTCCCACCTCGGAGGCTTCGGCCTGACACCCGGCCAGAGCACCAAGACCCTGTCAGCCACATGGCTCAACTTGGTACGAGGGATGCTTGCCAGTGAATTAAGGTGCGAAAAAGACACAAGGCATAAATACCAAAGGTGTTGCATGCGGTGCCAACACTCTGGTTCCACGGAGTCCAATGTATGTGGTTTTAAACCCAGAATTAGTGGCAGTTTGTTACAGCAACTGCAGGAAACTAATGTGGTTTAGGGAACTACAGCACAGATGAAGCTCTGTGTCCTCACAGCTTCTCATCTTGTTTCTGGTCCGTGACACGGATCACAGTTCCTCCCTGTCGTGGGCTGCACTGCACCCTAAAGGGAATGTGGAATTTCCAACCACACACTTTCCACCGTGTTTGTGGCTGGGCCCACAATGCAGGATTCTCTCCTGGTGCCTCTTGGAGACGTGTTTCCCATTATAGTTAATGTCAGCTGCATGTTTTTAGAGGGGTTTTTATCCACTCAACCCAGGTTGAATCTTCCAGAATGTGCTAGAATGTGTGTTCTGGGGCTAATGCGCTGCCTTCCTGCCCACAGAGCTGCAGTTGCATCTCTTTCCCCTCCTTCTGCCCCAGGTCAAGGTTCCAGTGATGTACTGGTCACTGTTGTCTTGCATTTAACTTTGTGCATGGTGGTTCTCACGCAGGGCTGCGTTGGCCCCAAGAGCAACTTCCTGTGGTGCCCCTCTTAGGGTCTGTCTTCAGATATGGAAACTGAAGCTCAGAACAGGGGAGCCAACACCCCAATGTTCATAGCGGCGATATTTACAATAGCCAAGACGTGGAAGCAGTGTAAATGTCCATTGACAGAGGAATGGATAAAGAAGATGTGGTACATATATACAACGGAATATTACTCAGCCATGAAAAAGAATGAAATAATGCCATTTGCAGCAACGTGAATGAACCTAGAGATTATCATACTAAGTGAAGTAAGTCAGACAAAGACATATTATGTGATATCACTTATATGTGGAATCTAAAAAATAGTACAAATGAACTTATTTACAAAACAGAAACAGACTCACGGTCTTAAAAAACAAACTTCTGGTTACCAAAGGGGAAAGGAGTTGGGGGGGATAAATTAGGAGTGTGGGGTTAGCAGATACACACTACTATATATAAAACAGGTAAACAACAAGGATTTACTGTATCGCACTGGGAACTATATTCAATATCTTGTAATAAACTATAATAGAAAAGAATAAGAAAAAAGAATACAGATACATTCACATACGTGTATAACTGAATCACTTTGCTGTATACCTGAAACTAACACAGTATTGTAAATCAACTATACTTAAATTAGAAGAAAAAAAAAAAAAAGAACTGGGGAGCCGAGTCAGCAGGGACCCCAACCGCAGGCTCTACCACCCTGTAGCTCTTTGGTGAGACGAAGCCAATCACGCTGCCTACGTTTTGCACAGGCTTTTTTGTCTCGTCGAGGGAACCAGCCATGCTTCCTTCTGGCTGTGGAATTGGGTGTGTGAGGCTGGCATTGGTGTACCTGTCTCCCAGCATTGAAAACTGTGGCCTCGTGTGAAAAGATGCTCCACGTCCGTAGCCCTCAGGGAAATGCAAATGAAAACCACAGTGAGACAGCCCTTCACATCCATCAGGATGGCTAGAATCAAAAGACAGACAGTAACAAGTGTTGGTGAGGACGTGGAGAGGGTAGAATCCTCGTGCCCTGCTGGCGGGAATAGAAAACGGGGCAGCTGATTGGAAAACAGTCTGGCAGCTCCTCAAAAGGTCAAACATAGAGTTTCCATATGACCCGGCAATTCTACTCCTGGGTGTCTGCTTAAGAGAAATGACAATATATGTCCACACAAAAACCTGAACGTTTAATGTTCACACAGCGTGATTCACAGGGGCCAAAAAGGTGGAAGCCACCCAAATGTCATTTCATCAACGAACAAGCAGATAAACGACACTGTGGTCCATCTGCACACGGGAGCGTCACTCAGCTGTGAAAAGGGGTGAAGCCCTGACACTCGTTACAACGTACATGGACCCTGAGAACACGATGCTCAGCGAGAGAAGGCAAACACAGAAGGACACACAGTGCGTGATTCCATTGATGGGAAACGTCCAGAACAGGCGGACCCACAGACACAGAGAGTGGGTCCGTGGTTGTCAGGAGCCGGGGAGGAGGATGGGGAGTGCCTGCTGACGGGGATGGGGCTTCTCTTTGGGGTGATGGAAAGTTCTGGAACTAGACGGTGGTGATGAGTTCACAGCTCTGTGACTATATTAAGTGCAATTGAATTGTACACTTTAAAATGGTTAAAATTGTAAATTTTATATTATGTTTATGTTACCAAAAAAGCCCTCCACCTGTTGGTCGAAGTGGTGACATTTCAGGGCGTGAGCCCATTGGCAGTCCTTGACGGGCTGTGGGGGACTCCCGTTTCTGGCTGAGGTAAAGCCCGTGGAGCCATGATCTCTTGACACATTCTCGTTTTAAGCCCCGACCTTGAGAGTCTGGCACAGGGGCGTGAATTCCTCTGCGTCTGGGCCTGCTGAGCAGTCACACCTTGGACGTAGGTCCCGCCAACCCTGGGCCCTAACCGGCCATGCGTGGAACTTGGAAGGAAGGCAGGTGCTCTGGGGTCCCTGGGAGAAAGCAGTGAGTGAGGCAAGGCTGTGGGATTGTTGAAAGTCCTGCCCTCCTTTCAGGAAGGCGGACTCGGAGCAGGGGTAAGGTGTGGGGGAGGTGAAAGGTCAAGAATTATGGAACTTTCTGGAACCTTCTGGAACCTGGTGGAATGTAGGTGGCCTTGTGGCATAGTGAGACTTTGGGGTTGGAGTGATTGCTTAGCCACTGGATGACTTTCTCCCTGCATGATTTTGGGCCAGAGGACGAGAGACTTTTGGACGGGGCAAGAGGACCTTAGGGTGTCACAGGGATGGACTTGTTCTTTGAGCCAAAGGGACATTTGCACTGACATCTGTGGAAGGTTGGCAGTGCACAGGCCACGCTCGGTCACTGCTAGGGCAGCGTCCGGTTACCCGGGAGTGGCTGGCGGGCCGGGAGAATTACCTGTGCGCTGTAGACATCTGCGTTGTTGTCTCGCAGGTGCAATCCCCGCCGTCTGCGTTCCTTGCCCTCCACGCCGGACCTTCTCCAGGCTCATTGCCTCCAAAGCAGGGTCCCCCCTCGGCCCTGCTGGCAGTGGGGCTGGGTCATCCTCTGGGGGGCCGTCCTGGGCACTGTGGGGTGTGGAGCAGCCTCTCTGGCTCCGCCCACTCGATGCCAGGGGCACCCCCATCCAAGTCATGATGACCACGGATGTCCCCAGACATTGTCCAGTGTCCCTGGGGTGGGGTGGGGGCAGAATTGGTATGTAATGGGATCAAAGCCAAAGATAACGTGTTTGGAATCGTCGGCTGCTCTGTGATGCCCGTTGACATCAGAGTGAAGCTTGAAGGCCCACACTGACTCAGCGCTGCCTGGAATGTTCTGTCTCTAGACGATGTTCCCAAACCATCTTCCCTAGGAAAATTCTTGGTAGCATGTATGGAAATGTAATTAAGCGGCCGTTTTTCCTCTGCGGGGGTGACATAGATTTGGGTCTGTAATAAAGACGAATGAGTCCCTCTAGCCCTGAGGGCCAGGCTGGGTAGGCTTTCTCAGCCTCCCCGCTGCTGACATCGGGGCTGCGGTGGAGCTGGGTCGTCCTCTGGGGGCCCGTCCTGGGCGCTGTGGGGTGTGGCGCAGCCTCCCCGGCCCCCCCCTACTCGATGCCAGGAGCCCCCCAGTTGTGATGACCACAGATGTCCCCAGACATGGCCCAGCGTCCCCTGGGGGCAAAGTTGTTTCTCTTCTTCATTGAGAACCTCTATGCAATATACGTGAATGTAAGTTTTTCTTGGTATCCTACAGGATCTTGGGGAACTGTTTCCCAGCTGTCCTCTGTGGGGCAAAGCCCACATATGAACCAGTTTAGGTCATGGCTGTCCTTCAGAGCTGTCCTCAGGAGAGGGGCCACGCAAGCTGAGATTTGCAGTCTCTCACCAGCCTGGTTTGGTAAATAATGTTCCCTGCCTTTCTCCCTCCGAGCGAGTGACCTCTTTCTCTCCTTGCTGGCCAGCATTTCCTGGTCTTTGCAGTCACGGGTTTTCAATGGATAACACTGAGCTTGGCCATGGCATTCTCCCTTCCAGTATTCCTTGAGCCTGGATGTCTCATAAAATCCAGACTCCTGTTTCCTGCGATGGTCCTGGGGTTTAATGAGGCCCCCTCTGTGGCGGAGAGACCCTTCCACCGTGCATCTGTCTCCAAGAATGTGATCTGTTTCAATTCATTTATGAATATGACCAACTGTCAGGGTGGTTGGCACAGTCAGGATATATCTGAAGAATATAAAGCAGTTTGCAACCCCATAGAATGTTCCATGTGTTAAAACATTGGCAGTCCCAAGTGTGTAAAAATCTGGACTTTTATCTATTCCGGTCTCAGCCAGAGGGGGAGGCGTTCTGGCAGTTCTGTTTTAAGAAAAGTAGTACGATATATATACATATATATAACGTATAGCATTGTTTTCTGAATCAGTTTTTATTTTTGGTGACACACAACAGCACAGCTTTCAAACCTGATAATGCAGAAAAACTGCCTGATGTAGTATATGCTATTGAGTGTGAAAATCTGGTTATGATTGTCAGCTAAGGATAATTCACCACCCCCAGATTTCACATCGAAGCAGGTGTCCTCTCCATCTTCCAACAGTCACCTTGGGAGACCTTGTCCTTGGAACACTGCATGGATGTGATTGCCTTCAAGAGCAGGCTGCTCTGCTTTTGTATATTTCAAATATACAAATCTGTATGTTTCAAATACATTTCAGATTTTCATCTTTAGAGGGTAGATTTGAATTTGGAAACAGTCCGTATTAGCCTGCTAATGCCGCGTAACAAGTCACCACAAACTTAGTGGCTTGAAACAACACACATCTATTGTCTCACAGTTTCCGTTTCCGTGGGTCAGGAATCCAGGTGCAGCTTAGCTGGGTCTTCTGCTCAGGGTCTCTCAGGCTGCAGTCAAATTGTCGGCCTGGGCTGCCGTCTTATCTCAACTGGAGAAGGATTGCTTCCAAGCTCACTCATGTGGCTGTTGGCATGGCTTAGTTTCTTGTTGGCTGTTGGCTGGAGGCTGTTCTCGGTTTTTTGGCTGTTGGCCGGTGGGCCTCCTCAGCATGGAAACCTGTTCATCACAGCAGCAAAGGAGAGAGTCTGCTAGCAAGGTGGAAGTTACATTCTCACACAAGATAGTCATGGAAATGACGTCCCCAGCCAATGCCGTATTCTAGCGGTTAGAAGCAAGTCACAGGTTCCGCTCACACTCAGCAGGGGGGCAGAGATACAGGCACGGGGACCAGGAGTTGGGGGTCGCTGGGGGACCATCTTAGAGTGCCCTCCACCCAGCCAAAGGTCACTCAGTGGTGAGTAAGGTGGACGGCCCAACAGGAGCAGGGTTGATTTTTGCTTGAATGGGAGATATACTATTATTGCCAAGTCACAGGACTGTATTTCTTCGGTATAAGATTTTTGCTTTGTCTCTGAAAGTGATTTCTGAGGATGCATCCAGAAATGTCATGAGATGGCATATTGCTTGGAAATAGTTTCTCAAGGTGGCTGTTTGAAGAGAAGGATGCCTACTTAGTTCTTTCATGGTGGTTAATCACCCAGCTACTTGCCTTGGATCACCTCATGTGTTAATGGAGAATTAGAGACCAGCCTTTGCTTGTTTCAAGGGTGACTTAGGATGGGATGAGAGGGCGGGAGGCATGCTTGGAGTACTCCTGGATTTGGAGTCCTTCAGGTGTGGGTTGCATCCAGGCTGTGCCACTCAGCAGCTCTGTGACTTTGGTAAGTCACTTAACTTCTCTGAACCTCCATCTTCTCCAGCAAAATGGAGATGTAAGGGTGACACATAGGAGAGGGCCATTAGTGGGAAAACTAGTGAAATCTGAATAAACCGTGGAGCTTGGTTAATAGTAACATAGCAACGTTAATGTATGACAAATGCACCCTGGTTATGTGAGTTAACATTAGGGGAAGCTGGGTGAAGGATAAACAGGAGATATCTGTATTATCTTTGTAACTCTTCTGCAAATCTAAAATCATTCCAAAGTAAAAAATTTATTAAAAAAAAACCAAGAAGACTCTATTTTTCACCTTTAAAATGGTGAATTTTTTTTTTCTTTCCTTTTTTTTTGGTCGCACCTGGCGGCATGCGGGATTTTAGTTCCCCAACCAGGGATCACACCCGTGTCCCCTGCAGTGGAAGCGGGGGTCCTAACCACTGGACCACCAGGGAATTCCCCTAAAATGGTGACTATTAATAAAAGTAATACCCGTGTTGATGAGGGTGTGGACAGAAGGATAGTATATGATGGCATAATCTTTCTCAACAATAATTTAGTAGCGTGTTTCCGGGAACCTTAAAAATATGTAACGGTGTCTGATCCCTTAATGCCACCTCTAAAAATATATATTAAGAAATACATCAGTAATTAGAGATAATTAAAGTAATTAGATGGGCATAAAGATGCTCTCAGCAGCATTATTTATAAAGCAAAAAATGGGAACAGTCTAAGTGGCCAATAGTAAGGAAATTAGTTAATCAATTATGATATATTAACTCAATGTTAATATATCATGGGCAGCCATGAAAAACTATGTTTTCAAAGAATACTTAGTGATGTGAGAAAATGCAGTGATAGAATGTTAAACAAAAATGGCAGAGGAAACAGTGCCTAGTTGCTTTCCTTATAATTAAAAGCTAATTCCTGGGGCCAAAAGCTCAGCTGAAAGCTTCAGGTTTGCTTTTCTAGAAAGCCGTGGCCAATGCCCAGTAAGTTATATGCGGAGATGTTCTGTATGGTGCCTGTGTCTTAGGGCGCATAGGCTCCTAATGTGAGTGACAGCAGATGGGGTTACCTGTGCATTGACTGCCAATGACAGCACTGCCACCTCTCGGAGTTAGGTTTCCGGAGCCGAAATCCACACGAATTTCATCTCCACGGAGCAGTCTTTATCTTTTATTTTTTTAAAGTCATGTTCCTTGCTTCTTTTTAAATTTTATTTATTTATTTATTTATGGCCGCGCTGGGTCTTCGTTTCTGTGCGAGGGCTTTCTCTAGTTGCGGCGAGCGGGGGCCACTCTTCATCGCGGTGCGCGGGCCTCTCACTATCGCGGCCTCTCTTGTCGCGGAGCAGAGGCTCCAGACGCGCAGGCTCAGTAATTGTGGCTCACGGGCCTAGTTGCTCCGCGGCATGTGGGATCTTCCCAGACCAGGGCTCGAACCCGTGTCCCCTGCATTGGCAGGCAGACTCTCAACCACTGCGCCACCAGGGAAGCCCAGAGCAGTCTTTAAAGTACAAGTTGGGGGGCTTCCCCGATGGCCCAGTGGTTAAGACTCCACGCTTCGATCCCCGGTTGGGGAACTAAGATCCCGCATACCGGGCGTGACGCGGCCCAAATCGGGAACTTTTACGATTAAAAACAACAACAACAACAACCCTCCCAGCTTCTCAGGACACTTGGAGGAGCTGAGGTCATCGGGCCACTTCCCACGTGGTGGCAGCTGGGCCGGGAGCAGTGCCCCTGCCAACAAGCCAGGTGTCGTGTCTCCAGGGAGCCACATCGCCATCACCCGCCCGCCTGCCTCAAACTCGTGACCGCGGGACGGGCACGGAGCTCAGCGCGCCGCCTCCTCGGGCCTCGAGGGCGAATGTTCTCGGGCGAGCTGCTTCCCAGCACACAGCCCTCCAGGAGACGGCGGGGAGTCAGGGGAGCGTGGCGGATGCTGAACCCGTTACCCGGGAGCACTTTCTGATCGGCGCGAAGGACGCGGCTCGGGGGCCGGCATACGTGGGGGTCAGGAGAGCTGGGGCGTGGGGTGAGGCTGGGAGAGCAGGAGGGAAGGCCAAAGAGGTGGTGCTGTGGGCTGAACTGTGTTCCCCCCAAAAGATATGTTCCAGTCCCAACCCCTGGTACCTGGGCATCAGGCCTCATTTGGAATTAGGGTCTCTGCAGATGTAACTAGTTAAAATGAGTCATGCTGGGGGACTTCCCTGGTGGTCCAGTGGTTAAGGCTTCACCTTCCAATGCAGGGGGCACGGGTTTGATCTCTGGTTGGGGAACTAAGACCCCATAGGCTGGTGCAACCAAAAAAAAAAAAAAAGCGTACTAAAAAAAAAGAAAGAGTTATACAGATTTCGGTGGGCCCTACAGCCAACGGATGGTGTCCCTACAAGAAGGCCACATGAAGACTCAGACACACAGAGAAGAAGGCCGTGTATGACAGAGGCAGAGATTGGGCTGATGTGTCTACAGGTCAAGAACTTCAAGAATTCTTTAAGAATCACCGGCGGCCCCGAAAGCCGGGAGAGAGCAGGAAACGCTTCCTCCCTCACAGCCTCCGAGGGAAGCAGCCCTGTGGACACCTCGATCTCGGGCTTCTGGCCTCCAGCACTGAGAGAGGATACATTTCTGTGGTTTGAAGCCGCCCCCGCCTGTGGTCATTTGTTGCGGCCAACCCCAGGAAATGAATACAGTTGGTGAGGGTCAGGTCATGAAGTAAACAAGGTTTGGAAAACCAAAACAGAACCCCCCAGCAAACCACATAGTTGGAACTTGTCAGGTATGGAACATCCGGAGGTGCCCGGATTGCTGCGGCCTGACTTCTGGTTTCACCTCATTTCTGCCTCCCTAGTTTGGTCTCTGAGTGACGGGTAGAGTCCAGCGCTTACTGCCAAGGAGTTACTTTCAACGGAGCAAGTGGTTTCCGTATTTGCCACTGGGCCATGTCTGAGGACGTCAGCGGTTGTCACGACCAGGAGCTCCTGGCACCGAGTGGGCGGGGCAGGGAGGCCGCTCCACACCCCACAGGGCCCAGGACGGCCCCACAGAGGACGGCCTGGACCCAAATGGCCGCAGTGCCAAAGGGGAGAAATCCTGTGTTAGTTCTTTGGAAAAACAATTGAGTTAGGTCCCTAGCTCAAACTAGACACCGGAATAAATCCCCGACGGTCAGGTGGTGTAAGCCAGGGTCACCCCCAGTGTCTGTGTCTCCTCCTCTCCCTCCCACTCAGGTGTGTATTTAAATGTGTGCAGCATCCTAGGACCTCAGAGGTCAGATGGTCACGGGACGCACGGCTTCCCGGGGGTCCGTGGAATCCCTAAGCCAGGGGGTCTCACTCAGGGTGATTCTGCCCCCAGGGGACACTGGATGACATCTGGGGACATCTGTGGTGGTCACGACTGGGGGTGCTCCCGCCGTCGATGGGGTGGGGTCAGGGATGCTCCTTCACCCCAGAAAGTGACCGCAGTGCTGATGAGGAGAAAGCCTGGCCAAAGGTGACCTTCCGATGAAAGCGTATTCTGTGGGTCTCAGCACCGGGACCAGAGCTGCACCGAGGCAGCTGGGGCTCCGGGAAGATGAGCTGGGGCAGCTGTGCCCGTCCTTGCCTAGCACGTTCTGCCCTCCAGAGGCTGCAGGGCTGACCTTGCAGGGTCAGGGAGACGTGGTTCCCGCCAACACCAGAGCACAGAGCAGAAGCCTGGCTCCACCCCACGTGAGAGCGAGGTTGAGATGACAGCGCAGCCCACGCACCGCAGCCTCAAAGGCAGACAGGCTGGCGGGCTGCCAGCCGCCAATCACCCCGACAGTCCCGCACACCTACGATGACACGCGCTCCCTGGGGCCGGGCTGGGGCGGGGCTGGCAGTCGGGGAGTGGGCAGACCCCCTTCTGGCCGAGGAGCGGATAGATCGTGGGGCAGGCCTCCTTGGCCAGAGCCAGGCGGAACCAGCCCGAACTCCTTTCACTTCCAGGGAGGCTTCCTCTGCTGTCTTCATGCCTCCAACAGAACCTTCAGTGAACACTTAGTCTGAGAAGAGAACCCTGCAGGGCCTTGAGGCGGTGGGAGAGGATCTTTGTGCAGAGCCAGTAAACACTATGAAGGGCCAGGGGGTAAATATTTTCAGCTTTACGGGCCAGCTGGTCCTTTGTTGGAGCGAACGTCATAGCTGACGCATAAGTGAGTGGGTGTGGCTGTGTTTCAACCAAACTTTATTTACAAACACAAGGGGTGGGCAGGATTTGGCCCACGTGCTGATAGGTCAGCACCGCCCATCTTCCGAGGCTTCCTCCCAACTTGGTGGCCGAAGGTTGGCTTTATTGCCTCTCGGAGCCTCAGTTCCCCCATCTGGAGAGTGAGGATGATTACGCTCCTATGGACCCGTGTGTAGATTGTTAGCTATTGTAGGTCAAGTGATTCTCATCTGGGATGTCCTGCCCCAGGGGACACTGTCTGGGGACATCTGTGGTCGTCACGACTTGGGGTGATCCTGGCATCAAGGGGGTGGGGGCCAGGGAGGCTGCTCCACACCCCGCAGCGCCCAGGACGCCCCTGACAGGGAATGACCCGGCCGTGAATGTCTGCAAGGCCGAGAGGAAGAAACCCTGATGTAGATAAAAGTGACCAGTAAGTCAACTTGCAGAGACCACGATGCCGAGTCATATTAGCTGTCTGTCTGGCTTTCTTTGGACTACGGCTTCACCCTCATGTTCCAGAACTCTCCATCCATAAAACCGCTGCCCTCCCCCAGGCCCAGGCGCTGGCTGCGCACTCAGCAGGCCTCGCTGCAGCACCGCCTGGGCGCCATGGCCTTCCGAGTGCATGCGCCACGTTGCCTGGATCCGCCTGGGATGTTCCAGAAGATTCCTTACGTGGAGCAGCCCCTGCGCCGGGGTCCACCATGGCTGTCGCAGGAGCCACTCAGCCACCTGTCTTTTCTCCCCCTCCTCACTCCTTTCCTGGGAGCAAACCTCCCCTGCTTGATCGGCATATCCTGTTCTTAGCGTCTTTTCTTTTCTGGGCTTTATATAACCCTGTCGTTATTGGATGCTGTCACAGGAACTTAATGTTCCCTCAATCACATTTCAAAGCCTTCTTGAACATGAGTAGCTAATTGTCATCACTCCCTTCTTTCCTCTTTCTTCTTAAATGAACTTTTCATTTCAGACTAGTTCTAGATTCACAGGAGAACTGGGGAGACAGTACAGAGAGTTCCCACGTACCCGCCCCCCCACAACCAGTCCCCCTGTTCTTAACATCTTACATCAAATCTGGTATATTTGTCCCAATTAAGAAACCAATACTGATATGTCATTATTAACTAAAGTCCATACTTCATTTGGGTTTCTTTAATTTTCCCCTGATGCCCCTTTTCTGCCCCAGGACACATGCAGGATCCACGGGACGCCGAGTTGTCACATCTTCTAGAGGTTTTCTCAGACTCTCTGTCCCCAGGAGCCATTTCTCCCTCTAGGGAAGTATTACTTGGGGCCGTTACCGGTGGCGATTTTGCAGACGGTAAACTGCCCTATCTAGAATGATAAGAAAATATTTTGCTCACCAAGTCGAGATATTTTGGATGCCTTTTGTAGCCAAGGTTGATAAACAGGAGGTATTTGCTACCAGAAGTCGGCCCATGGATGTTTTTCAAGGTGATGGGAAAGCAACAGCCCCTTCTCTGACTCTTAAGAGAAACGACGCCTCTGTGGCGGTGAGGTTTCGTGTTGCAGATGGCCTGGGGTGATCTTGCTGGGTGATGGTGAGGGGCAGCGGGGTCCTTCTGGTTAGGACCCGGAATCTAGTTTCCCTCTGCAGCGGTGCCTCCGTGTGAGCAGTGGTGCCATCTCCTCATAGACCATCGTCCAGTCTGGGGGTCGCAAGCTACAGCCTCTGGGCCGGATCCAAGCCACCTGGGTTTGTACAGGTTTGTCGGCACAGAGCCTCACCCACTGGTCGATGACTGGCCAAGTCCAGTAGTAGCGACAGTGGCCAAAAGTATTTGCCGCTGGCCCTTCACAGAAACACTTTGCTGAGCCCTGGCCTTGTCAACAAAGCAGTTAATAGGTGTTCTAATGTTATGAAGAAGTCCTACTAATAAAGAAGTTATACGCTATTAACAATATGCCAGGCACTGATTTCTGCGTTTGATAGATGTTCACTTATTTAATCTGAAAAAGCCAACCTGCTCAGGTGTGAGGTGCTGACGTCATTGCCATGTCACAGATTTGGAAACTGAGGCACGGGCGGGCCTTAGTCAGTCATGAAGGTGGGACTGAACGCCGCCCATGCTCCCTCTCAGATGCAGGACTATCTGTCCCCACCCACCCCCTTCCGGGGGACTGAGTGAAGCTATTTTAATTTTGAGTGGAAAACGAAATCTGTGTGTACATGGTTTTTTGTTTTGTTTTTTTTGTCAGAAATTGGTCCTCTTCCCAAAGCAGTCGCCCGTTCCCCCATACGGTACAGCGCCAGGTAGGGGGGGGGATCTGATGATTGCTGCCTAGCACAGTGGGGCGATCGTGTCCCCCTGGGGACACTGGGAGAGGTCTGGGGACGTCTGTGGTTGTCACACTGGGGGTGCCCTGGGCCTCGGGTGGATGGGGGCAGGGATGCTGCTCTACCCCCACAGCACCCAGGACGGCCCCGCACAGAGGAGGACCCGCCCAGTGTCAGCAGGGCTGACGGGGGAGAGCCTGTACTAATTATTTGGGAAAATATTGAGTCTGATCCCTGCTCACATCAAGAAGCAGAATCAACCCCCGGGGGTCAGACGGTAAAAAGCAGGGAGACCCCACCTTGTGTTACACGGAGGAGGGTTGGGAGTCTCCAAGGCACCAGGACACAGAGCTGAGGGCAGCAGCCTCCTAACCCCCCTTTCTGCTGAGCCCCCAGAGACCTTTAGCCCCTGGGTCAAGCATGCCAGGACCTTTTGTCCCGTCTGATTGGGGTGTGCTGGCCCCTGATCTGTTCAGTCCCGTGGCTTTGGAGCAGCGTGTCAGCCCCGGGGGGCTCCCCGCGAGTCTCTGCCGGGGCTCAGGAGCTCAGGTGGCGAGGCTCAGGCTGCCATCCCCCACCCCCCGGGCTTCTCCTCCCACGTCGTGCAATCAGAGCTCCTCAGGGTGACACATTTAGATGGTTGCTGTGGTGATGAGTGAAGGCTGGGGTGATAACTGCAGTGTGTGTCTATATCGAGCCTCCAGTGAGGCAAGGTGAGCCTGCCACACGCTGGTGGGATGTCGCTGTGGGAAGGGAAGGGGGCTCAGGCCTCCCGGGCCCACCCACTCGGTTCCCAGAAGGGGCCTGGGCCGGGGGGGGGGGGTCTGCCTGTCGCCAGGTGCTGGGTCCCTGCCATTCCTGCCCATGAGGGGCATGCCAGAGCAGAGGGGCATCTCGCCTCCCAGGGGACCCTGGGTCACGCCTGGGGACATCTGTGCTTATCACAACTGGTGGAGGGGCTCCTGGCATGAGTGGGTGGGGACCAGGGGTGTTGCTCCACACCCCACAGTGCCCAGGACGGCCCCCCACAGAACGACAGGCCCCCATGTCAGGAGGGCCGAGGGCAAGACCATGCTTTAGAGGGAAGCAGATCAAGGCATTGGATTTGTTCAGTCTCAGAACCAGCTGCTGGTATTTCTTGATAATCTGTGAGACCCCAAAGGCTTCCTTTTCTTGTCCCAGTTTTTCTACTGCGCTCCCCTCGTTGAATTGACTGTGTCCCGTTAGTCTCCTGTGTCCCCCCAGATGATCAGGTCTATAGATGGGAAAACAAGAAAATGAAAAATCCAATGCTGTTAGTTGCTTGCTGTTAGAAAATCGTACTGGTTGAAAAAAATATACATGGAGCTGTCTGGTGAATCAGCCCAGATGGCAGGTGTATCAGTCATCTCTTGCTGTGTAACAAATGCCCTAAAAACTTAAACAACCAACATTTACTCTCTCACAGTTTGTATGGGTCAGGAACTTGGAAACAGCTTAACCTGGTGGTTCTGGCTCGGGGTCCCTCAGGAGTCTGTAAAGCACACGTCAGCCGGGGCTGCCTTATCTGAAGGCTCGATGGGGCCAGAGGAGCTGCTTCCAGGATGGCCCTTCACATGGCTCCTGTCCACGTGGGCCCCCATGGCGCTGCTTGAGCCTCCTCACTACATGGTGGCCGGCTCCCTGAGAGCAGACAGAAGCCACACGTCTTTTATGACTGATCTCAGAAGTGACCTGCTATCACAGCTGTCACGTGGAATTGGTCACGAAGACCCTGATACCAAGCGGGAGGAGACTGCAGGAAGGCCATGAATCTCAGGAGGCTGGGGGCATTGGAGACGCTGCCACAGCAGGTGAATGTAGCTCTGGAAATCAGTCAGGATGGGAACATTAGTTGCCCAATGTCCCTAAAAAACTAAAAAAAAAAAAGGGCACACCACCTGCCACCACAGAGAGATGCTCTATGGAGTGACTGAGATTGTGATTTTATCAGGAATTAGGGGCACAGTCCATTCCCAGGGCAATCTGGGTGGAGTTGCAATTCCTGGAACCCTACTTGGGATGCCTTTTGTCCACTTACTTCAGCCGCTTTCACCCTCCTCCCTACAAAGCTTTGACGACAGCAACAGGGTGGGTGGAGGGCAAGTTTCTATGGTCCCATCTCTGCGTTCCACGCAGTGTGGAGCCGAGGGAGGAAGAGGTGCCTCGCCGAAAGCTTCACGCCAGGAGGTGGAAGGGGCTGAATCTCCCAGGCAGGGAGTGGTGATGGGAACGGGTGAGAGTCAGGCTGATGGCGCGGAGTCTGGCCCGCGCAACGAGAGAAGGAAAGAGGTTGCCTGCTGCCCGGTGCGATCTTGCAGAAATCAGCTCAGCACTGGCCAGAATATGCTTTCCATCGGCCAAGTGGGATTTGGGAGTAATCCCAGGGCGTGATTCTATTAGGGCTCTTGTCTGATCCGCTCGTGGGGCCTCAGTGGTCCCTGGGCCTGGGGATGGCTCCGGAGTAGGTTAATCCAGGCTGGAGTGGCCAGAAAGTCTTGATCCTGATGGCATGATCTTGTTATGATACTGGCAGGGGCTTTGGGGGAAACGTAGAAAATCCATTTGGCCAGGATTGACCCAGCTTGTGTCTGGGTCCTGTCCACAACAGCCTGATGAATCGGCTGGTCAAGTGTGAGCGCAGAGCCGTCATCTGCGCTATGATGGGCTCCCTCCTCCCTCCCTCCTTTTCTTTCTTTCCCTTATCAGAGTTCCTGGTTCTCGGTATGACCCTCCTAATTTGTCCCTCTTTTAATAGGCCGCTTTTTAGAGTACTTTTATTTATTTTTTTTATTTTTTGTTTATAAATTTACTTATTTATTTTTAAAATTTTTGGCTGCGTTGGGTCTTTGTTGCTGCACGTGGGCTTTCTCTAGTTGCGGTGAGCAGGGCTACTCTTTGTTGCAGTGCACTGGCTTCTTGTTGGAGTGGCTTCTCTTGTTGTGGAACACGGGCCCTAGGCGGGCGCGCTTCAGTAGTTGTGGCTCGCGGGCTCTAGAGCGCAGGCTCAGTAGTTGTGGCGCACGGGCTTAGTTGCTCCGCGGCATGTGGGATCTTGTGGACCAGGGCTCGAACCCATGTCCCCTGCATTGGCAGGCGGATTCTTAACCACTGCGCCACCAGGGAAGTCCTGGGGACCTGCTTTTAAATGTAATGTTCTAGGGCTAGATTCACTTACATCGTCGGGTGTTACAGTGTGCAGTCGGCAGAATAATGGACCCCCAAAGACATCCGTGTCCCGATCCCCAGAACCTGTGAATGTGTCACCTTATGTGGTAAAAGCGACTCCGCAGATGGGGATAAGTTAAGGCCCCTGAGATGGGGATGAACGTCTGGCCTATGAGGCGGTCACACCAGTGCACCTCCCTGCGGCCGCGTTGCGAAAGGTCCTGTGCTTTTCCATCTGGGTCCTGCTGAGATGCTTGAGGGCCCCTCGGGCTCAGCGAATCGGGAATTAAGAACCGCAGGTGTTGGTCTCCAGCTCCTATTGCATTAGGTGTGAAGTGAAAAACAACAATTAAAAAAAGGAAAGAAAAAGCATTTTCCTGGAACACCCCACACGAGAGGTGGGGCTGCCACGCCCATATGACCTTGGATGGGTGGAGGTCCCTGTCAGCATTGGTCTCCTGGGTGTTCAAGCAGGAGCCCACCCCGCGTCAGGTACAAACCTCTTCAAATCAGAGAGCTCCGTCCGCTACGAAAACGGAGAGGGTTCCTAGTTCCTACCCTCCACTCGGTCAGAATTGCCCGATGGTTCATTACCTGACCTTCCAAGACTAGACAGGCCAGACCCATACACACAATAATAATCAGAAAATGAAGTAGTAATAATGAAATAATAATGAATTATTCCGATAAAACGAATAGAATAAGGAAAAGAATAAAATAATGAATAATTATGAAAGAAGATAAAAATAATTTTGGGGGGTTCATCAGTCTTATTTGTGTTAATTAAGCACAGCTAATGAACGAACACTTATTTATTCACGTCGAGGCAATTTTCTTTGCCAGATCAGGGAACAGTTTGTAAAGACAGAAAATCACCAGGCTATACCATGGAATCTGTGCAGTGAACAGAAATCACACTTTTGTAAATATGTTCTTCACACATACCAAATACTACTGCTGTTCTTTTTTTTTTTTTAATTTTACTTATTAAACTGTAGTTGATTTACAATATTGTGCTAGCTTCAGGTGTACAGCTTCAGATTCTTCTCCATTGTACTCTATTACAAGATACTGAATATAGTTCCCTGTGCTATACAGTCGGTCCTTGTGTATCTATTTTATATGTAGTAGTATCTGCTAATTCCATACTGCTAAGTTATCTCTCCACCACCCCCCATCCCCTTTGGTAACCATAAGTTTGTTTCTGTCTGTGAGTCTGTTTCTGTTTTGTAAATATGTTTATTTGTATCATAGTTTATGTAAGTGATATCATATAATATTTGTCTTTGTCTGACCTACTTCACTTAGTATGAAAATCTCTAGTTGCATCCATGTTGCTGCAAATGGCATTATTTCTTTCTTATTTTTAAAATATTTATGTATTTATTTTTACCTGCATCGGGTCTTAGTTGTGGCACGCAGGCTTCTTTCTAGTTGTGCTGTGCGGGCTCCAGAGTGCGTGGGCTCTGTAGTTGCGGCACACGGGCTTAGTTGCCCCATGGCCGGTGGGATCTTAGTTGCCAGACCAGGGATCGAACCTGCACCCCCTGCATTGGAAGGCAGATTCTTAACCGCTGGACCACCAGGGAAGTCCCTCATTCTTTTTTATGGCTGAATAGTATTCCATTGTATATATACACCACATCTTCTTTATCCATTCATCTGTTGATGGACATTTAGGTTGTTTCCATGTTTTGGCTACTGTGTATAGTGCTGCTACGAACATTTTTAAATAATAAAAATAATACATAATGAGAGAAGATAAAAATAATTTTTAAATAATAAAATAATGAGATAAGAATTAAAAATAAGTCATAAAAATAAAATAGTAAAATAAAGATTTTAAACAAACAAAGAAATAATTAAATAAAAGCAATACTATGATTTTTGAGTACCTGGCCGAGAAGGGGCGAGAAGGAAAAATGGAGCAGCCACTTTGGAGAACAGTCCAGCAGTTCCTCAGAGAGTCCAGTGTGGACTTGCCAAATGACCCTGAGGTTCCACTGCTGGGACTGTGCCCGGAGAACGGGAAGCTCGCGTCCATCCACACGGAGATTAGCGGGAGAGACGTGCTGCAGTGGCCCCTTCCTGGCTGTGAGGTCTCCCGAGCTCCGGGGCGGCCACGTGGCCGGTGTTGGTGGTGGTCCCGCCTGGCACCTGATGTGCTGCTCCCGTGACCCAACGCGACATCCCTAGGGCAGTGTGCGCACACCAGGCCCCGAGCGGTGACCGCCAGCTTTCCTCATTGCCACCCCTCCTTCATTTGACCTTTCTTGCAGAGTGGCCCGGAGGCTCTAGATTTTCCTAACACGAGGCTCCAGAGAGAACTCAGTTCAAGAAAAGGGAGGTGCCTGAATGCACTGTGGGATCTGGATGGGATTCTGGGACCGGAGAGGTACACTTGTGGAGAAACCAGTGACATCTCGATAAAGTGTGGAGTTGGTAGTAATGTACCAATGTTGGCTTCTTGGTGGTGACAAACGTGTACCGTGGTGATGGACATCAGAGGTTGGCAAATGAGCCTGGGGGTCAAATCCAGCCTACACTGGCCTGTTTTTAATATTGTATTAATTAGCTATTTAAATTATAATTAATTAATTTTTATTCTGTAAAATATACATAATATAAAATTTACCATCTTCACCATTTTTAAGTGTGCAGCTCAGCGGCTCTAAGCACATTCACACTGTTGTGCAGCCATCCCCACCATCCATCTCCAGAACTTTCTCATCTTCCCAAACTGAAGCTCTGTCCCCATGAAACACTGACTCCCCAGCCCCTCCCCCAGCCCCTGGTCCCCACCGTCTACTTCCTGTCTCTATGGATGTGACTCCTCTAGGGACCTCAGGTGAGTGAAATCAGGCAGTATTTGTCCTTCTCCGTCTGGCTCCTTGAGCATCATGTCCTCAAGGTTCATCCGTGTTGCAGCAGGTGTCAGAATCTTCTTCCTTTACAAGGCTGAATAATATTCCACTGTATGGATGCAGCATACTGTTTATCCTTGGCCTATTTTTATACAGCTTAGGAGCTAAGTGCCTTTTACATTTTTAAAGGGTTGAAACGAACAAACAGGAATATGCATCAGAGAGCCTGGAGCTCACAAATCCTGAATAGTGAACATCTGGTCCTTTATGGAAAGGTTGGCCGACCTCTGCTTTAAGGTGTTAACATGAGGGGAGCCGAGTGGGGGTGTTTGGGAATGCTCTGCACTAGCTTCGCAACTTTTCTGTAAATCCACAATTATTCCAAAATGAAAGACTTTTAAAAGGAAAATTTGGGGAATTAGGGAGGTCCTTTTTTAAAAAAAATATTTATTTATTTATTTGGTTGCACCAGGTCTTAATTGCGGCAGGCAGGCTCCTTAGTTGCAGGGAAGTCCTTCTGAAGCAAGACGTGAAACGCCAAAGTCGTGACTCAGAACCAACTAGGACTTTGCCTTGAAGCTGCGTGTGCCTTCTCCTCGTTTCTCTTTTTATTACGAGCGTTATTATTTTGTAACTTTGAAGATGACGATTAATCAGTTAGTGTGACACTGCTTCACGTTTGGGACCTCCCCACTGGAGGATTCCAGGACATGAGATGCACCACCGTGGTTTTTGCAGTGTTTCTCTCTGCTCAGAAACTTTAGGATTTCTCTGTTCCTGGCCTGCAGAGCCCTCTGGAATCTAACTCTGGTTCAGGGGTTTTCATACTCATTCTGTAAAGTCCAGAGTGTGTATATTTGGCTTTGCAGGCCTCGCACTCTCTGTGGCAACTACCCAATTCTGCGGTTGTAGCGCAGAAGCAGGCTCAGACGATCCAGAAATGAAGAGGAGTGGCTGTGCGCCAATAAAACTTTATTTACAAAAGCAAGCAGTGGGCTGGATTTGGCCCATGGGCCCCAGAGCTTGGCAACCCCTGCTCTTGTTTATCATTTCACCTTTATCTAATATTTCTCATCCGCCTGTCCAGTATTGGGAAATGATTAGGAATTCATGCCTGGGGTCTGTCCGACCTGCCTTTAAGACCTGGCTGTGCTCACACGTGACCTTGAGCAACTTACTTTCTTCCTCTGTGACTCCATTTCTTCCTTCATAAGAAGTGAATTATAATATTTGTTAAGATAATTAAATGAGCATATATATATATATATATATATATATATATGAAAATGAGTGGATATATATATATATATGTGTGTGTATATATATATAAAACTCAGCACAGAGACTGGCACGTATATGTTCAGAAACTGTTATTCTGCTGTATGATTTATTTAAATAGTCTCCTATTGTATTAGTTAGCTAGTGCTGTGTAACAAATCACTACAGACTTAGTGGCTTGACAACACACTTTTATTATCTCACAGTTTCTGTGGGTCAGGAATCTGGGTTTGGTTTAGCTGGGTCCTCTGTTCAGGGCCTCTCTCTCACTGGTTACAGTCAAGGTGTCGGCCAGGGCTGGGGTCTCAGAGGAAGGGTCAACTGGAGAAGTTGCTGCTTCCAAGTTCGTATGGTTGTAGGCAGGATTCAGCTCCTGTGGGGCCTTGGTTCTTTGGCTGTGCTGGAGGCCACCCTCAGTCCCCTGCCACGTGGGCCTCTCTGACACGGCCAATTGCTTCACCAGAGCGTGCACACTGAGAAGGTGACAGTCTGCTAGCAAGATGGAGGTTGATGGCCAAAAGACATATGAAAAGATGCTCAAAGTCGCTAATTAGTAGGGAAATGCAAATCAAGACTACAATGAGGAATCACCTCACACCAGTCAGAATGGCCATCCTCAAAAAATCTACAAACAATAAATACTGGAGGGGGTGTGGAGAAAAGGGAACCCTCCTACACTGTTGGTGGGAATGTAAGTTGGTGCAGCCACTATGGAGAACAGTATGGAGGTTCCTTAAACAACTGAAAATAGAGTTACCATATGATCCAGCAATCCCACTTCCGGTCATATATCCAGAGAAAACCATTATTCAAAAAGACAGATGCACCCCAGTGTTCATAGCAGCACTATTTACAATAGCCAAGACATGGAAGCAGCCTAAACATCCGTGGACAGAGGAATTGAGAAAGAGGATGTGGAACATATACACAATGGAATATTACTCAGTCATAAAAAACAATGAAATAGTGCAATATGTAACAACATGGGTGAACCTAGAGATTATCATACTAAGTGAAATAAGCCAGACAGAGAAAGACAAATATCATGTGATATCACTTATATGTGGAATCTAAAAAAAAAGGATGCAGATGAACTTATTTCCTAAAACTTATGGTTACCAAAGAGGAAAGGTGGGTGGGGGAAAGGATAAATTAGGAGGTTGGGATTGACATATACACACTACTTACTATGTATAAAATAAATAACCAACAAGGACCTACTGTATAGCACAGGGAACTCAATATTTTGTAATAACCTATAAGGGGAAAGAATCTGAAAAAGAATATATGTGTGTGTGTGTGTGTATGTATAACTGAATCACAGTATGTCTGTACTATGCTGTGTACCTGAAACTAACATGATATTGTAAATCAAGTATACTTCAATTAAAGCAAAAAGAATTACAAGAAAATGCAGGTCACAGTCTCATGGAACTTGATGACAGGAGTGGGCCTCGCCTAACACCACCCAGCTGTGTGGGGCTGGCCCGCTCACCCCAGATCCACAGGGCTCTCCAGTCTGTGCCCTTGGCACCGACTGGATTGTGCAGAATCCCCAGAACTAGCGAGCACCTCCTGTGGGCCGGCGGTGACAGCAGTGTGAGCTGCCGTGGTGAGCAGAGCACACGCTATTCCTGCAGTCTGGGATCTCGCCTTTCTCGGGGGAGACTCAGCTTTGAACCGTGTGATGCTGATGGGCACCAGGTGTCTTCAGGGGGGATGACAGTGTCCCGGGATTAGTGCGATGATGGCACAACCCTGTGAATCTCCTAAAAGCCACTGAACTGGACACTTTATTTATTTATAAATTTATTTATTTATTTATTTTTGGCTGCATTGGGTCTTCGTTGCTGCGCACAGGCTTTCTCTAGTTGCGGCGAGCGGGGGCTACCCTTCGTTGCGGTGCACGGGCTTCTCATTGCGGTGGCTTCTCTTGTTGCAGAGCACGGGCTCTAGGTGCACAGGCTTCAGTAGTGTGGCTCACAGGCTCTCGAGTGCAGGCTCAGTAGCTGTGGTGCACGGGCTTAGTTGCTCCGCGGCATGTGGGATCTTCCCGGACCAGGGCTCGAACCCGTGTCTCCTGCGCTGGCAGGAGGATTCTTAACCACTGCGCCATCAGGGAAGTCTGAACTGGACACTTTAAAAGGGTGAGTTTTATAGTAGGTGAATTCTGTCTCAATTTTTAAAAAAGGAAAAGAAAAGGAAAGCGTGTGGATGAGGTGGGGCTCACAGGTCATAAGAAGTGCTGCCCAGGGGCTTCCGGCGGTCCAGGGGTTAGGACTCGCGCTTCCACTGCCGGGGGCGCACGTTCGATCCACGGTTGGGGAACTAAGATTTTGCAAGCCGGGCGGCACAGCCAAAAAAAAAAAGAAAAAAAGTCCTGCCCATGACAAGAGTGGGCGAATGTCCTCTCCATGCAGGGCCCTGATTACCACCCTTGTAAGTTCTGTCTGCTTCCCTCCAGTGATTTATTTCTCCCTCACAGCGCTGGGCACCTTGCACCTGGCGTTTTCGTTGTCTGTGTCTGAGGTTTACCGACCCTGCCTCGTCGGCAGTTCTGAGGGCAGGGTGTGCGGGGGGTCGGCAGGCCCGGCTTCATGCAACCCTGTCTGCACCCCAGGGCTCTGCTGTCACCGTCCTGAAATTTGTAATAATTTTTTAACAAGGGGCCCCGCATTCTCATTTTGCCACCAGCTCTGCGGATTCTATAGCAGGTTCTCCTGAGGGCCTTGCCTCCTCGATGCACTGCTGGCCCCTCACGGGGGGCTCGGGGTTCACGCTGATGGGGAAGTGAAAGCCTAGCATCTTTGCCAGTGAAGATCACAGGGACAGCCTGGCGCCAGCTGGTGCGCCTCGCAGCCTGCTGTCTGTGAGCCCCGGGGACGTGTTCCTGTGGGCACGAGTTTCGTCCTCGCCCTTCTCTGCTCCGGTCTAAGCCAGTCTGGACTGAGCACAGCCGGGGTGGAGGCTCTGTGGTGGTCACCTCACTGCCCAAGTGCAGCTCCAAGGACTAGAGGACAGCCCGCAGCGGGCGTTAGAGGGCTGGGGCGCGGGGAGATTTGCAGATGGTAGATGTGAGAGCAGAGGGAGAGACACCATCTCAACGATGATTCATCAGCTGCCCATGTTCACAGCAGCGTGATTCACAGTAGCCAGAAGTGGAAACAGCCCGAACGTCCATCGGCGGACGATGGATGCACCCAGTGTGCCCCTCCACACACGGGAACATCACTCAGCCCTGAAAAGGGGTGAAGCCCCGACACTCGCTACCACGTGGATGGACCCCGAGAACATGATGCTCAGTGAGAGAAGCCAGACGCAGAAGGACACACAGGGTGTGATTCCGTGGATGGGAAATGTCCAGGACAGGCAGATCCACAGACACAGAGAGTGGATTCCTACTTGTCAGGGGCTGGGGAGGGGGATGGGGGTGACTGCTCATGGGGACGGGGTCTCCTCTTGGAGGGATGAGAATGTTCAAATATTGGTTGCGGTGATGGTCACACAACTTTGTGAATGTGCAGAAAGACGACTGAATTGTCCACTTTATGCAAATTGTGTGGCATGAGAATTATATCTCAATAAGACTAAGAAAGAAGGCGCCTGGTTTATCAGTCACCGTCTCCAGGTTTGGCTAATGTCCCCTAGTTGCGTAAGGAGCCGCCTTTGGGGGGCCGGGTGAAGGGCGCCCGGGACCCCTCTGTACTAGTTTCCAACTTGTCCTGAGTCTTTCATTGGTTCAAAAAACAAAAAGTTGAAGGATCGGAGGCGTAGACGGTCCCTGCAACGTTGAGGCGAGTCTCGGCTTCCAGGCCTGTGGGCATGTTGCTCTGGCCCTCGCATCTCTCACCCCTGCGGTCCACTGCTGCCCGGCCCTCCGCGCTCTCCAGGGCGCCCCTCTGGCCTCAGTGGCCAGAGCAGTTCCAATCCTAAGCGGCGGGCCCGGTAGAGCAGATCCTGCTGCTGGAGGAGATTCTAGCCGCTCCCGGAGCCCAGAGGGCGTTCCTGAGGCCACAGCGCCACCTGCAGGTGACGGTGGGGATGTCGGTTCTCCATCCTGGCCTTTGATTGGCAACAAATTAGCCTCAGCTCAGAGAAAGGGAACCAGCATTTAAATTTTTATTTTTTAATCACTTTTTAAAGTTTAAAATTTTTATTTATTTTTGGCTGTGTTGGGTCTTCGTTGCTGCACGTGGGCTTTCTCTAGTTGCAGCGAGCGGGGGCTACTCTTCATTGCGGTGCGCGGGCTTCTCATTGCGGTGGCTTCTCTTGTTGTGGAGCATGGGCTCTAGGCCTGCAGGCTTCAGTAGTTGTGGCATGTGGGCTCAGTAGTTGTGGCTCGCAGGCTCTAGAGCGTGGGCTCAGTACTTGCGGTGCATGGGCTTAGCTGCTCTGCAGCATGTGGGATCTTCCTGGACCAGGGATCGAACCTGTGTCCCCTGCATTGGCAGGCAGATTCTTATCCACTGTGCCACCAGGGAAGCCCTTTTTTTTTTTTTTTTTTTTATCATTTTTAACTTTAGATTTTCATATTGGGGTATAGATGATTTACAATGTTGTGTTAGTTTCAGGTGTACAGCAAAGTGGTTCAGTTATACATATACATGTATCTATTCTTTTTCAGATTCTTTTCCCATGTAGGTTATTACAGAGTATTGAGTAGAGTTCCCTGTGCTATACAGTAGGTCCTTGTTGGTTATCTATTTTATATATAGTAGTGTGTGTATGTTAATCCCAACCTCCTAATTTATCCCTCCTCCTCACCTTTCCCCTTTGGTAAACAAACTGAAAGTTTGTTTTCAAAATCTGAGTCTCTTTCTGTTTTGTAAATAAGTTCATTTGTGCCATATTTTAGATTCCACATATAAGTGACATCATATGGTATTTTTCTCTTTCTGACTTAACTTCACTTAGTATGATAATCTCTAGGTCCATCCATGTTGCTGCAGATGGCATTATTTCGTTCTTCTTTATGGCTGAGTAGTATTCCATTGTATGTATGTACCACATCTTCTTTATCCGTTTATCTGTCGATGGACATGTAGGTTGTTTCCATGTCTTGGCTAATGTAAATAGTGCTGCTATGAACGTTGGGGTGCACGTATCTTTTCAAATTAGAGTTTTCTTCGGATAAATGCCCAGGAGTGGGATTCCTGGATCATATGACAACCCTACTTTTAATTGTTTGAGGAACCTCCACACTGTTCTCCATAGTGGTTGCACCAATTTACATTCCCACCAACAGTGCAAGAGGATTCCCTAAATTTTTATATACTTTTTAAATTTTATTTATTTATTTATTTTTTGGCCATGCCGCGAAGCATGTGGAATCTTAGTTCCCCGACCAGGGATCGAACCTGTGCCCCCTGCATTGGAAGTGTGGGGCCCTAACCACTGGACTGCCAGGGAATTCTCTCCCTAAATTTTTTAATTGAGTTTTTTTTTAAATAAACGTTTTAGAATAATTTTAGATTTTTAGAGGTGTTTCAGTGAGAGTTCCTGTCTACCCATCACCTAATTTCTCCCAGTGGTCACGTCATTCATAAGCAGTGCGTTTGTGACAACCAAGGGATGGACGTGGGTACGTTTCTGCGACCTCAATCTATTCTTTATTCAGATTTCACTAGTTTTCCCTAATGTCTTTTTTCTGCCCCAGGACCCCCTCCAGGATCCCACCTTGCATTTAGTTGGTCACATGCCTCAGGCAAACCCCCGGTGAGCTGGGCACTCTGGGGCACCCTCGGTCAGGGGGTTGGCTCAGCCCCCTCCCCTTCCTCCCAGGGGACCTTGGGGGTCAAATGCTACAGGTGAACATCTTTTATAAACTATCAAAGGTCATGTGAACATCCAGCCCTTTCATCCAATTCAGTTTTGGAACATGTGAAAACTTCATCAGGGATAACATTCTAAATCACTAGCAAATCTTTCTGGCAAATTGCCTCTGTTACATTTACCCTCTCTGCATTTTGAAGCATCCTATCTGTGCCGTCCTCAACGTCCGGCAGAGTAACCAGAAGGCCAGGCTCCCAGAGCAATTTTTATGTCTATTCACAGGCGCACGACTCTTCCATGCGGACACTGCTAACGCCCACCCGGCATTTCAGGGCCAATCATGCTCAGCTAACGTGGTACGTTTTTCTTCCAGGGAGTGGACATTGGGTTCCTGAATCTCGGCGCTGAAGACAGCCAGGCCTCCAGCACAGGTCGGTGTCCTGAGGTTTTTCTTTTCTCCACGTTCAGTGTTCGCGCAGGCCTTGGTTGGCGGTTCGGGGCCAGGATGAGTTAAGAGGTTGGGGTTTGCTGTCTAGGCGGCGTCCTCGCCGTGCACACCTGCATCTTCCCAGCTCTGCTCGTTTCTGAGGGCTCGTCTTATCCATCAAGAGGGCACGGGAGCCACAGGGAACGTCTTCTGCCCTTGGCTCCCGGAGCAGGGGGACAGAGCAGGGAGACGTGGGGGCCCGCAGGGTGGGTCCTAGCGCACCCAGGATGGGCGCAGAGCGGCGCGGGCCCGTCAGTGCCACCTGCTTCCCAGCTCTTAGCTTCCTCCTCAGAAGGTTTAATTGGGGTCTACGGTGCTTCACCCATTTCCCGTTTGCCTGGAGGGTGACCCGTCGATGGCCATCGGCCAGAGCAGAGCTAAGTCGTGGGGCGCGACAGATATCTGAAGCCCGTCACCCACCCCAGTGGGACAGCAGGTCGGGAAATGTGGTGAAGGCCTCGGGAAGATTAAGTCAGGAGCAACATAAAGCTCAGTCCTGGTCTCTTAACTCTTACTCACTTGTTTGTTTCTGGTCTTGTTCCCAAGAGGACTTTGAGTAGCTTTTGTGATGTTTGAAGAGGAAATAGCATAAGAATGAATGAGGTTGCCCCATGGCCTGCCTGATTCGTTGACTGTAATTGTCAGGCCTGTTTCCCTGCCGGGCAGGGACCACACTCCGTGCTCCTCTGATTCTGTCACAAACGTCTTTGCTACTTGCGTGGAGTTTCCTCTTTCAGGCCATCTTTGGAATAAACTTCCGGTTTCTAACAAATATACAGATGGATCTTTGATTCAGGTTGTGTTCAGTTTAGCAAGAAATTTGAGGGAGATCTGACATCTTTATAACGTATATTCTCATTCTGTGTGTGTGTGTGTGTGTGTGTTTGTATAAAAGAAAGCATGTTAGACAAGAAGGCAGACACTACATGATTCCATTCAGATGAGATTTCCAGAAAAGGCAAATGTGTAGGGACAGAAAGGTGACTCGGGGTTACCAGGGGCTGGGGTGGGAATGGGGAAGAACTGTACTTGGGCGCCAGGCATCTTCCAGGGCGAAGGGGAGGGTCCAGAACTGTGCGGGGTAGGGGTAGGGGTGGTCTCGTAACTTGGTGTACTGACTAAAGAATCTTTGAGTTGTGTCCTTCAAACTGGCCAGTTTTATGCTGTGTAAAGTGAACCTCAGTAAAGTTAAAAAGTATATATTTTAGCTCAGCTCGGGAGGCAGGCTTTCCCTGCAGACAAAGACCAGAAGCTGAGATTGGAACCCTGGGCTCCTCCGTCCGGCCGGGTCATGCTCCGCCAAGGCCCCAAACAGATTCACAGTGTTAACTCTGTTTCACAAAGTTGCCGAGCAGGAGGGGGGTTGGGAGAACGGCCCGGAGCCAGGCGAGGTCGCGCAGCGGGTACGTGTCTGCGCAGCGTGCGGGACGAGCTAGCCCCGCTCAGCCCTTCTCCGTAGTGTTAACATCTGACCAACTTCCTGTAAAAAGAAAGTGAATTTAGCCAAGGACAAAGGAGAGGTAAGTCACCCCAAAGCCCCCACCCATCGAGGACCACTGCTGACACCTCAGTGAGTGTCCTCCCGAATCTCTCTGTGAGTTACACTCTTGCATGGGGTTTTGGAGAAGTAGGATTTTTCTGTTTGATGTACGCATGCCCTTGATGGGCATCTTCCCTCATCCATAAACCTAGATTTCCAGCTTCTTTCCTGAAGCCGGATGTTATAGATGAATTATAATTTATTTCATTTAAAAAAATTTATTTATTGACGTGTAGTTGATTGACAGTGTTGTGTTAATTTCTGCGGTACAGCGAAGTGATTCAGTTATACTTATATATACATTCTCTTTTCATATTCTTTTCCATTATGGTTTATCACAAGATATTCCCGGTGCTATACAGTAGGACATTGTCATTTGAACTGTAGTTTATTTCTTTTTAAAGTAATTTTGTAATTGATTTAACTGGTCTTATTAGTGGGCTTTTTTGGGGGTGTTCATTTTCTTTTTCTGTTTTTCTTTTTTTCTCTCCCTCTTTTTAAATTTTGCTACATTCTGGGGTGGATGTCCTTGTGCAGACTTCTTACATCCTTGGTTGTCCTTCGGGGTAAATTCCTGGAAGTAGGTTTGCCTTGTCTGTGAATTTAAGTCTGAGTGTTCTCATTTACATTTTTTTTTAAATCATAGTTGATACATTTCCTATGCAACTTGAAATTCACTCTCTTTTTTTTTTTTTAAATTAATTAATTTATTTTTGGCTGCATTGGGTCCTGGTTGCTGTGCACGGGCTTTCTTTAGTTGCTGTGAGAGAGGGCTACTCTTCGTTGTGGTGTGCTGGCTCCTCACTGCGGTGGCTTCTCTTGTTGGGGAGCACAGGCTCTAGGCACGTGGGCCCAGTAGTTGTGGCTCGCAGGCTCTAGAGCACAGGCTCAGTAGTTGTGGCGCATGGGCTTAGCTGCTCCGCGGCATGTGGGATCTTCCTGGGCCAGGGCTTGAACCCGTGTCCCCTGCATTGGTAGGCGGATTCTTAACCACTACGCCACCAGGGAAGCCCTCATTTACATTTTGACCTTCAGCCGCAAAGACCTCCAGAAACGCACCATTTCCCATCCCAGGGTGCGTCTCCCTATCCTTCTAAGTTCAGTTTTACATCCTGGCCAACCTGACAAGCCCAGGTGATTTCAGCTCTTGCGTCTGGGCCTCCTTTTCGTGAGCGCCGCCGTTTCTCTAAGGCGAATGGCCCAGCTGCGTCCTTTCTGTTGGGGTTTCTCTCCCAGTGATTTTTTTTTTTTTTTTACCCCGCCACACGGCATGTGGGATCTCAGTTCCCTGACTGGGGACCGAGCCCTTGCCCCCTGCATTGGAAGTGCAGAGTCTTAACCACTGGACCGCCAGGGAAGTCCCAGTGATAAGTTTAAATTCTATTTCTCTGTCTGTACGCCGTCCACTGCGAATGTTTTTCTGAGCGTGTCTTTGCACTTTGCTCACAGTGAGTTTTGTCATCGGGCATCTGAAACGTCTCGCGCACACCCACGTTCTCCTTTGTGTTTTGTGTGGCCTTCCTCCAAACGTCAAGATTGTAAAAAGACAGTTCACCTGCATTTTGTTCGGATCGTGTATTTTACCCTTAAATCCTTGCAGCATTTGAAATTCAGCTGTGCTAGTTGGTCTCACGCAGGCATGATTCTGACCCCCTGCTCCCCACTCAGGGGACACTGGGCCATGTCAGGGGACATCTATGGTTGTCATGACTGGGGGGCTCCTGGCATCGAGGGGGTGCGGGCAGGGATGCTGGTCCACATCCTGCAGTGCCCAGGACACCCCCACAGAGGAGGACCAGCCTCCCTTTCAGCAGTGCCCAGTGACAGACCGCTGGGGGAGACAGAATTGTACCCTGAGCGGGTGCCCACCGCCAGCCTTGCGGGGGTTTTCTGTTCCAAGGAAGCCTACTCTCCTGTACGTGCTCCTGGAAGGGGGGGGGGGCGGATCTGGGCTTTTCCTGATTGCTGTTTAGTCTCATAGTCACTCTGAGCGCATCCTGTTTGCCAGGCCTTGTGCTCAGCATCTGCGGGTGTCCTCACATCCAGTTCCCCACAGCACCGGGGGCGGGCAGCGGGGTCTCCTATGGCCGGGCCGCCGCCTTTCCAGGGAAGCCAGGGTGTCACCATGCAACCCACCCATCCTGGTGACAGCACGCTGATCCGCTGCACTCAATTTCTGCAGACACCAGGGCTAAAGGAGGACCCGGAGTTTGGGTTCTGGGGCTGGAGACATTCCCCAGAGTGCTGCAGTTCCCACTGGCGGCCACTAGGGGGCAGTGAAAGTCCGCGGGGGGTCTCTGGCGGGGCCGGCCTTGAGCCAGGCAGGGATGTTGACGGAGGGGGTGCAGGGGGTGCAAGGGGGCGCCCAGATGTCTTCAGTCAACCCCTCGGCCCTCTTGGAGACCCGTGACCACCCGTCCACGTTCTCCGAGACATTCTGGTTCAGCCCCCAGGGTCCCATGGTCACCCTGTTCTGGGCACACACACCACACACCCCCCGCTCCTGCTTGCAGACCTCTGTGGGTCTGTTGGGTGTAAGAGGGAGGCACAAAACACGGGCTCTGTGACCTTGGCGGGCTCACGGCACCTGCACCCCCAAACCCGCCCTGGCCCCAGCACCCTCCAGTGGCTGGAGCAGAGCCTGGACCAGGGAACGAAGGCCAAAGGGTGAGGGTGGGCAACCCCGCCGTGATGACTGGGTCTTGCTTCTGTGACTCTCTCCCCTGTCGCCTGGAGCCGGGCCGGCGGCTCTGGCCCCTGGGGGGCTTCCCCAGGCAGCCACCCTCAAAGCCTCCTCGTTTGGAATCTGCCCAGTGTCCCCCTGCGGCACCCTGGGGCGTGTGTCACCTCCCAGTACAGTCACCTGGGCAGTGGCTGCCTGGCCTGGTCAGGCACGGGGTGACCCTCCCAAAGATTTCCTCCATCCCCTCAGCAAGGATTTCCCATTGTCTGCCCAGGCCAGGCTCTGGGGCCAGCCTGCCAGCGAGCAGGGCGGGCAGAATCCCCAGCTCTCACAGGACTGATGTGTCTGTGAGAATCGTGGACCCATTTGGGGTCTCTCCCTCTCAGCAGTGCTGACATCAGGGCCTGGACATTGTGGGGGTGCGGAGCAGCCTCCCTGAGCCCCCGGTTGTGGCAACCACAGGTGTCCCCAGGCATCACCCAGTGTCCTGTGAGGGCAGGGTCACCCGGGTGAGACCGCTGCCTCACTGGTCCCTCTCTCACTCTGTCTTTGGATGTGTTTAGGGCCCCACTGGATGGTTTTTCCTGTTGGTTTGGAAGCTCTGAGGGGCTGGGACCACAGCCGGTTGGTTCCTGCCTCATGGAAGGGCGTAGCAAGTGTCCCTACAGCGTGGCAGCTGTGCCAGGGCTCTGGTGTGGGCCATCGTGGTGCTGGCTTTCCTTATGGAGGTGCCGTTGTTCTTGGAGCGAGAGCTGGCCTTTCCAATATGGTAGCCGTGAGCCCCAGGTGGCCACTGAGCACCTGAAAGGGGGCCAAGGTGGAAATGAGAAGATTTTGCACGGACTGGGGTGATTCTTAGTTGAGAACGATTTCTCAGGCACTTCTCCAGCCCTCCCGCTCATGGTGAGAATGCAGAACTCCGTGACCTCCCAACAGCGGGGTGTTTTTCTGATAGCCCCTGTTCTCCCGGGAGTTTGCGGACATTTCTGCTGAAAGCGCCTATTGGAGCCCTTTATCTTGAGAGAGTGGCCCTGGTGTGGGGAGCAAACTCCAACCCAGCGCGCAAGCCAGAGCATGTTTCTTTCTCCTGGTTGGTTACCCGCTTCTGATCTGTCCCGGGTGTGTTGAAATGCACATTGTTATCAGTCCTCTCCATGGACAAGCTGTTCTCCTGAAAGAACTGCCAAGATAGACAGTTAAAAACCTTAAAACGTCCTGCTCACGGAAGGTCACGGCTTCTGCTGTCCCCACCTTCCTGACAGAGAGCATATGTGATACACATGTAATTATGGGGTCCCACGCAGAAACCGGCCAAGGGGGCCCCTGCTGCAGCCTGCAGGGCCTGGAACCCTCTCCCGGCAGGCTGCAGCTCTGATTCTGGAGAGCAGGCCACGTGGTGCTTCCCATGGCAGCGGGGGCAGCTCAGACATGAGTTTGACCCCCTACAGCAGGGTCTCACCCTGGTGATCCTGCCGCCAGGGCACACCTGGCCGTGTCTGGGGACGTCTGTGGTCGTCATGACTGGGGAGTTCCTGGCATCCAGTGGGTGGGGGCCAGGGAGGCTGCTCTGCACCCCACAGTGTCCAGGACGGCTCCACAGAGAATGTCCCGGCCCCATGTCAGCAGCACCCAGAGAGTGGGAGGAGAGACCCCTTCTCCACAAGATTCTTGCTCCCCGGATCAATCGAGATCACTCTCTTTATGCTCTACTGTGAGTTATTACCGTGGTTCCCACCCAGGCCCCACTCTTCCGGACCCTGTGGGCTAATCCCCGTATGGACTGGTTAGTGCTGCCACCTGATTCTACCAGTCTGAACATCGAGGCCCAGAGAGGCTCATGTCTGATACAGCAGAGCCGGGCTTCCACCCGCGGGGCAGCGAGAACTGGCTCAGCCCAGGCGGCAGCCAAGGCACAGAGACCCCTGTATCCCCAGCCACGGGCGCGTTGCTAGGCAACCGCTTGAACAGTCAGCCTCCCTCAGGGCAGGGGTGATACACACATGCGGTCATAGGTAGAGTCACAGATTCAAGGCCTCCTTTGACTCCAGACACGCACAGGGTGACAGTCACGTATGATAAGAAGGTGGGAGGCAGGGGAGGAGAGGGAGCCACGGGGAGGCTGAAGAGTGGCCCATTTCGGGTGGGCAGAAGGAGCTCCCCACATCCCAGGGTCAGTTCTCCACCCTGCAACGCACTGGCCTGACTCCAGCTGAGCCGGTGGGCACCGGGGTTGTGCCTCTTCCTCCTTATTCCCTGCCCTCCTGCTTCATTCATTGAGTCAGCCGACACCCATGTGCCAGGCCCCGCCAGGCTAAAACACGTGTGTCTGTGTGCAGAAGCTCCCAGTACAGTGTACACAGTGGGTGTGTGTGACAGAGGACTGAGGTATGGCCTGGGGAGGGCCTGGGAGTTGGGGCGGCGGGGGGGGCCGGGAGGCTGAGGGTGGGTTGGGGACCTGAGCGGGTGCCGCAAAATGCAGGGTCACAGGGAACTGGGGTGTTGGGAGCTTGTTTCTAATTGCCATCGGTGTCCCCCCAAATTCAGATGTTAAAACCTACCCCCCAGTGTGGTGATAGTTGGAGATGGAGCCTTTGGTGGGTGTGATCTTGTGACTTATCATAAATACATATTTTGGACTTCAGCCATGGGTCCTGGCTCCCAGCTCCCAAAGCCCTTGGAACTTCCCGAGCTGTAGGAGCATCCCCTGCACGTGACTAAACGTGACAGTGATTGTAAAACCCCAGGCAGTCTGCTCTGCCGTCCCATGAGGAGTGTACTAGCTAGCTATTGCCGTGTAACAAGCCACCACAGGCTCAGCAGCTTACGCCTCCCCTGTCTATTGAGCCAGAAGTGTGGACACAGTGTGGCTGGGGCCTCTGCTCAGGGTCTCACTCGGCCTGGCCAGGGCTGAGTTCTTCCCTGAGGCTCGACTGGGGAAGGATCCACTTCCAAGTTCTCTCAGGCTGTTGGCAGGATGTGGTTCCTTTCAGTCGTCAGGCCCAAGTGCCCATTGCCTTGCTAACAGCATGCTAGGGACGACTCTTAGCTCTTGGAGGCTGCCGGGTCCTGGCCCAGCCTCGTGGTCTCCTCTGTGGGCCCCCTCTTCCCTCAGTCTCTCACTGCAGGAAGGGCCCTGCCCTTGGACTAGGTCAGGCCCACCCACGTGATTTGTCCTTTTGATCAACTCAAAGTCAACTGACTCGGGGCTTTACGCACACCGTCCAAATCCCTTCTTCTGTACGAAATCACCTAATGTGGGAAATGGCATCACGTTCACAGTCCTGCCCACACTCGGGGGTTGGTCCACAGGGGGCAGGGGTTTGGGGACTTAGAATCCTTATGGCCACAGAGGGGGAGAAGGGGGCATGGTCATTCCAGACCCAGCCACGCTGAGCCTCCACCAGGACCGTGCAGGGGGTCTCTTTACCCTCGCCTTCCTTGCTGGAGGCACCGCGGGTGGGTCAGGGTTGGGGTAGAAAGGCGGTGCTTGGAGAAAGCATGCTTTGTCCTGGTCACAGCTAGACAAACCCGTGGCTTCACCTGGTTTTTAATTTTTATTTATTTATTTATTTATTTTTGCCGCACTGTGAGGCGTGTGGAATCTTAGTTCCCCGACCAGGGATCGAACCCGTGCCCTCTGCAGTGGAAACTCAGAGTCTTAACCGCTGGACCGCCAGGGAAGTCCCCTCACGTGGTTTTTTTTAAAAAAAAACCTTTAATTTGAAATAATTCCAGATTCATAGGAAGTTGCAAAAACCGTACAGAGCGATCCCATGCACCCTTCCCCCAGCTCCCCTCAGTGGCGGCATCTCGTGTAAGTGTTGCACAAAAATAGGAAGTTGGCGTAGGGACTGCGTGTGTGCAGAGTTCTGGGCCCTCTGTCACGTGCACAGATTCGGCTCTGCTTAATTTGTGGGTGTGTAGGACCGTCACATGTCTGCAGAGTGGAGAGAGCTCTTCCTGCTGTGTTTGGGGGGGGGGCGGGGAAAAACAGACATCTAACCTTGGGCGGCGCAGTGCCCCACGCTCGTCGTGCAGGGCTGTGCCTCTCTTTTCCCACAATTCTGGGCATCTCGTCTGCCGCCTTGTTAGGCAGCCAGCCCTTCCAGTGGGTTTATTCTCTTGGGGGGTGGTCTGCAAGTCTGTGGAGGTTCCCAGCACCAGAAGGCTCAGGTTCAAGTCCAGATGCACCCCTCACTCACACGGGCACCCCAGGTGACTCGCTTGCCCTTTCTGAGCACAGGGGGCGGGCCCACTGTCACCACCGCGGTCCTGGCATCCACAGGAGGGCCGCCAGAGGGAGGAGTGACGGGGAGGGCCGGGAGTTATGGTGAGGTACCCCAGTTCTCTCTCTGGGGGGTGAGAACCATCCCTCATCCTCCCCTGGCCATTCTGCCCAGGCTCCGAGGACTGCTGAGACATCCCGCTGTTGGAATCAAGGCTTCCTCAACTTCCCCAGAGTTCTCTGCCGTCTTCTCTGTGCCCGGAATGGTAGGCGCTCCCCGGGGGGGTGGGGGCTTGTGTGCTTCTTCCTCACGGGAGCCCATACAGTGGCAGCACCCCGTGTCTGTGCACCTCCCGTGGGAGGGGGAATTCCAAGATGGCACCAAAGACCCCCGCCCCCCTGGTGTCCACACACTGTCCTATCCCTGCTCCTGAGTGTGGGCAGAACCTGGAATGGATGGGATGCCACTCTGTGGTTAGGCTGATGTGATACGGCCCAAGGGACTTTATAACAAAGACCCCTGATCAGTGGACTTTTGAGTTCGTTCATCACAAGGATTGTCTGGGTGGGCCTGACCGAATCAGACGAGCCGTTACAAGAGACCAGAAGCCTACCTAGAGGGGTCAGATCCATAGAGACGGGAAGTAGAATGGTGGGGGCCAGGGGCTGGGGGAGGGGCTGGGGAGTCAGGGTTTCATGGGGACAGAGCTTCAGTTTGGGAAGATGAGAAAGTTCTGGAGATGATGGTGGGGATGGTTGCCCGACAGTGTGAGTGTGCTTAATGCCAGGCTGTGCACTTACAAATGGTTAGGATGGTTATATGCTTTTTACCGCAAGAAAGAGAGAGAGAGAGAGACCACAGCAACAGCAGACACTCTCCTACTGGCTTTGAAAAAAGCAAACAGCCACGTCGTGAGCTGCCCGTGGAGGAGGCCATGGGAGCTGAGAGCAGCCGCCTGCCAGCAGCCAGCAGGAAAATGGGGCCTCAGTCCTGCAACTGCAGGGCAGTGGATTCTGCCAACCGCTCGGGTGAGCTTGGAAGGGGACCCTAAGTTCCTAGATGAGAGCTCAGCCCGGCCGATCCCTTGATTTCAGGGTTTTGAGAACCCGAGCTGAGGGCCCAGTTAAGCCACACCCCCGTTCCCTGACACAGAAACCAGGAGATGACAAAGGGTGTTGTCTTAGACCCTAAGTTGGTGGTGATTTGTCATGCAGCAGTAGCTGATCGATACACCTACACCTACCCTGTTGCCTTCCCACGCTTGTTCTGAAACTCACCTCAGCTCTGCCAATTAGAGATAATCATCTCCACGTCACAGAGGAGAAACTAGGAGCAGAGAGAGGCTGAGGAAGTGGCCCAGGGCCACGCAATAACTGTTCTGTGACATTCAAATTAGCTGCATCTGTCACCCAGGCCGGATCGTAAGCTCCTTCAGGTCAGGGATCTCGCCCAACTGCCGGCCGGATGTTTAGCGAGTGAAAGAAAGAATGAGGCTCAGGGAGGAGTCCTCACCTGACCCCCTGAGCCAGAGAGGTGAGCCTGTGACCAGGACCGGTGGCATGGCGGGGCCAGCGGAGAATGTACTCATCGTGCCCCGGAAGGAGTGATGACCACACTCGGGCTCCCTGGCTGAGGCAGCGGCCGGGGCCAAGGTCTGAGCTCGTGAGCCTCCTGGAATGGGACGCGCCGTCCCTGGGTCGCTGACTTAACATCCTGGCCGGTTCACAGCTCTGCCCGGACAAGAGGCGAGCTCGGAGCCAGGGCCCTCTGACCGCAGGACTCGCAAAGCCAGGCAGCCCAGAGCCACAGAGAGCCAGGCTGCCAGCTGTGGGTGTCCTTGGCTCGAGCCGGGGCTGCGGAGTGAGGACAGGCATGCAGGGTAGGCGGGAGGAGAGGCAGCGGCACACGCACGTGCCCCTGGCAAACCAGCAACCAGGTCTCCCGCGTCCCAGGGCCGAGGGGCAGGGCCCGCTGGCCCCCTCGACACTGTGAACACTGAGGCCAGGTTGTTCCCCGTGCGGGGTCGTCCTGGGCTCTGTGGGGCGTAGAGTAGCATCCCTGGCCCCCACCCACTCGATGCCGGGAGCCCCCCAGTCCTGACAGCCACAGATGTCCCCAGGCATTACCCAACGTCCCCTGGGGGGTAGAATCACCCCAGTTGAAACCCTGGTTGAGTGAGTTGGTGGTGACAGCACTGCCTGAGGTGCTCCCTCTGGGGCTGCAGGGAGGCCTTCCTGGAGGAAGTGACGTGTGAGTTGAGCATGCCAATGCCCTGGAGCCGACTGGGGTGGGAGGGACCCTCGAGGCGGCGGGAGCAGTGTGTGCCTAGGAGTAGAGGCTGGTTCCAGGATGGTGGGCAGGGGTGCAAGGTGAGGCAGAGGGAGCCAGGAGGCCGCCGGCAGAGACCACCTTATCCTCAGGGCAGTAGGGAGACATAGAGGGTTCCAGCCCCACCCATGGCAACAATCAGTTGATCTTGTTTTCCAGATGAGGAAACTGAGGCACAGAGAAGGTGAGGGTGCCCCAGTCGCCCCCAGCAGTGGTGGGCAGAGGCCCAGGGGGTTTCAGGGCCGTTTCTACAATGCTTGGGGGTGGGGCCGGGCACTGGAGCCAGGCCCAAGAAGCAGCATCTGCCTCAGCACCTCCCAGCTCCGAGACCCCTGGTCAGGCAGGCATCTGCTCCCACCCTCAGTTTCCCTTTGGTAAAATTGGGGCGATAGCTGCCCCGGCCACCCTGGGCTGCTGCCGGAGGAGATGAGGTCCTCAGCTCTGCAGTCCGTGTCCCTGGGCGGCACAGCGAGGGCTCTGGACGGATGGGAAGCGTGTCGTGTCACCCCACTGTCACTGGAGTTCTCCCACCTGAGCCCCACGCCCTTCCCCTTTCTGGGCTCTGCCTGCCTTCTTCCTGAAGGTTTCAGGGGTCTTGCAGCTTCTCTGGTATCCATGGAAACCTGGGCCTGAGTGAGGGACCCCCCAGGCCCTTCAGCAGGTTGCTGGAGAGCCCTGGACCCCTGCTCCCCGTCCCAGGGCCCCTCCCCTTGACCAAGGGGGAGAAAGAAGTTGGGGAACCGTGGGGACAGAACATGCCCCTGGCCCAGAGCCCACGCCCCCGGGAGGTGACCAGCAGGGGTCCACCCTCTGCGGGTCCCGGCCCCGCGTCCACCAGGAAGGACGGCAGCCAGGGCAGTGCTTCCGTGTCCTGAGCTGACCTTGTTTTCCTGATCTCGGGGCAGGAACAGCTTGGCCAGCAGAGTGGACACGTCTAAGCTCAGTAAACAGCCAGGGAACCGGGGGTAGGAGCTGAGGTGCCGGGTCCCCCTGCCTGCCCACCTGCCCTCCCCTCTGTCCTTGGGAATTATCAGGAAAGCTCAGTGGAGCAGGTCCCTGAACCCTTCCCTTAGGACTCTAACGTGCTCAGCCACCTCCTGGGGGTGGGGTGGGGTGGTGGACATGCCACCTGGTGACGGTCACCTGTGTTGTGAGGCCACCAGGGTTGCCCTGTTTACGCATGGGCTGCGTTGCTGCACACAGGCACACCCAGGACGGCACAGGCTCTTGTGAACATTTGGAACATCTTCGTGTGTGTGTGTGTGTGTGTGTGTGTGTGTGTTTGTGTGTGTGTGTTGAAATACAAATGGCATTAAATTCAGCATTTTTAAGTGCACAGTTAAGTGGCATTAAATACATGCACGTTGTCGTGGAACCATCCCCCCCATCCGTCTCCAGAACTTTCTTATCTTCCCAAATAGAAACTGTCCCCATGAAACACTGACTCCCCAGCCCCTCCCCCAGCCGCTGGCCCCCACCCCATCTACTTCCTGTCTCTGTGGATGTGACTCTTCTGGGGACCTCCTGTGAGTGGAATCAGACAGTACTTGTCCTTCTGTGTTTGGCTTCTCTCACTGAGCATCATGTCCTTGGGGTCCATCCACGGTATAGCAAGTGTCAGAATCTCCTTCCTTTTCGAGGCTGAATCATTTTCCATTTTGTGGAAGAACCATGTTTGTTTATCCATCATCCGTCCATGAATACTTGGGTTCTTTCTACCTTCTGGCTGTTGGGAGTCATGCTGCTGTGAACACAAGTGTATACTTATCTGTTTGAGACCCCGCTTTCAGTTCTTTGGAGTATGAAACATTTTTTTGTTCTGGTTTGACACCTTGGCCCCAGCCTGCGGGTCACCTGTCCACCCCCCAGGACAGGGGGAACCCAGTCTGAGCTGCAGAATCAGGGAGCTGGGCCAATGTGTGGCTTTTCCCTCGCCTACCCTCACGCGGGCCCAGACACCCCTAGGAAGAAAAACTGAGTTTTTGCATCGATAAATATGCCACGGTACAAGAATTCAAAAGGTGCAAATGGTGTCCTGTGAAAATGGTGTCTCCCTCCCACCTGTGCTCCAGCTCTCAGCCTCCCTTCCTGTAAACGAGTGACTTCCTGGTTTCCGGGTCTTTCCCCAGACATGCTCTGCATCCCAGGCACCCTTTGTGGCCGTTAACTTTTTCAGGGCAAAGCTGTGCATTCCTCCAAAGCTTCCACTGACAGGAGTGGTTCAGAGGGAGGCCGGGGCTAGGGGCGCAGAGGGAGCTGTTAGGTCAGCAGGCCTGTGGGGCTTGTCAGCTCTGGGTGAGCTCCCCTGCCAGGCGCTATGGAGCCACGGGGGCCCCACCCATCCCTCGCCTGGCCCCCCGCCTGTACACAGTGGGTTTTTTTTTTTTTTGGCCATGCCGTGCAACATGTGGGATCTTAGTTCCCCAACCAGGGATCAAACCCGCACCCCCTGCAGTGGAAGCAGGGAGTCTTAACCACTGGACCGCCAGGGAAGTCCCACAGTGGATATTTAATAATAATAACCTATCCCCGTGTTATGGACTGAATGTTCATGTCCCCCCAAATTCATACGCTGAAGCCCTAACCCCCAGTGGGATGGTGTTTGGAGGTGAGGCCCTTGGGAGTTGATTGGGTTCGGTGAGGTCATGGGGGTTGGGCCTCTAGGATGAGATTAGTGTCCTTATAAGGGGATGAAAAGACCACAGCTCTCTCCGCCATGTGAAGTCACAGCAGGAAGGCGGCTGTCTGCAGGCCAGGAAGTAGGCCCTCACCAGGAACCAGCCATGCCAGCATGGGCTTCCAGCCTCTGAGACAATGAGGAATCATGTCTGTGGTTTAAGCCCCCCAGTCTGCAGGGTTCTGTGATAACAGCCTGAATGGACTAATATATCCAGTCAAAAATAAAAGTAAGTAGAAGCAGTCCCCCCCAAGGCACTGTGAACGCTTTTGAGGACAAGAGTGGGTGAAGGAGACCCTCTGCTAACCAGAGAGGTGTTTGGAGGACGGGCTGGGGTGACCTGGCTCCTCCATAGGCTGTCAGAGTGTGGGGAAGGGAAACCGCAGAGGGGTGACAGCGTCCTGAGACCACCGTAACAGATGAACCCAGACTGGGCAGCTTAGAACAACAGAGACTTATTCTCCCACAGTCCTGGAGGCCAGAAGTCCGAGTTCAAGATGTCACAGAGGCTCGGGGGAGGGTCCTTCCTGCCTCTTCCAGCCTCTGGGGCTCCAGGCAGTTCTGGGCTTATGGACACATCAGCCCAGTCTCTGCCCCCATTGTCATGTGACCTTCCCTCTGTCTCTGTGTGTCTCTCCTCTTCTTATAAGGACACCAGCATTGGGTTAGGGCCCATCCTATTCCAGTGTGACCTCATCTTACTTTAACTAATTACATCTGCGAAGACCCTATTTCCAAATAAGGTCACCGAACTAGTCTGCTCAAGCTGCCACAACCAAATACCACAGGCCGGGGCCTTAAACAACAGACGCTTATTCTCTTGCAGTGCTGGAGGCTGGACGTCCCAGATTGCGGTGTCGGCAGGGCTGGTCCCCTCTGAGGCCTCTTTCCTTGGTGTGAGGACGGCCGCCTTCTCCCCATGTCCTCACATGGTCTCCCCTCTGTGCATGTCTGTGTCCTAATCTGTCTTCTTATAAGGACCCCAGTCCCATTGGCTCAGGGCCCACCCTCAGGGCCTCATTTTACCTTAATCTCCTCTTTAAAGACCCTATCTCCAAATACAGTCACAGTCTGAGGTCCTGGGGGTCAGGGCTTCCACAGAGGAATTTGGGGGACCAGAATTCAGTTCATATCAGTCACCATCTGAGGTTTCGGGTGGACGTGAATTTTGGGGGCACACTGCTCAACCCACCGTGGGGGAGCTGGGTGGAACTCAGTAAGGGACTGTGGCGGGGGGGGGGGGGGGGGAGGGTAGGAGGGCGGGTCACAGGGGGAGGGGAGCCTGCAGCAAATAAAAAGCACAGTGGACCGGGCTCGCTCTTGGCCAGAGCGAGTCATTTAGCCAAAATGTAACCTCTACCCAGAGCGCGATGCCAGGAGGGGAGCCTTCGCGCCTTTGTAAACGAGAGTGGAAACCAGGGCTGGAGGAGGTCACCCAAGGTCACAGCACAGCCTTGACTGGACAGCATCTCCACCCCGCAAGTCCGTTCCGTGCATGCCACCAGCTGTCCAGCCGGGGGTAACGATGCTGTGGGGACACTCAAGGGTCCCCCAGTGAGGCTGGCACCGTGGCCCTAGGATCCTACCAATCGCTGGGACATTTCCTTGAAATCTCTTTTGCCTGTAATTGCTTAAACATGTTGGATTCTTGCCCGAGATCTTTCCAGTTTGCTTTGAGGGAAAACCACTTCGACTTTTTCCCTTCTTTATAGCATGCTGATCTTGCAGCCTGAGTGCCCCCTGGGGGTGCCATGGGCCCTGCCCTGGGGTGCAGTGGGGGGACGGGGTGAAGGCTGTTACTATGTCTGAGGGGTGATCGCAAGGTGGGGCAGTGATCGGGACACCTGACCTGTAGGGACACGGAACAGGACGGTGTCCTGCAGCCAAAGCACAGGGCTGTGGGCTCTTTTTCCTTTATTGAGATATAGTTCACACAGCACACAATTCATCCTTTAAAGTGTTCAACTCAGTGCATTTTAGTACCTAGTTGTGCGACAGCCACCACTAGCTAATTCTAGAACATTCCATCACCCCAAAAGAAGCCCCGTCCCCATCAGCAGTCACTCCCCGTATCCCCCTCCCCAGCCCCTGACAACCACGAACCTACTCTCTGTGTCTGTGGACTTGCCTGTTCTGGACGTTTCCCATCAATGGAATCACACCCTGTGTGTCCTTCTGTGTCTGGCTTCTCTCACTGAGCATCGTGTTCTCAGGGTCCGTCCATGTGGTAGCGAGTGTCAGGGCTTCCCCCCTCTTCATGGCTGCGTAATGGTCCACGGTGGTGTTTGCTTTTGAAAGATGTTATGCAATAGACATTTCGACGGTATTGGTATTCTGATGTCTGTTGGGGCCCCACACCCTGTAGGTTTTGGCCTGATTTTATTTATTTATTTTATTTTTTATTTAAAAAAATTTTTTGGCCGCACGTGGCGTACAGAATCTTAGTTCCCCGACCAGGGATCGGACCCTCGCCCCCTGCGGTGAAAGTGCGGAGTCTTAACCACTGGACCACCAAGAAAGTCCCTGGCCTGATTTTTTTTTTTTTTTTTAAATTTATTTTTATTTATTTATTTTTGGCTGTGTTGGGTCTTCGTTTCTGTGCGAGGGCTTTCTCTAGTTGCGGCAAGCGGGGGCCACTCTTCATCGCGGTGCGTGGGCCTCTCACCATCGCGGCCTCTCTTGTTGCGGAGCACAGACACCCAGACGTGCAGGCTCAGTAGTTGTGGCTCACGGGCCCAGTTGCTCCGCGGCATGTGGGATCTTCCCAGACCAGGGCTCGAACCCACGTCCCCTGTATTGGCAGGCAGATTCTCAACCACTGCATCACCAGGGAAGCCCCCCCTGGCCTGATTTTTAAACAAGCACTTGCTACAAACTTGCTGTAATGGAGATCAACAGTAGCAGACTTTTTGGTATAGGGCCAGACCTTAAATATTTTCGTTTGCAGGCCAGGCTGTCTCTGCTGAAACTACTCAACTCTTGTATCTTGAAAGCCACCAGAGATAATACCTGAGGGAAGGGGCGTGGCTATGTGCCAGTAAAACTTTATTTACAAAAAATGTGCAGAGGGCCGGATGTGGCCCTCGGACCAGAGCTCACCAACCGCTCTTTAGGACAGAGGTTCTCCAGCTTTTTGGTCTTGAAGGCTACAAAGAGCTTTTTTTAAATTTGGGTTATATTTATCAAAAGTTACCAGATTCAAAATTAAAACTGAGAAAAATCTTAAATATTTATTGATTCATTTTAAAATAACAAGAATAAGCCCTAAATGGCATTTTTAAATGGAAAGTAACTTTTTTTTTTTCCAAAACAAACAAAGAATTAGTGAGAAGATGGCCAGGAAAACCCAGAGGCTTTCACTGCCCAGAGATGACTGAGGAACGTGAGTGGTGACTGAACAGAGTGTAAGGATCCTGGGGCAGGACAAGGACATTGGGGGGAAAACTAGGGAAATCTGAATAAAGTGTCCCCATGTCACTTTCCCAGCTGTGACAAACTCACCCCGGGGAAGGGTAGTTGGGGAAGGGCAGACGGCACTCTCTCTACTGTCTTTGTAACTTTTCTGTAAACCCCAGATTATTTCAAAGTAACATGTTTGTTGAAAAAAACAGGACAGAACAAAACAACTGTGTGGTCGAGTGAGCACTCCATCACAGTCAGAGGAGGGTGAGGATGGCGTCGGGGAAAGCGCTGGAGAATCCGGGAGGGAGGAGTGGTGGCTGGAGAGTGAGTGGCAGGTCAGACTGTCAGTCAGAATACTGAGCCGGGGCTTCCCTGGTGGCGCAGTGGTGAGAATCTGCCTGCCAATGCAGGGGACACGGGTTCGAGCCCTGGTCTGGGAAGATCCCACATGCCGCGGAGCAACTGGGCCCGTGAGCCACAACTACCGAGCCTGCGCGTCTGGAGCCTGTGCTCCGCAGCAAGAGAGGCCGCGATGGTGAGAGGCCCGCGCACCGCGATGAAGAGTGGCCCCGCTCGCCACAACTAGAAGAAAGCCCTCGCACAGAAGCGAAGACCCAACACAGCCATAAATAAATAACTAAACAAATACTTAAAAAAATGTATGTGTTAAATGTTTAAAAAAAAAAAGAATACCGACCCGGCGCCCAGCACAGGCCAAGGGTGGTCGTAGGTGCCGGCCATGGTGGTGAATGAAGCCCTGCCCTCCAAGGACAGCGCTGCACAGACACCCAAGCAGACAAGAAGGCCAAAACAGGACTTCCCCGCGGTCCAGTCCAATGGTTATGACTCCTCGCTTCCGATGCAGGAGACGCGGGTTCGATCCCTGGTCAGGGAGCTGAGATCCTGCATGCCGCGCGGTGCGGCCAAAGAGAAAAAAGGGGCACGAGGAAGAAATCAGGAAATGTGCCTGGTGGGGCCGAGCAGAGAGATGAGAGCCCGGGGTCCAGGGAGGTCTCGGAGGGGGTCGCGTCTACGTCCACGCCGGCTAGGGGGCTAGGGAGGGCATCCGACGCAGAAGGCAGGCGCCGAGGGGGAGGGAGCTCCAAGGGCTCCCTGCAGGCAGGGGCTTGCAGGGTGGGAGGTGCGAGGTGGTGGGCAGGGCATGGACGGTCGTGAGGCCTGACGGCCAGGCGTCCTGGAGAATGGCCCTGTGTCCAGGCTGGTCTCGTGCTTTTGATCAAACCGATGGGGGCCCAAGGCTCGCAGCCCCCGAGGCAGGGTCAGAGCCGCAGTGGCAAGTCGGGCTCAGCCCCGACGTGGCTTAGCCCAGCCTCCCCAGAAGGGCCCAGTCCCTCGTCTAGGCCAGTGGGTCTCAACCAAGGGCGATTCTGCCCCCAGGGACACTGCGCCGTGTCTGGGGCATCTGTGGTTGTCATGATGGGGGACGGAGTGTGGCATCAAGTGGGCGGGAGGCCAGGACGGCTGCCCCACAGAGGACGACCCCGCCCTGATGTCAGCAGTGCCGGGGGAGGGGGGTACCCTGTGTTAAGTATTTGGAAAAAGCATTGAGTCCGATCCCTGCTCATGCTGGGCAACTTGGGTTAGAGCCAGGCTTGCACGCACGTGGACTCCAAATCGCTCTCTGCTTGGAAGCTCAAATGCCTGTGACCCTGGGCTTCCCTACCGTCCCGCACCCCCATCCTGAGCGTCCCCCCAGGCTTGGTGGCCCACATGGCGCTCAGAGGGAGGAGGCCTCAGAAACTCCTTCGTCTTGCAGCTGTGGGGTCAGCGACAAGATCTTCAGGGCCAGGTACGAGATGAAAACCGAGCCCCTTGCTCAGAAGTTTCCCGGAGATTCCAGTCGGTGAGAGCAGAGCATTAAAGCAAGGGTGGGCCTGGGCCGGCGCTGGCTCGCTCTGAGGTCGAGGCCAGGAGAGGGGGGGGCGCTGGGCCCCAGGTCCCTCCCCCTTCCCCTGCCTCATCCCCTGCGGGTGCCCCACCTACGGGGCGAGGCCAAGCTGCTGTCCTTGGCGCCCGGCCATGTTTACTTCACCCGCCCCAGTGTGCTGGGCCGGGCTGACCAGGAAGGGGCTGGGAAAGATGGTCCCTGCTCACAGGGCGGTCTCCAGGGCCATGGCTGCAGACCCAGGGACAGCACAGGCCCAGGCCGGAACCCTTGGTCCGTGTCCTCCAGCCCGTCCCCCCCCGACCCAGCAGCGGGGGCGGTGGCTTCTCTCCCCCCTTCCCCCCCCCCCCCCAAAACGTGTTGCTGACGTGCAGACGGGACACGCCACCTGAGTGGAGTGGGAAGGAGAGGAGGCCATTCAGAGACACTGAGCTCACCTGGGTTGTACCGTCTGACCATCAGCAGTTTATGCTGGTGTCCAGCGTGAGCAGGGACCAGGCTCAGTTTTCTCCCAAATAATTAACCCAGGGTCTCCCCCCCTCGGCGCTGTGGATATTGGGCCGGGTCCTCCTCTGTGGGGGGCCGTCCTGGGCACCGCGGCGTGTGGAGCGGCCTCCCTGGTCCCCACCCACTGGATGCCAGGGGCACCCCCCCGTCGTGACGACCACAGATGTCCCCAGACTGTTCCCAGGGTGAGAGCCACCCCCAGTCCAGGCCCTCTGAGGGGCAGGCAGGGTGCAGAAGCCGAGGAGTCCCGCCCTCCCGGGCCAGCTGGGTCCCTTTAGCAGCACCTGCCGGGAACAAGCCTGGGGTCACGCAGAGCCGCCGCGGCCGCAGTGCCAGGAACACAGCCCGGCCTCTGCTGGATTTCTTGGCTGTGATGCACAAGGGCTGGGAACTGTGCTTTCCAGGGATTGGGCAACCAGAAATCTCAGCATCTGTGTTCTCCGCTTCAACACACAGCAGCCCGGCAACCTCAAATATGTCCGGCGTCCACACGGGGCCCCGGGCAGAGGGGCTGACCAGCTGCTTCCAAAGTCATTTCTATTATTGGACCAAGACGGGGCAGTGGGGTCTCATCGGGGCTGATCCTGCCCCAGGGGACGCTGGGCAACGTCTGGGGACGTCTGTGGTCATCTTGACTGGGGTGATCCTGGCATCAAGGGGGAGGGGGCCAGGCGTGCTGCTCCATCACCCACAGAGGATGACCCGCCCCAGTGCTGTCTCCGGACTCCTAGTCCTGGGAGCTCATGATTCTGGTCTTGGGTCCACGGAATGATGTCAGGACGCTGGTGCAGCCCCCTCTCTGTCACGGGTGGGGGCCATGGGTCTGCAGGAAACGCGCCCTGTCTGAAGCTCCTGCACACCCCGCATGAACAGCGCACTGTCCTCCGTGGGACGCGGGGATCGGGGAGGTGGGACGTCGTCCTGACGCCCTGTCCCCGATACCTCAAAGCCCTTTCAGGGCAGCCCAGGGTCTTGACGGCCGCAGCCTTGCACAGTGATGTCAGCAGACAGCTCCGTGGCCGCTGGCCTGCGGCTTCCAAGAAGCTCCCACCCGCTCCCGGGAAGGAGCTGTGGGGACCCGCCTGTTTTCCAGCAAGCTCTGTGTCGGGGAGCTGAGGGAGGTGGACGGGGAGTCAGGGCCCAGCCCAGGCAGCTCCCAGGCAGCTCCTGCAAACTCCCTCCCAACCCGGATGGAGCTGCAGGTCCCACTGCCAGGCTACCGTCTCCAGGCTGAGTCAGGGCTGCGTCACGTGGAGGAAAGAAACGCCAGCTCAGCAGCCGCAGAGGCAGCCTTAGAAGCTTTGTCAGGTCATGTGACCTCCCTGCTCGGAGTGCCCCCTCCCCAATCTCCCAAGGGCTACAGCTCACCTCTCAGTGGCCACAGGGCCTGTCAGCTTTTGACCTCGCCGCCCGCTGCCCCAAAAGGCATCTTCTCGCCCCAGGACATTTGCACGAGCTGCACCCCCACTGCCGCCACCTTTCCTCCAAATAGCCACACGGCTGCCCCTCATCTCTTTAGGGTCTGGGCTCCAGTGTCCCCTTCCAGCGAGGGCTCTCCTCTCCAGCCCGTCCTTGAATCCCACCGCCCTCTCCCCACCAGCACCCCCGGTCCTTCTGAACTGCCTCACTTTTCTCCATGACGCTTCCGAGTAAAACTGTCTCTATTTCGTGTAGTTATTTGTGTGCATGTTTCTCTCCCCCATCTAGAATGTTAGGTTCACCGGGCTTGCCCAGAGGTCAGTGGTCAGCACACTTTTTCCAGAAAGGGCCAGAGAGGGAATATTGTCGGCTTGGCAGGCTGACACACTCTCCGTCAAGACGACTCAGGTCTGCCCTTGTAAATTACCGGTCGTGCTGTGTGCCAATAAAACTTTATTTAGGAGAATTTGTGTCAGATGATTACGGAACGGAACGTGTCTTGGGGAACGTCCCACCGAGGATGACCCGGCCCGGATGTCAGCAGTGCCGCCGGGAGACCCTGCCTCTACCCAACACGCGTTGGGTTGTGACCTCTGGAAGTCTCCACGGTGCACAAAACGTTGGGTGGCCCACCCCTGAGGCTCACTCTTGCCACAGCCTTCCAAGTGACCACACGTTCTTCTTACGGTCACACTCGTGACCGGCGAGGCAGGCTGGGCTTATCCTGAGGCTCATCCCGTGCTGGTCCAGCGCTCTCATCTTCCTCGCGGGGCGCCGGTCGCCGGGCTCGGCCCGTGAGCACTCCTGCTTCGCTGAGTCCGCTCGGGTCGGCCCGGGAGCTGGTGCCGTGGGTCTTGCAGCAGTAACATCAGCAGCCCCCCACGGGGGTTCTCTTTCTGCCCGGCCCTTGCCCCTGCTGGTGCAGGGGGACAAAGACCCACAGGGGACGCGACATGATCGCCCTGCAGCAGCCGCCTGGAAGGCACGTGGGGTCTGCCGCTGCCCAGCCTGGCGTAACCACATTCTGGGGTGGCCGTCAGGACATGAGGGGACAGCAAGTGCCCATTGCTTGAGGGCCACCCCTCAAGGCACATTGCAGGACGCCCTGTGTCCTTGATCCCAGCAGACCCTCGAGTCACTGCAGAAATCACAGCTGCGAATTCCAGAAGTGTTCAGAACAGGCAGATCCACAGAGAGAGAGAGTGGGTTCGTGGTTGTCACGGCCTGCGGGAGGAGAAGTGACTGCTGATGGGGGCGGGGTTTCATATGGGGGAGATGAGGGTGTCCTGGAATTAGATAGAGGTGATGGCTGTACAAATGCCAGTGAGCTGAACAGTGTAATGTGATTAAAATGGTAGCTTTTATGTTATGTGCATTTTCACCCCCGCCCCCCCCCCCCCCCCCCAGGCCCAGATGTGCAGGGGCCCCCGCACAGACCTGGTAGGCAGGGAGCGGATGGTGTTCACGAAGCTCCTCACCGCGTGAGCCTGGCTCAGGCCGCCAGGTAGGGGCTGTCCTCCCGCCCTCCCTCTGTCCGTCTCTCCAGCTGATTTGGCCCCCAGACATGGCCCCTCAGGCCGCTGTGGCCTTCTTGGGCTGTGGGACCCATGGTTCTGGCAGGAACGGGTCAGGCTCCCCGACGTCCCTTGGAGCCCTGGGGCAGGCCCAGGGAGCATGGCTCCGTGGGGACCTTTTGTGTTGTATGTGCCCGTCCTTTGTGCTTGTGGGGTAGGTCACCGCCAGTGTGACAACCACAGAGGTCTCCAGACATGGCAGTGCCCCAGGGGGCAGGACTGCCTGGGTGGAGAACGGGTCTAGGGCAGTGCCCCAGGCTCCGAAGCGAACATCCAGGAGCTGGGCCTGTGCAGAGGGGGCTGACCCAGCCTGGGCGAGGGGAGGGGAGGCCCCCGTGAGAAGCAGCGTTTCGACCAAGGTGGTCCGGGCGGCATGCTCACCCCCGTCCATCACAGGAGGCCCGTGCCCAGGGCCCACCAAAGCGCTTTCACTTCTGTTAAAATCAGTCGACCGAGAGTGAATGTCTTAATGATATATAATAACAGCCTAGCCTGGTTTGTATTCATCTTCACACCTGTGCAGTTAATAAACTATAACTTTCCGGGTTGCTGTTTGGAGGCAGGGGCCTACCAAGGCAAACCTGTCTCAGGCTCGCGCCCCACAGGTACACCCCACAGTGCCTGGGAGGGCCGCCACAGAGAATGACCCCACCCCAGTGTCAGCAGTGCCGAGGGGGGGGACCGCTGCATTTATTATTTGGAAAAATACTGAATTTGATCCATAGTACAGCTTAGACTCCAGAATAAATCCCCAGTGGTCAGCCGGTATAAGCCAGGGTGAGCCCCAGTGTCTGTGAGTCTCCTCCTCTCCCTCCCCCTCAGGTGTGTGTTTAAACGTGTGTAGCAGCATCCCAGGACCTCAGAGGTCACATGGTCATGGAACGTGGTCTTCTGAGGGTCCGTGGAATCCCTAACCCGGGGCGGGGGGGGCGGGGGGGAGTCTCACCTGCCCTAAATCAATGCAGGTTTTGCACGTCCTCCCCCTTCATTCTCAGGCTCCTCGAGGGCTGGAACCCCTCCTTGTTCACCGCTGACACCCAACACCTGGGGTCCACCTGCCACACTGCCGGGCGGACGTCGTGCTGCCCGTGCAGCCGTGGCCACCAGGTGGCAGCACAGCCCTCCCGCTGGCTGGCATTTCTGGCTCCCGGTTCCAGCATCCCAGAAACACCGCAGTCTAGACGCCCGCTGGCGGGATTCCTCTCCCCTGAAGTCAGTCTGCGGAGACCTTCGTGATCCCGATGCTCGGTCATCATCTCCCACGGTGCATTTCCAGGCTGTCTCGCCAGGGGCCAGATCACTGGGCTGAGCGGCTTCATGATGATCTGGGCAGGGGCAGCCCCGGCACAGCACCAGGGGCCCCCTGCTTCTCGGAAAGCGGGCGGGGAAGGGAACCGGCCCCACAGCAGATTCACTGCAGACCGCCATCAGGGCCAGCGCGACCGGCTGAGCTGCGGGGGGGGGGGGGGGGGGGTGTGTGTGTGTGTGTGTGTGTGTGTGTGACAGTTTCTGTGTACGACTATGGCCTTTCTCCCAGCTGGCCCTCAGCCTGCCCTGGGTCTGGCTTTGAGTTTCTTCCCTTTGCTGCCTTTTGGGAACTGAGAGTCTCAAACTCAGTGCTCAGAAGACAGATGTGCGCACCCTAGGCCACACTGAAACCCAGCCAGCCAGGGAGAAGCATACCCCGCCCCTCTCCAAGCCCCTTCTGAAATGGGGCGGCATCTTGCAGAAGTTACAGCTGGTCTTTGTCATCCCTCCTTGGGCTGCCCAAGCTCACCCCCTGTGGCTGAGACCCTTGAAATGTCTTCATCCAACGATATGCGCCTCTGAAGGTTTGGGGGTGGAGACTGAGCAACGCTCCAGGCCAGGCAGGGCTGAGGGCAGTGCCCGCTGGTGCCACCTACAGAACAGATAATTTTCTAAGAAAGTGCTGACGTGCTCCCTTGAAGCCTGATAAGGTGGCAGTGTGGTGGAAAGTTTCTCAAGGGAAGCTCTGCTGACATGGGGAGAGGCCAGCGGCCTCCTCGCCTCCTCCCCCAACACACACAAACCGGGATCGTCTTCAGAAGGGCCTCACCAGCATGGCGCATCCGCGGCAGGTGCTTTGGGGTGGCACAAACCCGCACCTTGCCGCCTGCCCTGAGCCCTCTTCTCCTTCTTAGGGAAGTTTGTCCTAAGGGCCCTGGGGGATCAAGAGGGAGAAGGGCCTGGCATTCATGGAGAACCTGACCTGCCAAGTGCTGGCACTCTCATCCCCCAGCGACGCCACTGATAGGGGCTTTATTCTGTCGACAGGGAAACTGGGACTTAGAAGACAGCGCCAGCTGCCACTCCAGACCAACAGAAAACAAAAAATGAACCCTAGCTTGCACCCCATTTCCTGTAGGTCATTCTGCGTTGTGCTGGCCCCTTCCAGGTTCTGGCAGCCTGGCTGATGGACCCTTTTAACAGGCGGGACCCTTCTGGGTGCCAGGTACCAGAACGTGCTGGGCAAGCGTCACTCCCACCCTCCAGCTCTTCTGCACAACTGGGATTCTAGAAACGTCCAAAATGCGGCTCAGAGAAGGGAACCTGAGGACCACTAGCAAGTAGTCAGCTGCGCTGGGTTACCCACTGGGATCCATAAGGCCCAAATCAAAGGGCTGAGACCAGGGTGCAGAGAGCCAGGCATTGGAGAAAAATCTAAGGGGGCAGCAAAAACCTCAGTGATCAAGGTAAAGAATATTGAATGTAAAGTGAAAATTAACTAGTTCAACTTAATCTTATCTATTTAATCTAATTAGATGTCACTTAAAAGTAAAATGTTTTGATGTGACATTAGTATTTCTATTGAAAATCCAAAAGCAAAGCAAAAATCCATGATGAACTGAATTTCAAAATTTTTTTTTAAATTTTATTTATTTATTTACTTATTTATTTAGTTTTGGCTGTGCTGGGTCTTCGTTTCTGTGCGAGGGCTTTCTCTAGTTGCGGCAAGCGGGGGCCACTCTTCGTCGCGGTGCGCGGGCCTCTCACTATCGTGGCCTCTCTTGTTGCGGAGCGCAGGCTCAGTAATTGTGGCTCACGGGCCTAGTCGCTCCGCGGCATGTGGGATCTTCCCGGACCAGGGCTCGAACCCGTGTCCCCTGCATTGGCAGGCAGACTCTCAACCACTGCGCCACCAGGGAAGCCCCCTGAATTTCAAAATTTTAAATCAAGACAGGACCAGTCATTCTGATTTTTCCTCTTGACTGGGACTCCAAGATGGATGTCACGGCACCGTTCACAATCCTGTCTTGATTTTAAAATGTCAATATCCGGGTCATGGTGGATTTTGTGCATTCGTTTTGATTTTTTACAACAGCGCACTAAGATATTTATCTTGATCGTTGGGTTTTTGGAGGGTCCCCTTCTGAAGATCCTCACTCCCCATCATCCCAGGGCGTGTAGATGCCTATCGGATAGATGTGCACCTGCCGTTGTAAAGAATTACACTTCCCAGAGGCCAGCTGCAGGCTGCAGAATGGGGAGGCCTGGTCTGGGGCATTTCAGGGATGGCAAAGGTGAAAAGGGAATCAGGTGACCCAGTGAGTCCACTCCCAGAGAATCAAAGAGATACTCAAGCATACACACCCAAGTGTATGTGGAACCCAAGTGTCCATCAGCAGATGATGGATAAACACAAGGTGGTCCATCCACACACTGGAGCGTCGCTCAGCCATGAAAAAGGGTGAAGCCCTGACAGTCACTGCAACGCAGATGGACCCTGAGAACACGATGCTCAGTGAGAGAAGCCAGACACAGAAGGACACACAAGGTGTGATTCCATTGATGGGAAACGTCCAGAACAGGCAGATCCGCAGACACAGAGAGTAGGTTCCTGGTTGTCAGGGACTGGGGATGGGATGGGGTGACTGCTGATGGGGACGGGGCTTCCTTTGAGAACGTTTTGGAACCAGATAGAGGTCGAGCCTGCACAACACTGTGACTGCACATGATGCTGGTGGAATGTTCACTTTCAAATGCTTACTTTGATTTTATGAAAACCTCATGTCAATTCTTAAAAAAGTTTGCAGAAGGAAGTGTGGCTTTAGAGCAGGCACGCAGGTCCGGGCTGTGTTCACAGGCCTGCAGGCATCTGACGGAGGCCGTGGTGCTGGCCGAGAGGGTGCCAGCAAACCACAGACCTGGGAGGCCCCCGGGGCCCCGGTGTCCTGCGCTTCTGTCCACCGCACGGGGGAACTTGGGGACCCTCCCTCCGAGCTCTTTGCAGGAGGAGGAAGGGGCCCTGAGCACCTTGGCCCGGGATGTCCGGCGGAAGCGAGGGAAGCTCTGCCAGAGTCCCCGCCTCGTGACTCTGGGCTGAGTCCAAGACAGCACATGTGTGCCTGCATCCGGGGCCACGTGAGCCAGCTGCCTGTGTCCCATCGCAAACCTGCGTCCCTCGGGGAGGTCATGTGCTGTACCCTCGGCTCCCACGGTGCTGGCCGTGCTTGCCACCTCTGTCGGAATATCCACGTGCCCCCTCCCGCCCCACCATGTGTGTGTCTGTGTGTGTGTGTGTGCACGCACGCGTGCACACACGCACACGTGCACAGAAAAACTCCCAGGTCCCGTTTGTAATCTCTGTTCGCAAGCCTGCCCTTGCGTGGCATCGGGTTTCTGTTTTTCACCGGGCAGATCCTGTGTAGGCAGAACCTTTGCTGAATCAGATCTTACTCTCTCCTTTAGACTTTGCTCCTCCTCTGTCCCTTCCCCGCCTCCCCTCCTCCCCTCCACCTACTCGCCACCTGCAGACCGTTCTGACTTTTAGGTGTCAAAACTGACGTGTTTTGCGCTGCACAGTGGCCCAGCAGCCAGCAGGCTCTGTCTCACCTTTCTCTCAAATGCCATCTGACCTCAGGAGCCCCTCGAGGGGCTGCCGGTGAGCTCCCGTGACCTTCCCGGCATCTCCTACGCCGTGGCCCGCGTGCGTGCTCTCTGACAGCTGGCCAGGCAGGAACCTGTTTGCTGCCGTTGGCTGCAGCTGCAGGCCAGGCTCTCTCAGGCTGCTCCCTAGAAAGCCTCTCACTTGTTTTTAGTGGTGACCACGGGTTAATCCTGACACCCACCACGCCGTTTCCCACAGCAGGTGGTGGCAGCCCCGCAGCTTAAGTGGGGATGGACGGAGGATGCCGCCAGGGTGGGTCCCAGTGCCAGGCTGAGCCCCGGATGCAAAGCTGACCCCGGGCGGGTTTTATTTTCCATCTTCATTTTTCTTGTTTTTTCTTATTTATTTATTCATTTTTGGCTGCGTTGGGTCTTCATTGCCACGTGCATGCTTTCTCTAGTTGCGGCGAGCGGGGGCTACTCTTCGTTGCGATGCGCGGGCTTCTCATTGTGGTGGCTTTTCTTGTTGCGGAGCACGGGCTCTAGGCAGGCAGGCTTCAGTAGTTGTGGCACACGGGCTCTAGAGCGCAGGCTCAGTAGTTGTGGCTCGTGGGCTTAGTTGCTCCGTGGCACGTGGCATCTTCCTGGACCAGGGCTCAAACCTGTGTCCCCTGCATTGGCAGGCGGATTCTTAACCACTGCACCACCGGGGAAGTCCCTTCATTTTTCTTTTTCCTTTTTTTTTAAAAATTTTTTTGGCCGTACCCTGCAGCATGTGGGATCTTAGTTCCCCGACCAGGGTTGGAACCTACGCCCCCTGCAGTGGAAGCGCCGAGTCTTAACCACTGGACCGCCAGAGAAGTCCCCTCCCATCTTAATTTTTCAAAAAAAATTCCACCATTTTAATCTTTCTGTAGCGGACAATTCATTGGCATTTAGCACATCCACAGTGTTGTGCAACCAGCACCACTGCCTGGTTCTGGAACTCTCCTGTCGGCCCAAATGGGAGCCTTACCAGCTCCGTGTGGGGTCATCCTCCAGGAAGACAGCACCGCCTCGCCCGTTGCTTCAGCTGCCTTCTCTCCGGGGCAGGCCGCCTGGTGCTGGGCATGGGGGCATTCCTGTCAGCATGCACGTCGGCCCTGGAGAGAGACTTCGGGATTGGCTGAAGAATGACCCCCCGCAAAGATATCAGGTCCTAAGTCCCAGGAACCTGTGACTCTGTTACCTGAGCAGGCGAAGATTTTGCAGGTGTGATTTAATGAAGGCTTTTGAGATGGGGAGATTATCCTGGTGGGCCCTTGATGCAGTCATAAGAAGGAGACAGAGGGACTTCCCTAGCGGTCCAGTGGTTAGGACTCTGAGCTTCCACTGCAGGGGGCGCGAGTTTAATCCCTGGTCCAGGAACTAAGATCCTGCATGCCACGCGGTGCGGCCACAAAATTTAAAAAGTTAAAAAAAAAAAAAAAAAGGAGGCAGGAGGAGATTCCGCACAGACACAGAGGAGAGGCCACAGAAAGACAGAGGCAGAGACTGGAAGGCCGCGACCACAAGCTCAGGACACCGCGGCCCCAAGAGCTGCAGGAGGTGGGAAGGACCCTCCCCCGGAGCCTCCTGGGGAGGCGAGGGAGCGCATCCCTGCCGCACCTGGATTACAGCCCAGTGATGCTAATTTCAGACTTCCGGCCTCCAGAACTGCAGAGAATAAATTTCTGCTGCCTTAAGCCACCAAATCCGTGTGGTTTGTTGCAGCAGCCCCAGGAAACTAACACAGACTGCACAAAGGTACCCAACCTTCCCCCAGAATTCAGTTGCTTTGCTGGGCCCTCTGGGCCGACTGTTTCTTTTTTTAAAAGAAGAATTTTATTTATTTATTTATTTTTGGCTGCGTTGGGTCTTCGTTGCTGCGTGCGGGCTTTCTCTAGTTGCGGCGAGCGGGGGCTACTCTTCGTTGTGGTGCGCGGGCTTCTCATTGCAGTGGCTTCTCTTGTTGCGGAGCACAGGCTCTAGGCACCCGGGCTTCAGTAGTTACAACACGTGGGCTCAGTAGTTGTGGCTCGCAGGCCCTAGAGCACAGGTTCAGTAGTTGTGGCGCACGGCCTTAGCTGCTCCGTGGCATGTGGGATCTTCCCGGACCAGGGCTCGAACCCGTGTCCCCTGAATTGACAGGCGGATTCTTAACCAGTGCGCCAGCAGGGAAGCCCCTGGGCTGACTATTTCTAAGGTGGGGGGAAGCCCCAGCTGGATTTTGCCCTTCCCACAACATCTGTCTCTGGGAAAAGCATACCAACAGACCACACTCCATCCCTGAATGTGGGGAGGGGGAGATGCAGACCCTCGAGGCGAGAAGTGGAGAACATGGGGAGAGGTCTCCTTGCCGTGGTTCAGAGGCATGGAGCAGAAAACGTCCAGTTCCTCAAGAAAAGAAACATCCCTCCTGGGAATTCCAGTGGTCCTTTGGCAGTCCAGTGGTTAGAGCTCAGTGCTTTCACTGCCGAGGGTGCAGGTTCAATCCCTGGTCGGGGGACTAAGATCCTACAAGCCGAGCAGTGCGACCAAAAAGAAAAAAGAAAAAAAAATGAAACGCCCCTCCCTCTTGAGTTGAGGTCCCCTGTCTGTGAAATGAATCTCCGTGAGGCAAACTCTGAAATTCCTCCCAGCTCTAATGCCCTACAAAAAAACAAAAACAAAAACAAAAAAAATCTGTGAACAATGAATAAAAACAAACTTACGTTACCCTCCCAAATGCAGAAGCTGCATTCTCCAGATAGTTGGGTTTCCTATATTTAGCCGTCACCCCGTCAGCATGAGCCCTGCATAGTTTTGGGCAGTTTCGGGTCCAGGCTCCGCGAACAAGGGCCTGAGTTTGCATTTCCCAGCCTGGGATGGTTGGATTCCTTGGGCTTCTCCAGAGAGCTTCCACTGTCTGCAGCCTGGAGGGGTGGAAAGAACACAGCAGGTCGGCTCTTGGTAGCAGGATGCCCGCCCTGCCCCACCCTTTCACCCTCGCCAGCCCCCGACCTATGACCTCTCGACGCTTCTGTGCCCAGCGCCTGCCCCAGAGCCCAGGGTCTGGGTTCCAGCCTTGATCTGGCCTGTCCTCCCCGGCCTTACACTTCAGTGGTTACTACTCTCACCCTCTGACCTCATCTGGTTGGTAAATATCAACCGGGCTATAAAAGGCAATTCTGATGGAAGAAAAAGTGGAAAAGAGGAGAGGCGTGGCCTGCTGCCCGGGCTGAGACTGGCTTCTGCTTCGCAGCCTGGCGTCTGGGACTCATTTGATTCCCAGAATACCATCGGTGGTGGCTCATGCTGTTAGTGGCTTGTGCTCAGATGCTCCAGGGCCCTGGCCCCAGGTGTCCCCACAGTCCGCCCGCCATCCGCAATCTCCCTTCATCTGCTCGCCGCGTTGGGGGCCGGTGTGGCCTGGGGCCCTCACACAGACTGTTCTTTTCTGCTGATTGCTTCTACCCGAGGCCCAGAGGGAGTAGAGCGAAGCCAGAGCCTGTGGGTGGTTCAGCCTCGGTGAGAATCATGTCTGGGGCCAACAGGCTTCCTTCCGGGGGACGCCTCCAAAACGCTCCTCGCAGCTTCTGGAAGGAGCGGGAAGGACCCTCTGGGATTCCCACCGCCTTTTCTTTTCCTGGCTGGCATCTTGCGGGGGCAGGTGACATCCGCTCTCTTTCTGAAGGTGCCTCTCTTTTCCTGCTGCCCAGCAGTGGGGACACTGGCGGGAGGGCAGGGGCGACAGAGGCGTATACCGCATGGAGGGCCGTGAACCTGCAAAACGCCACGGCCCTCAGCGGGACCCCTCCATCGCATCACCTTGGAAACACTGGGCGGTCAGCGGTTGGTCGGATTGAACTGAGGCACGGTGGGTCTGGGGCTACCTACCCACGGCCAAAGTCTTTGGAGACGCAGGGTCCCAGGTGTATCCCGGGACCTGAGCTGCATGTGGTGGACTTGGGCAGGTCTGGTGCCGACTTTGAGCTCGTTTTCCCAGCCGTGAAATGGAGAGGAGACCCTGCAGCAGGTTCTCCCTGGTAGCGTCCCAAGACTAAGCACTCCTGGCCTCTGTCACTCGCATTTTCTCACACGTGTGTGCTGTTTTCCAGCAGTTACGTGGGTCTCATGTCACAACAGATTGAACGCAGAAGCTGCCATGAGAATCCAGCTGTCTTCTGTTCAGACACACACGGAAGAGATTTGCAAAATGCAGCAAACAGCACTGTTCTCCCTAAAAAAAAATATTTTTTTGAAAAGTTGTTACTTGTCATTTAAAAATGTAGTCCTGCTAAAATTTTAGAAATAGTTTTTTTGGGATTTTTTTAACACAAGCTGTCTGGGGTCCTCAATATTTTTTTTAATAGACTATTTTTTAGAGGATTTTAAAATTCACAGCAAAATTGAGAGGAAGTACAGAGTTCCCAGATGCCCCCTGCACCACCACTCATGCACACCCTCCCCAATACCTTTTACTCATCATAATGATGTACATATATGTGGTTTTTTGGACGAGTTCCTCATCCAGAGATAGGATGTGCAAATATTTTCTTCCATTCTGTGGGTTGTCTGTTCACTTTCTTGCTGGTGTCCTTTGAAGCACAAATGCTTTTAACTTTGATGACGTTCCCCCATTTATTTTTTTCTTGTGTCGCTTGTGTTTTTGGTGCCATAGCTAAGAAGGTTTTACCTGTATGTACTTCTGTTTTTGTGCTTTTTATTTGTTTTTAAACTAAGCATACTCTTTTTCTAAGTAATTTTATTTTATTTATTTATTTAAAAATTTTTTTGGCTACGTTGGGTCTTCGTTGCTGTGCACAGGCTTTCCCTAGTGGCGGCGAGCGGGGGCTACTCTTTGTTGCGGTGCGCAGGCTTCTCATTGCAGTGGCTTCTCTTGTTGCGGAGCACGGGCTCTAGGCGCACGGGCTTCAACAGTTGTGGCACGTGGGCTCAGTAGTTGTGGTGCGCAGGCTCAGTAGTTGTGGCTTGCGGGCGCAGTAGTTGTGGTGCATGGGCTCAGTAGTTGTGTCTCATGGTCTCAGTAGTTGTGGCATGGAAGCTCAGTAGTTGTGGCACGCAGGCTCAGTAGCTGTGGCTCGCAGGCTCAGTAGTTGTGGTGCACGGGCTCAGTAGTTGTGGCTTGCGGGCTCAGTAGTTGTGGCACGAGGGCTCAGTAGTTGTGGCTCGCGGGCTCTAGAACGCAGGCTCAGTAGTTGTGGCACACAGGCTTAGTTGCTCTGCAGCATGTGGGATCTTCCCGGACCAGGGCTCGAACCCGTGTCCCCTGCATTGGCAGGCGGATTCCCAACCACTGCACCACCAGGGAAGCCCGCCTCATTTGCCTTTAAGGCACATGCTACGGCACATCTCGTCCAGTTCAGTTTCCATGTCTCCCGTAGCTGCCGGACAGGAGAACTTGGATGTGGGAACCAACCCTTCTGCCTCCAGAGCTGGTGTTCTTAACTGCCATGAGTGTTCCTCTAATTATTATCTTTTAAAAGATTAAAGTTGAGATAAGGCAGAACATCCCGGGGGGCTATCACTCAGTGAGTCCAACATGGCCGTTTTCCCTCCAGTGTCAGAAAAATCTGGGGTACCTTCACCTATATACAGAAGCAGATGGCTTGCATGTAGGGGCCGTCATATTAAAAATATAATAGGAAGAGAAGCAGTAATCACACACCACAAGTCTTTTCACCATGAGAGCATCTGGAACAGGGACTGAATGGGAGAGCTTAATTCGGCATCACCCGTCTCACTCCGGGTGCGTCCCCTGTGGGTGCCTTTGCAGAATGGTGGGTGGACTTCCTTTCTGCTTGGTTTACAAAACTTTCCTCATGTTGTATTTTCAGTCCAGCTCACGATCATTGAATTCATGATGCCAAATGCTCAGATAATGAGACTCACCTTAACCCCCCCTCCCCTAAACACAACAAGCTGCTCCCAACTGCAATAATGTGAATTTTTGCAAATTGCACTGTGTTGTAAGTGCATTAGGAACATTCATTAAGGGGTCAGCCCAACCTGAAGTCCATGAAAAGGCTGTATGAGACCTTGGAAGGCCTGGAATTCCAAGGAGAAAATGCTGTTTTCAACCTTATTGTGGTCTTGGAGGCCACATTTCGGTTCACTTGTCACTCGTTTTTCAAAACTTCTTGCTTAAGTTTTTGCAAGTCATTTGGAGGCTGCAGATGGAACTTTTTCAAGGGAGACACAGATCGAGAAAAAGGATGTAGTTTATGACTTCTGTGGGTGTCAGCTGGACTTCCCTGCATTGCCATGCCTTTTTTCCTGCTCTCTTTTCCTTTGTGCCTTCACCCATCCACGGCTCCAAGTAGCAAGCACCCCGTGGGGGCGCTGACCGCACAGCCCCAGGAGATGTGGGAGGGGTCGACTGACCTGCCCAGAGCCATGCAGCTGGGGAGTAGGAGTCCCCAGACCAACCTTTAGCAGATGCGCCACAGACGTTCCTTGAGCTGAATCAACTAAGGCCAGTTGCTTGTTCATGTGTCATGAGTTCTTCTAGATCAGGGCTCTCATCTGGGTGAACTGGCCCCCGGGGGACCCTGGGCGATGTCTGGGGCATCTGTGGTTTTCATGACCAGGGTGGGCTCCTGGCACTGAGTGGGCGGGGCCAGGGAGGCTGCTGCACACCCCACAGTGCCCAGGACGCCCCCTCAGAGAATGACCTGGCCCTGAATGTCCACGGTGCTGAGGGGGGGAGCCTTGTTCCTACCCCATGGGGTCTGTGAACAAATGAAGGCACCCGCCTTAAAAATGCAAGAGGCGGGCTTCCCTGGTGGCGCCGTGGTTGAGAATCTGCCTGCCAATGCAGGGGACGTGGGTTCGAGCCCTGGTCTGGGAAGATCCCACATGCCGCGGAGCGACTAGGCCCGTGAGCCACAATTACTGAGCCTGCGCGTCTGGAGCCTGTGCTCCGCAACAAGAGAGGCCCGCACACCGCGAGGAAGAGTGGCCCCCGCTCGCCGCCGCAACTAGAGAAAGCCCTCGCACAGAAACGAAGACCCAACACAGCCGTAAATAAATAAATAAATAAAATTTAAAAAACAATGCAAGAGGCAAGGATCCCTGGGGGGGTGGGAGCAGGGAGAGGGGAGACCACCACATCCCTTCATTCAAGTGCTTCCGGGTTGCCTCTGAACTTTGACGTTCCAGACCAAACCTGGGTTGACAACCTACTTCACAACCTTAGAGAAATGCCCAAACTTCCCCGAATTTGGGGATTTTGGTACCCCCTGGCATACAGGGCTGCCAAGGGATGAGAGATCGTCCACAAGCTCTGCATCCTGCATTCCGGAGGCCGGCAGGGCAGTGCTGTTTCCGCCAGCACCCCTTGAAATGCTCTCAGAAACCAGACTGGTTTGTTTGGATGAACTGAGGAAGGGCTGGGCCAGTGCAGGATTTATTTTGGTGAAACTGAAACCTCAGATCCCAGCGTAGATTTTCAAGAAGACAGATAATCCCCGAGTCAGCGAGGGAAAGTGCAGCGCTCCCGGGGTGAGCCCAGGACAGCAGGCCGGCCAGCAAAGCACCACGTGGTATTTATGCTTGCGGAGCGAAGAGCAGGGCGCCCCTCCTGCCAGCAGGAGCCAGTGGCATTTGGTTTTTCCAGCCACACGTGGGGCACCCTGCTTCCTGCCTTGTCCTGCTCTCCAGCTCGCAGCCCCACTTCTTCACCAAAACTCAGTGGAACTGTTCCTTAGAAACTCAACTTCCCATTTTTGGAGATGTTTCTTAGAAACTAGACTTCTTTCCAGCTTGCAGTGAAGTGACCTTTTAGTTCAGCTTCAATCTTTTTTCCCTTCATGTAAAAATAAATTTATACAGAAGTGATACTGGCTCAGTATAAATCAGCATTCTCTCAATCTTCTTTTTTCTTTTTTTCATGATCCTTTTTAGACTTCCTTGTCCTAATTGCTTATCAAAAAGAATAATGCTGGCAGTGGATGAAGACATACCATATATCTAAACGCCATGAGTTCATAATGATACTTTTAAAAACCTCTTAATTGTTGAACCCTCCTACACTGTTGGTGGGAATGTAAATTGGTGCAGCCATTATGGAGAACAGTATGGAGATTCCTTAAAAAACTAAAAATAGAGCTATCGTATGATCCAGCAATCCCACTCCTGGGCATATATATCTGGTGAAAACTCTAATTTGAAAAGATACATGCACCCCAATGTTCATTGCAGCGCTATTTACAGTAGCCAAGACATGGAAGCAACCTAAATGTCCATTGACAGATGAATGGACAAAGAAGATGTGGTATGTATATACAATGAATATTACTCAGCCATAAAAAGGAATGAAATGATGCCATTTGCAGCAACATGGATGGACCTAGAGGTTATCATACTGAGTGAAGTAAGTCAGACAAAGACAAATGTTATATGCTCTCACTTATATGTGGAATCTAAAAAATAGTACAAATGAACTTACTTACAAAACAGAAACAGACTCACAGACATGGAAAACAAACTTACGGTTACCAAAGGGGAAGTGGTGGGAGGGATACATTAGGAGTATGGGATTAATAGATACACACCAATAAATATAAAATAGATAAACAACAAGGATTTACTATACAGCACAGGGAACTATATTCAATATCTGGTAATAACCTATAATGGAAGAGAATCTGAAAAAGAATATATATACATATATATAGCTGAATCACTTTGCTGTACGCCTGAAACTAACACAATATTGTAAATCAATTATAGTTCAATTTAAAAAACCCTTAATTGTCCACCTGTGGAGGTTGCTCATTATTGGGAAAAATTCAAGTTCTGGTAATCAAAGAGTTGATGAGAAAAAATTCTCCTTATGGAAGACCCATAAAATACTAACAGCACAGGGGCTTCCCTGGTGGCGCAGTGGTTAAGAATCCACCTGCCAACACAGGGGACACGGGTTCGAGCCCTGGTCTGGGAAGATCCCACATGCCGCGGAGCAACTAAGCCCGTGTGCCACAACTACTGAGCCCACGTGCCACAACTACTGAAGCCCGCCCGCCTGGAGCCCGTGATCCACAACAAGAGAAGCCACCGCAATGAGAAGCCCGCGCACCGCCACAAAGAGTAGCCCCCGCTCACCGCAACTAGAGAAAGCCCACGCGCAGCAACGAAGACCCAATGCAGCCAAAAATAAATAAATAAATAAATAAATAAATAAATAAATAAATAAATAAATAAATTTAAAAAATTAAAAAAAAAAGATGTTGGGGGTGTAATAAAGATCACCACAGTTAAAAAAAAAATACTAACAGCACAGGTACACTGTGTATCTGTTTATGTGTTGTCGGTACAGCTGTGCTTCATGCATAAGAAGAGTTAGATTTTTCTCCCCTCCCGGGGAATCGAGTTTCACCCCCTGTCGAGAATGTATTTATAAATAACACAGGCATGAGAAAGTGGAAATCTCCAACCGCAAGCCCTGCTCCCTGGAATTAACCCCCCGTCGAGAGTGTGGGATAGATGGGAATTGATGGTCATTGACACAGGGACAGGGGGCCGAGTGTCCAGTCTAGATTTGCCCACAAATTTTAATTGTGAGTCTTGGGCAAGTTTCTTTGTTTTCCTACATTTCAGCTTCCTCATTTGTTTGGTGGAATAAAAACCATCACAGAGACGTTGTGAGTGTGAAATTGGATCATTTATAGAAAAAGCTAAGTGGAAGGCCAGATGAGAGTAATGTGCTAACTAAATGCTCCCATTTCACCTCTGACCTTTCCTTCTAGACTTTTCCTGTGCACGCACCCATGGAAATGGGGATGTGTGACGACGCCGAGTGCATTGCACATTTGCCATCCCAAGCCTTAGCTGGGAGGATCCCAGGTGGCCTGGGCTGAGAGCACGTCCCTTTGTAGTGACTGGGTTCTGGTAGGTTCCTCAGATGTTTGGGACCACATTTTAGGTTGATTTCTTAGCTCCAGGTTCTAAGCCACTTGGGGTGAGAACAGGACTATGGCTGCCAATCCCCAGGGAAGCCCATAGGCTCAGACGGAGGTGGGCATCTTACTGCACCTCTGCACTGCTGGGTGGACTTTCTGTCTAGTCTCTCTTCCCCTAAGGATGCAGCCCTATGGGGGTCCTGGCCTTTTAAATATATATATATATATATATATATAAACTTTTTATTGTGGTAAAATACACATAACATAACATTTATCATCTTAACCATTTTAAGTATAAAGTTCAGTGGCATTAAGTTCATTCACACTGGGCTTCCCTGGGGGCACAGTGGTTAAGAATCCGCCTGCCAATGCAGGGGACACGGGTTCAAGCCCTGGTCCAGGAAGATCCCACATGCCGCAGAGCAACTAAGCCCGCGAGCCACAGCTACTGAGCTTGCGCTCTAGAGCCCACGATCCACAACTACTGAGCCCGCGCGCTACAACTACTGAAGCCCACGCACAGCAACGAAGACCCAGTGCAGCCAAAAATAAATAAAATAAATAAATGTTAAAAACAAATTCATTTACACTGTTGGGCAACCATCCCCACCATCCATCTCTAGAACTTTCTCATGTTCCCAAACCGAAACTCTGTCCCTTTTACGTTTCCTTTCTGATATTTCATTGTTAGAGTAAAGAAATATTGATACAACCAGTTGCTGTATGTTAATCTTGTATCCTTCCTGCTACCTTGCTGAATTCATTTATCAGCTCTAGTAGTTTTTATGTGGAGTCTTTAGGGTTTTCTATACGTAGTATCATGTCATCCTCACATAATGACAATTTTACCTCTTCCCTTCCAATGTGGATACCTTCTATTTCTTTTTCGTGTCTGATTGCTGGCGAGGGCTTCCAATACTATATTGAATAGAGGTGGTGAGAGAGGGCATCCTTTTTGCTTGTTCCAGATTTTAGTGGGAAGGCTTTCAGCTTTTCACCGTTGAGTATTATATTGGCTGTGGGTTTTCTGTCCCCGTTAAACACTGATTCTCCATCCCTTCCCCCAGCCCCTGGCCCCCACCGTCTACTTCCTGTCTATGTGGATTTGACTCCTCTAGGGACCTCTTGTGAGTAGAATCAGACAGTATTTGTCCTTCTGTGTCTGGCTTATTTCACTCAGCATCATGTCCTCAGGTTTCATCCACACTGTAGTGTGTGTCAGAATTTCCTCCCTTTTTAAGGCTGAATAATATTCCAATGTTTGGATGGACCACATTTTGTTTTTCTGTTCATCTGTTGATGGACACTTGGGTTGTTTCCACCTTTTGGCTATTGTGAATAATGCTGCTATGAATATGGGTGTGCAAATCTATGTTTGGGTCCCTGCTGTCAATACTTTCAGGCATACGCCCAGAAGTGGAATTGCTAGATCATAGGTAATTCTATGTTTAATTTTTCGAGGAAGCTTCATACTGTTTTCCATAGTGGCTGCACCATTCTACATCTCCCCACCAGCCATGCCCAAGGGTTCCCGTATCTCCACGTCCTCACCAATCTTGTTCTTTTCTATTATTGCTTTTTTATTTTTATAACAGCCATCCTAATGGGTGCAAAGGGGTATTTCTTGTGGTTTTGACTGGCAGTTCTCTAATGGTTAGTGCTGTTGAGCATCTTGTCATGTGCTTATTGGCCATTTGTGTGTCTTCTTGGGAGAGATGGCCATTCAGGTGCCCATTTTTTAACCAGGTCGTTGTTGGTTTAGTAGGAGGAGTTCTTTATGTATTCTGGATATTAACCCCTTATTGGATATATGATTTGCAAATATTTCCCCCCATTCTGTTGTTTGCCTTTTACTCTATTGGTAATCTCCTCTGATGCACAAAGGGTTTTAATTTTGATGAGGTCCATTTTTTGTTGTTGTTACCTGTGCTTTTGGTGTCATATGTAACAAGTATGTACCCTTCATATACTGGGGTGGAAAGGACACTTTATCCCCTCAGCCTCTCTGCCCAGAATCCATCACCCCAGTCTAACTAGGAGGAAAACATCAGACAAGCCCTAGTAGCGGGACTATTTCACCAAGTTTCTGGGCACCCTTGGCCTGCTCAGGCTGACACATAAAATTAACCATACAACGCCTAAATGTAGCATCTGGTCCTGGGTGGGATCCTATGACAGAGAAAGAACACTGGGGAAATGCTAAGGAAACCTGAATAAATGTGGATTTTAGTCAGTAATAATGTATCGATATTGGTTCATTAATTAAGACAAATTGCCATATAATGCTAGAAATTAACAATAGGGGAAAGTCGGTGTGGAGTGCGTGGAAACTCTGTACTATCTTCACGGTTTTTCTGTAAACTGAAAACTATAAATTAGAAAGAGAAAGAGATTATAAACACAATAGCAACACCAAGGTGGCTGAGCCCAGCAGCCAGTCTCTCAGCCTGGCAGCCGACGCACCCCTCCCACCACGCGGGTGTGCAAGCCCTCTGGCGTCTTGATTCTCTGCTAGTTTTCTTCCTTTTTGTGAGCCCAGAGTGTTAGTTTTCTTTAATCTGGTATTGCTTGGGCTTTACAGGAAAGGAGACATAGGCAATGCAGTCTGCCTTGTTGCTAGAAACAAGTCCTGTGACAGAAGAAGATCTTTTTCAAAACAAAAACATAACAACCATACTTTTCTGCCTTTAACAAAAATTTAACAGTGTATTTTGGCTATCACTTTTTGTCAGTACAATAAGTATGCTGTATTTAACTTCCCTAAATTTTATTTTTGCAACACTTGTAGGTTCATAGCAAAATTGAGGGGAAGGTGCAGAGATTCCCCATATGCCACCCCCCCCCCCCGACGCATTTAAAATTTAGTCATTGACAAATGACCTTCCACAAAACTTATACCAATTTAAACTCCCTTCAACGGCACCATTGCCCCCACAGCCTTACCATAATGGTTAGTAATTAAATGTAAAAGTTTTGCCAGTCAGTTGTGTGAAGAAGGATGTCTCTTTGATGTATTCATATTCATTTATTTGGTCATTAGAGAGATTGATCACCTTTTCCCTCTTTCTTTCTCTTTTTCTTTCTTTCTTCCTTCCCTCCTTCCTTTCTTTCTTTCCCTTTCTTTCTTTCTTTCTTTCTTTCTTTCTTTCTTTCTTCTGTTTGTATATCTTCAAGGACCTTTTTTTTTCCTGAGATTTTCTTCTTATTGATTTGTAGGTGCTCTTTACATGTGATGGGCACTAACACTTTGTCTATTACATATGCTGTGAGTGATTTTTCCAGTTTGTTATCTGTCTTTTTATTGGCTTTATGGCTCTCACCCATCCTGAAGCTCCCAAGTGTAGAAGAGAGTTTCCTTTAGTCATTAGCCCTGGGAAAAACTTTTCCTCTACATTGGTTCTTTAGGTGAATAGCCTTGTCAAGGAGTTGGGAGTGAGAGGAACTCTGGGTCTCATGCTCAGGCCCCCATAATCTCTCCCTTAAAAAAAAATCAATTAACTTTCTTTTTTTTCAAATGACAACACACTGAAAAATCTAGGAAATAACAAAAAGGCATAAAGAAGAAGCACAAATCATATTATATTTTTCCTCTTAAATGCCACCACTGCTTTTCAGTGTGGCTTCAGAAAAGCAAGGTTTGCCCTGAAGCTCTTCAGGCCTGGTCAGTCCTTGGAGACACAGGTGGTGGGCAGCAGCGCCTCATTCCAGGGCGGTCTGTGGGGTGTGTGGAACGCCAAGGTTGGATCCCGTGTGCATCTCTGGCATCTTACAAGAGAGAGAGTGGGGCAGAGTGGAGACGGGGTAGAGTTTTGGCAAATAGCATGGGCACATAGGAGTATTCCTTACAAATCTTGTAAGAGGTGGCAAGGAGGGCTGATTATTTTTACCCTCCACATCATCGGTTCACAGAGCCTTCTGAGCGAGGTGCACTTGTTTGTGAGTGGAACATGCTGCGGGAGAATTTTCTGCCTTGTCCTCTGAGAGATGTTGCGTTGCTAGGTTATCAAGAGCATCAGGAATCCAGGGAAGAGTGTACTAATAAGAACCATGTTTAACTTTGAAAAATAAAATAGGTATTGACATTTTTAAAGGATAAGAATAGTATTGGATCATGGTTTGCAGCTCCTGAATTCTAGTTGCAGTTCTACCGTTTCAAGTGTGTGTGTGTATGGAGGGATGGACAGATGGATGGATGGATAGATGGATGGATGAATAGATGGATAGATGGATGGATGGACGGATGGATAGATGGAGAGAGAGAGAGTGACAGTTTTATTGACTATAGTTCACATAATTCTACCATTTCTAAGCCTCAGTTTTCTCATCTATAAAATATGTGAAAATGATCATGCACCCAATAGAGTAAAATTGAAAACCACCCTTACCTGTTCTGTTTCTCCCATAGCACCTCTAATCTTTTTGTTTTAATGATACTCTTAAAAACCAATGTGTCCGAAAAATTCATTTGGATAAGGGGCCTGACCTCTTGATAATGTTGTTACTTATCATTTATTTTCCAACAGCTTTATGGAGTTAAAATTTATATACTATAGGGAATTCCCTGGTGGTCCAGTGGTTAGGTCTCCTCGCCTCTACTGCAGGGGGCATGGGTTCAATCCTTGGTCGGGGAACTAAGATCCCACAAGCCGCATGGCCAAAAAAAAAAAAGAAAGAAAGAAATTGAAAAAAATAAAATGGACATTAAAAAAATTTTGTATACTATACTTTACCATTTTAAGTGTACAATTCAACAGTTTTTACTATATTTACAGAATTTACAACCATCACCACCATCTACGTCCAGAACATTCTCATTACCCCCAAAGGAGACCCCGTCCCCATTAACAGTCACCCCCACCCACTCCCCCAGGCCCTGACACCTAATAACCCACTCTCTGTCTCTCTGGATTTGCCTCTTCTGGACGCTTCACGTAAATGGAATCACACACTATGTAATCTTTTGCGTCTAGCTTCTCAAACTCCGTGTGTTGTGGGGTTCATCCATGTTGTAGTGTGTATGCTATGACTTTTTAAAATTTAATTTTAATTTTACTTTTTAAAATTCATTTCATTGAAGTATAGTCAATTTACAATGTTGTGTTAATTTCTACTGTACTGCGAAGTGATTCAGTTATACATATATGTATACATTTTTTTTCATATTCTTTTCCATTATGGTTTATCACAAGATGTTGAGTATAGTTCCCTGTGCTAAATGGTCATAAACATCATACAGCCCTCCATGCTCAAGGCCCAGGGGCACCAGATCAGTGTTTTATTACCCTTCCTGCTCCCATGGCCTGGCTATGGGAGGAGGGGACCAGATTAAGGCAGTAGAGGTGGGAAAGATGCAGGAAGGCCGAGAGGCAGGCGGGAGATTTGAGGAGCCGTGTGAGAAGAGGCCTGCCTGGGGGACAGCACGGGGGCCCCAGTGTCACACCTAAGCCACCAGGGAGAACGATGGTGCCACACAGCCCAGCGGGGGAGCCTGGAGGAAAAGGGGACCAACTGGAGGAGTTCGTGAGGTGACCAGCCATCTGGGCCACCCTGGTTTGCCGGGGCTGAGGGATTCCCAGGGTGCAGGACTTAGAACGCTCAACCAGACAAGTTGGTCCCCCTGAGTTTGGGGGTTCCCACGGAGCAGCCAAGGACAGATGCGTCAGCAGACATTTGGGAGTGAAGGTGGGAGGAGGATGGAGAAGAAATACGGCCCCGACGGGACAACGTTCCCACAGGGCTGGCGTCCGGCTCCAGCTGCCCTCTGTCCCCACCCTGTTCCCGGCCAAGGAATTGGCCCTTTGACCTGCCCTGCCGGGCTCTGGGCAGCTGTTGACTTTCAAAACAAAAACCGAAAACCTCATGACGTGTTTTAAGAGGTCTGTTTACTACCTGCCCCTCTGCAGAGAGCCCGTCATGGCCTTATCTCAGTGGGACTTTCTAATCTGCTGCCCTTCTGGTTGTCCCGAGGGAGTCAATGAGACTGTAAAGGCCAGTCGCAGTTCGGCAGGACCTCCTTGCCCGCCCCCCCAGCCCCTGCCCCATCCCCACCAAGCTCAGGAGAGACTCGTGGCTCCAAGACCAGCTTGGTCTCTCAGCGGCCTGTGGTGCGCTGCACTGCTGCCATGCAGTTTATACCCAGATCTGTCCTCTGCACGCAGAGACACGGTCTTCCTTCTTCCTCTCCCATCTGGATGCCTTTTATTTCGTTTTCTCGCCCAACTGCCCTGACTGGAACTTCCAGTACACATTGAGTAGAAGCGGCGAGAGTGTGCGTCCTTGTGTCCCCCCTGGTGACCGTGGAAAGGCGTGCAGTCTTTTACTGGGAGCATCCTGGTGGCTGTGGGGTTTCCGGGATACCCTGGATCAGGTTGAGGAACTTCCCTTCTTTATTTCTTTATTTATTTGGTTGTGCTGGGTCTTAGTCGCGGCCGGCGGGCTCCTTCGCTGTGGCTTGCATGGAAGTTCCCTTCTATTCCTGGTTTGGTGAGTGTTTTTATGACAGAGGAGCGTAGAAAGATGTCACGTCTTCATCTGCATCATATTGAGGTGGCCTTGTGGGTTCTGTCCTTTACTCTGTCGACGGGCTGTTTTATGTGGACTGTCAGATGTTAAACCGACCGTGCATTCCGCCACGTGGCCGTGGGGTAGAATCCTCTTCATATGTCGCTGGGTTCGGTTTGCTAGTATTTTGTGGAGGACCATGGACGTTTGATCGATGCACTGAAGAAGGGATTACGGAGGAGGAAGAGGAGGTGTGGCTGAGAGGTGTAGCATGAGGGGGGGTTGCTCTTGGAACTGTCCTGTGTCTTGACTGTGGTGGGGGGCATGAATCTACACATGCACTAAAGTTACATGACACACACACATGCGTGCACAGGACACTGGGGACATCTGACTAAGCTCTGTGGGTTGTGTCAGTATCAATTTCCTGGTTGTAATGGACTGAATGTCTGTGTCCCCAAAATCCATATGCTGAAGCCCATGGGATGGTATTTGGAGATGGGGCCTTTGGGAGAGGATTAGGGTTAGGTGAGGTCATTAGGGTGGGGCCCCCACGTAGGATTCGTGTCCCTGTAAGGAGAGGAAGAGAGACCAGAGCTCTCTCTGCCATGTGAGGTCACAGCAGGAAGGCAGCCGACTGCAGGTCAGGACGTGTACCCTCACCAGGAACCAGCCACGCCGGCACCCTGATCTTAGACTCCAGCCTCCAGAACCAGAGAAATGAATGTCTGTGCTTTAAGCCCCCCAGCCTGTGCTATTGTTCCTACAGTCCAGGAGGACGAAGACACTGGTTATGATACTAACTATAGTTATGCGAGATGTTACAACCGGGGGAGGCCGGGGGAAGGGTCCACAGTATTTCCCGCACATGGTTTTTGCAACTTCCTGTGAATCTGTGATGACTACAAAAGTTTTAAAATTTACTTTTTAAAGCAGAAATTAAAAACAAAAAGGACACTGAGTGCAAGAGGGTGGCTAAACCCACACAGGCCAAGCAGCCCCCGTGGGTGGCCCTGGGCCCAGAAAGGGACTGTGTGTGTGGAAGCTTCCACCCAGGACAGTGCAGGGCAGGGCCTCCAGCACGTCCTCTCTGTGAGCTCAGAGAGGCAGCACAAGCTTGGCAGTCCCCTTGTGAAAATGGAGCAGGAGAAGTGCCCAAAGCCTTCGAGCAGAAAAAGACCTGTGATGCTCTCAACGCCACCAAGAATTGCCAGCCACCCTGAGGTCAACAGACTTTTCCCATGAAAGGCCAGGTAGCAACTGATTTTGGCTTTGGAGACGAGGAGGTCTCTGTTGCAGCTATCCAGCTCTGCCACGCGGCCTCCAGAAGCTACTCGTAAAGGACTGTGGGCGGCCGTGTTCCAATAAAACTTTATTGACAAAAGCAAGCAGTGGACCAGATGGGGCCTGGGCCATGCTTTGCCCACCCCCCGGCTGAATCTGGGCGTGAGCACCTTGATGAGAATCACCGTAGTCTCCCCTTTTGCCAGAAGTCGGTGAATAAGCAGCAAGAGCTTCTGCTTCCGTAAGTTCAAGATCGCGGGCACGTGTCCGGGGACCGTTAACTGGATGCAGAGAATGGCAGAGGCCTGCTGCTCCGCCGCCGCAGAGATTGCCTTAGGGGCCTGTGCTGTGAAGTGAAATACATCTCACAGGGACCATCAACCCGTTTGGGGACGGGCCCAGCTTCCTCGTGTGCCTTTGGGGTGTCATGGCTACTACGTTGCTGGTTGTGTCTACCTACCTGTCTACTTTCCTATCTATCTACCCATCTGTCATCTAAGAATCTATGATTGTACGTATGTTTCTGTCATCTCTATCTATCTATGATCTATCTATCATCTGTCTATTCATCCGTCATCTATCTAAGAATCTATGTATGTATATTTTTTCTATCATCTAGCTAGCTAGCTAGCTAGCTAGCTAGCTACCTACCTACCTACCTACCTACTAGAGAAGCCATGGGTTCACACTGATCCCAATTCCGAGCCCATCCCTCCGTGTTCCTTGTCGCCTGCCCCTTTGCATGTTTGCAGACGCTTTCTCCAAGCACAAGAAACAAGTCTCTGAGCATCCCCAGCGTGTTTCCTTTTTTGCTCAAGGACACCACCTTCGGGATCTCACCAGTCTCTCCCCCCGTGTCGGCCCCCACTGCCCAGCACCCCTGCCCTGCCCCGTGGTCCCAGGAAGCACCCTGCCAGCTCAGTGCCCTGGGTGCCAGCGCGGCTCCCCACCCCCTTCTCTGCTAGAGGGGGGACCCCGCCGTCTGTCCCGCCGAGCCAGGAAGCAAAGATGTGGGGCATGGCCTAGACTGTTTGTCCTTCCTAAACATGCATTCAGGAAACAGAGTGAAGTTGCAGAGGAGAGTGGGGGAGTGTGGGCGTTAAGTGTCTGCCGAGCGGGGTGCCGCCACAGGGCTTGATGCTGAGAGCAGTGTGGGGCGGGCACCGAGAAGGAGGAGACGCGGATCTAACCAAGCTTCTCTTCCACGAAATCCTGCAGTGAGGGACCCCGTCCTTAGCTGGGGGTGGATCTGCACCTCTGAGTTTTCTGGGAAGGAGAACGCAGCAGCCAGCTTCCCGCAGACAGGAGCCAACCGGGGCCTGTGGGCCGACTGCACCCACCCCCGCCAGCCACTCTCTCTGACTCATTGTGTCTTCATGACCTTGTTTCCTTCTGAGCCCAGAGCCCAGCATCAGGCCTCCTCCTCCCTCCCTCTGACCCTGGTGTGTTTAGTCCTGACGATGACCTCATTCATGGTGCTGACCTCATTCGTGGTGCGTGGGGTGGGGAAGGGTAGGGGGAGGCTGGCCATCACCTAGCAGGGGTCTTGCCCCAGGCGACTCTGCGCCCCGCAGGGGACACTGGGCAGTGTCTGGGGACATCTGTGGTTGTCACGACTGGGGGGCTCCCGGCGTTGAGGGGGTGGGGGCCAGGGGTGCTGCCCCACACCCCGCAGCGCCCAGGAGGGCCCCCCACAGAGAAGGACCCCGCTGGTCAGCAGGGCTGGGGGTGGGGAGGACCCTGGCTAAGATGAATGCCCTTCCGCCGGGAGACCAGTCATGGGGCTTTCTTTGCTAGTGTCTCTGAATTCTGTCTCGTGAGTGACGGCAGATGCTCCTCCTGAGAGCTCCGGGAGGCTGAGACAGCATCATGTTCCTTTCATGCTACAGTGGTTGGCACGATGCTCCTCAAGTTAATAACCTTCTGTGAAACGTACAAGCCCCCAAATGACTCGGCAGCCCAGCTGTGCTCCCCTCCCTCCAGGGCGGACTCTCCCCTTCAGCCCCTGGCCGGTCAGTGGTCGTAGCCTGCACAGCCCATTCCCCACAGGCCTGGCTCCCTGTTGTCATAACAACCAAAGCCCCTGGCGTTCCCAGGCCCAGGTGCTAGATCCGACAGCTCCCCCAGGTCCCCGGAACTCTCCCAGACCTCAGCCACGGCTCCGCTGCAGCTGTGATTCTCATCACAGAAATCACCGACCAAGGAGCGTCCGTCCATCTGTCTGCCGAGGACCTGGGCAGCATGTCGGCCGTCAGAGCCCTCCCCAGGTAGACGATGTAGCACAGGGGGGTGCAGATGAGATCTAGGGGGCAAGAGAGACCCCGGATCCCATCAGGAAGGGGTTTGGTCCACATCCAGAAGCCCAGGAAGGGTCTGACTGCAGCGCCTCCCCGATTTCTTCCTAGGTCTGTGAGTCAGCTGTGGTGAAGCCCCCAGCCCCATGCGGGCCTCACCCGGGGATCCCGAGGTGGCTGAGACAGCTTTGCTCGTCACGACTGGGGGGCTCCTGGCATCCAGTAGGTGGGGGCCAGGCATGCTGCTCCAGAGCCCACAGCGCCCCACAGAGAAGGACCCGCCCCGAATGTCCGCAGGGCCGAGGGGGAGACAGACAGGAACACAACAGAGATTTATGGGGTCAGGCTTTGGTCTCAGAAGGATGGCAGCGTGTGGGGAGGACGCAGAGCGGCCGGACGGGAGGTGGGGAACGGCCCTGGAGAACCTACGGATGTTGCAGGACAGCAGCCGGCGGGGGCTGGCGGGACACGGCAACTGGTCTGCTGTGGACAGAGACCAGCGGCCAGGGGTGGGGGGCACGCAGAAAGGAGGGAAGGTTCTTGGAAACAAATACATGGAGGAGACGTGTGCATTTGTGTGGAATATATGTGTGTACGTGCATAAAGGTGTGGCGGGAAATCTGTAAATATCTATCACAATCCGTCTTATCTGTTTATCTATCTTATCTATCCTTTACCTATCATCTATGTATCTTTTTTTTAATCTATTTTTGTTAACATCTTTATTGGAGTATAATTGCTTTACAATGGTGTGTTAGTTTTTGCTTTAAAACAGAGTGAATTAGCTATACATATACCTGTATCCCCATATCTCTTCCCTCTTGCATCTCCCTCCCTCCCACCCTCCCTATCCCACCCCTCTAGGTGGTCACAAAGCACCGAGCTGATCTCCCTGTGCTATGCGGCTGCTTCCCACTAGCTAGCTATTTTACATCTGGTAGTGTATATATGTCCATGCCACTCTCTCACTTCGTCCCAGCTTACCCTTCCCCCTCCCCATGTCCCCATCTATGTATCTTAGCTTACCCTTCCCCCTCCCCGTGTCCCCATCTATGACATGTCCCCGTGTCATGTATTTATCATCAATTTATTTGTCGTCTATCTATATAGATCACTACATATTGACTGATGTCACCTATCATCTCTTTGTCGTATGTATAAAATCTGTCTATTGATCTGTCATCTATTGATGCGTTAACTACCTGTCATCTCTCTGTCTGCACACACGTTTTTCAGGGGAGCACTGAACAGTGATTTGCAGGCACCACGCCCGTGACCCTGCATGTCTCAGCGAGCACCTGCTGTGACACCCTCACACATCAGCACAAAACCAGAACCTTATAGCACCTGCTATCCAGCCCAACAGAATTTTCCACATTGCCCCTCGAGCGTGTTTTCGGGACCGGTGGCTGCTGTTCTCTGGGCTCCAGGGCCCTGTCCCGATCCCACGCTGCCTCTGGTGACCACCCTGTCCTCCGTCCATCAGGGAATGGAGTCTGTTTCCTTCCCATGAAAGTGACCCCTTTTCCAGAGCCCAAGAATCTTATGGAACGTCCCACCTTCTGGATTTCTTATTCCTCCTGTAAAAGAAGGAGAGGGCAGAAGCTGCCCCTCTGTAACCAAGGCAGAAGGAAGGAAGGGCTCAGGAAACACCTTTCCCAGCCCCGACAGAGAACCGTGGTGGCAAAGCTCGGCGTCATCGCACGCTGTGTGAGCTCCTGGGCCGCGTGACAGTCACCACACAAGGGCAGCTTGCACCAGAGATTTACATTCTCTCGGTTCTGGAGGCCAGAAGTCAGAAATCAAGGTGCGGCACAATCGCACTCCCTGCGGAGGCTCCAGGGCAGGGTTCTTCCTGCCCCTCCCAGCTCTGGGGTCCCTGACGATCCTCACATCCCTGGGCTTGTGGGCATATCACTCCAGACTCTGCCCCCATCATCACATGGCCGTCTCCCCGTGTGTCTCCGTGTCCCGATTTCCCTCATCTTCTCAGGACACCAGGGCCACCCCACTCCAGTACGACCTCTCGTTAACTTGATCACATCCCCAATGACCTTATTTCCTAATAAGGTCTCGCTCACAGATCTGGGGGGTCCAGACATGAACATGCCTTTCTGGGGGGACACAGTTCAACCCGCACAGATGCTGGCACCACTGGGGGAGTGTGTAGGGGCACAGGACCGTTACCCAAAGACGACCTGTCAACTGCAGCGGGGAAGGACCCTCGGCAAAGACCCAGCCTCCCCCCGCGGCCCGCCGCATGTGGCTCGAGCTGCCACACAGCCGCCCAGGACCGTGTCACCGAACGCGCTCTGGCTATCAGACCTTGTTGCAGGAAACCGGGACAGGGTTATGGACCCACCAGGAAGCACTTCGCCGCCTCTGATTACCTTTTAAATGAACCTTCTCCTTCTTGGATAGTTTTAGATTCACAGACGAGCCACAGACAGGACAGAGTGTGCCCGTCACCCACCCACCTCCGTGTTGGCACCTGACACCGCCTGGCCATCCGTGCATCAGCCTTAATGGGACCCCAGCGTTTATTCGGTTGTCACCTCCTTCCATTAGTGTCCTCTGTCTGTCCCAGGACCCGCGCGTGATGACAGGCTCCTTGGGGCTGTGACCTTCTCGGACTTCCCTTGTTTTCGATGATTGGGACAGTTTTGAGAAGGACTGGCCGGGAGTTTTGTAGAAAGTCCCTCTCTTAGGGTCTGTCTGGTGTCTCTCTCATGCTCGGGCTGGGGCGATGGCTTTGGGCAGAGGGACTGAGGGGGTGAAGGGCCCTCTCTCCGGCACATCCAGGCTTGCGCTGCCGTGTGACTTAGCGCTGTTGGTGGCCCCGGCCAGGCCGTGTCCGCCTTCTCCGCCGTGGTGAGGACTTGAGGTCGTGTTTGTTTGGACCCACTTGTAATATTTCTTCTGCGTTCCCACTGGGGGGATGGGTGTGCATCCGTTCTCTCTTCTTTCACTTGAGGGAATCTTGGCTCAGCAAAAACCTGGCTCCAGGGTCTGTGTGTCCTTCCCGCCCGCCCCGTCCTCTGTCTTGGCTCACGGACCTGGCGCCCCAGCTCACAGCTTCCCGGCCAGACACATCACCCCACCCACCTCCCCGTGAGGCCCTTGCTCTGAATTTAGGGGCCTGCTGAGCAGATGGGAGGCTCGGCAGGGAGCTGGCAAGGTGCTCTGGACTGTGGGAAGCGTGAAGCCCTGGCTTCTGCACCAACCGGGGTGGCACAGGGTGCAGGCTGCGCCCCCCAGGTCCCTCTCATGCCATCCCCGTGTCCCAGGACACCAGGTCCAACCAATACGTGGTCCACAGTTTGTAAAGTGGTGAAAGGTCGGGTATTTTTAAGTAGCTTTTCCCCCACTACCTATGAAAATGATAGTTGCTCATTGTTTAAAATTTTTTTCAGAAAACACACAAAGGTTTACAGAAAAAGAGATACTGAGAGTCACTGAACTGTACACTTTAAGAGGGTGAATTTGATGTGCGTGAACATACCCCAATTGAAATTTAAATCTGCTAATTTAAAATTAGCAGAAGTTCACCACTGTTAAAATACCCTCCAGGCTGTCTTTTTCTAACCGTTTGTTTTCAATATAGTTTCAAATTTACCAAGAAGTTGTAAGAATAGGACAAGGAACTCCTTGTACCCTTGATTCCACGTTCGCCGACTGCATACGTCTGCTTTATTATTCTATTTGTAATTCTCTTTCTCTCCCTGTGTGTGTGCGTGTATGTAGACGTGTGTATGTATACATCATACGTAGATAGGTGTGTGTGTGCATATATGTACATACACAGTTATAGGATGTAAACTGTGGTACGTATAGTTATGTGGTTATCCATACACATACCGTTGTATATATATGTAGTTATACATGTATGCAAATCAATTTTTCTGAGCCATTTGGGGCTAAGTTGGAGACATCATGTCCCTTAACCCTTAAATCCCTCAGTGTATCTGTACTAAAAAGAAGGACATTCTCTTATGGAACCACAGGACTGTTATCAAAATCTGGAAATTCCACATTGACACGGGTCTCATCTAAGCCACGGCCCACAGTCAAATTCTGTCACTGTCCCCACGTCATCTTTCACAGCCATCCCAGACCCCTCATTGCACCCAGGTGCCCTGGCTTGTCCGCCTCCTTGGATCAAAGGCCAAAAGTAACATTTCATTGTATTACCTACTTTTTTTTTTTAAACAAGTTTATTTTTTCTTTTTTTAAATTTTATTTATTTGTTTATTTATTTATTTTTGGCTGCGTTGGGTCTTCGTTTCTGTGCGAGGGCTTTCTCTAGTTGCGGCGAGCGGGGGGCCACTCTTCATCGCGGTGCGTGGGCCTCTCACTATCGCGGCCTCTCTTGTTGCGGAGCACAGGCTCCAGACGCGCAGGCTCAGTAGTTGTGGCACACGGGCCTAGTCGCTCCGCGGCATGTGGGATCTTCTCAGACCAGGACTCGAACCCGTGTCCCCTGCATTGGCAGGCGATTCTCAACCACTGCGCCACCAGGGAAGCCCTACCTATAATTTTTTGATGACAACAGTTTTAAGTGTTTCATAAAGGTCATTGTAATAGTAATGCTTTTTGTGGATTATCTGTGTCCATTGTTAACAGTTCATTTGGAAGGTTTTAAGGTCATTTGCAACTTAGAGAAGAGGTGCAGAAACAGTACAGAATTCCCTAATACCCTTCACCCAGCTTCCCTTGGTCCATGTCTCTTCCATAATCACAGAACATTGATCAAAGCTGAGAAATCAGTCTTGCTGCAGTCCTACTGACCAAAGCATGGAACTGATTCGAATTTCAGCGGTTTTTCCATGAATGAACTTTTCCCATTGTCCATCCTATCCACGATCCCACATTCATTAAGTTGGTTTGTTCATCTCTTATTGATTTGTTGGAAATCTTTATATATTAAGGACATCATACCTGTGACAAAATATATCCCATTTTGCCTTTTCATTTTGTTATGGGGAATTAGGAATCCCATAGACCAAAGTCCTAATCCCAGCCAGAGACGGGGGGCAGGTCTCATAGGAACATGCCACGTCCTACGTTAAGGAGAGTTATGGGAACAAACATCAGACACCCAGCAGGGCACAGGCCACATGCCAGGCCCTCCACAAACTGTTCCCACACCTTCCCATCCCCCCTAAACATTCGCTGTTCCCCTAGCATGTGTTGAACAAACAGCCACACATGATCGTGTGAAAAACCTCAGGATTTTACCCCACAGAGTTGTGCTGGCCATGAGCCAAATTCATCCATCTGAGCCAACATCTGTTGAGTGAGGAGGAGTGAGTGGGAACTCGCCAGGCACTTGGGGGTGGGGGGGTGTGTCTTCTGGTCTCCCCCCTGAAGGAGGAAGGACGGTGCCCCGCAAATACGGAGCAGGAAACTCCATCCCTGCAGGGCAGGGCACAAAGCCCCCGGTGCAGCCCTCATCCAGGCTGCAGTCAAACTGCTCAGGGATTTGGCTGCAGGTGTGTCATTGCTGCCTATTCAGGACGCCAGGGATGAACACGCCAGGGATGAGCACGGGGCCAGTTCTCACCCTCCTGCTGTTTGGGAACTCCGCTGATCCCTCCTGGGCAATTTGCAAGTGAGGAAATTGACACCTGACATCCAGGCCGCCCCCTCCCCATCATTCTGTCACCTAGACCGTCCTTTTTTTGTTGTTTTTTTTTCTCTAGTCTCATTATTAGGGACTTTCTGTCCTTAGGACAAACTCCATTGGGGGCAGGGAGGGGCCAAACCACAGATTAATGACTTGTCAGGCTGGGATTGCTCAAGAAAGTACTTCTGATGCAGAGAGTGTTCTGCAAGTTTCATGTCAAATCTTCCTCACGGCCTGATATGGGGCTAAAGAGGGGAGAAGAAAGATGGGCCCTCAAGAACTGGGGAGGGGGACTTCCCTAGTGGTCCAGTGGTTAGGACTCCATGCTTCCACTGCAGGGGGCACGGGTTCGATTCCTGGTCAGGGAACTAGGATCCCACGTGCCGTGCGGTGCAGCCAAAAAAAAAAAAAAAAAGAAGAAGAACTGGGGAGGGACACGTGGGCCAGTGGGCCAGCGAGGGCTCTGCTGTGCAGACGGGGCAGAGGTCATGAGGACCTGGGCTGGGGGCGGGGCAGGGTGGGTAACATCAGCTTTGGTGCTTGGGCCCTGATCTCCCCCGACATGTCCCTCCCACGGCTCCCTACATAGCTCATCAGACATTTACTGGGTGTCTGCTTGGGACCAGGTGCTGGGGATGCAAAGATCCCTTAAAGTACTGATGTAGTCTAGTGGAGTGGCTGAAGAGGAAATGGCCCTCAGGCAGGGTGCCCAGGGGAGAGCAAGGCCAGGAAGGCTTCCCGGAGGAGGCAGCTGAACTGAGTTTGAAAGAAGGGCAGCCTAGAGGCCATCAGCAGGCCTGTGGGTGGGCCTGGGACGGGGAAGGGGAGTTCAAGAGAAAGCGGAGTCACCTAAGCTGGGAGCATGCCCCCCACCCTCCGAGTGCCATGGGGATGAGCAACTTGCAGAGTTCTCTCTGAGATTCCTCGTTTATAGAATCAGAATCATGTTCTCTCTCCTGCCTCATGGTCCTCGCCAGCTCTGAGGACGATACTTGCTGAGCTTCCTGGGGCCGCCTAGCGCTGCACCAGAAACCTGGGGGCTTAAACTGCAAGGATTTGTCCCCTGCAGTGCTGGAGGCTGAGCGTCCAAGGTCAGGGTGTCGGCAGGGTGGCTCCTTCTGAGGGAGGGACTGTTCTGTGCTCTCCCGGCTTCCGGGGGTGCCAGCAGTCCATGGCGTCTGTTGGTTTATAGAAGCGTCACCCCATCTCTGCCACCATTGTCACATGGCCTCTCCCTGTGTGCGAGTCTGTGCCCAGATGTCCCCTTTTATAGGACACCATTCGTATTGGATTAGGCCCACCCTACTCCAGTGTGACTTCACCCTGAATAATTACACCTGCAGTGACCCTACTTCCAAGTGTCTTAGTCCAATCAGGCTGCTGTAACCGAGCGCCAGAGACTGGGGGCTTATGCACAGTGGCGTTTATTCCTCACGGTACTGGAGGCTGGAAAGTCCAAGATCAAAGCACCGGCAGATTCCACATCTCTTGAGAGCTGATTCCTGGTTCACAGTCAGCTGGCTTCTCGCTGTGTCCTCATGTAGCGGAAGGGGCAGGGCGCTCTCTGGGGGTCCCTTTATAAGGGCACTAATCTCATTCATGAGGGCCCCACCCTCATGACCTAGGCACCTCCCAAAGGCCCCACCTCCTGATACCATCACATTGGGGGTTAGGATTCAACATAGGAATTTGGGGGGGGACTCAATTCAACCCATAGCCCCGTCCTCACCCATGAGAGCATATAAGGAGCAGGAGCATTACAGCTCAGCAAGCCAGGACAGGTAGTGATGGACTCCAGGGCCTGGGCCCACAGGGCCAGTCGACGTTAGCACATCCTGGGACCCCAGGCTGCCCGGAGGTCTGAGGAGCACAGCACCACCACCTAGCCTCCCTGCAGACCACACCAGTTATTATAACGGCTTGATTTAAACATGGGGGATCGTTTTTTAAAAACTCTTTTAGAACAATGTGTGTGGCCAGCAGAATAATGGTCCCTAAAGACATCCACGTCCTTATCACCAGAACCTGTGGACGTGTCACCTCACAGGGCAGAGGGGACTTTGCAGGTGGGGCTAAGTTAAGGCCCCTGAGATGGGGGTGACCCTGGATTCCCTGGGAGGGCCCAGCATCATCACAGGGTCCTTATAAGAGGGAGGCGGGAGGGTCAGAGGCAGAGATGGGAGACGCTGCACTGCTGGCTGTGAGGATGCAGGAGGGGCCACGAGCCAGGGATGCGGCGCCTCTAGAAGCTGGAAAAGGGGGGAACCGATGCTCCCCTGGAGCCTCCGGAAGGACCAGCCCTGCCCACGCCTGGATTTTAGGACTTCTGACCTCCAGAACCATGAGAGAATCAGCATGTGCGGCTTTAAGCCACTAATAGGTGGTATTTGTTATGGCCGCCCCAGGAAACTCACACACACGGTTACTGAGGAATTGGGACTTACGACTGTCCTTTGCTTGTTTGGTGACTAGAAAAGCATCCTTTGCCCTCTCTCCTTGGTTCTGTGAGGACCCTCAGATGGGTGGCCTGTCCTTGCCTGTCCCTGAGGAGGTGACCAGATGCCCGTTTCCCCTCTTGTCACCACAGACACTTCCAGACCTGCGGACAAACGCTTCCAACACCCCCAACGGAACCACTCGTGTGCTCAGGTCCCAGCCCTGGGCCCCACTGTCCGGTTCCTGCCCCATGTCCACCCTGTGACTTTCCCGCTTTCCCTTCTCCCTGGGCGCCCGGCTCCCAGAACCAGCCCCCGCGGGGTCCCAGGTGAGTCACCAGCCAGAACTCTGGGTGCCCACCTGGCCGCCCTTGTGCGGGATCGTGACCCCAGGCCCGGGCGGGCGGGAGGCCTGGGAGCCGCCTCCTTTGCTCTGGTTAACGTGACACGTGTCAGGTGCACCCGGGCGGCCACCTCCCGGGCCTCTGCCTCTGGGCCTGTCCGGGAAGGGGCAGGACCCCAGCAGTAGGGGTCCCTCCAGAGTAGGCAGGCCGCGCGGGCCAGGGTTGGGGGAGAGGAGCGGTTTGCATTCTCGGGATGTTTGTCCGTTTCAGCGTCCCTCCCAGCCATTTCCTGGCCCTTCGCAGACAAGCATTGCTGGCGGCCGGCCAGGGCTGGTGGTTTTCCACGCAGGGGGGTCCGTCTGGGTCCACACCCCCAACCCGGGAGGCAGCAGACAGGGATTCCAGGCCTTGCTGTACCCCTTTCCACACCTAACACCGTGGACACTGGGGCTGGATGATTCCTGGGGGGTGGGGTGGAGACAGGGGTGCCGCTTCTTACCCGTGGCACCCTAACCCAGGACAGGCCCCCAGCAGAGAAGGACCCGGCCCGGCTCGGCAGCGCCAGGGGGTCCGAAGGCACAGCGAACAGGTGCTTCTGCATCCAGCTCCCCCGGATCCTGGAGCACGGAAGCCAAGGCTGCCCTTCACCAAGTGAGCAGTCCTCGGCCTGCAGGGTGGGAGTCTGTTCCCCGCACCCCGAGCACAGTTTCTGTTGCGTTATTCATTCACATTTCTGCCTCATTCCACAAAGAATTGAGGTGACCCTCCAATCCAACAGAAAAACACAAATCTCTTTATGAAATCGAGTAGGGGGCGAGTCCCCACGGGGCCGCCCTTGGCGCTCCAGTTCTGGCACCGGCTTCTCCGAGGGTCCCGGGCTCGGGAGGGGCTCGGGCCCAGCTCTGCCTTCAGCTGAATCTCAGTGAGTCTCAGAGCCTCCTCTCTAAAAATCTTCTCTGTGATGTGGTAGTGCTGCTTACGAATACCTTACACTTGGTGTGAGAACGCTCTACTTCTCCTTTTGGATTTGTTGATAAATATGAGTATATAGTATATATAATATGCATGCATACGTGTGTAATATATACATACAAATATATAACACATGCAGACAGTATATTACATACGTGTATATATGTATGCGTGTGTGTGTATACGTGTGTATACGTGTGTTACATATAATACGTGTAACAGCCAGATCCACTGCTGGAAGGCCCCTCCCCGCTTTAGGGCCCACCCGGCAGGCATCTGCGCCTCAGAGCCCCAGCACAGCCGCCTCAGGCAACCTTGAACCTTCTCTCTGTCTTTTCTCAGCTCCAGGGCCCAGGGGGATGGTCTCAGGCACGTGCTGCCTTTATTCAGTGATCTCCACCCTCCCCTTCTGGTACCAGGCCTTGCATAGTCCCCTCTCCCTGAGTGTGCGTGAGACCTGTGACTGCTTCTAACCGGGAGAAGGTGGCAGAGGTGACAGATGTCACGGCCATGAGTGGGTTATGTTCTGTAAGACTCCCATTCACCAGGCTCCCCTCGACACCCTCCCTGGCCAGCCTCGAAGAGGTCAGTTGCCACATATGAGAGGGTGTGTGGAGGAGGCCCACGTGGCCAGGACCCAAGGGCAGCCTGTGGGAGCCGAGCGCCGAAAGCAGGGACCCCAGTCCTGCAGCTCTGGGGAGGCCAGTGTAGCAACAGCCTGAGGGAGCTCGGAGGTGGGCCCTTCTCCAGTCGAGGTTCTGATGAGATGGCAGCCCCAGCCCTACGTGGATTACAGCCTCGGGGGCCCAGTCCTAGCTTAGCTGTGCCCTGACTCCTGACCCCCCAAACCCTGAGATACTAGATGGTGGTGATTTGTTGCTCAGCATAGAAAACAAATCTGCTGCCCTGGTGCCCCAGCCTGCGAGCCTGCAGAGGAAACACAGAGCCTGCAGAGCTTTGCACACGTGATGGGGGGCCCGGGTGACTGTGTGCAGAGTCAGTGAGCTCAGAACAAAAGGAGTGCCCAGGCCGCCTGATTTCCAGATGTCTGAGGCTGGCTGGCAGCTGCTTTTAGCCCCTGCGCCTCCCATGATGCTGACCCTGTCCCCCCCGGGCTCTGCACGTGTCTGGGAGCCACGGTGGCCGAGCAGGAAGGGGCCAACCCCACCCCGTGCAGACTCCCAGCACCCCACGTGCAGGCCGGGACGGAGCTCGCTGCTGGACGCGGCCCTGGCCTGTTTGTTTTTATTGCCGGGCTCCCAGGCCCTCCCGGGCTGCACGTCTGCACGTCATCTGAGGCGGCCCCGCCGTGGGTTGGGAAACTCAGTCTCGGTGGCCGTCAGCCCCGCGACCCCTGCTCTGGGAACACGCGTGCATGCGACGTGGATCTGAGTGTCTGCGTGTGCGTGCGTGCGTGAGGGCGGCGTCCCTTCTCCTGGGCTGTTCATCTCCCAGCAGCTCTCCAGATGAATTCCCAGGGGTGGCAAACACGCGCATGTGCACGCACACACGCACGACAACCCAACCAGTGTTTCTTCCCTGGTTCCCCGACCGCCCAGGGACAAACGTTGTCCCCCCCAAAGCAAAACAAAGCGTGACATCCAAACACTGTCTTTCTTTCTTTCCTTCTTTCTTTTTAAGTATTTATTTATTTGGCTGTGCTGGGTCTTGGTTGCAGCACGCAGGCTCTTAGTTGCAGCATGCGGGATCTTACTTGCAGCATGCAGGATCTAGTTCCCTGACCAGGGATCGAAACCGAGCCCCCTGCATTGGAAGCACAGAGTCCTAACCACTGGACCACCAGGGAAGTCCCCTAAATAGCATCTTTTGTGGGGTCACCCAGCAGGCCTGTGGGAGGAGCCATGAGCCCATTTAATAGATGAGGATAGTGAGGTTCAGATAAGAATGGGGCTTAGAACAGGTATTGATGTGGAGAAGGTGAAACGCTCGTTCACTGTTGATGGGAATGAGAATAGGGCAGCCGCTGTGGAGAACAGTCTGGTGGCTTCTTAAAGAATTAAGCATACAGGGACTTCCCTGGTGGTCCAGTGGTTAAGACTCCGCGCTGCCACTGCAGGGGGCACGGATTCCATCCCTGGTCAAGGAACTAAGATCCTGCATGCTTCACAGTGTGGTCAAAATTAATAATAATAATAATAAAGTAAATAAAGTAAATAAAATTTTTAAAAAAATTTTTTAAAAAGAATTAAGCATAGGACTTCCCTGCTGGCGCAGTGGTTAAGAATCCGCCTGCCACTTCAGGGGACACGGGTTCAAGCCCTGGTCCGGGAAGATCCCACATGCCACGGAGCAACTAAGCCCGTGAGCCACAACTACTGAGCCTGCGCTCTAGAGCCTGCAAGCCACAACTACTGAGCCCGTGCGCCGCAACTACTGAGCCCACGAGCCACAACTACTGAGGCCTGTGTGCCTAGAGCCCGTGCTCCACAACAAGAGAAGCCACCGCAATGAGAAGCCCGCGCACCACAACAAAGAGTAGACCCCGCTCGCCACAACTAGAGAAAAGCCCACGCACAGTAATGAAGACCCAGCGCAGCCAAAAATAAATAAATTAATTAATTAAACAAATGAATTAAAAAAAAAAAAAAAAAAAGGAAGGAGGTTCTGACACCTGCTGCGACCTGGATGAACCTCAAGGACATGATGCTCAGTGAAATAAACCAGACACAGAAGGACAAATACTGTCTGATTCCACTCACAGGAGGTCCTGGAGGAGTCACATTCACAGAGACAGGAAGTAGATGGTGGGGGCCAGGGGCTGGGAGAAGGGGAAGGGAGTCAGTGTTTCCTGGGGACAGAGTTTCCTTTTGGGAAGATGAGAAACTTCTGGAGATGATGGTGGGGATGGCTTCACGACAGTGTGAATGTACTTAATGCCACTGAGCTGCACACTTAAGAACAGTGCAGATGGTGAATTTTATGTTCAGTGTATTTTACCACCATTAAAAAAAACAGGAGGTCTCACAGTGCACCTGCCCTCTGAGGCGCCCCTCTGCAGGAGGGCTGCTTTCCTCCCCAGCACCCACGTCTCTCTGCACACTCCTAACTCTGAGCCTTTGCTTGAGCCCCTGGCCTCACAGAATTAATTTTTAAAATTTAAACAGAAAGCAGGCTTTCCTAGAGAGAAAGCTCAGGCTCTGGCTTGGCAGACACCAACATATGTCCATGGTGGGCCATGCTGTTGAGCTTAGGGTGGGATGACCAGGTGCAGGTACATTGAGCACCCAAGACAGGTGGTGGGTGGACCACAGTGGGGGCAGGATGGGGAGAAGCCAGGTGGGTTTACCTGGACTCTGCCCAACAGAGGTGTGACGGCTCCCGGAAGACCCAGGCGTGGAGGTGAGACGAGGCATCTTCAGTCTCGGGCTGTCCCGGCTCCTCGGGGCTGAACTCGGGGCCTCAGCCTCTTTCAACAGCCGGTCTCTGCCCCATGAGGTGTGTCACATTCATGCAGTGTTTTTCCAGCTTCTTCAAGATACAACACCATGGGAGGTGAGGCTCAATTCCGCGTTTAGATGTTTCTCTGCAGAGAGCAGAGAAGCAGCGTGGCCAAGGACACGGGGCCCAGACAAGGTGCGTGTGTCTTCGAGTCACGTCCCTCTGACCCGCCTGGCCTCCGTCAGCACATAACTGGTGGCGGAGGGGCACCCAGAGCTGTGGCCCACACAGTGTCCATTCATTCGAGGAAGTCCACTCCTTTTGACCCAACGTAATCCTCTACAGGAACTCTCCACATCAGTACCTGGAGACCGGCCTCGTTCTTCTTCACAGCCGCGTAGTATTCCGCTGCTTGGCAAAGGCAGGGAGCACATGTTTTAGGCTTTGCGGAATGACGTTGGCTCAAGGAGAACAGGCTTTCCGTATTTAACTGCAAAATTGGGTCATTGGCAGGAGCTGTACCGGTTTAAAGCTCCAGCAGAAATGACCACGACTGGCAAATCCACGCAGATGGAAAACGGATTCATGGTTGTCACCCCTGGGGTGGCCCTGGCATCGAGTGGGCGGGGCCGGGGAGGCCGCTCCACACCCCACGGAGCCCAGGACGGCCCCCCAGAGAGGAGGACCCGGCCCAGTGTCAGCAGGGCCAAGGGGGTGGCCCTGGTCTAGTATCATAGCAACAAACTATGGGGACTTCCCTGCTGGCGCAGTGGTTAAGAATCCGCCTGCCAATGCAAGGGACACGGGTTCCAGCCCTGGTCCGGGAAGATCCCACATGGCGCGGAGCAGCTGGGCCCGTGAGACACAACTACTGAGCCCACGCACCACAACTACTGACGCCCGTGCGCCTAGAGCCCGTGCTCCGCAGCAAGAGAAGCCACCGCCATGAGAAACCCGTGCGCTGCAACGAAGAGTGGCCCCCGCTCGCCGCAACTAGAGGAAGCCCACACGCAGCAACGAAGACCCAACACAGCCAAAAATAAATAAAAATTTAAAAAAAAAAAAACAAAAAAAACTATGCATCATCGTACGTGCTTGTTCTTCAAGAATTTGGACTATTATGATCTGTTTTGTAGCCATTATTATCCCCCAGTTAGTCAGACAGTTAGACTTAATTCCGTGTTTACTGGATTCTACCAGGCTTTTCAGTTCCTCCCACTGATGAGTTGTGTTTGTGTGTGTGTATTTGTGCATGTGTGATGTGTATGTATATGTGTATATGTATCTCTGTGTATTTGTATTTGTGTATATGTGTTTTATTGTGTATTTGTATGTGTATATGTATATTTGTACGTGTGTTTATGTGTTTGTGTGTATTTGTGTGTGTATGTGCGTATGTGTTTCTGTGTATGAGGGTGTGTGTATGTGCGTGGGTGTGTGTACTTGTAGGTGTACGCGTGTGTATGTGTATGCATGTGTATGTGCGTATGTCTGTACATGTATGTGTGTATATGTGCGTGTGTGTGTGCGTGTGGATGTGCGTGTGTGTGTGCATGTGGATGTGTGCATGTGTGCATGTGTATGTGGGGATGTGTATGTGGGGTTTGTGTGTGTGTATGTATATATGTGTGCATGTGTGTGTGTGTGTGTGTGTGTGTGTGTGTGTGTGTCTGCGTGGGTAAACCCACCATCCGCGCCTGCCCTGCGTCATGAGGGTGGTTCCCAGGCCAGCTCTGTGGATGCTGGTCCCCCGATCCTTCCCTTCAATCTGCGCATCTGAGCAGCGTCCGGGAAAGGATGCAGGACTCTGCCGTCACCCGGGGCCGATGCTGGGCTCCACTTGCACGGCACTGCCTGGTGGTCTCCCTTCTGGGCCCCTTGCTCCTCTGCCTGGAGCTTGGACGGTCTCCCCCTGGACCGGCGTCGGTGGGCTCCTCCGGGGAAGCGCGGGGGGCGGGTGGTGTCTCCAGCTGTGAGGCCAGACGGTCTCTGTCACAACCACCCCCCCGGGCCGCTGTAGCTCAGAAGCCACCGAAGACAACATGTAAACAAGACGAAACAGAAGACCCCCAAAGGAGACGCGGATCAGCTGATGGAAAAGGCGAATTGTGTCTCAGGGAAAATCTCCACAGACGGGATCACCGTCAACATGTAACTTGAACAGGTGGAGCTTCCAGACCAGGGGTCGCAAACCACAGCCCAGGGTGATGGCGTGTTTTGTAAATAAAATTGTGTTGGCACACGGGCAGGCCCATCCATCTACACGTTGTCCGGCCGCTTTCCTGCTGCGGGGCGCAGCGAGCAGCTGGGACAGGACTGACTCCAGGGGCTTTACAGGAAAGGGTTGCCAGCTCTGCTTCACAACCTCCATTTAGACCTTCAGCAGAGGGCGGGCGAGGGTTTGGGGGAGGCCACCACGGGGGCAGGGGTTGCCGAGCCCCAAATTCTGGTCTCTTGTCGCCGGCCCTTCCCCTCTGAGTCAGACCAAGCCAACAGCCGGGGGTGTGTGTGAGTTCCCAGGGCGGCTGTAACAAAGTTCCACACAACAGAAGTGTATCCTCTCCCAGCCCTGGAGGCCGAAGTCCAAGAGCAAGGTGTCGGCAGGGCTGGTTCCGTGTGAGGATGCGAGGGAGGGTCTGTCCCAGGCTCTCTCCTAGGCTCTCTCCCGGCTTCTGATGTGGCCGGCCGCCCTCGGCCTGTACACGCCTCAGCCGATCTCTGCCTCTGTCTTCACGTGGCCTTCTCCTTGTGTGCGTATTTGTGTCTAAGCGTCCCCTCTCATAAGGACACCAGTCATGTTGGATTAGGCGCCCCCTGCTCTGGTGTGACCTCATCTTCACTAATTACACCTGCAACAACCCTCTCTCCAAATCAGGTCGCATTCTGAGGCCTGGGGTTAGGGCTGCCACATCTGAATTGGGGGAGACACGATGTGCCCCACGCCAGGATGCGTGCTTGCTCCAAGTGTCTGCTCCGAATCTGGAGAGAAGTGCTCAGGCTCAGCGAGTGTCGGGCGATGGCGGTGGGGCCTGGGCAGGGGGACCGTGAAAGGCCACAGAGGGTCATGGGAAGGCACCCACTCTCAAACCGAACACATTCTGCAGGGGCTGGCGCCGAACTCCTCCTCACCAGGAGCCCGTGTCTCCGCGGCTCCCCCGTGCTCTCAGAAGCTGGATGGCAGGCCTCGGAGGCCGGCTGGGCCGGGTGCCAGGTCACAGAGAACGCGCCCTGCTCGGAGGCCAGGCTCTGCTCCTCTGGCTTCAGTGACTTCTCGGAAAGAAGGATGTGTCTGGTGCTGGCCTTGCTGCCGCTTGGAGAGCAGACTCTCAGGCCCACCTCTTCCGTCCCCCACAGCCCGCTCTTTAGTTTGGTTGCAGAGGGCCCCCCTGAACCTCAGATCGTCCTCGATTCCTCCCCCACGTTCCCAACCACTTAAATTCCTCTTCATCCCCATCACATCCTCCGTCCACGCCCCGCAGGGTTCTCATCCGGGTTGTTTCCACCTGGTCTCCAGGTCTGCTTATCCATGAAGCCCACGAGAGTGCTTTAGTTTAACATCAGAAGAAAACCATGAATATACTACTCCAGCCTGGATGGTGTCCATCTTTACACCAATGTGGTCATAAAGTATGTTCAATATTTTTTTATGGAGAGGGACCTTGAAAGTCATAGTGAGGCCCTGCTTTTGTTCCTTCCACCCTGGACCCATCACTGCCTGTGTGGAAACTTCCTTCGGCCCCAGGAAGAGGCCCAAACTCTCCACGCAGCACGCACGTCCATTTTGGACCACACCTGCCTGGCTCTGGCCACTGGCCCCCCCATCCACTCTGCTCTGACCTCCCACATCCTGGCCTGAACTTGGGGTATCATCCAGCCGGGGCCTCCCACCAGGGTTTACCCACCCTTAAGCTCTGGGCCTGGACACTGTCTACTGTTAGGAAGCTTGTCGTACTTAACTCCTTTTTTAAAAAAAAAAAAGATTGAGCTATAATTCACATACCATAAAATTCACCTATTTAAAATATGCAATTCAGTGTTTTTGGTACATTCATAAGGTTGTACAATTATGGCCACTACCTAATTCCAGAATATTTTCATCACCCCCCCCCCCAAATAACCCTATACCCCATTCAGTCTTCCCCAGCCCCAGGCAACTATGAATTCACTTTCTATGTCTGTGGATTTGCCTGTTCTGGACCTTTCCCATCAATGGAATCACACACTGTGTGTCCTTCTGTGTCTGGCTTCTCTCACTGAGCACTGTATTCTCAAGGTCCATCAACGTTGTAGTGAGTGTCAGCGCTTGTCTCCTTTTCGTGGCTGAGTGATGTTCCCGTGTGTGGAGGGACCACATTGTTTATCCATCACCCATTGATGGACATTTGGGTCATGTCCAGTTTTTGCCTATTATGGGTGCTGCTGCTTTGGACATTAGTGTGCACTTTTCTGTGTGGACGTGTGTCTTCATGTCTCTTGGGTACATACGTAGGAGTGGAATTGCAGGGTCAGAGGGTAATTCTTTTAACCTTTGGAGGAGCTGCTATTCCTTAACCTCAGAAGCTGTTCATCCCTCCAGCTCAGGGTTCTGCAAACTACAGCCAAGGGGGTGGAATCTGGCCCTCTGCCTGATGCTGCAAATAAAGTTTTACTGGCACACAGCACGCCCATGACATGTTGTCTATGGCGGCTACTGAGTTGAATCTTTGCCACAGAGACTGAAATATTTACTATCTGGCCTTTTATAGAAAAAAGTGTGTTGATATGTAGCACTTAAATGACGTACTGTAATCGTCTATTTATGCATCTTGAGAGCCCCTCCCTCTACCCTCCTCCTGCTGAACAGAAAGTTCCCCAAGGGCGGGAATGTGATCTTTTATTTCTGTTTCCTACCGTCATTAAACATGTGGACTCACTACCCCACCCTCACCATCCGGGAGCATTGAACCCATGGAAAGCCTGGGCCTCCCTTTCCTGTGGGTGCGGGCCGGCCTCACCCAGGGGTCCCGCCCTGGCTGCCCGGTGGAGTCGCCAGGGGCCTCTGCAACCGGCCACACCCAGGCCAGCTGCCACAGTGCCCCCCACCCACCCCGGGCAGACTGCAGTGGGCCCTCCAGAGGGTTCCAAAGCTTGGGAACCCCGGGTAACTGGTTCCTAATCCCAGGTGTCTGCGGTTCCCATGGATATAGTCCCGGAGGCAGGGAACCCGCCGACCATTTCTCCCATGCAAACAGCCCGGATGTATCAACCCTGCAAGGTGCAGGCATCTCAGGGGGGTTTGGGGTGCCTTCTCTGTGCTCCCCCAAATGCCCAGAGCCAGTCAGTCCAGCGGTGGGAAGGGAGCCCTTGTCACTCAAGGTCCCAACTGTCACAGCTGCAGGGACGCGCATCTAGAGACTTTTTTTTTAAATTTCCTGAGACTGCTGTAACAAAGGGCCACAAACGGCATGGCTCAAACCAGACATTTATTCTCTCACATTCTGCAGGCCCGAAGTCCAAGCTCAGGGTGTCACAGGGCCATGCTCCCTCCAGAGGCTCCAGAGGGGGACCCTTCCTGCCTCTTCCAGCTTCTGGGGCTGCAGTGTCCTCAGCTTGTGGCCGCATCACCCCAGTCTCTGCGTCCGTCTTCACGTGGCCTCTCCCTGTGTGTCTGAGTATCAAATCCCACCCCCCCTCCGCTTTCTCCGATAAAGACACCAGCTATTGGGTATAAGGCCCACCCCGAATCCAGGAAGCTCTGTGGGGGGGGGGGGACGGGACGGGGGGGACACGACATGGATATTTGAGGGACAGTATCTGACCTGCTATAACCAGTGGACATTATTTTTGTTTAGGCGAAAAGTACCCAAACTAAAAACGAACACCAGACGATCTTTCCAGAGAACGGTCACCCCCACTTTGCAACCTTTCTTTTATTTCTTCCTGACATTTCCCCTCCCACCCCAGCTACACCGTCATTGCCTCGATGACTTGCTGTTTGCCCTTGTAGAAGCTTCTCAAATCCTTCTTGGTCCAGGGAAGGACGGGAGGGTAGGAAGAAACGTTTAACTCAGTGGATGGTTAAGGTGGTAATCACGTTGCAATAAATAAATGTATCAGACTGACACAGGAACACCTGAGGCTCACACAGGGTTGTGTGTCAATTATGTCTCAATACAAATACATTTTTTTTAACATCTTTATTGGAGTATAATTGCTTTACAATGTTGTGTTAGTTTCTGCTGTATAACAAAGTGAATCAGCTATACGTATACCTACCTGCAATACAAATACATTTTTAAAAAGTAAGTTGAGGGTAAACAGTTGTATTAAAAATTCCTACTTGAGGGAATTCCCTGGCGGTCCAGTGGTTAGGACTCTGACCTTCCACCGCAGGGGGCCCGGGTTCGATCCCTGGTCGGGGAACTAAGATCCCAAAAGCTATGCGGCACAGCAAATGAAATGAAATGAAATAAAAATTCTTACTTGAGATGAATCCACTGAAGGGATTCAAAGACGTTAACTCAATAATCCTAGAGCAGGAACTCTGCTCAGTGGAGCTCTGCCCCCCAGGGGACACTGGGCCATGTCTGGGGACATCTGTGGTTTTCATGGCTGGGGGGCTCCTGGCATCGAGGGGGTGGGAGCAGGGGTGCTGCTGAGCCCCCCACAGTGCCCGGGACGGCCCTCCACAGAGTGACCCGGGGCCCCAGTGTCAGCAGGGCCGAGGGAGAGAATCCCTGTCGTAAATACTGAAGGTGAGGATAGCTTTCAACTGAAAAGATACATATGATGTTTATTGGTCATTTTAAAAACATCAGCTGTAGGTGTGTCTCCCTGCAGCTGTGACAAGTTGAGGCCCCCCTTTTGGGCCAAGGACAGGCTGAGGGCACGAGGGGGCCGTGGCAGCCGCTCCGGGGCATCGCGGGGCCCCCAGGGTCCCTGGTCTGTTGTGAACCTTCCGAATCTGTTGGATTTTTTGCTTCAAAGCCCCGAGTGGGTGGAGGGCATGAGTGCTCGCCTGGGAGCCCAGTTTCCTTCTGAGAAGCAGAATGCAGAGTAACTTCTAAGAGAAGTGCCTGAGGAAGGGGATTACCCTACCGTCACCCCAGAAGAGCTGGTGAAAATCAACAAGAAGCACTTCTGGTTTCTTTCACTGCCTGGGCAGCTTCCTCTGCCGGGCGCTGTGCTCTCAGGCATCTCTGAGATTTAAAACAAAACAAACAAACAAACAAAAAAGTAGATGGTCTATTTTTGAATCCTTCTAGGAGAAGCCCTTGGCAGTTGAGCAGCTGAGCTGAGACCAGCAAGGACGAGAGCTTGGGCAAAGGCACCCAGAGGTGGAGCCGGGAGTCCTGGGCGAGGATGGGCTTGTGCAGAGAACAGGACCCGGTGCCCCACTGACCCCCCCATCCGGCCCTGCTGACATCAGCCGGGGATCCTCTGGGGGGGGGGGGGCTGTCCTGGGCGCTGCGGGGTGTGAAGCAGCATCCCTTCCCCCATCCACTCGATGCCAGGAGCCCCCCAGAGTACCAACCACAGATGTCCCCAGGCACCGCCCAGTGTCCCCTGGGGGCAGAACTACCCTGGGAGAGACCCCTGCCCTAGTGACCCACTCCCCCAACTACACAGACACACACACACACACACACGTGAAGACCTCCCCCGTGTCCTGCATGTAAAGCAGGGCCTTGCTAATGAAAAAGCGCAGAGTCAGGGGTTCTGGAATTTTCCTCCCTCTGTCTCACGGGCGAGCCATGGAACTGCATGTGTCTCCAGAAGCACCAGGGACCCTGCCAGCCGGGTCTGCAAAGCAGCCGTAACACCTTTCTCAGGAGAAAGAAGGGAAATTCAACTTCTGACCCGTAATAAACACTCAGCGAGTGTGATGACCCCAGCCCAGCCCCATCCCCCCACCCAGGCTCCACCCTCCAGGAAACGAGGATCAAGTCAGAAGGGACCTAGGGAGCCAGGCCTCCTCAGCTGTACCCGTGTCAGCCCAGGACCCAAGGCCTTTCCACTCGACCCAGGCCACTCAGCCCCTGATCCTGGAGCCACAGCTGCTACATCTAATAATTCGGGTTTCGTTCAGTTAAAAAATACTTTGGGGACTTCCCTGGCGGTCCAGTGGTTAAGACTCCGTGCTTTCAGTGCAGGGGGCCCAGGTTCCATCCCTGGTCGGGGAACTAAGATCCCACCTACCGTGTGATGCGGCCAAAAAATTTTAAAAAATCATTAAAAAAATCCTTTATTGCTAAAAAAACCCCACTAACCATCATCTGAGCCTTCAGCGAGTCATAACCTTTTTGCTGGTGGAGGGTCCTGCCCCGATGCTGTGGACGGGGCGGCCGTGGCCATTTCTTAAAATAAGACAGCAACGAAGTCTGCCGAATCGGTGGCCTCTTCCTCTCACGAACGGTTTCTCCGTGGTGTCCGATACGGTTTGATGGCATTTTACCCGCAGGAGAACTTCCTTCACAGTTGGAGTCAATGCCCTCAAACCCTTTATCAACTAAGTCTATGTCCTATCCTCAGTCCTTTGTCGTCATTTTGACAGTCTCCACCGCATCCTCGCCAGGAGGAGGTTCTTCCATCTCCAAACCCGCTTCTTTGGACTCAGCACACTCTTTATTCCTTGCGGGAACGTGTCGCCCCAAACCTGCGATTTGTAAAGAACGCGATATCCGTGAAGCGCGGTAAAACGAGGTGTGCCCGTGTTATCACATGTCATATCCATCGTGTTACTTTTATCATCGTTGCCTTAGGTCGGCACCTCCTGCAGTGCTGGGCACCGTCTTTGTCTCGTTTCGTCCTCACCGTGACCCCGAGAGCGATGCCGTGGGCCCTCATGTTACAGACAGGGCATCAGGGTTCAGAGAGCCAGTGGGCCGACATCCAGACCAACGCCCCGAGCCAGGGCCGGAGCTCGCTCAAAATCCCCTCCCTGCACCTCAGCTGGGCCAGAAAGACCGACTCCTCACACCCTCTGAGCAGATGCTGGCTGGCTGTCTTCTAGAACGTTCTAAAATCTTCTAGGAAGTTCTTCTCACCTATACAGCCCATCCTGCAATCAGAATCTGTACCCTCTTTCCCATCCTCACGAGTGAAAGTCAGGATGACCATGATCATGAAAATGATGATAATAATAAGAAAAATAAATCATTCCATTGGAATAGTGATTCACTGCAGGAGGAGGCCCTGGGATGCCTTTGGGGGTCTTGGAAATGTTCTATGTCTTGATGCAGGTCATGGTGACCCAGGTGCACACACTTTTTTTTTTTTTTTTTTTAATTAATAGCTACTCTTTATTTATTTGTTTGTTTGTTTGTTTGTTTTTTTAGCTGTGTTGGGTCTTCGTTTCGTGCGAGGGCCCTCTCCAGTTGCGGCAAGCAGGGGCCACTCTTCATCGTGGTGCGGGGGCCACTCTTCATCGCGATGCGCGGGCCTCCCACCATCGCGGCCCCTCCCGCCGCGGGGCACAGGCTCCAGACGCGCAGGCTCAGCAGCCGTGGCTCACGGGCCCAGCCGCTCCGCGGCATGTGGGATCTTCCCAGATCAGGGCTCAGACCCATGTCCCCCGCATCAGCAGGCAGACTCTCAACCACTGCGCCACCAGGGAAGCCCCGCACACACTTTTTAAATGCATGGTCTGTACATGAGCAATCTGTACACTCTTCTGTAGGCATGTCCTACTTTAATAAAAGAATGTGGCAGGAACTCCCTGGCGGTCCAGTGGTTAGGACTCTGCACTTTCACTGCCGAGGGCCCGGGTTGAGTCCCTGGTCGTGGAACTAAGATCCTGCCAGCTGTGCTGCGTGGCCAAAAAAAAAAAAAAAAAAAAAAGTGCGGCATAATAACAGGTGTCTGAATCCAAGGACCATAGCTTGGTGCCCAGGCCTGGCAAGGCAGTGGGTAAGTGGGTGAGCAGCCCAGTGGCTCCCATGGGACCGTTTTGCAATCTTTTTGGAGGTCAAACTGGGAGGTGGATCAAGTCCTCTATACCTTTAAACTCAGGGTTTACACTTAAGAATTCATCCTCAGGAAAAAAAAAAAGAGAGGCACACACAGAATTCCCTGTGCTTGGATATTTGCTTCATGTGCATTGATTCTCATGGTACAGTGATTTAAGAAGAGGAAAGAATCAGAAACAACCTAAACATCCAATAATGGGCAACAATAGATATACATAGTACTACTACTAATCATAAATTATGGTACATCCACAAAGGTCCTGTTGGTAAATGCAGCATTAGTATCCTGGACGGGACCCCGGAACAGAACAGACATTGTTTGGTGGGGTGGAGTAATGGTGAAATCCAGATAAAGCCTGGAGTTGAATTCAGAGTAATCCAGATAAAGCCTGAAGTTGAATTCAGAGTAAGGCGCCTGGGTCCATTTCTTCATTTTGATGAGATGCCAACCTTTAGAGGAGCTGGCTGAGGGCACGTGCAAACTCTCTGTGCTGTTTTTGTCACTTTTCTGTCCATCTAAAATCATTCCAAAATTAGTTAGAAGGATTTGTGATGGCATGGGAAAACAGTGGTTCCCCCCACAATGTGATAGATAGTAAGCAAATTAAGAAAAATTTTAAAAGCAGGTGATCAAATTGCATGTAGGACCTGAATTTGTAAAAATGAACAGGTATGTGTATATGCCGTGAAAAATCCAGGTGCTGGGATTATGGATGATTTTTGTTACTTTATGTGATTTCTAGATTTGGGAAAATGAAATTGTGTTCCTTTCATGGTCATAAAGAAGAGAAAATATGTATACAGTTGATTCTTGTCATTGGCAGCGGTTCTGGGCCATAAAGTTGCCGCAAACACTGAATTAGTGAACACCGCACCACCGCTCCTGGGGACACACCGGGCCAGGATCCCGTGAGCCTCCGTCACCCCATTGTCACGACCGATCCCCACGCAAACTCGTGTGATGTGCGTTTCTGTTTAAAGGCGCCTTGTCTGATACCAGTTGTTGATTCATTCACGGCGGGGCTGTAACCCTGGCCTGAACGAAGCTCACCTAACACACAGTACTGTCCCCGTGAGTATGACACCGCCCTCCTGCACTTGGGACGCTGGCCAGCACTTCAGCTCTAGGCTGGGGAGCCGTTTTAGAGGCAGACACCCGCCAAAAACTCAAAAATGCCCAAAACGTAGCCCTAAATGGTGAAAAGGACCCTGGTTACCACCCGGTTCCACTTCAGCTGGGAAAATGGTTGTCAGTGACTCGAATGTTTCACTGCTCTGCCTGTGTCATCTAATGACTGCACACTCCCACCCCCAAGTATCAGTCTGGGGGTTACAAATACAATCTAGCCAGTAGGTGAATTCCCAAGTACAGAATCCAAAGGTATCGAGGCTTGACCCTACAGAACACCTCCCGTGGCCCGTTCCCACGCAGGCCTGCTGGCATCCACACGGCAGGCGGGCCCAGCCCTCGCCGGGAGCATGGGCTGGTGGTGAGGTGCCGCCTTTGCGCCCCGACACCCCGGTGCCCCAGCACACTCAGCCCAGCAAAGGTGTGTCTCCCCCACAAGCCCCAGGAGCCCAGTGTTGACCTTTAGCAGGAGCTGGGGTTCCCCCGCCTCAAGGGACTGGGGCAGGAGTGCTCCCTGCCAGATGCCTTACTCTGTGTCTGTGTGTCTCACCCAGCACTTCCTTAAGACAGGGGTCTCACCTGGGGGTGACTCTGCCCCCAGAGGACACTGGGCCCTGCCTGGGGACGTCTGTGGTCATCAGGACTGGGGGGCTGCTGGCATCGAGGGGGTGGGGTCAGGGACACTGCTTCACACCCCGCAGTGCCCAGGACACCCGATGTCAACAGTGCCGGGGGGCAGAAGCCCTGCTTTAGAGAAAGCTGCCCCAGGGACTTCCCTGGAGGTCCAGTGGTTAGGACTCCGAGCTTCCACTGCAGGGGGTGAAGGTTCGATCCCTGGTTGGGGAACTAAGATCCCGCGTGCCACGCGGTGTGGCCAAAAAAAATAGTGAAAGCTGCCCCAGCCATCTCCTTCCTGTGGCTGAGACTCGGCTGGGTCTCCCCCCTCCCGGCCCGCCCCGTGGTCTCTGATGCCAGCCCCCTGGGGCCCAGGGCCACTGAGAAAGGCTCGGTGGCCCTCGGCTCTGGCCCTAGAGTGGCACCAGCAGCATGTCCCTTTGTGTAGGTGGAAAAAACCCCTGTAGGTTTGTGGAAAGAGCTAATGTTTGTGAAGGGAGAGGGGACGGCTCTCCGAGACCAAAGGGGACCTTCAGAGCGGGAGGGAAACAGCCTCTCCCGAGGCAGGCCCCGCAGCTCAGGAAGCCTGGCCTGCATTGGGCAGGGGCTTCTGTTGACCTCCCCACAGCAAGCCCACAGTGGAAAGGGCCCCAAGCAAGGGCCTGCCTAGAACTCGAGGGTGGTCTAGCTGCTGGCCTGTGAAGTGTGGTCAGTGGCCCGGTAGCTGCCGGGGGGTCCCCGCGCCCGGAGCACAGGCTGAGGCATCCATCTGGCCGAGCGGGACGTGTAGCCCCGCGGCAGAGGACAGGCCTCCGTAGCCCGCAGCCTCCTCCTCCACAGACGGGAGGCTGGTGCTGGCCGCGTGGAGGGGACGGGGTTACCGCTCACCTCTCCCTCCTGGCCTTGGTGGGTGCCTCCCCGGGCGCGGCAGTGTGGAGAGTGGGGTGGAGGCTGGCGTCCAGCCCAGCCTCAGGGTCACCCTGACAGCTGGACGTGGCGGCCCCAGGGCCCCTCATTGCTGTGTGCATCAATCATCAGACAGAGACTCGGCTCCGTCCAGGGTTCCGCTTAGAGCAGTGGGTCCCATCCCCCGGAAGGCCAGCGGCTCCAAAGTACCAGAGCCCACCCCGCCCCCGGGGTCCGATCACGGGGACTTCCGTACTTTCCCGGTGACCTCCTGGCCCCAGGCGGCCAGCCTCAGATCCCTCGCCTTCCTGGCCCCGTATACCTGTCACCTCTTCCACCCGGGGTTAATTGCTTTGCCCCGAGATCGCTTTTTCCACCTCTCCCTTTTTGGCCCCGTCAAGTGGCTTCCGTCAAAGCCGAAAACCAGACGTGGAAAAACCCCAAGCGTGACACATCAAGGCTCGGTTCCATTTCAAGGCTTGGGGTCCCCGTGTCCTGAAATGGAATAATACAAGTTCCAGACAAAAACTCAACTCCCCCCTCCCCAGAGAAACACAGTTGTCTCTCCTGAATGGATCGGTTGTGAAGAATAAAGTGAAATCTCCAGAAGCACCCCCGTTCCTTCTCTGGAGGACACGGCCGGTTCCAAACCAAATGCTACATTTTTGGTGACAGCCAAGTATCTCTCTGAGAAAAGCTGGAGCTAATTACGTTAAAAATATTTAACCGTGATTTTTTTTTTTTCCTCTCTCTCTCTCTTTCTAAACAGGGTCAAACAGTGCTGCTTCTTGGAAAAACTGAAAAAGGTATGTAACGTTCTCTCTTACTTCACGAGCTTGGAATCCCTTGTTTTTGAGCAAAGGAACAAACAAGCCAGAGTGTTTTCGTGCGCACATGACACACTGGGAATTGTGTCACCGTGAAACGAGCTCCGGGCTCCCAGCCAGGAAACCTGAGTTCAAATCCCAGGTCCACCTCTGAGAGGCTCTGCCATGTCTGGGCGGGTTCCTTTCATCTCCCTGCAGAGGAAATAACACTCTGTGACTTCCCAAGCGTGGTGCCGGCCGTTGGCGAAGGGGGCTCTCACCAGCAGGTTGGAAATGTGCGCCTTTCCAGGAAGTGGTCCATTTCGTGTAGATTACCTAATCTGCTGGCAACCTTGGTCGCCGGCACCCTCCTACAGCCCTTCCCATTTCCAGGAGCTCAGTGGTCACGCCTGGCTCTGGCCCCCCGCGTCTTCCCCCTCTGTCTCCCCATCAGTCTGGCTAAAGGCCAGGATCGCCCCTCTTCTCAAAGGACCAGTTTCAGTTTCTCTGGCCGCCCTCTGGTTTCTCTGGTCTGCTTCGTTTATCTCCGGCTCTGTCATTTCCTTCCTCCTGCGGCTTTCGCCTGCCCTTCCTGTCCTCGTTCCTTCAGGTGTCACGTCGGGTCGTGGATCTGGGACCTTCCCCAATGCTCCCTCTGCAGCTGTCACTCCCTGCCCCCAACACCCGCATCCCGAAACCGCAGGTTTCAGCAGGTCGCGTTCTCAGACCAGGCGCTTTCCACCTTCTCCTCAGCCCCACTGCTCGTCTGAGCGCGTGTGGTTTAATTTCCACGGGTTCCGTGACCGCTCTGGGAAGGAAAGGGCATCGGGACGCCTTTCTCGGTGGAAGGACGTTGTTGGGAGTATGGCTGAAATGGGATTCTCTTGGGACCCTTTGTGGGGCTCGCTGAGAACATGGAGGGAGGGCTGGTTTGAGGCGGGGGGTGCTTCGCTCTGGACCCCCGGCTTCACTGCTTCGTCTCTGAGCCTCTCTGAACGCCTGCTTCATACAGCTGGAGGGGGGTGGGGTGTGAGGCCCGAGGACACGGGGCGTGATCGGCTGTGAGGTTTGGGGGTCCGGGGTGGAGGTGGCTAGAGCAGGGGCTGAGACGGAATCCCCTGAAGTGGCTCGCTGGGGCCGCCATCACAAAGTACCCACTGACTGGGGGGCTTACAACCACAGAAACGCGTCCTCACGCGGCTCCGGAGGCCGGAAGTCCGAGATCCAGGTGCGGCAGGCCCCCCCTCCCTCTACAGGCTCCGGGGAGGGTCCTCCCTGCCTCTTCTCACCTCTGGTGGTTTCCAGCATCCCTGGCAGCCTTGGCTTGTGGCTGCATCCCCCCAGCCGCTGCCTCCTCTTCACATGGCCTCCCCCGCATGTGCGCGTGTCCCGTTCTCGTGCAGACACCAGTCACTGCGTTTAGGGCCCCACCCCACCCCAGTACGACCTCATCTTAACTAGTGACATCTGCAGTGACCCTATCTCCAAATGAGGCCCCAGGTATCAGGACTTAGGACTTGAATGTGTCTTTGGGGACACACTTTAGCCCACAGCCCTCCTGGCTCTGTGTGCCCTTTGCAGCCAGGAGGTCCCAGAGGGTACCCAGTGCCCGTGGCACTGGGATGGCAGCACCCTGGGCCACAGAGAAGCCAGAGGGCGCTGGGGCTCCCTCCCCGCCTCTGAGGGACCGTGTGCTCTCCCCTCCTCTAGGATCTTCCTTCGGGGCTTCCCCTCAAGGCCTCTGGTTTGGCCAGTGCCGCCCTGGGCACCACCCCCGCGGCAGCGGCCCTGGTAGGGGAGACAGGCTTTCATCCACAGCCCCCACGCGGCTCCGTGAGCAGAGCTAATGCCCCCCTTCGGCCCCGAGCCCCCACGTCAGCCACGCCTGAGCAGGGCCAGAGTCTCCAGCAACCACCCCCGCCAGCACCCTCAGCCCAGGCTTTCATGCTTCCAGGCGCGGGGTGCTCACTCCCTGAGTCCCAAAGGGCTTTGAGCGGTGGCCGCTGATCGGGGTGGCGGCACGGCTGAGTCCCTGGGACCCAGGTCCCTGCCGCAGCCCAGGGTGTGGCTTGGAGCGCTCATTTCACGTCCCGTACCTGCGAGGTGGGGATGAGAACTCCCAGGGGGCCTAAGGGGGCCTGCAGACGCCGACGCAGGCCTGGCCCACGCAGGGCCCCTCGTTAACCGTAGTGCTCACACGTGGAGTCTCACCTCCCTCCTGCCTGCGCTCCTCGGGCCCTGTTGCCCCTGAGGATGCCACACCTCTCCGCTTTGTGCGGCCTGCAAGCGGCCCAGGCAGAGCCGGCCCAGGGTGAGGAAAGCCGGGCACCCGCCCCGGGCGCAGAACTTAAGGGGGCACCGAAAAATGCAGTCATCGCTATGCTGTATCTTAACATAGCAGTATGTCCTAAAAATCAAAATTAATGCCCCCCAAAAAATCCGTGGTCAAGATTAAAAAAAATTTTTTTTTTGGCGGTGCCGCACGGCTTGTGGGATCTTGGTTCCCCGACCAGGGATCGAACCCGCGCCCCCTGCAGTGGAAACTCAGAGTCCTAACCACTGGACCGCCAGGGAAGTCCGAAGATTAGAATTTCAATTAAAGAGGGGATTGCTTTGCCCTAACCCCAGCCCCATCAGATCCTGTCCCTAATGAAAACCTTGACGTGTGATTCGTCATGGATATTTTGCATTCATTTTGACTTCTTAAAAAAAAATATTGCATGAAAGTATGTGATCACGGTGACCGACTTTTCGGTGCCCCTTAGATTCTGTGCCTGAGGCGGGCGCCTTGCCATCCTCACCCCAGCCCGGCTGACGAGAACAGCGGTGACAAAGATGATGATTTGAAACGCAGGTACTCCCCAGTGGTCACCAGATACCCTCATCTTGGTCTTTTCACGCTCTCCATCAGTGGACCACAGGTCCGCAGCCCCTTTTCCTGATAGGGAGGCCAGTACTCAGTTGCTCCTGGTCCCCGGGGACACACACGTGTACAGGGATCACGGCAGAGCCACCCCCGCCAGGCTCAGGTGTCAGGAGAGCGGCTGGGGCTGCGGCCGCGTGGCCTCGTGCTGCGGGGTTAGGTCCACACGCTACAGCACCTGCCAGCGGCGAGGACACAAAGCTCCAGCCCGTGACTTCGGACGGCTCCACCCAGGCCCTGGCCCACTCCCAGGCACCTGGCCGGCCCACTGCTGACCGCCCCTTCCCACTTCCTCATCCCCCGCTGCAGACCCCACTCGGCAGCCCGGCTGGTGTCTATCAGGTGCCTCCTGTGAGCCAGACCCGGCTGCTTGGTCTCATTTTGTCCTGGTAGAAGCCTCGGGGAGCGGGTTTTCTCATCCCCATTTTCTGGTGAGGAAACTGAGGCTTCGCAGCAGAGAGACTCAGCAAGGCCCCGGGCTGGTGGACCACGGGGCCAGGGTTCCAGCTCCTTTCTCTCCACCCACAAGGCACCTGGCGGTCCGTATTAGTCAGGGTTCTCCAGAGGAACAGAGCCAACAGGATGTGTGTACAGAGAGAGAGTTATTTTAAGGAATTGATTATGGAGGCTGCAGGGTGGAGACCCAAGAGCCGACGCCAAAGGCAGTCACTGGAGAATTCCCTTCCTCTCAGGAGAGGCCCTCCACCTCCGCATCCCCCGCAGTCTCATCCAGAAACACCCTCACAGAAGTATGCAAAAGAACAATTGACCACATACATACCTGGGCATCCCATGGCCCAGCCAAACTGACACGTAAAATTAACCATCCCATAGTCTTTTTACTTTTTTTTAAAGACCAGGTTCTATTTTTTATTTTATTTTACTTACTTACTTAACTTACTTACTCATTTATTTATTGGCTGCGTCCGGTCTTAGTTGCGGCACTCAGGATCTTTTGTTGTGGCGCATGGGCTTCAATCTAATTGTGGCGAGTGGGCTCAGTAGTTGTGGCATGCAGGCTTAGTTGCCCCACGGCATGTGGGATCTCAGTTCCCTGACCAGGGATTGAACCAGTGTTCCCTGCATTGGAAGACAGATTCTTTTAATTTTATTTATTTTATTTATTTATTTATTTTTGGCTGCGTTGGGTCTTCATTGCTGCTTGAGGGCTTTTCTCTAGTTGCGGCCAGCGGGGGCTACTCTTCGTTGCAGTGCGTAGGCTTCTCATTGTGGTGGCTTCTCTTGTTGCAGAGCACAGGCTCTAGGCACGTGGGCTTCAGTAGTTGTGGCTTACGGGCTCAGTAGTTGTGGCTCATGGGCTCTAGAGCGCAGGCTCAGTAGTTGTGGCGCACGGGCTTAGTTGCTCCGCGGCATATGGGATCTTCCCGGACCAGGGCTCGAACCAGTGTCCCCTGCATTGGCAGGTGGATTCTTAACCACTGTGCCCCCAGGGAAGCCCTGAAGACGGATTGTTAACCGCTGGACCACCAAGGAAGTCCCAGTCTTTTTTCTTTTTTAAATTTGTTAATGACAAAGTCACAACTTGGCACCAGGTCTATTGACCGCAAGCCCAGGTTCCCTCCCTCCCACCCACCCACCCACCTACACACCAGGTTTGTATTGGTGATGTGTTCTGAGGAAATGGAATTCTGCTTGGCTGAATTGTATTGAATTCTTTAATTCAAAGATAAACTCACCACAGTTCATCTCTTTTCCAATTATTGGGTTTGGGAGAATTTGAGCAGTGGTGATTTTGCCAACTTTTCTCTTAAAAACAAAAAGATGTCGTTTGACCAGTTTCCTGCTGAACAGAGACTAGAATTATCAGAATTTTCTTGGTCGTATAATGCAATGAAAATGGTAAAGAAGTCTCCAAACGTATCTGGGCATCCTATGGCCCAGCCAAACTGACATGTAAAATTAACCATCACATAGTCTCCCAGGCTGCATGGCCCCTTACCCACCTGGATAGGACCCCTCAGAGCCCTCGGGGGCCATCACCACTTTCCCTGAGAGTCAGGATGGGGCCAGCAGTGGGAGTTCAGGGAAAAGCTACAAGCTCAGATATTTGTACAGAAATGTGCACAGCAGCACGATTCACAGCAGCCAAAGGTGGACACAACCCCACTGTCCATCAGTAGATGATGGATACACCCACCGTGTCCCTCCACACACGGGACCATCACGCAGCCACGAAAAGGGGTGCAGCACTGACATTCACTACAACGTGGACGGACCCTGAGAACACGATGCTCAGTGAGAGAAGCCAGACACAGAAGGACACACAGTGTGTGATTCCACTGATGGGAAACGTCCAGAACAGGCAGATCCACAGAGACAGAGAGTTGGTGGTTAGTGGTTGTCAGGGGCTGGGGAGAGGGTGGGAGTAACTGCTGATGGGGATGGGGCTTCTTTTTGGGGTGATGGAATGTTCTGGAATCAGAAAGAGGTGATGATTGCACAGTAATGTGAATGCACTAAATGCCACTGAATTGTACACTTAAAAATGGTTAAAATAGCAAATGTTATGTCACATATATATATTTTTACAATCTTTAAAATTTAATAATGTAATATACCAAAAAACCACTGAGTGAGTGAACACTTTCAATGGTGAATTGTTTGTTTTCTGACTTTCTATCTCAGCAAAGCTGTCAACAGGGAAAAGAGGAGGAAGCACAGAGCATGCTGAGGGGTCGGGGGTGGGCTGTCAGAGCTGTTGAATCACAGCAATTTGTTTTCTTTCCCGTGTTCCCAGCATCTCGTGGCTACGCCGGGGTAACAGGGACAGACGTTGGGAAATGTTCCGCAGGGCAGGCGTGAGCGGTGAAACGCAGGAACAGAATCCGAGTCCTGCCAGGCTCGGTCCCAGCAGGTGCTTGGCATGACAGAACCCTCATCCCCGCCGTGCCTGGTGCGGGACCCATCCGGGTGCAAGTGAGACCCGCCCGGCACATCTGCAGGGAGTGCTGGCGGGGCAGACAGCAAGGGAGGAGGCAGGGCTGTGACAAGGTGGGAAAGTCCTGGACTTTCGCAGCAGGGTCCCAGGTGATTCGTTTTAAAAGGCGGCAAGGAGTGATGAACGGTTTTCTTTCAACATGGCTCTTTGGCTTGGAATTGATGGATCAGCAAACCTCTCTCTTCACTGGTGTGGTTCCTTCCCCACCACAACCTTGGGAGTCACAGTTGGCCACGGCCTGGGGCTGGCTTCTCAAAGCAGGACACGCAGCGGTACCTTCCTAGGGCAGTCATTCTAGTCAAAGACTTTGGGGTCAGGAGGGAGACGTTATTTTTTTTTTAATGTTAGTTTTATATTTTCTATTTGTATTATTTTTACAGTCACATAGATTAATTCAGGAGTGGCAGGCCCAACTGACATGACATCGTAGGAAAAAATGAGGGAACGTCAACAGGCCACATCAGGCCACATCCCCTTCCATCTCCTCCGGACCTGGGTCCTCTCTGCAGGTTGTGCTTCTCTGCTGTATTAGTTAGCGATGCTGCATGACAAATACCCCCAAGCTCCAACCACTTATCATCTCACAGTGAGTCAGGGGTCCAGGCACAGCCTAACTGGGTCCTCTGCTCAGGGTCCCACCAGGCCACCATCCAGGTGTCAGCTGGGTTTCATTCTTACCCAGAGGCTTGACTGGGAGAGAATCTGCTCCAGGGTCCCTCGGGGTGTTGGCAGAATTTGTGGTGCCTGCAGCTGCAGGACTGTCAGCAGCTCCTAGGGGTCACCCACCGCTCCTGGCCACATGCACTTCTTTTTTTTTTTAAGATTTATTTTTATTTATTCATTTGGCTGTGCCAGGTCTTAGTTGCAGCATGTGGGATCCTCGTTGCAGCATGCAGGACCCTTTAGTTGCAGCATGTGGACTCCCACTTGCGGCATTCAGGATCTAGTTCCCAGACCAGGGATTGAACCCGGGCCCCTGGCCTTGGGAGGGCAGAGTCCTACCCACTGGACCACCAGGGAAGTCCCCACATGCACTTCTTAAACACAGTTGCCTGCCTCTTCAGACCAGCAAGGAGGGTCTCTAGGGGCGAGGGCAGAAGTCCGAGCAGCTCTGCCTGGCCTTCTCTGAGAACACACCCACCGGCTGCCCTGCACCAGTCCCTGAGGATCCCATGAGGTCACGTCCGTGCCTTCTGTGCACCTTCTCCACTTCCTGTGCGCAGTGCGGCCCAAGCCACCTCTCCCAAGTCCTGCAGAGACCCTTGAGAGCTGGGCCCCCAGCCCCAAGGCGGCCACAGTTCCCCTTTCCAGCGAGAGCCATGGGAGACCTCGGTGCTTCCTGGGCAGCCCTGCACTTGGCCGCATTTCTGCATTAACAAGAAAGGGCGTTATGGAATTTGGACAGGCGAGAAACGGGATGTCAGTGTGAACAGAACCAGACACTTCATCTCATTGTTAGAAATTCCACGCGGGTCATCGAAACCTCGTCTTGGGGCAGAGGCCGCCGGGAAGCCGAGATTAACTCCCTCTCGCCAGGCGCTTTCTACAGACCCAGTGCTGGTCCCTGCACCCCTGCTGCCTCCTGTGGGTACCTGGGCCCCGAGATCCCTCCTTCCCTCCCTCCCGCTCACTGGGGCTCCTTGGACCCTGGATTGTCAGTGGGGTAGCTGCGGATGGCCCTCTCTGGAAGGTTCCACCGTGCTCCCCAGCCGTGTCCCCAGATGAGGACACAGCCCAGCAACACCTCCGTTGGGGCCGAAATTTGCATCCTGGACCAAGACTGCTGCTTCTCTGCCCCTCCCCCCCCGCCCCGGGTGCTGTGTTTGAAGGTCAGGCTTCCAGCCAAGACACACAAGCGTCAGCACCTGAGTAGCGGGTTCCGTCCAGATGTCATTAGGACGTGCTTTGTTCTAGTGCCAGGCAGCCTGAGCTTTGACCCCAGGGCCCTGTGTCCGCACCTGGTGGGCACCTGGGTCCCCTCGGGAGTTCGGACACGGAGGAGGCACGGCCGGGCCCGGAGGAGGTGCCCAGGAGCCACGTTGGTGGCCTCAGCCCACCCGGGCTTCTCAAGCGAACCCGATGGGACCAAAATAACGTATACATTTCACAGGAAAGAGGCTCCCAGGCTGGCACACTCCTAGGCCGTTCATAAAGGGGTCTCCCCCTGACCCCCGACCCACCCAGCACTGCTGCCACAGCCCAGCCATTCTCTGTGGGGGGCCGTCCTGGGCGCTGCGGGGCGTGGAGCTGCATCCCTGACCCCACCCACTCCATGCCGGGAGCCCCCCAGAGGGAAGACAGAGATGTCTCTAGACATCCCCAGTGTCCCCTGGGGGCAGGATCGCCCCGGTGAGACCCCTTGTTCTAGAGTCTGGTGCCTCACACAGGCGCACCTCTGAAACCGTTCAAGTAATCTCACCATTGGCCCTTTTTTTTTTTTTTTTTTTTAAAAAAAAAAAACATGAGAAATGTCCCTAACTGCAGCTAGCCCTTAGGGAGAGCCTCTCTGGGTCTGTTTGGTTCCAGCACTTTCTAACCACATCAGAGGTGGCGTAACAGATGCTCAGTAACCACCGGTCATTCTGATGCTGGGGTGTTGAGGCTTCAGTCCCCTGGGTGTTGGCCGTCAACCCGGAGCCCAGAGCAAAGAGCTGGAGGCCATGACCCAGGCCCGAGGTCCGTCCGCAGCAGCACGTGTGCCCCGGGCAGGCCGTCCCCACTCTGCAGGGTGGGCCATCCTGGGCACATGCCCGCGAGTGGCATCCACTGCGGACTTCAGGTGCGGCCAGTGCTGTGCCCCTGGCAGCCTGATCCTGGGGGCCTGTCCTGGGAGAGAGACCGGCCCTGGGGACAGAGCGAGTTCCTGGAAGGAGCCTCCTTGGTAGACGCCCTGCACCGCAGACACCAGTCCCTTCCATCCAGGTGGCCCTTTGGTGCCCAGCTTCAGCCACGGACCCCAAAGATGCCCCTGTCCTAGTCCCGGGGCCTGTGAATGTGTCACTTCATATGGCAGAGGGGACTTTGCAGGCAGGATTAAGTTAAGGCCCCTGAGACGGGGATGACCCTGGATTCCCTGGGGGCCCTAGTGTCATCACAGGGTCCTTATATAAGAGGGAGGCGGGAGGGTCAGAGGCAGAGAGAGACGGGAGAGGCTGCGCTGCTGGCTGTGAGGATGCAGGAGGGGCCGCGAGCCAGGGATGCGGCGCCTCTAGAAGCTGGAGGAGGCGGGAACCGCTGCTCCCCTGGAGCCTCTGGAGGAACGAGCCCTGCCCACGTGTAGATTTTGACCCAGAGGACCTAGTCAGACTTCTGACCTCCAGAACCGTGAGATAATCAATGTGTATGTTTTTAAGCCACCAAATTTGTGGTAATTTGTGACAGCAGCCACAGGAAATGCAATGCCAAGGAATGTCCAGGGAGCTGTGTATACCCCAAGAAGGGGTTCTGGTGCAGCCTTGTGCACGGACAGCAGACCAGGGGCTTCTCAGAGAGGGTGACACTTCATGGGGTTTTGCAGAATGTGTAGGAGTTTGTCCAGGCTCAGGTGGGAAGGCCTGGACCTGCCCTCCCCTCTCTCCCAGCCTCCTGCCCTTTGGCTCCAAGCTGCACCCTCACGGGGCCAGGGTGACGGCATTTCCTCAGTGCCGGGAAGCCAAGAATGGGGGTGACACCCTCCACAGGCGCTCGGCGTGCTGGCCCAGCCCAGTGCCCGGCTTGCACACCCTCACATGACTGCAGTCATCCTCCGGGTGCACAGAGAGGGCCCTTTCTTCTGCTCCCGCATCAGCCACACCGTCACCCTCCGTCACCGGGGCTCATTGTCCGACCACCTCCCGGCTCGGGCCAAGGGCGGCCGTTTGCCCTGCAGCTCTGTTTTTCTCGCGCTTGTGGGCACCTCATTCATTCCCCTTTTTCCGGCCTTTTCTAAATATAGCTGCCAAGGGACCCGATTTAGCCTGTGCATAAAAGGACCGGCTGACAGGGAGTCACAAGACGCTGGTCTTGGGGTGGGGTGGGGGAGGGGCGGGGCAAGCCTCCTGCTGGGAAGCGTCTGCCTGGCAAAGACCCAGCTGGTCTTTTACGGGCCCCCACTCCCACCAAAGGTCATGACGCCCAAGGTCACAGAAGCCATCACGTGGCCAGCCCTCCCCACGCCAGGCCAGGGTGGTGACCTCGACCCTGGAGAATCTCGGGCCCAGCAGGGAGGCCCAGATCCCGGAGCCCAGAGCCAGCCCTGGCTGGGGGCGGGCGGGGATGCCCGCTCGGCTCCTGGTTGTTGGGGGGGGGGGGGGTCAAAGAGGTTTTGTCTCCTCCCTCGTAGTAAAGTCCAAATGCCAGTGTGGCGCCCGTGGCCCTCCGCAGGTCCCCTCTGTGTCTGACCCTGCTTGGAGCCAGGGGCGAGGCCAGGAGGCCACCGCATCCCGGATGCTGGGGACACCGCGAGGCACCTGCCCCTCCCTCTGACTTTCTAATGGCGTGTGCACGTTTCTGTAGGGTCTAGAGCAGGTCTCTCCACCTCGGCACTGCTGACATCAGAGCCGGGTCATTCTCTGGGGGGGGGGGGGGGGGCGGCGTCCCTGGTCCCACCCCCTCAATACCAGGAGCCCCCCAGTCATGACAACCACAGATGCCCGAGACATCGCCCCTGATGGAGACCCCCTGTTCTAGGGGCTTCCATGCCATGACTGTGGTGCAAGGGTACCCCCTGGAGGCGTGCAGGTCCGAGGCCTCGTGCACACAGTAGGTGTGTAATCAACCTGCACGTGGGCACAGCCCTCGGTCAGCCAGATCCCCGGGCCCTGCAGGAGGGCAGTTTGTTCTTCAAAGAAGCCCAGAGACTGTTCTCCCAAACCTCATCCCTTTCTGTTTTGCTTTGGGATTGTTTTTCCTCTTTCAACACAGCAGCCCGCCTCCTCTTCTTCTGAACACCATGTACTGGGGGGCGGTTATCCCCGGGGTGGGGGAGAGCCTGCTTTCTCACCCGGGTCTCGTTTGTCCTCCTGTCGAATCTGGCTGGAGGTTTGTGTTTTGGGGCGGGGGGTTGTTTTGTTTCCTTCCTGTTTAATGGCAGGTGGGGATGGGGGTCAGACTGCCGGGCCCTGGGAGGAAAGAATTCAGAAGCTCGGTGAGCTGTAAAGCTACCGGTTCCGGAAGTTTTAAAGCAAAATGAAGGCTGTTTCTGTTCTCTCTGAGGACAAGGAATTGCTGCCTCCCGCCTGCCTCCCCTCCCTTCCCCTCCCCTCCCGAGAGCAGAGCTCTGTGGGCTGGGGATGAGGCCAGGGACGCAGGCTCCCGCTGCCAGCCGCCCCCCTCCCTCTGCAAGGCCACCTTCTTGGGGCTCTGACTCACCCAGCTCGCCGGCCACACAGGCCCCATCCGCCTGGATGAGGAGGCTGTGGAGGAGGGTTTCAGAACCGCCTGGAAGCAGCAGGCTTTCTCTGGGCTGAGATTCACTGAGGCCAACTTCCTGTGCCGTCGGGGGATGAAACGCATGTGGCACTCATGTCCCAGGGAGCAGGAACCACGGGGAGCAAGTTGGCCGCTAATGGAGAAGCTGCCAGAAACTCCTCTGGCTTTAATGCTTTACCTGCGTCTCAGGGCTGTTAAAAAAGAGAATGAGTGTCCTGTCCACGCTCAGCGGAAGGAGTGGGTGCCAGCTGGAATTGTCCCCGGCCCCATGGCCAGCGTCTAGCATGTAGAGTGCTGGGAAGAAGCCAGCCCAACAGTCAGGAGACCCCAGTCGGGCCTCTCCTGGCCATTGTATCAGCTATCCGTGCTGCGTAACAAGCTGTCACAGACCCAGCAGCTTCCAGCTCTCAGTTCTGGAGGTCGGCAGTCGGGCCATGGTGTGGCTGCCCTCTCTGCTCAGGGTCTCACCAGGCTGCAGTCGAAATGCCTCATCTGGAGCTCATTCAGATTGTTCCAGAATTTGGTTCCTTGCAGCTATAGCAGCGGGGTCCCCCCCCCCACTTGCAGCCACCCCCATTTCTTGCCACCCGGCCACCTCCGACTTCAAAGCCAGCAACACAGGGTCTCCCTTGCGTGGAATCCCTTTCACACTCACTCCCCTGATTAGAGCAGGCCCACCAAGGGTATCTATCCCCTCTCTGTCACCTGTGCCACACGACCCGGCCCGGCCCAGAGCTAAATCCCTTCCTATCCTCGGGTCCTGCCCACACTCTAGGGGAGGGGATTGTACAAGGTCACTGGGGGTCATCGTAGAGGCGGGTACAGCCCCAAGGATCCCTTGCTAGATTGCTGGTGAAGGTCGGGTGTGACAAATGCCTTGTCATTGCAAGTGGGCCCCCCAGAGGAGGTAGGACCGGCTGTGCATGGCCCAGGGGGTCACTCCAGGCCACAGGTGAGATCAAGCACGTTAGCCCTGACTCAGGATGGGCCCTGAAACCAACACCACAAAAGAAAAAAGAAAACCCTCATTCCTGTTTCCCGTGATTCTCCTTATCGTCTTTAACAGTAAAATTCAGGGTAGAAGCATTGCTGTGAGGGGTTCTAACCCAGTACTTCTCAACTGAGGGGGCGGTCCTGCCCCCCCGGGGACACGGGGCCATGTCTGGGGACACCTGTGGTGGTCACGACTGGGGGGCTTCTGGCATCAAGTGGTTGGGGGCAGGAATGCTACTCAAACCCCTCAGTGCTCAGGACGGTACCAGTGTCAGCAGTGCCCGGGAGACAGACCCTGAATTAGTCTGTCCTCCTCAGGACATTAGGTGGCCTTTGAGGGACACTCTGTCTCTGAGAGCCAGGGGCTCCCAACCCACCTCATCCCAGGCCTATAGGCTCGTGCTGCTTCTGGAAGTTGCGGCCGCGGCTTCCAGGAGAGCAGTTCGTCTCACACTGAGTCCCCAGGGCTGCAGGTCCACGTTCAGTGCACAGAATTGAGAGCCGGGCCGGAACTGTGCCTGGGTGTCCGCCTGCCGCAGGCAGACCCCACAGCCAGGGAGGGGCCCCCACAGCCAGGGAGGGGTCCCCAGTGGCCCCCCACCCCTGGCTGCACCGCCTCTTGGGCCACCAGAACCAGGAGCTGCTCCTCGAAGGCCCTGCTCACCTCGCCAGCCACATTTTTCACATTCTTTTCCCTTGACGCAGCCCTACCAGCCAACTTTCTCAGAAGCCTCTGTGGCATCCCATTCTTTCTCTTCTGGTAAGAAAGCAGCCTCGGCGGCTCGGGTGGGTGTCAGTGTATCGCGTGGGCTGGGAGTGGCACTCTTCCCAGCTATGAGAGCTATGCGTGGAATTCACGGGGATCGCTGGCATTTTTGCGTCTTGCTGTCACTGCTTCCTGTGCTGCTGGAAAACACCTCTGAGGGCGGAGATGGCATCACAGGCTGAGCAGGGGAGCACGTCTGCTCTCTCCGGCCTCTGAGTCTGCCTGCCAGAGACACGCCCGGCAGGTTGGGGCTTCCCTAGATGCCCGGGGTGTATGCCTGATCCGCTTTCCCCTGAGCCCTGCTGCTCAGGGCTCAGAGCTCCAGGGTTCCGGCAGAGGCCGGGCCCCCCCCCCACCCCCCGCCAGGCCTGCTGTCTCCTTCTTGGCTTTGCCCATGAGGACACGAGGCTCAGCCCGCCCACCCCCAACGAGGTCTCGGGTACCTATCTGCCACGCATTTCCCCCCCCGCCACGCCGCCCCGCAGCCGTGAGCGATCTGGACACACAGTCACGCCGAGTATCTTGGCAAGACACAGAGGCCAAAAGACATCTTAGAGGTCCTGCATCCGGGCCCGTCCTGCCGCCTTAGAGAGCTCCCATTACTCCGTCTGACTTGCCCAGGCGGAAGGAAGCAGGCTCGGCCGCCAGGAAACTCCAAGCCCTGACGTTCACCAGGAACAAGGGGACAGAAACGTGATCTTGCGAAGGCCTGGGGGGGGGGGGGTCCTCTGCGGGGTGCAGAGGTGATGATGCAAAGGTCTCCCAGGCACACACGTGCAGCCCTGTCGTAAGCTGGCAGGACAGTCTGCTCGAGTCCTTGGGGAAAAGTGTCCAGGACTCCGAGAGCCCCAGAGTCACTTACAAACCACCAGACGGGAGGCGCAACGCTGGAAGTCTGCTGTTTTCATCTCACTCGGGGTTTTCTCTGACCCTGGTGGCCACACAGGCCTGCCCCAGTGTTGTCGATGTCCCCAGCGTTCTGCCCCAGTCCTTCTCCAAAGCAAGAAGCCGTGTGAGGGTCCTGGCACCATCCCCCTTGTGTGGAGGCCCTCAGCCCTGGGACCACTGTATGTCTAAACCCTTTGCCAAATGCACTGGGCCATGGAGGATGCAGAGACCGTGCCCCTCACCCTCCGAAGCTTGCCTCTGGGTGCAGGGGGGACAGAGCTATGTGCTGGGACCCGCCCGACTGCCCCTAGATCTGGTCTCCCAGTGAGCCCTGGTTTGGGAATTAGATTCAAACCGTGGCCCAACCTCCACCTGCTGCGTGGTCTCGGGAAGGTTATTAACATACGAACGTCTTCAAGCCTCGGTCTCCTCATCTGTAAAAAATGGGCGCAGAAGTCCCTTCATGATGCCCAACATCGTGGTCCTCCCCAGTAACAGAGACTATGAATGCACTCCATCACCTGCAGGGTACACATGAAGCTTGGCACTCCAGTGCTCTTGTCCACAAGCCAGAGACACACAGCCTATATATTTCTTGGTCCAAGTCAAACAAACCACTGATTTTTCCCATCTTCCACTTTCCTCCTGATTAGGAAAATATATGGCTACCCTTCAACAACAGCAAGATGAGGGCTTTTCTTTATCTTCCTTTTCTTTTAAAAAATGTTTGCTTAAAAATGTTATTCCAGGGCTTCCCTGGTGGCACAGTGGTTGAGAATCTGCCTGCCAATGCAGGGGACGCGGGTTCGAGCCCTGGTCTGGGAAGATCCCACATGCCGCGGAGCAACTAGGCCCGTGAGCCACAATTACTGAGCCTGCGCGTCTGGAGCCTGTGCTCCGCAACAAGAGAGGCCGCGATAGTGAGAGGCCCGCGCACCGCGATGAAGAGTGGCCCCTGCTTGCCGCGGCTAGAGAAAGCCCTCGCACAGAAACGAAGACCCAACACAGCCAAAAATAAATAAAAATAAAAATAAATAAATAAAAAATTAAAAAAAATGTTATTCCATGCACACGATGAAATATTACTCGTGAAAAGGAGCGAAGCACTGACACTACAACGTGGATGGACCTTGAGAACAGAATGCTCAGTGAAGGAAGCCAGACACAGAAGGACACACAGTGTGTGATTCCATTGATGTGAAATGTCTTGTTTCTCTTTAAAATTTCACCTTGGGATGGTTTTAAGCAGAGAAGTCACACTGTGATAAAGGTGATTCAGGGGGCCAGGGTAAAAGATATTTCTGAGAAAGACATCCTGAGAGAAAGACATCAACCCAGTCCCCAAGGAACTGCCAGGCCTTGGGAGAGACAGGCGGACAGGCGTACCAATCACCTGGATGTAACGCAGGTCCCCACACAAGATGTGAACCCACACAGGGAGGCCCAGGATGGCACGTTGCATTACCTTGGGAGCACCCGCACCCAGAGAATGGAGTCAGATGGTGGAAAAGGAGAACTCTGGTCCCTTCAGCCCCTTATGAGGGCACCGATCCCATTCACGAGGGCCCCACCCTCAAGACCTAGGCACCTCCCAAAGGCCCCACCTCTTGATACCGAATAGGGCTTCAACATGCATTTTGGGGGGGGTGGGGGACAAAATATTCAGTCCATAGCAGGCAGGATAGGGGGTGGGGGAAGAATTCCTGACAGAGGGAAGTGAGTGATAAGCTTTGACTTTGTACTTGGTTTGTGAGGCCGCAGGGGCCCCGGGTGGTTTCTGAGTAGGGCAAGGACAGACTCAGGTGCATTTTCAGAAGTCACGCCGGCTGTTGGGAGGAGGGATGGAGGGGGTGGGCGGACGCCCCTGGCTGGGGATGGGGGGAGGGCACAGGAGTCTGCCTGGGGCTGCTGAGGGCTGGACCAAGGAGAAGTCTCCAGGGACAGCTGGCCTGGTCCCCATCACTCTGGCCTTGGACCAGTCGCAGCAGATGGAGAAGTGTACATGTTTTTTCAGATACTGACTTTATTTTTTCTTTTTTCTGTGTGTAAAAATCACACAATTCAAATGAGTGACCTCCTGAAGTAGTACTGAGGACTCCAATCCCTGAAACCCAGTAACCAAACTAGCATAATTTAAAATAGCATCATACAATTTTCAAGGCAGAACCTTAGAGCATCTTCTGTTGGGTGGAGGTAAATATCGAATTAATGGCTCTTGTGATTCTTGTGTGTTTTCAGGGCTGTCCACCTCCTGTTTATTTTTCCATGGGGACTTTAGAATTATTTTATCAAGTTCTTTCCCGTCTTCAACATTTTTGTTTTGTTTTGTTTTTTGCATCTTCTTACATTTCCCGCCTTCTATCTGGGGTCATTTTTCTCTAATATCTTTTTATTTTACCTTTAATAAGGCAGGTCTGCTGGAGACAGAGTCTTCCTGTTTGTCTGAAAATGTCTTTATTTTACCCTAATTCTTTTTTTTTTTTTTTTTAATTAATTATTTTTGTCTGTGTCAGGTCTTAGTTGTGGCACACGGGCTCTTTAGTTGTGGTGCTCGGGCTTAGTTGCCTCGTGGCACGTGGGATCTTAGTTCCACGACCAGGGATCAAACCTGCGTCCCCTGCATTGGATTCTCAACCGCTGGGCCGCCAGGCAAGTCTCATTTTTACTCTAATTCTTGAAGTTGATTTTCACCAGGTCTAGAATTTTCACTGGGTCCATGAAATTGTTGGTTCTTTTTCCTCTGGCAGATTATGTTTGTTTGTTTGTAATTAAGTGATTTTATTGAGGTATAATTCCTTTTCAGTAAAATGAACAGATCTTACATATGCAGTTTGATGAATTTTGACAAGTCTATACACCTGTGTACACTAACACCTCAGTTGAGATAGAGAACACCTCTAATGTCTGTCTTCTTTCACCCTTTGAGAGTCCCACGTGTGGCTTCATCTGTCAGTAGGTTCTTCTTTCCCTTGTGCAGTAGTATTCCATGGTATGAATTACTGCAGTTTGTTTATCCATCCTCCTGTTGACAGGCATTTGGGTTACTTCCAACTTTTGCTGTTACAAATACAGATGTATGAACATCTTGTACAAGTCCTTTTGTGGAAATATGTTTTTATGTATCTTGGGTAAATCCCTGGGAGTGGAATTGCTGGGTCATAGGTTAAGTATGTGTTTAGCCTTATAAGAGTCTGCTAACTCATTTTCCAGGGTGGTTGTACTATCCTATGCTCCCATCAGTAACGTGTGAAAATTCTGATGTTTCTACATCCTCCCCAATACATGGTATTGTCGGTCTTTTAGATTTTTGCCAACTCTAAGGGCTGTGAAGCAGTCTCCCATGATGGTTTTCATTTATACTTGCCCTGATGACTAATCATGGAGCACCTTTTCAGGTGCTCATTGGTCATTTCTCTGTCAATTTCTAAAATGTTTTTCCTGCCTGAGGTTCTAGGGCTTCTTGAATCTGTGGCTTAGAGTCCTTTTTTTTTTTTAATCAGTTTTGGGAAATTATCCATCACTCTCTCTTCCAAGATTGCTTCTGCCCCTTTCTCTCTCTCCTCCTTCCAGAGCTCCAATTACACGTGTGTCAGAACTTACTGCATCCTCTGTGTCTTATACCTTGTCTCATGTGGTCCATGCTTCATTCTGGATATTTCCTATCTTCTAGTTCACTAATTTTCTCTTTAGTTATCTTTAATGATACTGCTTCTTCCATTGTGTTCGTTTCAGATATTGTCAGTTTCCACACATCCGTTCAAGTCTTTTTCTTTAGTTTCCAATTCGCTGCTAAAATTCCAACCTCACATATTTAACATAATTAATGTAGTTATTTTAAAGTCTGTCAATTCCAGTGTATCGAACTCCTGGGAACCTGTTTGTATCGTCTGTTATTTCTGCTGATTTTCGTTCACGTGGTCCTGTCTTCTTCTATGCCTGGTCATTTCTGATTGTGTGCTAGATATTGTGACTGCTGACTTGTTTGTAGAAATAATTCGAAGCCTAAGATGATGTTGTTTTCTACCAGAAAGGATCCATTTTTACTTCTGTCCAGCATCTAGGGCTGCTAGCAATCTAAGGTCACCTCAATCCAGTATCGGGGACTGAGGTTATTCAGAACTCAGCTACAGTCACTGTGAGGGCCTGTCTGCTTCCTGTGGACCCTTTTCTTAGAAGGCAGGACTCTTTTGTCCCAGCTCATACCAAGGGGGAGTTCCCCAATCTCTCTCCCCTTAGGAGGCCCTGGATCTCAACCTCTGAGCCCCTAGCCTTGTGAGGGCAATAGCCACTTGGCCTCTTAGCAAACCCTCCACCCCAGTAAAAAGCAGCCCCAAAGCCAGACTCCTGGGCTACCATCCTCCCCAGATCCTGGATGGAAATCTTCACTATCTTAATAGCCCTCCAGTGCCTTCAGGCTTCTCTACTCCATGAAGATTTGCTAGTTGCCCTCGTCAGGAGAGCGTCCACCGGAGCTGGCCCACCGTCATTGGAGTGAAATCTGCAGATAGAGGTTTTAATCCAAAGTCCAGGTGGCTGAGGAGGAGGCCATGAATGTATCAATAGATCAGCGTGATCTTAGAGCCACAGAACGACAAAAGGGGATCCATGCTCAGCTTTTACTTATTTTTTAAAATTTATTTATTTATTTATTTATTTTTGGCTGCGTTGGGTCTTTGTTGCTGCGCACGGGCTTTCTCTAGTTGCGGTGAGCGGGGGCTACTCTTCGTTGCGGTGCGCGGGCTTCTCATTGCAGTGGCTTCTCTTGTTGAAGAGCACGGGCTCTAGGCGTGCCGGCTTCAGTAGTTGTGACTCGCGGGCTCGGTAGTTGTGGCTCGCGGGCTCTAGAGCGCAGGCTCAGTAGTTGTGGCACACGGGCTTAGTTGCTCCTCGGCACATGGGATCTTCCCGGACCAGGGCTAGAACCCGTGTCCCCTGCATTGGCAGGCGGATTCCTAACCACTGCGCCACCAGGGAAGCCCCTCCACTCCTAGTTTTAATACAATCCACTTCAGATTCTGCCCCGCTCTCCCCCAGGCCAGGTGGGCTTTGTGACACCCTGCCCCGCCCAGCCCCTGGGCAGATGAGTGGTGTGGCCACATCGGTGCCAGCAAAGTCCGAGGGCAGGGAGATTTCTCAGTAGCTTCCAGCAAACCGGCCAGTGCGCGCTCACTATGCAGAGGAGGTCCAGGCACCTCGTCTCTCGTCCCTCCTCCCCCGCAGCTGTGTTTATATGTGGCAGTTGCCACAGGTTCCTGAAGGAGGGCCCTCCCCGTGGCTGCCAGCCTCTGGGGCCCCCGTCCCCCAACATAGGAACTTGGGGACCTGGAGGTTGGCCAGGCTCTGCGCCGAGAGGGAGTGTCACTCTGAGCATTGAGCAGAGCTCACTGGAGCTCAGAGGGGGGAGGTAACTTTCCCAAAACCATACAGCTTTGGGAGCTGGGGCAGAATGCAGGTCCGCCACTTTCCACAGGGCCTCTGCCTCCCCCTCTCTCCCCCCAGGGCTGTGCTCTTTCCTCCTTCAAATGTGTTCTTGGTTGAGTTTGAGGGAAACTCGGAAACTCTGGCCCCGTGTGACTTCTCCCAGCCACAGAGGTTGTTGGATACTAAGAAATTCTTTTTTTTTTTTTTTTTTTTTTTTTCTGGCCAGGCCAAGCAGCTTGTGGGATCTTAGTTCCCTGACCAGGGATTGAACCCGCCCCCTCAGTAGTGAGAGAGCAGAGTTCTAACCACTGGACCTCCAGGGAATTCTCAGATGCTAAGAAATTTAAACCCTCTTTGAAACAAACTTCTGTTCCATTCAGTACCATTTCACTTCAAACTGGACCATTTCAATTCCAAAAAACTGTTTGCATTTTGCCTAAATGAACCTCTTTTAGCTGCTGGGTTTCTTCTGATAAGAGAGTTCAACAAAAGCCTTAGATTCTGCCCCCTGGGGACACTGGGCGATGTCCGGGGACATCTGTGGCTGTCACAACTGGGGGAGCTCCTGACATTGAGTGGGTGGGGGCCAGGGATGCTGCTCAAACCCCTACAGTGCTCAGGACGGCGCCCCAGAGAATGATCCAGACACAGATGTCAATGGGGGTGGCCGCGGTGGCGTGGGGGCAGGTCTGCAGGCAGGTGTCCTGGCTGGGTGAGGGATGCAGGAGAAAGGGACTTGGATCTCAGTCAGGGATAGCGGCCAGGACAGGCGACGTTTAGACCAGACCTTCCTGGAGGAGTGAGTGGTGACAAACGTCCCGTCTGCACACATATGAGTCGTGGGAGGGCTGGTAGAACCTGAGCCCGGTGAGCATCGGGCCAGCAGCAGTGTCCCAGTTTGATATTGTCCCACAGTCACATAAGATGTCACCATCGGGGGAATCGGGGAAAAGAGTGCATGGCACCCTGTACAATTTTTGCAACTGCCTGTCAGTCTGTGATTATTTCAAAACACAAAACAGCGCAGTGACTTTGGAAACTGTTTGAAAATGTTTAGCCTGTAAAGTTAAACATACACCTGTCCTAGGAGCCAGAAATCCCATGCCCAGGCATTTCCCCGGGAGAAACAGAAACTTAGGTTCCCACAGAAACCTGGACATGAATGTTCACCACGGCTTTACTCACAACTGGTATTGGCTACAGGACTGTATGCGTTTCTAAGTTCTCATCGACTGCATGCCCCAAGGCACAGATTTTACTGGATGCAAGTTGTACCTGAATGGAAACCATTTCATTAAAGGAAATCATAAAAACAATGACTAACCAGACTGTCAGTTTGAGGTTCCCCTTCTGCCTTTATCCACATATGTTTTAATACAGTGGTAAATAGCCACACATCCTCACTTTATCCATCTCCCTGTTTTTTCATGAAATACCTCCTCTGGGCTGCCCATCTTTGGGTACCATTTATTTATTTATTTATTTTTAAAGGAATTCCTTTATTTTTATTTATTTATTTATTTATTTATATTTGGCTGTGTTGGGTCTTCGTTTCTGTGAGGGCTTTCTCCAGTGGCGGCAAGCGGGGACCACTCTTCATCGCGGTGCGCGGGCCTCTCACTATCGCGGCCTCTCCCGTTGCGGAGCACAGGCTCCAGACACTCAGGCTCAGTAGTTGTGGCTCGCGGGCCCAGTTGCTCCGCGGCATGTGGGATCTTCCCAGACCAGGGCTCGAACCCGTGTCCCCTGCATTGGCAGGCAGATTCTCAACCACTGCGCCACCAGGGAAGCCCTGGGTACCATTTATAACAGTTGCTCCACTAGGAAAACACCCCACTGAATTAGCCATTCCCCCGTTGCAGGACACACGGTTTCATTCAATTTTGCACTATTATAAATAACACCGTTGTAAACACCTTTCTATATGTAGCTTTTTATTTCTCTTGATTTTTGTTCCCTCGGGATAAATGCCCCAGCAAGGGATTTGAGAGGACAGCCTCGTAGCTCCTGATGTCCAGTTTACGAGGCTGAGATTGGCCGACAATACCAGAGAGTCGGGGACGAGCATATCCCTACCTGCGTCAGGTGTCGCTCTTCCTGCAGCCTTCCTGGTGTCCTGGGTAAATGAAGTGCTGGCAGCCCATGATCCCGCCAACCTACTTTCCTCGATTGCTGATGAGGCCACGCTTTGTTCACTTTGTGTTTTACCGGTTAAATTACTTTTCACATGAATTCCTCGAGTGCGTCCTTTCCAGATAAAAAATACCCAGCTAAGGTATTATTAACATGACAGAGAGGTCGCTTTCCAGTGTATCGTTGCCATGATTTTTCCTAGGTCGCTGGTCTTGGGTTTTAGTTTTATTGGTTTGCCGTGAAGAAGTTCTGAGTAGTTGTATACAGTCATAGCTGTTAATCTTCTCCACTCGTTCTGTTGCTTCAGTTGCTAGGAGGTAAATTCTCTGAAACAGAAAATCAGCATTCTGTACATTTTCACTAATCTGTGTGTATTTTCTTTTTCATCCGATGACTTGTTTTGTTTATTTACTTTTTGGCCACGCCGCACGGCATGTGGGATCTTAGTTCCCCAACCAGGGATTGAACCTGCGCCCCCTGCAGTGGAAGCGCAGAGTCTCAACCGCTGGACCGCCAGGGAAGTCCCCATTCTATGACTTTTTATATGGAATCTCTTTGGTTGGGAAAATGAGGCCTAATATAACCCAGAGGTTTCCCCCGTCCAACCCCGGGGGGAGGTGGCCCTGCCCCTGGGCCACACGGGGCCATGTCTGGGGACGTCTGTGGCTGTCACGACTGGGGGCCTCCTGGCATCGAGTGGGTGGGTCCAGGGAGGCTGCTCTGCACCCCGCAGCGCCCGGGACGGGCCCCCACCGAGAGTGACCTGGTCCCAGTGTCAGCAGGGCCTTGGGGGAGGGACCCTGTTCTAACTCGGTGTCCCCCATCCTGCCATCCCCCAGCTCGCCATCGAGAAACACCACCCTCCCCCAGTTGTGTTTAATCCTCACGTGCATTTGAGCCTGGCCTCTGGGCTCAGGTCTGTAACACTCCGGTGATGACCCTCTGTCTGTAATCAGCGCAGCCTCACAAGGCATCCTGGCGCGCTCGGGACCTTCATGGTCCTTGCCTTGCAGCCACGCGCCCGCGATGCTTCTGTGGGATCCAGCCTGACCCTGGTGACTTCCTAGCCCTTTACTGGGAGGCCAGCCAGGGCCTGCTGTCGTCTGTTAAGTTTCTATTTTTAGGCAAACCTCACCCCAAGTCATGCCCCCAGCCTCGCCAGGCTAGAACCGGCCTCTCCCCAGGCGGAATCTGACCGCTACCTGCAGCTCCAACCGCCTCACCCCTCCCTCCTGCTTCCCAAGGCCCTGCCCGCCTTCCGGGGCCTTCCAAGGCGCCACGGGCCAGGCAGGCCCGGCCAGGTCGGGTGCCTGGGGCCATCACGTGTCTCTGGCAGGGAGGCAGCTGGTGAGGAATGTTCCCGGGCTGACTCACGGCCACTGCCTGTCCTGCGGGAGTTGACCTAACCCCGGGGGCACGCGGTGAGGCAGTGACTGGCCGTGACACCGCCAGGACCAGGACTTCGGTCTGCTGTCTGGGCTGCCGTGATGCAGCCATGTCTGGTCTCAGCTGCTCGTGCACACACACACGTGCACACACATAGATACACACTGACGCACATGCATGCACACGCATGCAGGCTCACACATGCACGTGCATGTAAACAAATGCACACACACGCGTGCATGCAGACACACAAGCACACACACATCCCCAATGCAGCCCCCTCCGGCCGTCCCGGGGGGTCCAGGTTATAACCCAGCCTGGAGGGAGCCTCTCAGGGCATCGTGCCCGGAACAGAAAGCCAGCAGCGCTGACGGGCTTAGAGCTGACGAGGGAGGCCACGGTTTGGGGTGCCCACGGGGTGGCCGGGCCTCCTAGGGTCCTGGTGGACACTCTGAGTGTGGGTGCTGAGCAGGACTCCCCGGCCTTCCAAGGAAAACATGCTGTGAAGCCACCCCATTTGTTCTCTGTCAGCGTCTATATTTAGCGCTGAGTAATTTAGGTATTTTTAAGTCGAACCAAGGGCGGTTTTCCCTGAATTGGATGTTTTGTGGCCGCTCTGAAGCTCTCTGCTGAATCAGAGCCCTCTGGAAGCCCACACGTGGGCCCTGTACGCCCAGAGCAGACACACTCGGGCCTTTTCTGACCCAGAAAGGGGCCTGGGTGTCTGGCGGGAAGGCAGGCAGCCAGCAGTGTGGAAGGGATTTTTTTTTTTTTAATGGAACTTGGATGGAGATCACTGTAGATTCACACGCAGTTGTACCAGATCACAGAGAGAAAGTCCCTACATCACCTACCGAACACAGATTCCTGCAGTTTTACTTGTGTGTGTATATTACGATCTTTGCAAGTTTATCCCCTGTGCAGACACGTGAACCACACACACACACACAGTCTAGATCTCCAGCACTTCACACAGCACGAGGACCCCGTGTCCGCCTGTCTACCCAGACCCCTCCCCAGGCCGCCGCCCCCCTGCAACCACGAACCTCTCCTCCATCTCCACGACCTTGTGGTCTCGGGGATGTTCTGTACATGGAACCGCACAGCATGTGGCTCTGGGGACTGGCCTTTTCACTCCGCGCGATTCCCTGGAGGGCCATCCGAGACATGCACGTCCACGGTCCGTTTCTGTTTATTGCCAAAAGGGAAATTTTTTGAGAACCTGAACTCTGCCTTTACTTTTCTGCAGCTGCCCCTCTGGGAAACAGACAGAGGTACAGTGTATGATGACAGAAGCACACGTTGCTACTGAAAGACCTGGGTAAACGCCAGCCCAGTCGGGCAGCTCCCCAGGACTCCTGAACCTGGGCTCTGCACCCCACCATCCCAAACGAACACTGCGTGGACCCACTGGGAGCGTCCTCAACCCAGGCCACGCGCACACTGGGGCCAGGTCGTTCTCTGATCCCGTCTCAATGCCAGGAGCCCCTCTCCCTGTCGTGACGACCACAGACGTCCGCAGGTGTCGCCCAGTGTCCCCTGAGGACAGGATCTCCCCAGGTGAAACCCCTGGGTTAGGGATTCCATGGATTCCCCCCCCCCCCCGCCCCCGCAGGACAATGTGACCTCTGAGGTCCTGGGATGCTGCACACATTTAAATCCACACCTGAGCGGGAGGGAGAGGAGGTGATACAGATGCTGGGGGCCCCCCTGGTTTACACTGGCTGACCATCGGGGATTTATCCTGGTGTCCAGTGTGAGCAAGGATCAGACTCGATTTCTCAGCCTTGGCGTTATCGTCATTTGGGGCCGGGCCATCCTCTGTGGGGGGCCGCCCTGGGCACTGGGGTTGGGGGGCGGTTGAGCAACATCCCAGGTTCTGAAAACCACGAATGTCCCCAGACATCACCCAGTGTCCCCTGGGGGCAGGATGGCCCCAGTTGAGAACCACTATCCCAGGGCTCACTAAATGTAGATTGGATGGAAATAGTAGAATTTTCACCACCTTTAGGGACAGAAAAATTTTGCATAACTGAATTATAAAAAATAAATTTACATCACTCGTACGTGGCTGGTGGGAATGTAAAATTGTGTAGCCACTCTGGAAAACAGGCCGGTGTTCTCTTAAAAAATTAAACAAGCAGTCACACTCCTCAGCATTTATCCCTGAGAAATAAAGGCTTATATTCACTCAGAAGCCTGCACACGGACGCCTGTGGCAGCTCTGTTGCTGACACAGCCAGAACCGGGAGCCGGCCCAGGTGTTCTCGGACAGGCAAAGGGTTAAGAGGCACCTCCACACTGTGGACCTTTACTGCAAAGGAATGAACTGTTGATAAGCACAGCCGCAGGGGTGGATCTCCAGATAATTAGGTCGAGTGGGAAAAAACAGCCAATCCCGAAAGGCTCCTTACCGAGTGGTTCCATTTAAACAGCATTTTCCGGACTTCCCTGGTGGTCCAGTGGCTAAGACTCTGCGCTCCCAATGCAGGGGGGCCCGGGTTCGATCCCTGGTCGGGGAACTAGATCCCACATGCCTCAACTAAGACCTGGCGCAGCCAAATGAATAAATATTGAAAAAATAAATAAATAAATAGCATTCTCATAATTCATTGAATATGGATGTGATGTAAGTCAGGTTAAGATGGTTTTATCATTTTTTTTCTACATTGCGTGCTTTGACTTTTTATTTGAACAACAGTGAAACTTTGACTTTTTAACTGAAGTTGAATGGCATTTGTCTTAATCCTGCCCAGTTATAGACCAAATCATACCTAGAAAATGTTTGTGTTCATTTTACTTATACAAGCCATTTCCTGTTTAAGTGGCCTTACTCTGTCTATTGCATTGTTCTTGCCAAGTCTAAGCTCTGTCGTGTTGGAATTCTTCTAACACTGAATTTGTGGGGTAGAAATGTATGATGTGCTACACATTTTATTCATAATAAACTAAGTTATAGCCTATCGCAACCTAAAATAAATAAATAAATAAACAATATTCTCAAGGCCATGGTACTGAAGTATAAAAGGTGAACATAGCCACGGCCTGGCCACCTGGCTGTGGCCCCTGAAGGGAGGCATGAGGACCCTGGGGGTGGAAGTGCCCCCCATCTCCCCTGTGTCAATGTCAGCATCCTGGTTATGACGTCACTACAGCTTTGCAAGATGCCACCGCTGGGGGAAACCAGGCAGCGGCTACACGGGCTGTCTCTACTGTTTTCTACAAATGCATGTGAATCTATGGGCATCGCAACGTTTTAAATTTAATTAAATTTTAATTTGCTGGACAACTGACCAAATGAAGGAAGGAAACAGGCCCAGGCCCTGCAGAGAAGGGGTGGGGTACCCAGGACCCACGGGTGCAGGCTTCCCACGTGATCTGCCTTGGTCCAGAGCCAGGGGTCTCGCCCCTGGGCGAATCTGCCCCCAGAGGACACTGGGTCATGTCTGGGGACATCTGTGGTTGTCACACTGGGGGTGCTCCTGGCATCAAGTGGGTGGGGGCCAGGGAGGCTGCTCGACACCCCACAGGGCCCAGGACGGCCCCCAAGAGAGAATGATCGGCCCCAGTGCCAACAGTATGGGGGGAGGGGTCCCAATGCAGGAGCAGGAATCAGAGAAAACTCCCCTCATTCTGAGCCAACCAGGAGCCGATGCAATGGTTTTATGAGCTCTCCTGGGACCCTCAGTGGTCATGTCCAGTGAGCACTTACCCCCGACCGGCCGCAGGAGGGGACTGTAGGAGAAGATGTGCTTGGCCGGGCCTCTCACCGTGACCCAGGGACACAGGCGTCGTGGCTGCAGGGTGGCGGGGCTGCCGGGCCCCATGAGGCTTCCGGAAGTGGGGCATCCCTCCTCGACGTCCTCCACCTGAAGTCCTGGGGCGTCACGGGCCAGCTCATGTCTGTCTGCTTCTCCCCACAGCTCTCTGGACGACAGGGGCCCAGAGCTGATGGCAGACAATGTCAGCCACTAACAACATAGCCCAGGCTCGGAAGCTGGTGGAACAGCTCCGCATCGAAGCCGGGATCGAGCGCATCAAGGTGAGCAGGGGAGAGACCCCCGGGCACGCCCTCAGCAAACGGTGGGCACGGAGGCTAGCAGGACGGCAGGGCTTTGCACTAGGCTCTGCCTCTCGCTGTGTGACCTTGGGCCACTCAGCCTCTCTGAGCCTCAGTTTCCTCAGCAGAAAGACACAGCTGATGTAAACCTACATCATGGGTTGTTGTGACGATTGATGTGCCAGCATGCTTTATAAACAGAGTGGGACCAGAAGCAGGCCTCAAGTACTGCTGTGAGCCTGCCCCAGCCCTTGGGGTCCGTCCCCGGACGGCCCCAGAGAAGGCCAAATCAGGCCCCTCCAAAAGGGTCAGCGTGAGACAGTCACTTTCTCTTCTATCCCCTCATCCTCAGAGCTCTGTCCAGCTCCCCTGTTGCGACAGATGCAAAGAGAAGTCAGAGGCCTGGCCCCAGGGAAGAGAGGACACAGGGCCTTTCACTGTTTACTTTCGCCACTTCTGCGTTGATTACATTTTTTGAAATAAGCATGTTTGATTTTTAGCTAAAAAAAGAAAAAGGACAAGCAGTTCCTCCTCGCAAACGCTTAACCCATCGGGGGCCAGGAACATGCAAAGCAAAATAAGATAGTGCACAATTGGGCAGTCAGCTCTGTGGGGGTTTTTTTTGTTTTTTTTTTTAATTTGCATAAAGTTAACCGTTTTTGAAGTGCGCAATTCAGTGGCGTTTGGTGAACTCAAAATGTGCAACCATCATGACTAATTCCAGCACATTCCATCACCCCCAAAAAGAAGCCCGTCCCCATTAGCAATCACCCCACATCCCCTCCCCAGCCCCTGACAACCAGGAACCGACTGTCTGTCTGTGGATTTGCCTGTTCTGGACGTTTCCCATCAATGGAATCACACACTGTGTGTCCTTCTGTGTCAGGCTTCTCTCACTGAGCATCACGTCCTCAAGGTCTGTCCACGTTGTAGTGAGTGTCCGGGCTTCACTCCTTTGTTTGGCTGACTGATGCTCCCGTGTGTGGAGGGACCGTATTTGTTTATATAGCTGAATCTTAAGTCCACGAGTGGACATCAGGATGACATCCAGGGCTTTCAAAGGATATAGACCAACGGGCTAGTCATGGCCTCCTACACGAGAAAGCTGTCTGACACTCTTCGAAATCATCCTCTCACCAAACCCATGTCCACTTTGCAAAGGACGGTGAGCCACCTCCGAGAAGCTGATTCCTGCCGCAGACCCCAGCTTGTGGGTGGCTGGGTGAGGACCAGGGAGTCTCCATCCAGGGAAGACACGGGTCATTTATGCTTCCACATTAGCCGTGCTCCAGCTACCCACTGGATTAGTCAGGGATATATGACTATATATTAGAGACAGAGAGGGAGCATGAGAGGTACTTTTAGGCATTGGCTCACGCAGTCGTGGGGCTGGCAGGTCTCAGGTTGACAGGGCTTCATGAACCACAGGCTAGAGACCCAGGGAAGAGCTGATGCAACTTGAGTCCGAAGGCTGTCGGGAGGCAGAATTCCTTCCTCTTCGAGGGACCTCAGTCTTTTCTCTGAAGGCCTTCAACTGATTAGATGCGGCCCACCCACATTATGGAGTGTCACCTGTTTTCCTCAAAGTCCATCGACTTAAATGTTAATCTCACCTTAAAAAGACCTTCGTAGAGACATCTAGGCTGGCGTTTGGCCACACAGCCAGGTACCTGGCCTAGCTAAGCGGACACATGGAATCAGCCATTACTCCACGCATCTGTTCAGGCCCTGCTTCCCTCAGCACGGTCATCCCCCAGTCACTGCTGGTCGCGGGTTAGGAACGGATGGCCCGGCAGTGCGGACACGCGACCCCATGTGGCCATGGGGCCAACCCCTGTGGTCGCCCTGCACCTCCAGCCCAGCCAGGTAGGAGGGAGGCTGCCGCAGCCCCCGGGTGGTGTCGTGGGGGGCGCCTCCCACGAGGCGTCTGAATGTTCCAGAACTCTGAGCATTCAAAGCATTCCTTGGGGCTGAAGGCAGAGCAGCCCCGGTTGAAGTGGTTTCCTCTCAGCGCCGAGCCAGCCCCGGCCCTGGCGGAGGCCGCTGACTCACCCGCCCGTTTGATGTCGGGAGGGCTCCTCCGCGGGCGGCCTTTGAACGTGGGGAGGAGCAGAGTCGGGCGTGACCGGTCTCCCTCCCGTCCCGCCTGAGGTTTTGCGGCCCCAAGACGGCGACCGGGAGCGCAGGGCCGGCCTGAGTGAGAGGCCGGCGAGGCGAGCGGAGGGCGCGCAGCATCCAGGGGCCCCGGGGGGCTTGTCTTCCAGGCGGAGCAGTGGAATCCGAGCCCGGGGCCCTGGCGCCCGGGGCGGCAGCTCTGGGGCGCAGAAGACCCTCCGCAGACTTTCCCTGCCCGCCGCTCTTCCTGGTGGGAAGGGGACTGCCGAGGGGTCAAGGCCGCAGGGATGCGCCCGGGACTCGAGGGGCCCCCCCGGGTCCCACAGCGCAGCCGCGGTGCTGCCAGCAGGGTGGGCCCCGCCCCCCCGGACACTAGGCACCACTTCACCCACGTCAGCTTCCCCCAGGGCTGCAGTGGGCCCTCCCTGCATCTCCTCACTCCTCTTTTGGAGACCCTGACGCAGGGGGTCCTAGGTGTCAGCCCCCTCACCACGGTCACCGAGACCCCGACGGCTCAGACGGCACAAGAATCAAATGCCGAAGGCCTTGTCCCGCCTCTCGGGCGATGCACCTGCAGGGCTCTCCCCGTCAGGTCCTTTCTTAGAGTGATTCCTCCCCTGACCCTTCCCTTCAAACTCCACACAGCCCCCTCTGGAGAAGGTTCAGTTCTTCTGCTTCTTATTTAATCTTAAATTTCCGGTAAAATACATATACGTAACATAAAATTTACCATTAGTGATACTTAGTACATTGACATTGTTGTGCAACCTAATGCACCACTACCTAATTCCAGAATATTCCATCACCCCAAAAGGAGGCCCATCCCCATGAGCAGTCACTCCCCAGCCCCTGACAACTGCCCTCTGTCTCTGTGGATCTGCCTGTTCTGGACGGTTCCCATCAGTGGAATCACACACTGTGTGTCCTTCTGTGTCTGGCTTCTCTCACTGAGCATCGTGTTCTCAGGGTCCATCCACATTGTAGCGAGGGTCAGGGCTTCTCTCCTTTTTGTGGCTGCGTGATGTTCCCGTGTGTGGAGGGACACGGTGTGTGTCTTCAGGTGACGGGCGCTGGGGTTATCTCCACCTTTCGGCTGCTGTGAGTCGTGCTGCTGTGGACACGGTGCTTCGGCCCCTTCTTATCTTTCCTCTCTTGTCCTTGTGCCCACACACAGGTCTCCAAAGCCTCCTCCGAACTCATGAGCTACTGTGAGCAGCACGCCCGGAACGACCCCCTGCTGGTGGGAGTCCCCGCCTCGGAGAACCCCTTTAAGGACAAGAAGCCTTGTATTATCCTATAGCTCTATCTTCCCTCTTGCTAGGCTCCTCCCCGAACCCCCCTCCCCCAGCCAGGGCATCATTCAGTACACAGTCAAGCAAAACTCTTAATTCCAAAAGAAATGCAAAAAGTTGCCATCACCCAGGTGGGGTAAAATGTATCCTCTGGGTTCAGATGGATTTTCAGACCCAACATCACAGCCCTGTCAGGGGCCGGGCTCCACCACCACTTCTGATGGGGAATAGCTGAAATGCCCAAGCGATGTGGTAACGATTTTTGAAAACTGCGTTGCCATTTGAGTCATGGTCTAGAGCCGAGCTGGGCGGGGAGACGGGAAAGAGGTGGGTGAATTAGCCGCTGGCGTGGGTGACCCGGCCGGGTGGCAAGTCTTATACAGTTGGCCATTCGTGAGGACTTCAGCCAGGTTGATGATGGTGATGCTTTTGGCCAGGGTGTGTTAAGTGGAGAAAAATTGGGTGGAGTTGGGAGGAGGGACATAATGAACTTTTTTCAGAAATTTTTCTCCTTTTCATTTAAAACCTTGTAATTCCATACCGCTAAAATCGGGTGTCATTGGCTGAACCTGTAGCTAAGCTGGGTTGTGTGACAATGCACACGTGGATTTTAGGGGCTGGGAGGGGGGCTTTGCCTGTGAAACGCACCCCTGTCACCTAGGGTCACCCAGCTGTGTGGCTTTTGTGTGGCATGTGTCATCCGACAGCCATGCTGAGGCCCCCTCCCTTTCCTGGGGACCCCGCCCATCCCAGAAACGGATTTTCAGCCCATGGCTCTGGTCACTGCAACGGCCAGCTGTGTTTTCTTTAGTTTTAAGCACGAGACATCAGCGTGGGCAGTTAGAGGCTGTGGTCGTATTTGGCTCTTCCGTGTTTTGTTCTGTTTTTTTCCACTTTCTGCATCTCCATGGTCATTTTTCAGGCAGAAATGCAGCCTGGGGAGGCCAGCCCGGGGCCCCCTGCTGCTTCGGGGTATAGAAGGGTGCGAGGGAATTCCCCGGTGGTCCAGTAGTTACGACTCCGCGCTTCCACCGCAGGGGGCACGGACGGTTTCGATCCCGGGGAACTAAGCCCGGCCAAAAAAAAAAAAAAAAAAAAAAAAAAGGTGTGAAATTGTCTGGAAGTAGCTGCAGAGGCCCCTGGAGATGGGATCCTTTGCCCAGAAATGGAGCGGCACTAGCAGTGCTCCCCTCTGCGCTCACACCCGGCCGCCGGGAGCATCTGTAAGGTGTCGTGTAGTTGATGGTGAGGGCGGGCTGGGGGGCTCTCTTACAATTGCTGTTTCCTCTGTTACGACAAAAACATTTAAAGAGGTGGAGGCAGAAGGACGGGTCAGATGCACACCTGCTTGCGGCGGCCTGACCCCCGGTGGCCCACCTGCCCGTGCGGCCCTGCGGGGGCGGGGTGGGAAGTCAGGATCCCAGGCCCCCCCCGAGCAGGAGGGCCCTGGGCAGCCGGCACAAGGCACGCGGGCTGGTGGGACCCGGAGCCTTGAGCTCCTCTCCCAACACCTCTCCTCCCCTCCCACCCGTGGGGCTCCGACCGTGCACAGCTGCGAAGGCTGGCGGGATGCCCGGCACCCCCATGGCCGGCTCCCGCGGGGTGCAGACCGAGGGCCGAGCTTCTCCCCAGCACCCAGCTCTCTCCGGCCGGTCCGGGAGCACCTGGGGCTTCGGGGAGCCCGCTCCCCCGCCCCTGCAGGTGGAGGGGGGAAGCCACAAAGCCCCCCACCCCACGCTGCTACCCCCGTACACTGCGCAGGCAGCCAGCGGCCCAGGGGCGCCTGGCCTGCCCACGCCTGGCAGCACAGCAGGACAGAACAAAGCCTGTTCCAGAAACCCCGGGCACACCCCACGGCTGGGGGTTGGGGAAGCCAGGGCACAGCGGGGCTTAGCCCGAGGGTCAGAGGGGCAGCTGGCAGAGCGAGTCTGCCGGCGAGGACAGCCCACCAGCCATCTGCCAACTGGTCACCCTTTGCTCTGGGACAGAAGCCTTAATCCCTTCAGCCTGAGCTCGGTCTGCGTGCACCCGGCCGTCCTCCTGCGCCGCTACTGTCCCGGCCTCCCGCTGCCAGGCCCCGAAGAGGACAAGGGGTCCTGGTGCTGAGGTCACAGGTCCCCGGGCCTAGGCCTGCCCTCTCTCTCGGGCCCCTGCCCTGCCAGCTGTGCCAAGCCTATCCTCACCGCGTGTCCCCGCCGAGTGACCCCGGAGAAGCCAGCGGGAAGCTAAGCCCAGGACCCCTGGTCGACGGGGTGGAGGGACCCGAGTTTGGCAGCCCCATCGCTAGCTCCGGGCTCAGCCGGCCGATGGCCGCCCCTCCCCACCCCCGCAAGCCCTGAAGCAAAATCGCACCGGGCCAGAGGCCCCCGAGTCAAGACCCCAGGGACCCAGCGGTCTGGGTAAACTGAGGCCCAGAGAGGGGGAGGACCACCATCCCCCAGCCCCGCCCCATGGCCACACCTGCCCCGCTGCCTCCCCAGGTGCCCTCAGCCTCGGAGCCCAGGGAGGTGGCAGTGGGCAAAAGCCCCACCGTGGGTTTCTTTCCAGCGGAGGAAAAAGCGCTCTTTTCCTTTTTTTTTCTTCTTCAACATCATGGTCCCCAGCATAGGCCTGAAGCATCAGGGCACACATGACAGTGCGTTCTGCTTGTGCTTTCCTGGTGCAAGTGTCAGCGTGAAACCATGGTTTTCAGGGCGTTCGGGGGACTGTAAGTGCCCCGCAAGGCCGGGAGCTGGCAGTGGCAGCGCGGGCCTTGGGGAAACCGGCGCCTCTCAACCACATCCCGGGGGAATTAAGGACACAGGCACCCAAAAAAGGCAGTACTGGGCGACGCGGGGTTTCTGACTGCGGGCTGCGGTGTTTCCTGTGGGCCTGGCCCGGCCCAGCCCCTCCCCCATCCTCCCTAAAGGTCACCCCCCAGGCCAAGAATTAAGTGACTCGGTTGTGACCTCCAGCCCCCTTGGGCGGATGGGGATGCAGAAGGTGCTCTTTCTTCCTTTGATGTCCCGGCCACCCTGTCCTGTCGTCGCTGGGCCTCCAGGCAGCTCATCCATCTCGAGCCCCGGGCGGGCAGGAAAAGGCCATCGGACCCCCCGCCCCAAGCATGAGTGACCAGGGGCAGTTTCCGGGCCCCGGTGAGGCCACCACAGGTCGCTCGTCCTTCAAGAACCTGCCGCGGGGCCCCCCTGAAAAGAAGCCATATGTCGACACCACTCCCCCCCTCCCCCCACCCCCGCCCCGTTTCCTCCTCTGTCCTCGGAGACCATTGCCAAACATTGTAAAGACCGGTTCCCGGTTCTCAGAAAGCAATCTGTGCTTCTAGTGGGTTCTACCCCATCTGCGTTTGGATGTCCAGTGGTTTTTATTTCTGATTTTTAAAAAATTCCAGGTGTGCCACACCCACTTTCCTGCAGTGTTTGAATATTGTGTGGAATTGTTAATACCAAGTGAATTAATGCACAATAAAAAGGCTCACTGTTCCTTTCCTCCCGGCTCCGGCCCTTCCTTGGCTCCCTGGCCGCTGCTTGCGGGGGACAGGGCGGGGTCTTGGCTCCGGCGGTGGTGACGACGGTGGTGACTGTGGTGACAGTGGTGACGGTGGTGATGGCTTCCCCTCCACCCCCACTGCCCCAGCTGCCCCGGGAAGAGGCAGCGTGCATGGAACCGGGCTTCAGGCAGCGGCACAGACAAGGGAGCTTCAGCTTCTGATCTACAGTGGGAGAATTTCGGGGGAAGCTATCTGAGGGTCTCCACGCGTGTAAGCCGCGGGTCCCACGGTTTGGAGGGCCGTGGGAAAGCGCCACGCCCCTCCGAGAGCTTGGAGCCTGCGAAGATCTTAATCTTGCCCCTTCCTGCTCTGCGTCACCCAGAGACCACTCTCGACCACCAGACTCCCAGGAAAAAGTGGAGGGAATCTTGGCCCTGCCCCATAGCACACCACGAAGAGTTAAATCTTTAGTAATGGATCTGTAAGTGGGCGATTCTGGCCCCTGAGCGGAGAACTTTCTCTGTATAAGCTAAAATCCTACGTGCCGTGCTGCGGAGAAAGAAAGAGAGGGAGGGAGGGAGGGAGACATGGATGTATCACTGTTTATTTTTTTAAAAAATAATAAAACGTTTATAGACGTTTCAGCTGCATTAAAAATTGTCCCCTATGTATCAAATGTATAAGATTAGGGAAAGGAGCGGGGAGGGATAAATGAGGAGTATGGGATTAACAGATACAAACTATACATAAAATAGGTAAGCAACAGGGATTTACTGTATCGCACAGGGAACTCTATTCAATATCTTATAATAAATCAGAACGGAAAATAATCTGAAAATATATATATATATATATATATGAAGCTGAAAAAAAATTTTTTTTCTCCTGGAAAAATAAGTATAAGTTTAGAAAGCCGTTCTGCTGTACCCCTGAAACTAACAGAACTTTGTCAATCAACTATACTCCAATATAAAATAAAAACTTAAAAAAAAAAAAAAGATTAGGGCTTCCCTGGTGGCGCAGTGGTTAAGAATCCACCTGCCAATGCAGGGGACACAGGTTCGAGCCCTGGTCCGGGAAGATCCCATATGCCGCGGAGCAACTAAACCCGTGCGCCACAACTACTGAGCCTGCGCCCTAGAGCCCGCGAGCCACAACTGCTGAAGCCTGCATGCCTAGAGCCCGTGGTCCACAAGAAGAGAAGCGTGTCCATCCATGGATGATGGATAAACAAGACGTCCATCCACACAGTGGAATATATTATTCAGCCATAAAAAAGAAGGAAATTCTGACACAGGCTATGACATGGATGAACCTTGAGGACATTGTACTTAGAGGAGCCAGACACAAAATGACAGATAACTGTCTGATTCCACTCACAGGAGGTCCCCAGAGGAGTCACATCCATAGAGACAGGAAGCAGATGGTGGGGACCAGGGGTTGGGGGAGGGGATAGGGAGTCAGTGTTTCATGGGGACAGCATTTCAGTTTGGGGAGATGAGAAAGTTCTGGAGATGATGGTGGAGATGGTTGCCCGACAATGTGAATGTGCTCAATGCCACCGAGCTGTGCGCTTACAAATGGTTAAGATGGTACATTTCGTGTTCTATTTTACCACAAAAAGAAAAAAGAATCAAAGCCTTACCCAACATGCACCTGAATGGCTAAAATTTAACAGATGGGCGTTGCCGAGGACACAGAGCAACCAGAACCCCCAGGGCTCACTGGTGGGGTGTGAAGGGCTACAGCCAAGTTGGGAAAAGGTCCTGCACTTCCCTATAAAACTGAACACACGCCTACTCTCTGACCTGGCGATTCCACTCCTAAGTGTTTACCTAACAGAAACCAAAACACATGTCCACAAAAAGTCTTGGAAGGAATGTCAGAGCAGCTCTTCTCCCCATAGTCAAAACTGAAAACATCACTAAAACATCTTGGTCCCCTATTCAGCAACAGGGGATCAAGCCACTCCTACCCCGGAAGCCCCTCAGCCATGTGAAGGGACAAACCACCCACCACCAGCGACAGCCTGGGTGGCTCACAAATCCACAGCCAACAAATAGCCTTACACAGAAGGATGGCCTGCATGATTGCATTTATAGGAGGCTCTGAACCAGGCAAGCCTGTGCACAGGACCCCAAGGATGTCCACATCCTAATGTCCAGAACCTGTGCTCACGTCCCCTCACGGGGCAGAGGGGACTTTGCAGGTGGGATTAAGTTAAGGCCCCTGGATTCCCCGGGGACCTCAGTGTCATCACAAGGTCCTTATAAGAGGGAGGCGGGAGGGTCAGAGGCAGAGCGAGACGGGAGATGCTGCGCTGCTGGCTGTGAGGATGCAGGAGGGGCCGCGAGCCCGGGATGCGGCGCCTCTAGAAGCTGGAAAAGTCGGGAAATAAGGGAAAGAAGTCAGTCTGCAAAGGCTACACGCTGTATGATCCCAATTTGATGACATTCTGGAAAAGGCAGGACCATGGAGCTGGTGAAAAGATCACTGGCTGCAGGGGTTGGAGTGGGGAGGGGCAGGATGAACAGGTGGGTCACAGGGAGGTTTTTAGGGCAGGGACACTATTCTGTAGGACAAGGTCCTGCTGGACACAGGATGATATACGTTTGGCAAAACCCACAGAATGTACCCCAAGAGTGACCTTGAGGGTCACCCTTGGACTGGGCGGGGTACAGCGCAGATGCAGACCCCGCCCCATGGCAGGAGGGGAGCTGGCTCTGCTGGGTGGGAGGCCAGGCCCAGGGGACGCCTGTGGCCTCCAGCATCCAAAGAGGCCCATTGGGGACTTCCCTGGCGGTCCAGTGGGTAAGACTCTGCGCTCCCAATGCAGGGGGCCCGGGTTTGATCCTTCGTCGGGACTCTAGATCCCTCAGGCATGCCGCAGCGAAGATCCGGTGCAGCCAAATACATAAATATTAAACAACAACAACAGAGGCCCATTAGGCATTGTGCCGCCAAAGAGGAAGGAGGGCTGGAGACCACGGCTCACCCTTCACCCTAGACGGTCCCCAGGGGTGGAAGGCCCCCCATTCTCATGGGACTCCTTTCCCACCCTGCTACATGCAAATATCTTCCCGAAATTCTGGAGGTTCAGGGGAGGGTCCCTGCTGCCTTCTCCAGCTCTGGTGGCTCCTGGCCATCCTTGGTCCTCGGCTGGTCCCGCATCTCCCCAGTCTCTGCCTCTGTCATCACAAGGCCTCCTCTGTGTCTGTGTGGTCACTCCTGTCCCTATAAGGACACCCGCCATTGGATTCAGGGCCCACCCTACTCCAGCATGACCCCATCGGATCTATTACATCTGCAAAGACCCTGTTTCCTTTTTTTTTTCTTTTTTTTTGGGCCGCACTACGAGGCATGTGGGATCTTAGTTCTCCAACCAGGGATGGAACCCGCGCCCCCTGCAGTGGAAGCGCGGAGTCCTAACCACCGGACCACCAGGGAAGTCCCAAGACCCTGTTTCCAAGTGAGGTCACATTGTGAGTTTCTAGGTGGGTAGGAATTTGGGGGAGACATGTATCAACCCAGTACTACAGATACTTCCAAATTCTTTCGTTTGGCTGAGGAAACATCTCACTGTGTTCTCACCAAGCACACTTCCTGCTTTTATTTACTAAGGGCCTATCCCATGGCATACAGTCCAGGGACACAGAGTGAGATCAACAAATTCTACAGTCATCACTCCCAAAGTGTCTCCTCTGAGACACGGGGAGAGGGCTTTAGAGCTGGCCTAAGGCATTGGGTTGAGTTGCGTCCCTCCCCAAAATCTATGTTTGAGTCCTAACCCCAGTACCTGTGAGTGTGACCTTGTACAAAAAGGGATGTGCAGATGAAATCAAGTTAACAAGGTCACACTGGATCCGAGTGGGCCCTAAATCCAGTGACTCGTGTCTGCATAAGAGAAAGGACAGGGAGATCAGGATACAGAGACACAGGGAGACAGCGGGAAGGAGACCATGTGGCGTCAGAGGCACGGATCCAGTGATGCAGCCACGAGCCAAGGATCGCTGGCAGTGCCAGAAGCTGGAGGAGAGGCCTGGCGTGGTTTTGCCCTCAGAGCCTCCATTAAAAAATCAGCCCTCCCAACACCTTGATCTCAGACTTCTGGCCTCCAGAACTGAGAGAGAATACATTTCTGTTGTCTTTTTTTTTTCCCGTTGTCTTAAGCTAGGAAAGTCACATAGCCAGGAACGTCTGGGTGTTTACCTGGAGTTGGGAGATGGGAAGAAGTGACAGCTCAGGCTCCGAATGGAAAGAGGTGCCCTGGGTGTGCTGGAGCGGGGGAGGGGGAATGGCAGGACCCGCGGCTGGAGAGGCAGAGGACAGAAAACGGAGGGCCTTAGGGGTCGTGCTAAGGAGTCTGGAATGTTTCTAATCAGCTCTGGGAACCCAATAAACAGGACAACAGCCAGCCAGAAAGGGCTGCCACAGGGACCCCTGAGTCGAGCGGGCCATCTGGTAAACAAGAAATGAGAATGACGACCAGTCACTACACAAACCCGAGACACCAGTATCGTTTTCAGAATCTGCCCCTTCCACCCAGGAGTTCACTGAAACCAAGAGGGGAGAAATGGCAAATTCTGAGTCACAAAGCTTCTCAGTGGGACCAGCTCCATAATTTGAGGGCCCCTTGTTCAAAAATTATAAATGTCAAGATGGTAACAGCAGAGCATTTAATTTTCTGAGTGCAGGGGCGGGAGGCGGGGTGCCGTCGCCCACAGAGCCAGCCTGCCTCTCAGCAAAGAAGCTTGCAAGGTGGTTTGTTCAGAAGACAGGAACCTGTAAACGTTCTTGCATTTGCAACCAACATTTCTTTTTCTTTTTTTTCTTTTTTGCCCGTGCCATGCGGTATGTGGGATCTTAGTTCCCCGGCCAGGGATTGAACCCACACCCCCTGCAGTGGAAAGCGCGGAGTCTTAACCGCTGGACAGCCAGGGAAGTCCCTGAAACCAGCGTTTCAAGAAATTCGATGCAAAAGTGTTCACTGACCTCGAGTTCTACTTCACAAAAACTTTGTTCAGGAGATGGTGTAAATTAAAAAAAAAAAAATCACTATGTCCCTTTCAAATCAAAATGACAGCATCTTATTTACGAAATGAAGAGGCTCATCTTTAACTCGGATGTTCAGAGATAGAGCCATCACATCACAGCAGCCTCTGTAGCCAGGTCCGTCGCACCAGGGCCGTTCAAGCACAACATGCTCATTCGTTCTTTTGATCTATCAACACAAAATGCTGAGCAGTGCAGAATGGCGACGTGAATATGGTGGCGAGAACAGGGAACTAACACGCCAGATCTATATCCACCTCCGTAGCTGCCCTTAGAGCCTCTTTAGATTCTGATGCTGTCTCCAGAAGGAACTGAGAGGCATAGACTGACAGTACTGAAAGACCAGATCCATCACACAATTTTAAACCTTCAGCCTGTCACCCGACCACACCTCCTGTAGTGCGCAATGAATTCCCGTGTCTATAAATCCTGTCGTCACTTTGCGAATCCTGTATTCTATTTTCTCCACCACAATCTATATATTTGTTCTTCTGCAACTTCTTTAGCCTGTTTTTACATTTCTTCCTCTTCATCTTTTCAATACATTTAAAGACCTCAACGAGTGGAACCTGCCCGGCCTTCCCTGGGACCTTGGGCAAGTCACTCTAACCCACGGGCGCTTAGTTTCAGAGTTGAGAGCAAGGCCAAAAGCACCAAATGAGACCTTCAGGGGTTCATCATGCTGATAAGAGACACAACCCACAACCGAGATGAAATTCACACAGATAACACTAGGTCAAAATATCAAAAGTACGAATTGTAGGGACGGTAAGGGTCCTTCAGTCGTTCTGGAAGACTTGTCCTACCATTCTTTCACCATTTTTTTTTTTTTTTTTTGGTCTTTTCAAGTAAGAAAGTACGTTTTTTAAAAATTTTATTGAAGTATAGTTGATTTATAATGTGTTAATTTCTGCTGCACAGCAAAGGGATTCAGTTATGCGTATATATATTTTTTCATATTCTTTTCCATTCTTGGTTTATCACAGGATACTGAATATAGTTCCTTGTGCTATACAGTAGGACCTCGTTGTTTATCTATCCTATATATAACAGTTTGCATCTGCTAATCCCAAACTCCCAATCCTTCCCTCCCCAACTCCCTGCCCCTTGGGAACCACAAGTCTGTTCTCAATGTCTGTTTTCACCATTTCTGTAACTTCAGGTTCATTGCCCTACAGGAGATGCAGCGCATGCACACACACACACACACACACACACACACACACACACACACACACAGAGGCACAGTCGTCCCAGTGTTAGAGGGGCAGGTTGGGTTCTCGGGGAAGCAGACTGCCTTGTGTTCAGGATGCTTATTAGGAAGGACTTCTGGGATCACCAGATGTGGAAGAGAGAGGAAGGGGCCTCAGGCTACCCCAGGGGAGCTCTGGAGCTGGACCAGCCTTGCAGAATTGTCCCCTGTTGGGCCCAAAGGCAGGCCTCTCTACCTCCATGTTGATCAGTTGATGGGCTGCCTCCAGGACGCTGGGACCCGGGGCTGGGCAGCTCTCGGCAGCCGAAGCATTTCCTGAAGGGGCTGACAGCTGAAGGGTGTCCACTGACAACACCCCCAGAAGCCGGGGCAACTCGTCCCTCCCTCTGTGAAGGGACATGACAGGTGTATCTCCATGCCCACCAGCCCCATCCATCTTGAGCTTTCATATCCAACATCCTTCTATGCATAAACGTCTGGCACCAATAGACTCTACTGAAGAGAAACCTTTGGAAATTGGCTGACATTAACAAGAGAAGGATAACGAGTCCCACCAGCCAGACTTCACGTCGCACACATTTTATTTACGATTAGAAAGTTTGTTTTTGTACTCAGGAAAGGGTAAGCAAGACTTTTACGAGGCTGTGGTGCAGAAGCAAAAGTGCTTATCTAAGCGATGACTTGAATCCTGTTTATCAGCACTACTGCCTTTGACCCGCAGCCAGCCTCAAACCCTGCCCCCTGGGATGGTCCCTCCTCCGAAGCCCGAAGCCCGCCCACTCACTGGTTCCCACCCCTGCTGAGCGGTCTGTGAGATTCCACGAAAGAAAGGAAAGTCCTTCGCAAGCAGCGGCTGGGCTGTGGAGCCCGGGGAAGCCAATGAGGCGGGCTCAGGATTCAGTCTCCCCGAGAGATCCAAAGAGATGAGGGACAAAAATCCCACACGAGGGGGCTTTGGCGGCAGCGGCAAAGCCTCCTGGATGAGGGGGTTCCCCCTGGGTGGCCACATGAGGCTCAGCCCTTTCTGCGGGCCACGTGTGGCTGATCTGGAGAAGCCAGCACAGAGTTCACAGTGGCAAGAGGGATGCAAGGCCTCACTGGAGAGCCGGCTCTAAGAACGTGGGGCTCTTTCTCACCAGCATTTATCACTCTGGGAAGAACTCCAAGCCCAAGCTTGAGAAAGGCATTTTCCCTCTGGTCAGAACCCAGCCTGCGTCCTGCGCCGAAGCAGAGTGGTGGGCTGGAGGCTGGGCCAGCCAGCAGGTAGCCAGGGTCACACCCTTCTCATACCTTCGGTTTCCACAGCCAATCTCAGCAATGTCTGCTAACTCCCCTCCTATCGGTGAGAAAATGAATAATCACAGATAGGGCAGCATTGGGATTCTGGAACAAGTACTTGTGACACACCCCCTTCTAGAGTCTCAAGTCCTAGGTAGGAGGTCGGCTTTAAGCAGGAGAAAGGCGAGTTTCTACTCTACAGAACATTCAGGAAAAGCTCTGCTTGCATCGCCCCCAACCCACTCCCCCCGTGTCAGGAGAATCTAGATGAGTTTGGCAAACACGTCCCCATTCTCACAGCCACGGAGCTGTCCACGTGGAGAGGAGGAATTCCCAGACCAGGGTCTCAAAGTTTCATGGGACAATCTGGGCACACCTATGGGGTCAGAGCTACGGTCCCCCACGTGTGAAAGGCTTAGGGGTAAAAGAAAGCAGTTCCCTTGGGTCGTGGAACTGCTCTCCCAGCAACGCCCCCCCACCGGGAGGAAGTAGTGGGAGCTGCCCTACTGCCGACATTCCTGCTGCTCTTGACTCTCTGCCAGCCTCGTCCTGGCCACCTTTGGAGCAGAGAGGAAGTGCCCTTCACGTCTGGTCTCCTTCCTGGCCAGCACACTTTGAGACATTCCCTCTGGAGGCCCTCTGATTTCAGAAAGCACCTCAGATCCGGAGAGCCTAGGATCCTGAAACCCACTGTCTTCCTGTGACTGTCCGGGAGGGCGGGAACAGGGGGACGGCTGGGCAATGGGTCTGCACGGCCTCTGAGAGCAGTCCAACAAGAGGCAGCGCTGTGAGATGAAACAAGAACGAGCAGGGCAGGTTCCGCCACCAACTCAGGTGGAGGACTTCAGCAACTCAACTCTCTGCGTCTCAGTTTCCTCGTCTGAAAAACAAGGATAACTAGTAGCACCAAGGCTGTTGTGAAGACATTTAATAGGCGTAAAGTACATAATAAGTATCCAACACGTAAAACTGGCTGAGAGTTTAAGATGCTGTAATGCCCTTGACATTCCCCTGGCCTAAGGGACAAAGCACACAGGCTGGGACCTGGGACACTTTGCTGCAGTGCTTCCACCTGGACAAACATCTCCTCAAGCAACAGAAGAGGAGGAAACTATAAGGGACTAAAAATAAGTGCACGCATGCGCAGTTGGGACAAATTAGGAACAATAAGATACAAAAAGGTCAAAACCCAACTGCCACTTCTGGGGTGCCGGAGCAAAAGCAGGGTCCTGTGCATGATCCTCGCACACAGCACCACCAAGTGTGTGGGCAGACCACCTAAGTCACCTGTCTGGCCTGAGCCCTGTATCCACCGCTATCCTCATCCCACTTAAGGGACCAGCTCACCCCTCTTCGGGGATCCAGCAATGGAAGCTGTTACTTGTTTTCCCTCGCTCAGGCTGCAGCACAAGTCCCAGTAAAGCCTTGCCTCCTCTGGCCTCTTATCAATTTCTATTGATCAATGAGTCCCAGGTCGGTATCACAAATAAGTGACAACTGTCTCTTTCAACTCCCCTCGGGGCACTTCCACCCAAATGTTGAGCCTGAGTTTACTCTCTGTTCCTGGGCCTTATCTCCCCTGACAAACTGCCTTCTCTTGGACAGACTCAAGAGGCCTGCAAGAAATCACCCCGCACTACGGGAAAGGTGAAAAATAAACTTAGGACATTGCCCGCTGTCATGGCTGCTGTGACCCAAGGCAATGCTCAGAAGGGCGAGCCTAGGCGGCTCATCCTTCCATCCCGGCACTGATGTCGGCCAGCCGGGCTGACTTCCCCCTTGGCCGGCCGCCACTTCCTCTCCGTTTCCTGCCCATTCATCCGAAGATGGGAGGCCCCGGAGGAGGAGCCGGACCGCTTCTCGGAAGGGGCGCCCCGCCTTCGCCCTGCTTCCTGGGCTGGGCTGGGGGACCGGGGACTGGCCTGCGGGGCCGAGGCCTCCGGCCCGAGTCCTGAGAAGGGCCGCTGCGGGCGGCCACCACCCCAAGCTCGTGCATCACCTGCGCCACTCCACGCGCGTCTGCACCGCCGCCGCCCCCGCCCCCGCCCCCCGCCCCCGCCCCCGCCCCCGCCCCCGCCCCTGCCCCTGCCCCTGCCCCTAGCGCCGGGAAGCCAGCGCGAGGCCCCGCCCACCACCAGGCTCCGCCTCCGCGAGGCTGCGCAGAAAGCACCAGAGCGGGGGAACGCGCATCCTCAGACCCTGACCCTAAGGCTCGGCGTCTGATTGGTCGACCGTCTCAGCGAGCCAAGGAGGGATGCGCCTGTTCAGGCACGAGAGGCGGAGCCTTCAGCACAGGGCCCGCACACTCCGAGGCGTAAAACAGGGTGAGAAGCCTCTGGGAAAGCGCTAAGTGGGCTCCTGGGCGCAAAACGTGCCTTTGTACTTGAGCCCTTTCTCCACACCAAGGCCAGTGTCATCCTAACACACGTATTGGCTTATTTGTTGCCTCTGAGTAAAACCCTTCCCTGTTCCATTAAAGATGTTTAAAAAAAAAAAAACCTTTTCCTGGCAAGTTATAACTTGTGGTCTAGTCACGCATGGGAGTACTATACATCTTTTTTTTTTAGTGTATGACTCAAATATTATATACCTATATACTTTTTTGTAAAAAAAATAAATTCCTATCTTTTTTTTTTTTTTATAAATTCACGTTCTTTTATTTATTTATTTATTTATTTATGACTGTGTTGAGTCTTCGTTTCTGTGCGAGGGCTTTCTCTAGTTGCGGCAAGCGGGGACCACTCTTCATCGCGGTGCGCGGGCCTCTCACCATCGCGGCCTCTCTTGTTGCGGAGCACAGGCTCCAGACGCGCAGGCTCAGTAGTTGTGGCTCACGGGCCCAGTTGCTCCGCGGCATGTGGGAGCCCCCCAGACCAGGGCTCGAACCCGTGTCCCCTGCATTGGCAGGCAGACTCTCAACCACTGCGCCACCAGGGAGGACCCCTATATACTTTTAAAAAAATTATTTATTAGGGACTTCCCTGGTGGCGCAGTGGTTAAGAATCTGCCTGCCAATGCAGGGAACACGGGTTCGATCCCTGGTCCGGGAGGATCCCATATGCCACGGAGCAACTAAGCCCATGTGCCACAACTACTGAGTCCACATGCCACAACTACTGAATCCCACGCGCCTGGAGCCCGTGTTCTGCAACAAGAGAAGCCACCGCAATGAGAAGCCCGCGCACTGCAACGAAGAGTAACCCCCACTCGCCGCAACTAGAGAAAGCCCAGGCGCAGCAATGAAGACCCAACGCAGCCAATAAAATAAACAAATAAATGAATAAAAAATATTTTAAAATTACTTTTTAACTGTAAATATGTCCCAAGTATCATATTAAATATGATAGTATTATACTAAAAAAAGTATTTGTTGTTTTTCCAAAATTCCAAATTTCACCAGGTGTCTTGAATTTTATCTAGCAACCTTATTTATAATCATGTGTTGATCATTGTGACCACGTGGTGGACGTGGCCACGGAGCCCTGTGCTCCACGAGGGCAAGCACCTATCAGCTTCTCCGCCTCATTTGTCCGGCGCTCAGCAGGGTCTGGCCAAAGAAAGTGCCTGTGGTAGGCTGAATAAGCCCCGCCCCGTCCCCCCGCCCCGCAAAGATGTCCGTCCTAATGCCTGGAACCTGTGAATATTTTCCAGACTTTGCTGATGGGATTAAATTAAAGATCTTGAGATGAGGATGATCCTGGATTCCCCCTGGCAAACCCAATTCGTCACAAGATCCTTGAGAGAGAGACAGAGACAGAGAGACAGAGACAGAGACTGAAGACTCATCAGAGAGAGAAGATGATATGATGCCCGAAGCAGTAGAAAAGGCCACGTGATGTGGGGCCGTGAACCAAGGGCTGCGGGCGCCTCGAGAAGCTGGAAAAGGCAAGGAAATGGATTCTCCCTCAGAGCCTCCAGAAGGAGCTTGGATGGCCTTGCGGAAACCTTGATTTTAGCCCAGTAATACGGACTTCCAACTCCTGACCTCCAGAACTGTAAGATCATAAATCTGTGTTCTTTGTGGTGACTTATTACAGCAGCAATAGGAAGTTCATACAATGCCCCACAAATATTTGCTGAGTGAGTGAAGGAACGGATGAAAGAATGCAAAAGGCAGCTTTGGAACACGGCACGGGTCAGAGCCAGCAGCGTGAGGACAGTGATGTGGCCTCCCGTGTGTCACCAGTCATGAGGCCCTTGGTCCGTGAAGTTATCCCAGGGCCTCGGTGTCCTGATCTATAGCACGGGGTCACTCCTGTGAGCCCCGAGGACTGTAAGGAGTACGGAGGTGGCTGGAACATCGTCGCGAAGCATGGAGCGGGAACCCAAAATGTTCCCCTCGGCTCCAGGCAACCATCGCAGCATCCTTTCTGGGGCCACCTGCTCCATCACCTGCCAGGACCCTGTTCTAAGATCTCTAATCCTTTCACTCACAGTTTTACAGTAACTCTGTTGTGGTTATTACCCCGTTTTCCTGAAGGAGGTGGCTGAGGCACAGAGAGGTGGAGTCACTACCCCACGGTTAAGCCCAGCTGTTAAGCTGTAAAGTGTGGATGGAGATGAAACCATCAGGGAATGAGCCTCAGATGGGTCCCGCTCCTGCCCTGGGTTCTCTGTGCCTCGGCTTCTCCTCACCAAGCAGATGTTCCTCTTGGGGACATGAGAGCCCCCAGCCAAAGAGTGTGGAGCTCAAGATCCACTCTCCGCAGAGCAGACGTGTCACAACCCTGAAAGGAGGTGAAAGGTGAGTCTGGGGAGCCCCACCCTGTTCTGGAGGTGGAATTCTGATGTAGTATGTCACGGATTCCGAGAGGCCAGAAGGTCTGGCTCACCTGGGCCCTTGAGAGGCCCCTCCCCCCGCAACCAGGAAACATAGGGGTCTCCCCCTTCCAGGTCTGCCCCAAGGGAAACCCCCCACTCCTGCGGGCTGTGTGTCCTTGTCTACCCTTTTTGATCCAGGCAAGCCTTGGGTCAGCCAGGAGGAGGAGAGGCGGACGGCCAGCCTGGGTGGAGGAATCCCCAAACCGGCTAAAAATAGCGGTGGAATTTATTCCAACACCTTCCCAAAATAGAAACCAGCCTCCCCGCCCAACAAAAGGCCCGGGCAGCTAGAGAAGGGGGTGGGGTTTCGGGAAAGGTGGCCTCGGGCCACCCCTCCCCGCCCCCAGGTCCTTTCTCCCCAACCGTCCACCCCAGGGCTGGCTGTGCGCAGAAGGGCAGCGGGGTGATCCGGCCACCCAGGTGGGTCGGGACGACCAGGAGGGGGAAGGGACCTTGGAAAGTGGAGTCCCTTCCCCCTCCTCACTGCCCTGGCCCGAGGGCTGCTGACCCGGGAACTGGGAGGGCCAGAGCCACGTGGGCTAAAAATAGCCCTCGCCTCCTCCCAGGCTATTTTTAAGGTCCATTCGCCCTGGCCTCAGCACTAAGGCAGCCAGCCGGTGGGCACACCCCGCCGGGCAGCCCGGGCTCAGACGCGGGCACCGCCTCTGGCCACCGCAGGGGCCAGGGCTGGAGACAGACCAACAGGGTAGACAGATCTGGCTTGAGTGCCCGACTTGCTGGGTGGCGCCAGGGCAACCCAGGCCCTCTCTGAGCCCGCTTGCTGCGGAAGAGAGAGGAAAACGACCACGTAGGGGGTCCGGACCCCAGAAGGCGCTGCGCAAAGGGGGCTTCCAGCCCTGGCCCCTCACTCGGGACTGGGTGACTACTCTCTGAGAACCCCGATATGAGGACTGAGCAACGGCCTATGCGCCAGGCATGCAAGCCTCACAGATGAGGGCCCGCGGGCCTCAGTTTCCGCATCTGGGAATTGGGGACATTGGCAGCGCCTGGCTCAGGGCCGAGCAGGTACAAAGCGCACCGCACGTGTCGGCAGCCTGAGTCACTTTCATTTCTCCGGTTTCCCGCTCCCGCCCACCCACCCTGGCCCTCCCCGCCCAGGCCGGCTCCAGAAACGCTGGGGCTGATGTCATCCCAGCCGCGTCCAGCCTCCCCGCGCGGCCGACTCAGGCCGGCGCCGCCGTCACAGGCGTTCCTGCGCCAGGGAATCCCGGCCCCCGCACGGGGGGCCCAGTGGAAACCCGTGACGCCAGCGCCCGCCGTCGCCGGTTTTCCGGCCGCGGCGGCGGGGCGGGGCGGGGCGGGGCGGGGCGGGGCGTGCTCCCGCGGCCCCCCACGCCCAACGCCGGCCCCGGGAGCGAGCGTGCACGCTCCGCGCGCGCACGCTCCCCGAGCGCCGAGTGCCCAGGCGCCCGCAGGGATACGCACTTGCGCGCCTGGGGGGGGGGGGTGCGGGCGTGCACAAGTTCACGGACGCGATCGCGCGTGGAAGGCACCGTGGGCCTGCGTGCGGGGCCCCGGCTGGCTCTAGGGAGGGCATGTCTGTGATATGCCCAGCCTGGACACACGCACGCACACGCACGCACACTGGTGGGTGCCGGTGGCCTGTGGGCGTGGGGCCGCGGCGATGACTCTGGGCCTGTTCACCGTCTCCCCGCCAGTCTGGGAGCTAATTACTGTCAGGACGAGACGGCTTGGCTGGAAAGATGAACAAATCGCAATGTGTCTGCAGCACGTCTGCGTCTGCAGGCCCCATCAGTGTCTGTTCCGGGGGTGTGGGGCGTGACAACCGCGCTGCTTGCTGCGTGCACCGTGGGGAGCCTTGGGCGTGTGCGTGGGTCCTGGCGGGCCTCAGGTGGGTGGTAGGGGCAAAAGCTGTGTGTGTGTGTGTGTGTGTGTGTGTGTGTGTGTGTGAGATCTGTGGAAGGGTTTACTCTCCTTATGTATAAAATGCGTTAATTATAGTACCTCCTTGATTATGAGGACTAAATCAGTTAATAGATGTGAGGTGTTCATGCACCATGGAACCCAGTAAACCCCATTCCTAGGTATTATCCGAGAGAAATGAAAACGTAGGTGCACACCCAGACCCCACCATGAATGTTTGCAGCAGCTTTATTCCTAATCACCAGAAACTGCAAATAACCCAGCTATCCATCCCCAGGTGAACAGGTAAACTGAGGTCAGGCCATACCATGCAATAAGTAGTCAGCAATAAAGAGGAACCAACTAACTTTGAAATATTGACACTCAGAGAAGCCAGACACAGAAGGCTACACAGGGTGTGATTCCATTGATGGGAAACGTGCAGAACAGGCCGATCCACAGAGAGTGGGTTCCTGGTTGTCAGGGGCTGGGGAAGGGGGTGGGGAGTGACTGCTTATAGGGCAGGGCTTGTTTTGGGGGGTGATAAAAATATTTTGGAATTAGAGATGTTGGTTGCACAAGTCTGAATACACTAAAAACCACTGAATTATACCTTTCAAAGGAGTGAGTTTTATGGTATGTGAATTGTATCTTTTTTTTTTAAGGAATAAACTGCTTCCACATGCAATAAAGTCTATGCGTCTCAGCTGCTCTGTGCTGAGTTCAAGGACCAGACTCAGAAGGCCAGGTACTGTGTGATCCTACTTATGTGACTTCCTGAAAAAAGCCAAACCGTTGGGACAGAGCAGATGGGTGGTGGCAGCGGCTGGTAGTGGGGGAGGGGATTGACTACACAAAGGGGCAGGAAGGGACACCTGGATGGTGGCCTGCTCTCAGTCTTGATTGTTAAGGGTTACACAACTGTGTGCATTCGTCAGGACTCACCAAATTGTACACCTAAAAAGTATGAACTTGCTGTTTGTGAATTAGACCGAATTAGACCGCTATACCTCTGGCTTCAAAAAAAAAAGTAAGGTGTTTAGAAAAGTGTTCAGTACTTAGTAAAGCAACAGTAGACACTAGCTGTTACTATTATGGCCGGTGGTGGTGGTGGTGTGTGTGTGTGTGTGTGCGCGCGCACGTGCAAGTAGCCCCAAACCCGTGAAACTAGATCCCCGAATATGAAACTTGGATTCTGGGGACACCTGGAGCCCCTCTCCAATACACACACACACACATCTGTGAGCACACACACAACACACAAACACATAAGCACATACATACAAAAATACATGTGCACAGGGACTTCCCCGGCGGTCCAGTGGTTAAGACTCTGCGCTTCAGCTGCAGGGGGCACAGGTTCAATCCCTGGTCAGGGAACAAGGATTCCGCATGGGGGGCTGGGAAAGCATGTGCATAGAAGCACACACAAAACACATCCACACGAACACATGCACACACACTTATAAATACACATAGAAACACACGTGTTTACATACACAAATACATGTGCATGCACACACAGGAACCCACAAAAACATGCACACACACCTACACAAATACCCATGTACACACAATTACAAAAAACAAACACGCATGCACACTCATACACACAAAAACATCCACACAAATGCATGTCACCTACACATACACACAGGCCAAACACACAGAGGCGCACACACACACACACACTCCAGCAGGGCAGGAGCCGCAGGAGCCCCATCTGGAAGCTGGGCTGGGAGCCTCTGGGACAGGACAGGAACAGGACGTGTGTCTGTGTGTTCCAGATTGGGTCGCTGGGAGCTGTGTGTGTGTGTCTGCCGAGGTGGGCGTTTCTGGGCCGCCAGCCTCACTCTCTGTCTCCAGGACACAGACAGGCCCCCTCCCCCCACAGGCCTCCTCCCCCCGGCTGGCCCCCACCTTCCTGTCCCCACCCTGGCTGCAGGCCGTGGGAACCTACTGTTTGGGCTTCAAGAGTATGAGAAAGAAGAGGGCCCCGGCCAGGGCGTCTGCTTCTCACAGTCCCCCACCCTTCTGGGCCTCAGTTTGCTAGGCTGTAAAATGGAAGGATGGTTTCTGGGGGTGTCTAGGAGCCGCCTCTCCAAGCCCCCCGTCCTGCACAGCTGTGACCCCGCCAACTCTGGCTGCATGTTGGTCTGAAGCCTTCTGCAGAAATAGCCTAAGACTGAGGAGAAGCTCAAACGGAAATCCCAGGCCACAGGGCCACCTGGTAACAGAAGTTCAGAGGGTCGGGGGCGGAGTTCATTGCACCCTGAGGAGCCCCTCCAAACCCAGCTGTGGACACCCAGTGGCCTTGGGAGGGGAGGCCAGGAGCCGGGTGGCGGGTGGAGAGCCCAGGCAGAGAAGAGGGGAAATTGTGTGCACAGGAATGTGTGCTTATCCTCAAGGCCTGTGTGTGCACACCTGACTCTGGTTTCTGCAGGTGAATGAATTAAGGTGGCCTCAGGGGTTTCCTGGTCAGTGCGCATGGTACCCACAGGTGTGTGCAGGTGTGACCTTGTTCACACCCCTGCATACATGCCTAGAATGTCTGTCCAAGGATCTTTCTGTTGTTCCCGGATGTGCAAGTGCCCAACACGTGGTGAACACTTGGCACGTAGTTGCAAATTGATGCGCCCACTTATTCACTGGTTCACTCCACAAATACTTAGCAAGAACCACCCACCTGGGTGCTAGAGACACACCAGGAGCCTAAGGGCGAACATGGACCCTGGGGCCATCGCCTGTGTTGTATGGTTAGTGCACAACCCACAAGGGCAAGCCTGTATGTGTGCACAGCTAACACACTGGTGCGTGCACTGCAGGGTTCACACACGCAGACACGGGGTGTGTGCGCGTCCCCAGTGGCTCCCATGCGGGCATGTGCAGGCTGGGCCCGGCTCCTCCTTGGCACTGCCCGCCGGCCTCACCCCTCTGCCGAGAGTGCCCGGGGCCGGGTGGGGCTGGGCAGGCCCGGAAACCTCTCGCAGCTGCTGTGCTCAGTTTCAGGGAAGCCACCCGCCGCCGGCGTGCTGCCCGCAGAGCCCACCTGCCTTTGCACCTGCCCCCTGGGCTTCCAGGAAAGCTCGGGGGAGGCCCTGCCCCCAGCCCTGCATGCCTGAGTCCACAGCCCAGACCCACCTGGTGGAGGGGGTGTGCAACCCGCTTCCTCTCGAACCTTCAGAGCCCCTCACAGCTGGGACCAGCAGAAGAGACTCAAGCAGAGGAGGGTCCCTCTCCAGGAGGGGAAACTGAGGCACACACAAAGGCTCCTTGCAGAGGGTCCCGGCTCTCAGTGGGTGCCCTCCACGCTGCTCCCACTCCAAATCTGCTGGCGTCAGGGGTCTGCACAGCAAACATTTGAACTTGGAAAGAGTTTGCAGTCCTGGTGACCACACATGGTGCTGGCCAGTGCAGGTGTGCTGGCCTGAGGGTTTTTATCTGCTGGTGGTACCTGCACAGACGCGGGTATCTGAGGGTACAGACGTCTCCACTAACGGGCATCGGTGAGCGTGCATGTACCTCTGTACAGAACGATGCGGGCACACGCTCAGGTGCCACACACGGGGGGTGTTTAATGTCAGCGTCTGCGTGCCCTGCGCGCTGGCACGCACGAAGGGATCCGCTCTCTGCAGGTGTTTGTAGGCAGGTGTGTCTGCACACAGTAGGCCTTGGCGCGCAGACAGGGGTCGGCCCACAGTAGCCTTTGCAGGGAGGAGAGGGGTCGGCCCTGCACGCAGATCAGACCCGGGCTGACCCAGTGGGCGTCTGCAGCCGGAGAGGAGCTCCCCACGGTAGGCCTCGTGCGCGCGGACCCGCGCCGCCGCGGCCGGCTCCCCCCACCCCCCGCGCCCGGCCGGGCAGGTCAGGCGGCTCCGGCGGGGCGTGGGGCGGCCGGCGGGGCAGGGAGGCTATTCCGGGCGCTGGCGCGGCGCCCGGGCCCTGCGCGCCAGGCCGCCCGGGGAAGGCGCCGCTCACAAAAGGAGGGTCTGTGCAGACGCCACGCCCTCGGCCCGGCCGCCCGCCGCCAGGGGCTGGGAGGGGGGAGACGCCGCCGGGGCCGCCGCCGGCCTGGACACCACCCCTCCACGCCGGGGCGGCCGCAGACAGCGCGCCTGGCGGGCACCGCAGGGAGGCTGGCACCGCGGGGCACGGGAGGGGGTCGGCGGCCGGCGATGGGGGCTCCGATCGCGCAAGGGCTGCGCGCCCAGGGCGCACCCTCAGGGGCGCCGGTGGGGGTCGGGACGTGGGCAAACGAGGGGGACAGTCCCCTGCATTTCGCGCACTCGGGGATTTCTGTCTCTCACACACCCGCCTCTGTCTCCAGTTACCCAATTTAAGGAACGAGGAAGCCGGGACTCCTGCCTGCTGGGGAGGGAGGGGCGTCTGGGGCCTGGGTCGGCGCCCCCCACCCCACCCCGTGTGGCTGGCGGGAGAGTGAGGTGGAGGGAAGGGGTAATAAGGGTCGCCCAGGCCCAGCGTTTTGCGAAGTGCTTTGGTGCATTATCTGTTTTCTCCTCGCCACGTGGGAGGGCAGTTAGACTTTCCCTTTTGCGGAGGGGGAAACTGAGTCAAGCTTGCGCGCGCCGGTAGCCGGTTTACCGCTGAGACTAGATTCGAATCCAAAGCTCCGCGGCTGCCCCTCCGCGTCTGGCCTGAACTCTGCCCCTCCGCCACCCTACCAGTCATCCCGGAGGCATTTATGGCGCAGCGGCACAAACGCCGCTCCGCGCCTGCACGCCGGCGATTGCGCGCTCACGCCTGGGGCGGGCGCGCGCACGTGTGCAAAAGGGTCTTCGGCTGCCCCGCGATGCCCCTCACCCCGCCGCAGCCCAGCACAGCCCCGGACCTTGGGAACCCGGCGCCCGGGAGCAGGGGGTGGGTGGGAACCAGGAGGAACAACAGGGCAGGAAAGAATGGGGAGGGGCTGCGAAGGGACCCCCCCACCCCGCCCTCCTCCAGATGCAGCTGTGTGTGTGTGTGTGTGTGTGTGTGTGTGTGTGTGTGTGTGTTTGCGTGCGCCCGCTACTCCCCGGGCATCCTCGGCGGGATTGTCACTCGGGTTGTGTGTCACTCTGGGTCTTTGGAGGTGGTCGCCGTGGGCCCCTGGGTATCTGTGTGCAAGGCTGTGGGTGACTGGCGAACTTGTCCATCTGGTGCCTCCCTCTCCACACTGGGGGGTGGGCTCGGGGGCGGCGGCAGGCAGGCCTCCCAGAATCTTTCGTGCACAACTCCAGGGGGCGTCATTCGCAGACTTCTCCCTTCCAGCAAAGACATGCTCCTCCAGCACTCCCCACCCGCCTGTGCCCAGGGAACCACTTCGACCCTGAAGATCTAGCCGGGAGGCCACTGTGGTCAGGGAGAGAAAAAAAAGAGCAGGTGAGGCAATGGGGGAACAGGGGTGGGGGAGCACCGCCGGCGAAGGGACCACAGGCTGGTTTGCAGAGGGAAGGGGAAAGCTGAGGGCAAGAGGGACAGGGCCAGGGGTCCCACCCTGACCCCGGGGAGTAAGCAGGGAAGCATTACGTAGAAGCCCGGCCCAACGCTTTTCCCAGAAAGCACGTGGTTTCCTTCTGCAGCTTCCTAGAATGGGAGAGCCCCAGCTCCGGCAGACGTGGGTACCCCCAGGGGCGCCATCTTACCTACTGAATGGGAGGAGCCAGAGGTGTGAAGCTGAGCTGGGGGCTCCCATGCACCCTGAGGTCTGAGAGCCACTCTTCCGAGATGCTAGCTACCCACATCTCCTTAGCCACCCGAGGGGACAAGCCCCAACACCACACAGCTGTCCTGGGGCCTTTCCTGGACCCACTGTGGGCAGGCAGGAAGTACCAGGGAGTCGAATCCCCCAGGAACAGCCTGGAACAGGGAAGGTGAGGTTGGTGGATAAATAAGTCCCGCCCACCACTTCCTCCCTGGCCCATGTGCGCTGGAGGCTGCGTAGTCCTTTATCTGTGTGCCTGAGGGCAGTGGGCCAGGCGTGTGTTTTCATTCATTCAGGGTTACTTGGGCCGCCACTGGGACTAAGTTGGGAAACCGGAGTAGACAAGACACAGAGAGGTGTCAGTTGCATGTGAGCCTAGGGGTCTCACGTGTCCACATGTGTGACTGGGAATTCAGGTTTGGGTAATATTGGGGGGTTATGGGTTGAATTGTGTCCCCTCGAAAGATGCGCAAGTCCCGACCCCCGGTACCTGAGAATGGGAACTAATCTGAAAATAGGATCATTGCAGATGATCAGGTTAAGATGAGGTCCTCAGGGTGGCCCTGATCCATCGTGACTGGTTTCCTTATAAGAAGGGGACATTTTTGGGGAATTCCCTGGCAGTCCAGTGGTTAGGACTTTGCGCTTTCACTGCCGAGGGCGCGGGTTCGATCCCTGGTCCGGGAACTAAGATCTCGCAAGCCACGTGGCACAGCCAAAAATTTAAAAAAATAAAATTTAAAAAGAAGGGGACATCTGGACACAGAGACACACATAGAAGGAGGAGATGTGAAGATACAGGAGAAAAACATCTACAAGGCAAGGAACACCTGAGGCCACCAGAAGCAAGGGAAGCCTGGAGAGATCCGCCCCACAGCCCCAGAAGGAACCAGCCTGGCTGACACCTTTTCTCAGATTTCTGGCCTCAGGAACTGGGAGCCAATAAATCATGCAATAATCATGGCACCCCAGTTGGTCAGGAGCTCTGGGTCCCAGGCTCACCCCGGGGACTCCAGGACCATGAGGCCCGGCTCCACGTGCATGTGAACTTCAGGGACGCCATGTAGCGACACAGATCCAACCACCCAAACACGTAGCCACGCAGTTTCAGAGACCGAGCCCTACTCACAGGGACACAGGCAGAGAGGCAGATGCTACCATGCACAGGTAGAAGGAATCAAATAAACAGTTGCATACCAACCAACCCTTCTGGAAGGCTCTCCCTTCTGTTCTAAGTGCCTTACATATCTTCACTCATTTAACGCTCAGGACGCCTGAGAGATGGGCACTCCGATTAGTATGCCCATTGTACAGATAAGGAAACTGAGCCCAAAGAGGTGAAGCAACTTGCCCAAGAGCGCAGGGCCGGCAGCCTCCACGCCAGGTTCCAGCTTCCCCGGAGAGGTGGTGTCACTGCGTCTGGCCAGGACCCAGCACTTGGCTGGTCAGTGTGTCCCTTAGGGACAAAACAGTCTGTTCCAGGGAAAGAGGTGACTGATGGGTCAATCTCTGGTTATATGTAACTCCGGATCCAGGCTTGAATCTTCGGGCCACAGCACTGAGGAAGTGCCAAGTGGGTCCCACGAGGGGCTTGGCCACGAGGGGCCTGGAGGCTGAGAAAAACACATTTCTCCCAACCCTCTTGAATCTGCAGCCTAACACAGGAGATGGATAAGGAGCGAAGGATGGCAGGATGAAGTTGTCATTCCAAACAGGGTGGGGCAGGGGAAGTGGGCAGAGCCAGGAGGCAGGCTCTCAGGGGTCTTATCTGGAGGGCTCCCTGAGGAGGACATCTGGGGTGAGGACAAGAGGGTGCTGGGTGTTAGCTTGCGGAAAGGGAGGGACGAAGGGTTCTGGGCATAGGTTAGAGGGCCAGGTGTGCAAGCAGCGTCTAGGCCCAGGGTGTGTGTGCCACGCCGCATGCCAGGGGTGGGGTGGGATGAGGGTGCGGTGCCTTCCCAGATCCTGGGCTACGGGGAAGCGCTAGTGCTGCTGGGATTCCAGGTACACACGCTGGGGCCCACAGACGCAGGGCGGGCACTATGAGTCCAAACTTTGGTAGTGACACACCCTGCAAAGTGGATGAGCCCCCAGATGTCACGCATGTGAGAAAAGCCAGACACAGAAGGCCACAGAGTGTGTGATTCCACCTGTATGAAACATCCAGAACAGGGAAATCCACAGAGATAGAGAGTGGATTCGTGGTTGTCAGGGGCTGGGAGAGGATGGGGGTGACTGCTCGTGGGGACAGGGCTTCTTTTTGGGGTGATGGAATGTTCTGGAACTAGATCGTGGTGATGATCGCACAACTGTGTGAATATACTAAAAACCACTGAATTATACTTTAAAGGGGGTGAATTTTATGATATGTGAATTATATCTCAAATACATATATACATATATATGTGTATGTGTGTATATATATATATATATATATATATATATATATATATATATATATATATATATATATATATATAAAGTTCTAACTCTGAATTACTACCTGTAAAAAGCAGAGAATAACAGTACCTACCTCGTGGGGTTGTTTTCAGAAGGATAAGAGATGGCAGGGCTGAGGGGCTGGCCCAGTGCAACGTCAGCTACTATCATATCACTTCTCCCAGTATCACTGCCCTATGTGACTGTCTCACTCCTGGCCCCCCAGCCCGGTCCCCAAGTCCAGGGGGACATTATAGGCTTCATGACTTGCTCACAAGGCCAGCCGCCTTTCCTGGGCAGGGAGGGTTCAAGGAAATAGCAGGAAGCGTACACACCATTGAGGCCTGGGGACAGGGAGCACATCTGTATTTACATATGTCAACAGGCGTGTGATTCTGTGGCCGTGTCCACTGTGGCGTGTGTGTGCACAAGCACACCTGGGGACAGACGCTCGACGGAGGCGGCGTGTTTAGGGGACAGACTTGGAAAGGGAGCTCAGAGAAGCCACTTGCCTAAGGGGATGGGGTGAAGCTGGAGTCTGAGCCCTCCACCCAGAAGTGCTGGGGGGACCCATGTGGGCAACAGTGTGTATGAGGTCTGGGGAGCTGTGTGTGTGTCCCCAGGTGTGCCTGCGTGTGTGTGTGTGTCTCAGGCCCGAGGGTGCAGGTGTGGATGGAGGTGAGCGTGGGTGCCCCGAGAGGAGAGCCATGCGTGCCCAGCTGGGGAATAGCGTCTTCCTGCACTGTCCTGCTCCTGGCACCCAGCCCCCAGCAGTGGCAGCCCCAGGGAGGGGGCACCTGCAGCAGTGACCGAACCTTTGTGACCTGTGGCCACTCCTCTCTGAACTCTGGCGGTGGGGAGGAGTGTATTGGGGTGCAGCCTGCCCCCTCTCCCTGTCCCCCTGGGTTTTCAAGACTCCTGACCAAGCCGTGGCTCCTCCAGTCTGGACCTCAGGCTCCTCTTCTGGAAAATGGGACAACGGCATCGTCCTCAGTGGTCAGTGGTCAAGTTAAGGGTGTCTGCGCCCAGCGACGACCGAATCAGCCGAGCTGCTGTGATTACCTCCTCCGAACAGCCGTTGGATTCTGGGTTAGGTCAGGAAGACTCAATGCTTTTATTAACGACAGCAACAACAACAGCAAGAGTAGTAATAACATTAATGAGAATAATGGGAGAACTGGTATCAGAACGTAAGAGCCGTGACCCTGCAAGTTCGCACGTTCGCGCGGTGGCAGCGGAGAGAGCTGGGGTTCGCCTCTCCTGGGAAGCCACGCCCCCTCTGAGAAGCCACGCCCCCTCTGCGTCGTCAGTTAACCCCTAACCCTAACCTGCAAAGTAAATGAGCCAAATACCGAAGTTGAAATCAAGACAGGGTCAGGAACGGTGCCCGCAGAGAGGCAAAGGGACAAATCGGCTAATCCTATCTTGATTTACAGTTTTGGTCCCCAAGGGATACTCTCTCTCTCTGTCTCTCTCTCTCTTTTTTTTTTTTGTTTGCATTCGAGTTAGAAATATATTGCTTGAAAATATTCTTTATCTTGCCCACCGAGTTTTTGGTCTCCTGCTGTCTTAAATTTTGCACGGAAGGCGTGCCCCGCTCGCCTCACCCTAGTCTCGGCTCTGCTAATTCGCAGGGTGGCTGTGAGAGGATTAAAGGAGATGCTTCTGGAAATGCAGGGGGACAGTAATAGTGCTGATAATAGTCTTCGTCGTAATAATGGCTAATCCTTTTTATACATTCTATGTCAGAGGAGCTAATCTAAGGAATATATGTTTCATTTAACCTCAACAATCTATGAGGTAGGTAGCATTATTATCCCTATTTTTCAGAAGGAGCAACTGAAGGCACAGAAAGGTTAAGGTACCAGCTCAGGGTCACACAGCTGGGGTCCCACCCATGCCCTGTATCTCCTTGGACCCCAGGGGCCTGGGGTCTTGCCCCCACTGCACAGAGGACTTAGGGAGGAGAGAGTCAGAGGTCATGCGGCCCTTTTGTCTGGCCAAGGTCAGGATGGGGACAGAGCAGCCCACACCCGCGGGCGGAGCCGGCGGGGAGCTTCTCCTGGGTGCCCCGCCTGCCTCCACAGGGGGAAGTCCAGGTCACCGCTGGAACAATGGGCCCAGCACTGTCCACCTCAGTCCTTCCCCACTGATGCCCCCCACTGAGGCCCCTCAGCCTCTGCTCCCCTTCCCCTCTCTGGGCCCCATCTCAGGGATCCTCCCCATCTCCCCCCTACCCCCTCGCAGTCCCTTCTCCACCCCTCTGGGCTTCAGTCCCCTCACTTCCCAACTCCAGCAGGATCCCCTCTCTCCCCTCAGACTCCTCCCTCCTCTCCTGGAGCTCAAGTCTCCTCACTCCCTTCCCCCCCCCACCCCTACAGGGATTCCTTCGGCCCTTCTCCCCCTCCCGCTCTGGGTTCCCCCTCGCCCCACCCCCATCCCTAAACCCCTCCTCTCCAAACTCCCACCTCCACCCCTCAGGGCTCCGGTCTCTCCACTTAGAATCTCCCCTCCCCCAAATCCCTGCAGAGATTCCTTCCAACCCCCCTTAGACCCGCTGAGTTCCCCTTTCCCCCCTCCACCCCGCGGGGCTCGGGTATCTCCTCTTAGAATCTCCCCTCCCCCACCCCCAGAGGTATTCCGCTCCCCGGGACTGGCGGGGGCGTTGTCCCTACTCCGGGCTGCATCTCAGTTTCCTCCCTCCCCACTCCGATCTCCCCTCAGGAGGGGTTCCCGCCCCTCCCCCCTCGTCTCCCTCTGGGATTTCCCCCTTTCTCCTTCCCTCCCCCGGCGGGGCTCCCCCCAGCCCCGTGACTCCCCGGGGGCCGTCGGGGTTTTCCTCACTCGCCCACGTGGGGCTCCGTGGAAAGGTCGCGGTCTACGGCTGGCCCCCGGGTTACCTCCCCACCCGGTTCCCACGCCCCGGGGTGCGGGGCAGAGGGGAGGGGGTGTTACACGGGCTCCGCGAGCCCACCCCGCAGACTCGGCACAGGAAGACTGAGGCCGGAGTTCGGGCTGGGCCGCGCTCCCAGTTCCCTGCCCCGGGCCGGGGGAGTCACCGCGCCTGCGAGTTAAGGGGAAAAGGAGGTGGCCGGCCAGGCCTCACAGTTTCGGTTTAGAGGCAAAACGCGGCAGCGTGCCAAGCCCAGCTGGGCCGGGAGCACGACTTCCCAGGGTATTTTTCTGCTTGTTGATTTTAGTTTGGGGAAAGAAAAAAAAATTCTTTTTTTCTTTAGTGCAGTGCAGAGGCCCACCCTGGGAGGGAGAAGGCCTGGGTGGGGGGTTGCTCTCTGGGGGATCCCCAAAACTCTTCCTGCAACGCCCAAGCCCAGGGGCAGCTCTGAGCTCCAAGCCCACCTCGCTGTGTGGTCGAGGTGGCCCCTTGACCTCTCTGGACCTGGGCTGCGGTGGCAGCCGGGCGGGCAGGGGCTGCAGCCAGCCCCCAGGGGTGCGTCTATACGTGCCCAGAGTTTGGGGTTGGCTCAGCGAGTAACAGCGGCGGCACGGCGGCCAGGTTTCGTAATAAACCGGTCTTTTAATTGCTCCGGGGCAGGAGGAGGGGAGAAGAAAAAAAAAAAGAGGCAAAGATTTGTTGGACTTGGGTGGCGCCGGCTGCAGAGAGAAGAGGCACTGTTTTTGCAAGGAGCCTGGAGCAGCTAACTCGGACTTCAGTAACACTTCCTGGTGAGCCTGCAGGAGGTGGCGTGGGCGGCGCCAGTGCTGTTGGAGCGCAGGGGAGGTGGAGGTCCTGGTCCCGCACTGAGGCCGGCGGTAAATACACAAGAACCCAGAAGCTTTAACAATTTATTACAAGGCCATCATAGTAGAAGTAAAAATATATGTATCTGTAAGCTTCCCATCTTTCTTTCACCGATTCAAGTAACAAGTGCAAGTAACAAAATAGATTGTCTGTTTAGTTTGCAGACTGGGAGTTCGCCGGTACAGAGCAACATCAGGCCCGGCTCCCAAGTCCCAAAGTACTGTTCTGGCCACAGGGTGCGGACCCTCGGCCCACCAAGGCCCGTCTGCACATGTCAGCTCTGGTCTCAAGGAGTGGGGGGGGTACTATCAGTCCCACCCCACCCCTGAAGTGTGGAGTCTAGGCCCTCCTGTGTGTGAGGGGACAGCTCCCCCACTCCAGCTTCTGCTCTGTCGCCAGGCCTGAGCTCCAGGGTCCCCTCTCCTGCTGGCCTGGGTCCCATCTTCTCCTCACACGGTGGCCGCTGCTGGCGCTGCTCCAGGCCCGCCGCCCTGGGGTGGCCACGCACTCCCTCTCCTGTCTTCAGCCTCCAACGATCCTGCCCCCGATGGTCTCATAGGTTGGGTTGTTTGGGGGGGTTCTGGGAGGGAGGGGGGATCAAATATTTATTTTATCGTGTTTTTTGGCAGCAACAGGTTCTGACGCCGGGCAGGGTCTCAGCGCTCCTGGAGGGGGATGTAGGGGACCCACTGGTTGTTCTCCCTGCTCTCTTCGCAGTAACTGGCAACCTCCACCAAGCCGTGGCTTTTCCAGGCGTCTGTATGAGGGTTCTGTGGGAAGGCGAGAAGACGGGGTTCAGTGGGAGCCCCAGGAGTGGCTGGGGAGTCCCCCTCTCCCAGAGCCCCTCTGGGGAAAGCAGGTTGGCTCAAAATAGCTCCCTGGGTGACTAAGGCCCCAAGACCCAGCCGGCTGCCCACGGGGACATGCCGAGCATGGCTGAGCGCTGAGCTGGTGCAGACCGGCCAGCTCGACTTTGTTGACAAACAAGGGGCCAGGTGCCGGGGTGGGGAGGGGGCGGGGCGGGGCCGAGGCCCAGCTCACCGTGACCAGGAGGCAGTGCAGGTCCCGGGCCTCGGTGGTGCCCTGGGTCTCGGCCGGCTCGCCCAGCAGCTGTGCCAGGCGCTGCATTCCTGACACCCGCACGATGTCAATGTCGTTGTCACAGCAAAAGGACTGGATGAGCGTGAAGTGGATCTGCAGGGCGATATCGTCCTCCTCCTCCTCGTCAATAGCCAGAAGGCACAGGACCACGCTGTCAGGGTCCCTGAGGAGCCAGAGTGGCATGGTGGGTCAGCTGGGGACTGGGGAGGGGCCACCGTTACGGCGGGGAGTTTGCAAAAGCAAAGAGAAACCGCAGGTGCGCAAGGGATCGCGTCTGCATGCAGATGGTGGGGGAGAAGACATTCGGTTCAAAGGATGGCGGGGTAAGGCAGGGGCATAGATGGGGTGACTGCCTGCAAATGATGCAGCACCGGGATACTGCAGCCTCCACCCCTCAAAAAAAAAAGCAGAAAGACCCTCGACCCACAGTAGGGACACTTGAGGGTGTCCCAGCCCCATGCAAGCGAAGGATGCAGCAGGGAGCGTGCAGAGCGGAGGAGGTCCCCACCCGCGCCCAGCCCGGGGCCGGGGTCTCACTCACACATTCATCAGCTTGGCCGACTCGTACACCCCCACGGTGAGGCGGTCCTGGCGCTGCGCAGCCACCAGCAGCTCCTCCACCGCGGCGCTCACAGTCTGCATCCTGGGGCCAAGGGAGACGGGGGTCAGCGCCGGGCCGGCCACGGGGCGCTCCGGTCCCCGCCCGGCCCGGCCGACCTCAGGCGGCGGGGGCCCCGCTACTTACTTCTGCGCCGCGTTGTCGCACGCCACGAGCTCTTCCAGGGTCATGTTGCAGTTATAATCCACAGTGGAAAACAGCCCCACGACAGTTCCAAGGGAGAAAATGCAAAGTCCGAGGCCGGAGAGCCCAAAGCCTTCCTACGGAGCCCAAGCGTTCGTCAAGACCTTCGCAAGGCAGCGAAATCCTCCCCAAATAAGGCGGAAAAAAATTGCAAGCGCCTCAGCAAGAATAATCCAGGCAGCTGCAAAGAAAAGCCTGACGTCCTCGGTTTCAGCGACCTTAGCGCGCGGCCACCGGCGCCGCCTTTTATAGACTTGTACAAACAGGGGCGTGGCCCCGGTGGCTCATCCGCCCCTCCTATTGGAGAAAAAACAAAGGCGAGAGAAACCCGCGCTGCGGTTGGCCGGCGGCGGGGAGGGGGCGGGGCGCCGTGAGGGGGCGCCCCACGTGGGGGCGAGAGCCGGGAGGAGGGCGCGGCGCGGCGCGGCGCGGCGCGGGGTGGGGCGGGGCGGGGCGGGGGGGGTGGGGGGAGCCGGGGGAGTTTGAGTGCCAGAAAAGAAAAAAAAAAAGCAGAAGTTTTCTCCTGATTTCCCGGCAGCCGCGCCGCGTTTCGGGGCGCGCGCGGGATTTCCAGCGCGCGAGGCGGCCTGGACTTTCGGGGGGGCCTGGAAACCCCGGAGAGTCCCCGGCCCGCGCCTTTCCAGGTTCTGCTGGGGTTTTGCAGGGAGAGGGAGTACGGTTTGCAGCCTGATCCTTTCTAGGTGGTGGTGGCGGGAGTCTCCCCAGGCTTCAGGGACCCCAGACCCTGGGTGGCTTTACTTTCTGGGCCTCTGTGTCCCTATCTGTCCAACGGGAATGCAGCGCTGGCCTCTTTGGATTGCAGTGAGTCCTAAATACAGTAAGGGGTGCACGGTAAGCGTTTAACAAGAGGTGGTGGTCGCTGGAGGCCGCCTCGAGGTACCCAGAAACGGGGGCTGCAAAGCCTAGGGCCGAGACCGGGCGCCCCATCCCCACCCGCCGCGAGTTTCAGGGTGGGGCGCGCGTGGGAGGCGCAGGTGGCTCGGCCTCGCGGGCTCCGCGCCCCCTGCAGGCGCCTCACGTTGCAAGGTCTGACCGCACGTCCGCCTCGCACCTGACCGTGGGGGGAAATCGAGGCCCGGGAGAAGCGAGGGGAACCGGTTCCTGCGTGCGTCGCGCGCTGCCACCTGGGCGCGCTTGCAGTGGTGGTCGCCGCCTTTATTTCCTCCCTCCGGAGCGGCCGCTGAATGTACCTAGCGCGCACTGGGCACCAGGCTCCCCGTATCACGGTTCATTTAACCCCCAAGGACGCGGGAAGCAGGGGCTACTCTCATCTGCAGGATGCAAAAGGGGAAACTGAGGCTTGGTGAGGCCTCCACTCCCCCAAGCCCCCGGTTAGTTCGTGTCGGAGCCACACGTGTGCGCCAGTCACAGCCGCACGCTGGGACGGCCGCCAGCCTCGCCATCTCCCCTGGAAAGCAGTTCACGAGCCAGGCGGGCAGGCCCGCGTGGGACTGGCTCCCACGGCCGAACGGGGGCTCCCGATGACTCACAGCTGCGCCCACTCCCCCGCCAGCCTGGGGTCTGGCCTCCGCCCGGCGGCTCAGTTCCCCCAGCTCCCGGGCTAGCTGTCCGGCTGACGCATCGCGCCGCCTCCGTGCCGCCCACCGTGGGGGCGCGAAATGTCCCGGGGGCTGCGGGGCGCAGCGGCGCCACCTGGTGGCCGCGCGAGGTCCCTGCGCCCGCAGCGCCGGAAGGGACAGACCGGCGGGGGCGGGGTGAGGAGGAGGAGGACTGGGACTGGGGTGGCAATTGCAATATTTTAAATACTCAATATTTTATATGTGAAACATGTATTTAATAACTTTATAGTTGCAATATTTTTTAAAAATCAACTAAACTACTGCCCAGGGGCGCCTGCTTTTGTTTTTTTGTTTTTTTAATTTGGTTGTGCTGGGTGTTAGTTGCAGCTCAAGGGCTCCTTAGTTGCGGCTCCAGGGCTCCCTAGTTGCCGCACGTGGTCTCCCCAGTTGCTGCATGCGAACTCTTAGCTGCAGCATGCACGTGGGATCCAGTTCCCTGACCAGGGATTGAATCCGGGCCCCCTGCATTGAGAGCGTGGAGACCCAGCCACTGCGCCACCAGGGAAGTCCCCTGGGTTTTTTTTAATGGTAAAATGTGCACGATATTCATCATTTCGATCACTTGTAAGTATACCGGTCAGTGGAATTAAATACATTCACGATGCTGGGTAACAATCATCGTGATCTTGACCCAAACCTTTTCTATCATCCCCAGAGTAAACTCTTGGGAATTAGACATGAATTGCCCCCAACTCCTGACACCCACCATTCTACTTTCTGTCTCTATAAATTTGATCCTTTAGGGACCTCCTATAAATGAAATCATACTGTATTCATCCTTTGGCGTGTTATTTTACTGAACATAATGTCCTCAAGGTTCATTGATATTGTTCATCCATGTGTGTGTCTGCGTGGCCTTCTTTTTTTTTTTTTTTAATTTTATTTATTTATTTATTTACTTACGGCTGTGTTGGGTCTTCGTTTGTGTGCGAGGGCTTTCTCCAGTTGCGGCAAGCGGGGGCCGCTCTTCATCGCGGTGCGCGGGCCTCTCAGTGTCGCGGCCTCTCTCGTTGCGGAGCACAGGCTCCAGACGCGCAGGCTCGGTAGTTGTGGCTCGCGGGCCCAGTTGCTCCGCGGCATGTGGGATCTTCCCAGACCAGGGCTCGAACCCGTGTCCCCTGCATTGGCAGGCAGAGTCTCAACCACTGCGCCACCAGGCAAGCCCTGCATTGCCTTCTTTTTGAGGCTGAATAGTATTAGACTGTAGGGAGGGGCCGCATTTAGTTTATCCATTCATCCGTTGATGGACACATGGGTTGTTTCCGCAGTTTGGCTGTTGTGGATGCCCGTTTTTGTCAACAAAGTTTTATTGGAACAAAGGGCAGGGTACAAGGTGAGGGGAGTGAGGTATTCACCTCAGACACAAATTTTAAGGGAATGCCACAAAACTCAGTCATCAATATAAACAGTATTATAGGGACTTCCCTGGCGGTCCAGTGGTTAGGACTCCTCGCTTCCACTGCAGGGTGCGCGGGTTTGATCCCTGGTCGGGGAACTAAGATACCACAAGCTGCATGGTGTGGCCAAAAAAAAAAAAAAGATATTTTTTATTTTAAAAATATATGCCAAAAAATCCCCACCCATGATGAGCAAAAATCAAGGTTTTATATACAGACACCATCTGACAGGATGAGGGGTGGAGGGCAGGGAGGTGAGTTATGCACATGCAAGGTCAGATCCTGTCTTTATTTGCAGTTTTGATCTTTTATTCATCATGGATTTTTTTGTATTGATTTTGACTTTTGAAAATATTGCATTAAAATATTTATCTTGAGGATTGAGTTCTGGGCACCCCCTTAAGTTTTGCTCCTAAGGTGAGTGCAGCCCTGAGAATGTCCCTGTCTGCTCCTAGGTGAGAGAGGTGACCCTGTTCACAGGGGAACCCTCACCACCCTCATGGAGAACATGTGAGTTGGCAACTTCCCCAGCCAGGAAACCGGGCATATCCGCTCCCGCCTTGCAAATGAGATCCCTTGTCTCTAGAATTGATAAACATAACAGCTTTAAAATTTAATTTTGCATTGCATTCAAGATACGCATAACAGCAAACTTTTCTTGAGCATTTACTACTACGTGCTCAGCCATTTGTAAGCAGTTTCTCCTTTGATGCCCATGAAGCAGCACTTGTGTGATGGTTGCAAGTTTACAGGGGGTGGAATAGAGACTCAGGAAGATGGTGCTGTTCATCCAAAGGCATGGAGCTCAGAGTTGTCCACGGATATTCCAAGATACTCCAGCTATTCCAAAAGGCTGGGGTTAGGACGGGATGTCTGGAGTCTAGAGGGAGAGAGAGGGAAATTGGGGGGCGCAAAATTTAAAGGGGAACCAAAACCTTGCTCATCAAGATAATCTTTTTCTCTCATTTTTTTATCAAGCTAGAAATCACATACCATAAAATCCACCTTTTAAAAAAATATTTATTTATTTATTTATTTATTTTTGGCTGCATTGGGCCCTTGTCGCTGCGCGCAGGTGCTCTCCAGTTGTGGCGAGCAGGGGCCACTCTTAGCCGCGGTGCGCGGGCCTCTCACTGCAGTGGCCTCCCCCGTTGCGGAGCACCAGCTCCAGGCACGCAGGCCTCAGTAGTTGTGGCACGCGGGCTCAGTAGCTGTGGCTTGCAGGCTCTAGAACGCAGGCTCAGTCGTTGTGGCACACAGGCCCAGTTGCTCTGCGGCACACGGGATCCTCCTGGACCAGGGCTCGAACCCGTGTCCCCTGCATTGGCAGGCGGACTCCCAACCACTGTGCCAACAGGGAAGTCCCAAATCCACCCTTTTAGAGGATCTAGTTCAGTGGGTTTCTGTAGAGTCACAAGTTTGTGCAACCATCACCACTAATCCAGAATGAGATAAATATATTTTTTCTTTTTCTTTTTTGGCTGAGCCATGTGACTGGTGGGATCTTAGTTCCCCAACCACGGACTGAACCTGGGCCCTCAGCAGTGAAAGCACAGAGTCCTAACCACTGGACCACCAGGGAATTCCCGAGGTAAATTTTTTTTAATGTGATAGTCTAAATCATAATGCACGCCAAAACACCCATGATGAACGGAATATTAAAATTTCCCATCAAGACAGGGTCAGTGACAGTCCCTTACCAAGCCATATTGGAGCCCCAGACGAAAGGAAAACAGTATGATTGATCCTGTCTTGATTTCAAATTTTGATAATGTAGTTGGCATGGAGTTTTTTGCATTTAAAAAATTTTTTTTAAATATTGCATTGAAATATGATTTTTCATTGTGACTGAGCTTTGGCCTCACCCTCATTCTGGCCCTGCTTCTTGGGACCCTGCCTTTAACCCCCACCCCAAGCAAACCTGGGAGACAGGAGTGATGTTACCAGTGGACAGAGGGGAAACCAAGTGTCTAGGAGGTTGGGGCATTGGTTTTGCCTTGGGGGGTGGATCAGGGTTCTCTCCCAGCATGGTGGCTGGAATGCTGCAGGGTTAGGAGTCCCAGGGCTGGGGAAGGACATTTGAGAGGTGAGTGCAGAGCTGGAGGCCCCTTTGCCTCATAGGAGGTGTTATGGACCAAAAGTTTATGTCCCCAAAATCCGTATGCTGAAGCCCTAACCCCCATGGGATGGTGTTTGGAGGCGGGGCCTTTGGGAGGGGATGAGGGTTAGGTGAGGTCGTGAGGGTGGGCCCCCCGGGTGGGCCCCCCCCCCCCGCCCCGCCCCGCCCCGCCCCCGGTAGGTTTCGTGTCCTTGTAAGGAGAGGAAGAGAGACCAGAGCTCTCTCTGCCATGTGGGGTCACAGTGAGACCAGGAAGCAGGCCCTCACCAGGAACTGGCCACACCGGCACCTTGATCGTGGGCCTCCCACTTCCAGGGCGGTGAGGAATCGTGTCTGTGGTTTAAGCCCCAGCCTGTGGTGTTCTGTTATGGTTACTCAAGCCAGCTAAGACAGGAGGGGTGTGAGGGGCAGGGATGAGGAGAACGGGGGCTCAGGGCAGGGGTCGGGGGTGACCAAGGAGACTTCTGAGTGCCTGGCTTTGAATCCCCTCCTGACCAGCTACATGAACTCGGGCAAGGCATCCCGCGCATGAGACCCCTGTGCCTCAGTTTCCCCCTCTGCAAAATGGAAATAATAGCGTTATCTAGGAATGTTCTGAGCACAAAATGCATTCAATCTTGTCCACACTTAGGAGAGGGCTCTGTGCGTGGTAACTGCCCTCTAAATGGGGGAATTAGGGACTTCCCTGGCAGTCCATTGGTTAAGACTCTGAGCTCCCAATGCGGGGGGCACAGGTTTGATTCCTAGTTGGGGGACTAAGATCCCGCATGCCACGTGGCATGGCCAAAAGATAAAATAAAATAAAAAACAAAACTTTAAAAATAAATAAATAAATAAATAAATAAATGGGGGATTCAGGCATTGATTGAAGGCCTAGTGGGTGCTGATTCAGCACTGGGGGGGTGGTAACGCAACTACTTCAGGTGGAGTGGTCAGGGTGGGCTTCTCTGGGGAGGTGACATGTAAGCTGAGACCTGAGTGATATAAAGAAACCAGACCGGGGAGGCTGTGAAGGGAGAGGGCTCTGGGCACAGCACATGCACAGGCCCTGAGGCGGGGCCACACCTGGCACATGCGAGGATCCCCGAGGAGTTCCGGATGGCTGGAGCAGAGTGACTGGGGGGAGGGGAGAGGAGATCAAGAAGGTGGGCCTTGGGGGCTGCAGGTGGGGTCTGGATTCGACCCGGGGTCAAAATAGCAAAGGAAGCCTTTGGCAAGCTTGAAGCAGGGGAGGGACTGGCCTCTGACATCATTTTTTGTTTGTTTGTTTGAAGATGAGCAAGACATGATTCCGGTCCCCAAGGAGAGGCTTCTGGGTGGAGATGAGTCATCATCTGACCTTCTAGACGTTGGGAAGACAGGATGGGCTGGGAGGAGGTGGAAACAACACACACCAGGTGACAGAGATGTCAAGGGCAAAGGTGAGGAGGTGGGGAGGCCGGGGTCACATCTGGGGATACCGAGGAGGACGGCGGTGGGGCAGGAGTGGGGGAAGCAGCCACAGCAGGAGGAGGCCGGGATGGCTGTGACTGTGACATCCGGGGGAAGGGCTTGGTAGGGGCATCTCTGCTCTGAGGTCAAGCTCGCCTGGTTCAAATCCCACTCCATCCCTCACAAGCTGTGTGTCCTTGGGTTGGTGACCTAACCTCTCTGAAACCCCCTCCTTTCCTGGGAAGATCAGGTTGTCGAAAGGCTTACAAAAACCCACGACTGAGACTGGGTTTGACCTGTAGAAAGTGCTCCGTACACCTCCTGTACAGCGCTTACCTTGAAAGCCACTTGAAGCCACGCCCTCCCTCCCCGGACGTCAGTGCCCCCCGATAGATAGCCGATAGCCGGCTCTCCCTGCAGTACCCAGAGGGCTCCCTCCAAAACCATCCGCTCACCCTCCAAACAAAGCCCCAGTGGAAACCCATTCCCGCTGTTCTCTGAACGTGCCCGCATGGTCTCACCCCAAGGCCTCTGCCCTTGCCAGTTCCTCTCCCTGAGCACCCTCCCCTGCCCGTGCCAGCTCGCCATGTCCCCCTCTCAGTGCCACTTCCCCTGGCCACCTGTGAAGCGTTCCACGCCCCCACCCACATTTCAACTCCCCCTTTTTTCCTTAGCACACAACGCCGTCTAACATACTATGCATATTCTTATTCATCCGAATCATTCCTTGCCTTCACTCAAATGTTGGCTTCACCAAACAGGAGTTGCCATCTGTTTTGCTTGGCATGGTGTTCCTAGTATACAGTAGGTGCTCAATAAATACGTTCTGGTTGAATGACTGAATGAGACCCCAGCAACAGGCTGGGAGGCTCGGCATTACATTAAAAGATGCATTTTGGGGAGTTCCCTGGTGGCCTAGTGGTTAGGATTCCGGGCTCTCACTGCCGTGGCCCAGGTTCAGTCCTTGGTTGGGAAACAGATCCCTCAAGCCGCACAGAGCGGCCAAAAAAATGCATTTTTTAAAAAAGGAAAAAGCATGATTCTCACGTGAATATCCAATCGATGTGCGTCAGAGATTGCATGGAACTTGTTAATAATGAAGGGACCTGTAAGATGTCTTCTAGGCCAGCCAGAGGCTGAAATGAATTTGTTTAGTCAATGCAAAATGATACAGGACACCACCTAGAGGGGTGGGATAGGGAGGGTGGGAGGGAGATGCAAGAGGGAGGACATATGGGGATATATGTATACGTATAGCTGATTCACTGTGTTATAAAGCAGAAAGTAACACACCATTGTAAAGCAATTATACTCCAACAAACATGTTAAAAAAAAACAACAACAAGGGACTTCCCTGGTGGCGCAGTGGTTAAGAATCCGCCTGCCAACGCAGGGGACACGGGTTCGAGCCCTGGTCCGGGAAGATCCCACATGCCGCGGAGCAACTAAGCCCGTGCGCCACAACTACTGAGCCTGCGCTCTGGAGCCCGCGAGCCACAACTACTGAAGCCCACGCACCGCAACGAAGAGTAGCCCCCGCTCACCGCAACTAGAGAAAGCCCGCGCGCAGCAATGAAGACCCAATGCAGCCAAAAATAAATTAAAAAAAAAAAACAACAAAAACAAAACAAAACAAAATGATACAGGACAATCATCATTTTTCCATCGGATAATTTACAGTTCTATGGATGCATGGAGTTTAGCCCATTATTTGCTTAGAAGACATGGTTCCCATAAGACAATCCCCACTTCAGACACCAGCTGTCAACTGGGGTCCCTGGGACCACCTTCACTTGGACCAGCTGGCTACAGATTTGGGGTCCCCATGCCTACCCTCGGGTTCCATAATTCACCAAAATGACTCAGAACTAGCAAAGTGCTCAGTGTACGGTTAGAGTGTAATAGTCTCCTAACCAACATGTTGGCAGGGCTGTTTCCTCCTGGAGGTTCTGAGGGGGAATCTGTTCCAGGCCCCTCCAGTGGCTGCCTGTGGTCCTTCGCTTGTGGACGCATCCCTCCAGCCCCTGCCTCCATCTTTACCTGGCCTTCTCACATGGCCTCACCTCTCTGTATCCAAATCTCCCTCTTCTTACAAGGACACCAGGCATTGGACGAGGGCCCACTCTGATCCAGGATGACCTCATCTTTTTTCTTTTTTTTAACGCGCCACCTAGCTTGTGGGGGATCTTAGTTCCTGGACCAGGGATCGAACCCGTGTCCCCTGCAGTGGAAGCGCAGAGTCCTAACTACTGGACCGCCCGGGAAGTCCCCAGGATGACTTCATCTTAACTGAACCAATTATACCTGCCAAGACCCAGTTTCCAAACAAGGTCCCATTGACAGGTTCCAGGTGGGGTGTGAATCTGGGGGGACACTATTCACCCCAATACAGACAGTGAAGATTTGGGGCTCCCAGATTGGAGGGGGACCAGACGTGCAGCCAGGTCAGCCACCAAGAGTGAAGGGCCGTGAGGCACCCTGCATGGGGTGCAGAAGGGGTCGGAGGTGGGACTAACTTCACACCCTCTCTCTTCCCCAATAACTAATCCATCAACTCTGGCCCCCAGACAGATCTCAGATCGATCCCCTGCTCCATCCCTCGGTGCACCACCAGCAAGCCCACCCCTAGTATTTTTGGGACCCATTACAAGAATTCAAGAGGGCTGCACAACCCATGGCTAAGGGCTCAACAATTACACACCAAGTAACACACTGCCGAACAAAATAGAACTATCCTCCCACCTGACAAAGGCTCCAGTGGATTAAAGATGGCAGCACCAGGACCACAGTGAGATACTGCTTCACACACACTGGGATGGTTACGGTCAAAAGACAGGTAATAACACATGTTGGGAGGATGTGGAGATACTGGAAGCCTCATGCACTGCTGGTCGGAATGAAAAATGGTGCAGCCACTTCCCTCCCCTTTATCTGGGCTGGCTCTGTGACAGCCTTGACCCATGCAGTGTGAGGGAGGTGACACTGCCAGCCATGTCCCTTAGCTTCAGGAGGACGGCAGGTACTGTCCTGCTCTCAGGGAGTTCTGAGATATCACATAGGAAGTTTGTGCTGCATCAGTGGGCCCTGGAGAGACCCTGAGGCTACACAGAAAGGGAGAGGGGCTGGCGAGGCACCAGACCGACCACAAAAGGAGCCCAGAGCCCCCAGCACCGTTGCCAGCTGGATACCACGCAGGGCCCCCTGTCAACCCCACATGGGACAGAAGAACCGTCCTGCTGAGCCCCACCTGCATTCCCAACCCACGAAATCATGAGACACAGTAAAGTTTGGGGGTAGTTTGTTACACAGCAACAGATTAGAATTGAAACCTGCAAAGCCTCCTGGCAAGTCCGGTTCACATTTAGAACTCTCAGACTCCTGGCAGTTCTGCCCTGGAATGTGGCAGTGTGGGCAGAGCTGGCCCCAAGCTGGTGGCCTGCTGCCTCTGTTTTGAGGGTCTCAAAATCCCAGGGTTGGTCCTGTATTGTGAAGGTCCTCACCTGCACACGGAGGGCACCTCAGCTCACAGATCCACACTCCCCACAAAACAGCTGCCCTCTGTCACCCCTGGGTCCTGGGAGTGTACAGACTGGGGGCACTGCCTGCCTTGGGGGGAGGCACCCGGGCTTGGAAACAGGGGATTCCTGAGTGCTGGGTACTGGAGCGAGGGCTGGAAAAGAAGGTGTGGGGAGAGGTCCAGAAAGGTGACAGGCAGGCTCTAAGTGAGGCACTGACCCCGGCCCAGGCCACTGCAGCCCCTCACCTCAGTGACTTCTCAACATCCTCTCCACCTGTGCTGGCCAGGCAACTACAGCAACCTGAGGCTACTGCGCCCTTGAAATGTAGCCAGAGCCACTGAATAACCGAATTTCGAATTGAATTTCATTTTAATTAATTAAAACCCACAAACAGAAATGGTGTAAAATACTTTTTCGTTAAAGACAACTTTATTGTTTCCTTAAACCACTGAAAATTTAGCACCCAATTTGTGATAGGCTGTGAGTATGAAAAACACACTGGATTTCAAAGACTTGGTGTGGAAAAAAGAATGGAAAATATCTCCTCAATAATTTGGTTAATGGAAAAGAATATGAAAAAGAGGGAATTCTCTGGGGGTCCAGTGGTTAGGAGTCAGCGCTTTCACTGCCGAGGGCCTGGGTTCGATACCTGGTCGGGGAACTAAGATCCCACAAGCCTCGCACTGCAGCCAAAAAAAAAAAAAAAGAATACATATATTTATAACTGAGGGACTTCCCTGGTGGCACAGTGGTTAAGAATCCGCCTGCCAATGCAGGGGACACGGGTTCGAGCCCTGGTCCGGGAAGATCCCACATGCCGTGGAGCAACTAAGCCCATGCACCACAACTACTGAGCCTACGCTCTAGAGCCCGCGAGCCACAACTACTGAGCAAGTGCGCCACAGCTACCGAAGCCCGCGCGCCTAGAGCCTGTGCCCGTCAACAAGAGAAGCCACCGCAGTGAGAAGCCCGCGCACCGCAACAAAGAGTAGCCCCCGCTTGCCGCAACTAGAGAAAGCCCATGCGCAGCAACGAAGACCCAACGCAGCCAAAATAAATAAATAAATAAAAATAAATTAATTATATAACTGAATCACTTTGCTGTACAGCAGAAATTAACACAACATTGTAAATTAACTATACTTCAATAAAATAAAAATAATTTGTGTATGTCGATTGCAATATTGGTTAGAATATTTTGGGTATGTCAGGTTAAGTAAAACACTAAAAATTAGGGACTTCCCTGGTGGTCCAGTGGTTAAGACTCCACGCTGCCAATGCAGGGGGCACGGGTTCCATCGCACATGCTGAGCGGGGCCAAAAGATTTAAAAAAAAAAAAATTGAGATATAATTGGCATATAACCTTGTGTAAGTTTCACGTGTTGATTTGATACATTTATATGTTGCAACGTGATTACCACTAGCAGTTAATACCTCTATAGGGTCACATGATTATTGAAAAATTATCGTTTCTTTTTTGTGGTGGAATATTCTGTTTCTATTGGAACCATGTTGTTCTACACAGCAGTCTGAGGGAGGTTGTTTTTTTCACTTTTGAAACACAAAATACATCAAACACACAAAGAGCATCTGTAATTTATGCGTGCAGCTAAGACTAGAGACATTCACAGCCGCCCAGCTTTCAAAACACAACCACTATGCTGACTTCTGGGTTAATCACGTCCCCACTTTTCCCTTCAATTCTCTAACATTTGTAGCACACGGAAATAACGTATCAGCTAGTTTAGCTGGGTTTCAAATTTTATAAAAACAGAAGCATACTGTAGATATTCTTCTGCACTTTGCTTTTTTTGCATGATCTTATGTTTGGGAGGTCATTCTGTGTGTTAATTTTCCACTGCTGTATAATATTCCACTGCGTGAGTCTACACAAAGGTATTGGTGTGTCCTTTCTTTTGTGTGTGTCCTTTTTTTATTTAAAAATTTTTTTTGTTGAACTACAGTTAATTGACAATGTTGTGTTAGTCCCAGGTGTACAGCAGAGTGATTCAGTTATACATACATATATTCTTTTTCAGATTCTTTTGCATTATAGGTTATTACAAGATACTGAGTATAGTTCCCATTGGCCTATATGGGGTATCTGGGCCATTTTCAGTTTTTGTTTCCCTATTACAACAAACAGTGAGGGTTTCAAAACCCAAATCAAATCCTCTCTTACATGATAAGGAACCAAGACAGCCCCTGGATAATGGCCAGCAAGGATGTGAATCCTTCCAAGATCAGTACAAATGCCCTTGGGAGTCGACCCTGCCCCAGGGAGCCTTGACTGCAGCATCATAAAGCCCGGAGCCAGCCCACCCAGCTAAGCCCCACCCAGCTTCCCAACTATGGAAACTGAGATAAGAAACATGAGTGGCTTTAAGCTACTGTGTTTTGTTACCCAGCACTAGATGACTAATACACGGGTGTTACATGTGTTTCCTTCTCTAATACTGTACTTGTCTCCACCCACTGGAAATTCTTATTCCTTGCCATGTCCACCATCCTGGAGTGTGATTTTGTGCTGGCTGGTCCCTCTCCCTGCAAGGCTTCTCCCCACCTGTTCACCTGGTTGGTCCCCTCCTTCTCTTCGAGTCCTTGCTCAAATGCCACCTTCTCCAAGAGGCCCACCCTGTTTAAAAATGCACCCCCTAGCTCACATGCTCCCAAGCCCCTCATCCTGCTTTTTGCACCTCCCCACCTTATTATATTCTAACATGCCATAAAATTCACTTATTCATTAGGTATCTGTTTCCTCTGTCTTCCTACTTCATCCTTGTCAGCTTCCTGAGCGCAGGGAACTTTGTTTTGGACATTGATACAGCCCCAGTGCCTGACAGGCGGAGATGTCAATCAATATTTGTTTGTTTTTTTGGCCACACCACGAGGCATCTGGAACTTCACTGACCAGGGATGGAACCCGTGCCCCCTGCAGTGGAAGCGGGGAGTCTTAACCACTGGACTACCAGGGAAGTCCCATTATTTGTTGATTTCATTATTCCGGAACCCATTTAACAAACAGCTGTCCCTCCGGCCCCAGCGCTCTCCTTGCCCCCAGATTTCAGTTGGGATTTCAGGGTTCCAGCCCCAGATTCCTGAGTTCTGATCCTAGATTCCAGGTTTAGCCTCCAGGCTTAGGAATTGGGGTTCCAGAACCCGCCCTCCTCCGGGCTCTGGAATCAGGGACCTCCAGATCCAGGGTCTGGAATCCCAGCTCCCCAAAACAGGCTCCCGAATCAGGGTGCCCAAAATTCAGGCTCTGGAATCTCTGCCCCCCACCCCCCACCCCCCAGATCCAGAATCCACAGCCCTCCAGATCCAGGCTCTGGAATGAGCCCTCCCCCACCCAGTCCAGACTCCAGAATCCGCGGTCCCTCAGATCCAGGCGCCGGAATTCAGGATCAAGGCTCGCGATCCGGGCTGGGAGCCAGCAGCCGTTCCGCGGAGATTTTGAAAAATCTGGCGCCAAACTCCGGCGCAGAGCTTGGGCGGCGGCGCAAAGGGGGAGCGATAGGGGAATGGGGAAGGGATGGGGGATGGGGGAGGGAGAGGGGACAGGGCTTGGCCGGAACTTCTCGGGCTCGGGGATTTCTCGCCCACCGCCCGCACCCTCCACCCCCAAAGCAGGCAGCAATTAGCCATTAACTTTTCTAGCGCCCTGGGATCAGAGGGTCGCGGCTTCGAACCCCGCTTCGTCCTGCCCCTGCTGGGGGTCCCGGGACAGGTCCCTGGATCGCCCCGTGCCTCAGTTTCCCGTCCTGGAAACGGGCCGAGCGCCACCCCTCCGCCGCCGCCGCCGCGTGTCGCGCCCGGGGAGCCCGCGGAGTGCCCAGGCCTCGGGCTCCGGCGTGGGGAGGGGGTCTGGCCGCAGCTGTCGCCGCCCCGCCCGTTCAGCGCCAAAATTTGAAAATTGCCAACGCTTCCCAAACTGAACAAGGGGAGTGGAAGCTCCGGCAGCACCCACGGGAAGCGCAGGGCTTTCTGGGAGTTGGAGTCCGGCCCCCGGGGGGGTCCCGCGGTTGGGGGGGGCGGAGGGCTCGGGGCACAGGTTAGGGCAGAGAGTAGGGGCGCAGCCGCGGGGAGGGGGGTTGGGGAGGATGGGGCGCGGGGAACAGCATTCCTGGCGGAGGGAACAGCACAGGCAAAGACCTGGAGACGGATGGGGCACCCACGTGCCAAGAGGGGCCAGCTCGGTGGTCGGCCTGTGGGACCCTGCAGGGCCTTGAATGGCAGGCTACTGGGTGGCCCCGGGCGGTCGTCAGCGGGACCTGTGATGGGGAGGGGGTTGCAGCTAAGTCTGGGGGTGGAGGGGAGGAAAGGTGACCCCATGCCACCCCCAAACCTCGATCATTTTTCTCCCCTCAGGCCCCGCCTCCTGTAGTATCACTTATTCCTATTTTGCTTTAAACGCCCTCACGCTGTACCAACTGTGTTTTGCATTCGGTGTTCCTACCGTTATGAGGGATATGAGGGAAAGGCGAAAAGGCGACGACATACGGTCCCCAAGTATGAGCTAGCTTTTGAGAGGCTAGTCACAGCCTAGCCAGGGACTCGTGCCTGCCTGGGTGCTGGGGCAGGGCAGGGGGCTTTGTTTCTGGTAAGAGGGGAATGTGAGTGAGTGACTATCAGGATTCAAGACAGGAGAAAAAAAAAAAAAGGGCTTCCCTGGTGGTGCAGTGGTTAAGAATCCACCTGCCAATGCAGGGGACACGGGTTCGAGCCCTGGTCCGGGAAGATCTCACATGCCACGGAGCAACTAAGCCCGTGCGCCACAACTACTGAGCCTGTGCTCTAGAGCCCGCGCGCCACAACTACTGAAGCCCGCGCACCTAGAGCCCGTGCTCCGCAACAAGAGAAGCCACCGCAGTGAGAAGCCCGCGCACCGCAACGAAGGGTAGCCCCCCCTCCCCCGCTCGCCACAACTAGAGAAAGCCCGCGCGCAGCGGGGAGACCGTCCCACCGCACACCCCAGAGGGCTGGTAAAGGAATCCAAGTTCTCAGTGTGTGATTTGCTGGGGTCCCCGAGGAAGGCTGTTTGCACCAAGTCCCCCGAGGTGAGATGTATGGGGGAGGGGCGGTTCTCAGGGCAGAAAGAACAGCTGGCAAGTTCCAGGGTTAGAGGAAGGAAGTGGTTCTCCACTGAGGGTGATTTTGTCCCCTCGGTGACATGTGGCAACATCTGGGGACATTTTTGGTTGTCTGGATTGGAGGGGGTGGTGGTGCTGCTGGCATCAGGTGGCCGGGGTGGGGGGAGCCCAGGGATGCCGCCTGACATCGTACAATGAACAGGATGGTCCCCCCACAGAGAGTGATGGGGCCCAAATGTCCACAGCGCTGAGTTGGACAGACCCTGCTGTATCATTTTGCCTCTTCTAGGCATTTTATATGAGTGGACTCATACACTGTGCGACCTTTTGTGTCTGGCTTTTTTTTTCCGGGTGAAGTAGAAAAGAATAGCTTTATTGCTTTGCCAGGCAAAGGGGGACACAGTGGGCTCGCACCCGCCAAAAACTGTGTGTCCCAACCTGGGGGGATTTGGTGAGGAGTTTTATAGCAATAGTTCAAGGGTGGGGCTGCCGATAAGGATTAGGGTGTGTGAAGGGCCTGTGCTCCTTTAATCTGGGCTCAGGTGGTCCCTTGATGAGCTTCTCAAGGTTACCAAACTGTGACCTTCTGTCTGGAACATCTTCCATCTGGTGGGGGGTTTTGTGCTGGTCTCAGGACTTAATGAAGCTCAGGTTCTTGATGTCTTGTCACAGAAAGAATTCAGCGAGGGACAAAGCGATAGGTAAGAAGTGGATCTATTTAGAGAGAAACACACTCCACAGACGGAGTGTGGGCCGTCTCGACAGCAAGAGAGGCCTGTGTCTGCCTTCTTTCACTGAACATTTTTTTTTAAAAATGGAGGTATAATTGACATAACATTATATTAGTTTCAGGTGTACAAACTAATGATTCGATGTTTGTATATCCTAGGAAACGATCACCACCATAAGTCTAGGTGACATCCATCACCACAAATAGTTACAGGGTTTTTTCTCGTATGATGAGAATTTTTAAGATCTACTCTTTTAGCAACTTTCAAATATGCAATATAGTATTATTAACTACAGTCACCATGCTGCCCATTACATCCCCATGATACTTATTTTATAACTGGAAATGTGTACGCTTTGACCCCCTTCACCCACTTCATACCCCACACCCCCGGACACCAATCTGTTCTGTGTTCATATGAGCTTGGGCTGTACACATGAAACTAACACGACATTGTAAATCAACTATACCTCAAAACAAAAACAAAAACAAAAACACACATACACAAAAGAAAATGGCAAAACTTTGCTTATGGACATAAAAAGAAATTCAAATAAATAAAATAATTTAAAAGATGATTCAGGGCTTCCCTGGTGGCGCAGTGGTTAAGAATCCGCCTGCCAATGCAGGGGACATGGGTTCAAGCCCTGGTCCGGGAAGATCCTACGTGCTGCGGAGCAACTAAGCCCGTGCGCCACAACTACTGAGCCTGCGCTCTAGAGCCCGCGAGCCACAACTACTGAAGCCTGTGCCCCTAGAGCCCGTGATCCACAACAAGAGAAGCCACCGCAATGAGAAGCCTACTCACCGCAGCAAAGAGTAGCCCCCGCCCGCCGCAGCTAGAGAAAGCCCGCGCAACAACGAAGACCCAACACAGCCAAAAATAAATAAAATAAAATAAATAATAAATTTAAATAAATAAATAAATAAAAGATGATTCAGGGTTGACAGCAATTCAGGAAAACAGACAATCTCATACATTGTTGCAAAAGTGTAAACTGGTAAACCTCTTCAGAGGACAACTTGACAGTATCTACATTGAGCCTGGGGTATTTTTGATTTTTTTTTTTTTTTTAATTCCACATATCGGTGAGATCACCGAACATATTTCTGAGGTTCCTTCACCACCTCACCTAATTTTAATGACTCTCCAAAGAGGTAGGTAGGTAGGTTATACAAGGGGGGAAACTGAATCCCGGAAAGAAACCCGGTGTCACGCAGCGGCCCAGCTGGGATTTGGAGCCCGGCCGTTTGGCTCCGGGACAGCGCGGGAAACTGAGCGGGAGACTACAGCTCCCGGCGTGCCGCGCGCGGCGGCGGCCGGACTACAAGTTCCAGGCTGCCCCGCGGTGGCGGCGGCGGCGGGCTGCGGGCGCCATCTTGGTCGGCGGGTCGGATTGAATGAGCCCGCCGAGCCGCGGCCGCCGTTCCGAGCCGCGCGGACACCGAGCCGCCGCCGCCGCCGCCGCCTCCATGGCCACGCCGCCGCCCGGCCGCGCGGGCGGGCCCGCCACGCCGCTGTCGCCCACGCGCCTGTCGCGGCTGCAGGAGAAGGAGGAGCTGCGCGAGCTCAATGACCGCCTGGCGCACTACATCGACCGCGTCCGCGCGCTCGAGCTGGAGAACGACCGGCTCCAGCTCAAGATTTCCGAGCGGGAGGAGGTGACCACGCGCGAGGTGGGCGCTGGCGCCGGGGGCTCCCGCTGGGGCGGGCCGGGCTCTCAAGGTCCCCGAGGGGTTTCGGGGACGCCCTTGCGAGAGGGGGAGACTGGGGCGGGCCCTGCCCACCGAGGCGTCCCCAGGGGGCTTCGGGGGCCCCGGCGAGGGTCGCACGCTTGGTTGGGCCCCGGCCTCTGAGTGTCCCCGGCGGGTTTCGGGGACCCCTCCCGTGCGAGAGGTGGAGACTGTTTCCGGCCCCGCCCATCGAGGGGTCCGGCGAGATCTCGGGGTCCCTCGAGTGAGGGGTGCACGCCGGGGCGGGCTTCTGCCTCTGAGAGTCCCCGGGGAGGTTCGGGGGGCCTGAGTGAGGGGTAGAGGCCAGGGCGGACGCTCCCGAGGGACTCCCCAGGGGTTTCTACCCCACCTCCCCGTACGAGAGGTGGAGACTGGCGCCGGCCCCAGCCCCCGAGTGATCCCCTGAGAAACGGGTGCAGACTAGGGCGAGTCCCGTCCTCTGGTGGGTCCCCAGGGTATCTGGGGGGCCCCGAGTGAGGGTGCACCCTGGAGCAGGTCCCCACCCACCGGCGGTCTCCTGGGTGTTTCACGGATCCTATTAGTCTGGCGCTGACCAGTCCCCTGAGGGGGGTTGGCCTGAGTGAGGGGTGCAGACTGGGCGGGCCCCCTCCTCTGAGGGATCCCCAGGGGACCTTGGGGGGTTGTGCCTGGGGAAGTGAAGGGGGCCCTGCCTGGGCGGGGGGAGATGGGGCAGGCCCTGCCCACCAAGGGATTCGGGGAGCTCTAGGGGGCCCCTGAGAGATGGGGTGTGAGCCTGGGTGGACCCCACCCCTAAGGGAGTTGTGGTGAGTCTTGGGGGATGTGTCTGGGTGTTCGGGTGTCCTAGGAGAAAATGGGGGAGGTTCTTGGGTCTCTGGGGAGACTGGGAGGCTCAGACCCTCTGAGGGGGCCCTAAGGAGGGGTGGGGGGGGGTCTCAGGGGGTGTCTCTGGGGTGAGCCAGTGGTCTCAGTTCTCCTTGGAACTTTGCAGGGGTCCTGTAATGAATCCTGGGGAGTTCGGGGATTGGGGTGGGGTTAGGCAGGAGGTTCGGTCTTTTACCAGGGCCTGGGGTGGGCGGGGGTCAGAGGGGGGGAATCTGATGTCTCCCAGGTCCCGTGGGAAATTTGGGAGGCCCTTAGTTGGGCCCTGGGACCCCTTGGCTGGTGAGCAGGAGCCTAGTAGTCTGGTAGCCCCTGCCCTGTCCTGGGGGATGTGAGGGGAGGGGGAAGCATGAGTTCTTGGGGAACCAGCGGGAAGTTTTGGTGCAGACTGAGGGAGAAGGGGCTGGACAAGCCCTGTCCCCTAAGGGGATGTGAGGGCAGCTGTCTGGGGGTCCTGGGTGGGGTGTGTCCGGACTGGCTGCCAACCTAGTGCCCTCCTTTTCTCCCACTGGCGCCCCCCCCCCAACCCAAGGGCAGGTCCTCAGAATAAGGGGGAGGGAGGTCCACCATGTGGTTCCCCTGTGGGCCCCGTGCAAGAGTCATGGTCTCAAGCTGGCGCTTAGCTCTCTGAGCCTTGGCCTCCCACTCTGGAGAATGGGCCCAGTGACCGACTTCTGGGAGGAGAGCCTCAGGGGGGTTGGGAGGTGGGGGGGGGGGTGGGTCATTTCTGGGAGCCACGTACCCTCTGTGATCTTGGGCAAATCACTTAACCTCTCTGGGCTCAGTGCCTCTTCTGTAAATTGGAAATAATAATAAATACCTACTTTTGGGGCTTGTTTGTGGGGCCACAATGAGTTCACGTTTGTCTTGTAGAATAAAAGCAATGAAAGGAAGGACCCCATGCGTTCTGTTGTCCCTGTTTGATGGTCCCTAGGATAGGGATGGGCCCAGAAAGTGTGGCTTGGGCATCCAGGGAGGCAGAAGACTTGGTGGCTGGTGGTGCTGTATTAGGTTGCCTGAGATTGGTTTAAGACTCGGGATCCAAACCCTGGTTTTAATCTGTGACCTTGGGCAGGTCACTCAGCCTCCCAGAGCCTTGGTTTTGTTGTCTGTACAATGGGTCTGGAGTGGCCCGACCCAGAGCGTGGCCACCTGCTTCAGCAGCGCGTGCACGTCCTCGGGATGCAGGCCCAGGTCCCCCCTGCCAGGCTGGTCAGCGCCCGGGGTCATTCCCCCCAGCCTCTTGTCCCACCTGCGGGGTGAACCACCGTGCTGACCTTTGGCGGGGGTGGCCTAGTGGGCCTGATGGACGTGAGGTGCTGGCCCCCACTGGATGGACGTTGTGCCCGAGAGCGCATGCAGAGGCTGGGCCTGGGGAACTTGATGTGTCTGGGCAGCTGCCGAGGCTGGTTGGGATGCAGGACTGCTGTGTGGGAGCAGGGGAGCCCGGCCCCATGGTGAGCACCCCCCAGGGCTGTGCTCAGGATCTGGGGCCACCCAGGTGACAGGCGTGTTTGCAGCGGGAGTGGGGAGTTCCCACTAGCTTGCTGTCCTAGAGCTTGGGGGTGAGATGACAAATGCCCCTCTCAGCTGGACAGTGGAGAGAGCCGGTAACCTACTGGAGCAGGAGGTGGTGTGGTCATGTGGGCTGTGCGGAGGGAGTGACCTGCAAGTGGCCAGGGCTACAGAGGGGCGGGGCTTGATGGGCGGGCCAGGCAGGTTCTGGGAGCCTCCAGGGCTCAGGCTGGCTGAGCCGGGGGCGGGATGCACGGAGGGCGTGGTGGGCGTGGTGTGTCAGGCCTCCCAGAGGGCACTTTACCTGTTCAGCAGCTCCTCACCTGGAAGGAATCTGCCCCCAGGGGACACTGGGTGATGGCTGGGGACATCTGTGGTTGTCACACTTGGGGGGGGGGCCAGGGAGGCTGATCCACACCCCGCAGAGCCCAGGAGGGTCCCCCACGGAGGATGATGTGGCCCCAAATGCCATTAGTGTCAAGGCTGAGAAGCCACTTAAGGAATCCTGTGATGATGCAGTTTAAAACGTTGTGAGCACACTGTGTGCTCGTAATCAATCCGAAGGGTCCAGGGGCATAAGGTAAAAAGTCAGATTCCCATCCACAAGCCTGGGCTGGCCACTTGTAGACTCTAGCCTTTCCCATCGGAAGTCAGATGATGCATCTTCTGGCCGGGTGAGCGGTACTGGGGCGAATGCCACGTGCAGATGTCACTGGAGGGTTTCTGGGAGGCTGGGGGCTGGCCCAGATTTCTGTTTGAGAAGGATCATGGGTGCTGAGGGGGCAGGAGTGGGCCAGGGAGGGAGGGGGGTTCTCCGGGGAGCCTCCCCAACTGGATGTTGAGTTCCTCTGGGCTTCGCTTTCTTCCCCCTTGCTGCCCAAGTGTCCCATTGCTGCGGGGGTCGGGGGGTGCTCCCCAGGTGGACCCCGGGAGCAAGAGCTGAGCTGGGCTCTGGGAGTTCGGGGAGGGCCAGTGTTTGGCTGTGGTTCTCAATCCCAGGGCAGTTTTGTCCCCCAGGGACGCAGGCAGGTCCTCACAGGGTAAGTCTGGGACCCCAGGAAAAGGCCGCCTCAGGTGACGTGAACCCTGCTCCTCCACGGCAACACGTGCTAACACATTTGTTGGGATTCCTCAGGCTCGGCGATTGTGCAGCACCGGCCGTAAAAGACAGAACTAAAGGCCCAAGCTGTGCCCGGGGCTCCCACAGGACTGTCCCAAGTGTCACAGTGCAGTAAGGCACAGGCCTGCCCGGAGAACCCCTGTTCACTGGTCTGAAAGAGCCTTTGTGACATCGGCCGTCTGCGCGTCCTCCTCTAGATAGACTTTTCTGCATCGTCCCAGTGCTGTCGACTGGGTTCGGCAGATGTTTTCTGGAAAGGGCTGGAGTTGTTCTCAGCTTTGTGGGCTGACGGTTTCAGGCTTGAGCACTCAGCTCGGCAGTTGTGGTGGGGAAGCTGCCCCGGGCAGTACATGGAAGAACGTGCAGATTGCCTGACAATAAAGTTTTATTTATACACACTGAAATGTGCATTTCATATGGGTGCCTGCCGTCACGAGATACCTTTTTCTTTTTTTTTTTTTTTCACCCAGCCAATTTAAAAATATAAAAACCATTTTAGTCCCACAGGCTGGACAAAAACAGGTGGTGGGCTGGAATTTTGGCCCCTGGGCCTGAGTTTGCAGCCCTGGCTGTAGAGGACTGCCTTACTAAGACACACAGATGGGTGTGCATACGCGCACACATGCCCAAAACACTGTGAGAACCTAGCACAGACACACCTCGGGTCATTGCGCTGTGCAGACACTGCATTTTCACAAATTGAAGGTCTGTGGCAACCCTGCCTTGGGCAAGTCTGTTCCCTTCGGGTCTCTGTGTCACATTTTGATCCTTCTCCAGGTATTTCCAGTTTCTTCATTTGTGTTATTTGTTATGGTGATCTGTGATCAGCGACCTTTGATGTTACTATTGCAAAAAGATTACAGCTCGCTGAGGCTCAGGTGACAGCATTTTTTAGCAATAAAGTATTTTTATTTTTTTAAATTAAAAAAAATTTTTTAAAAATTTTATTTATTTAATTTTTTGGCTGTGTTGGGTCTTCGTTGCTGCGCACAGGCTTTCTGTAGTTGCAGCGAGCAGGGGCTCCTCTTCGCTGCGGTGTGTGGGCTTCTGACCGCTTTAGGCGCGCGGGCTTCAGTAGTTGTTGCTCACAGGCTTAGTTGCTCTGCGGCATGTGGGATCTTCCCGGCCCAGGGATCAAACCCATGTCCCTGCATTGGCAGGCGGATTCTTATCCACTGCGCCACTAGGGAAGTCCTAATAGAGTATTTTTATTTATTTATTTATTTAAATTATTTATTTAATTTATTTATTTTTGGCTGCTTTGGGTCTTCATTGCTGCACGTGGGCTTTCTCTAGTTGCAGTGAGCCGGGGCTACTCTTCGTTGTGGTGCGCGGTCTTCCCATTGTGGTGGCTTCTCTTGTTGTGGAGCACGGGCTCTAGGCACGCGGGTTCAGTAATTGTGGCGCACGGGCTTAGTTGCTCCATGGCATGTGGGATCTTCCCGGACCAGGGCTCGAACCCGTGTCCCCTGCATTGGCAGGCGGATTCTTAACCACTGTGCCACCAGGGAAGCGCTAGAGTATTTTTAAATAAGGGCTGTGCATTGTTTTTCTTGCCACAAGGCTATTGCACAGTCAATAGACTACAGGATAGTGGGAGCATAAATTTTTTTTTTTTTAGCTGAGCCATGTGGCTTGTGGGATAAAGATCCGTTCCCAGGGATCAAACCCACGCCCTTGGCAGTGAAAGTGCGGAGTCCTAACCACTGAACCGCCAGGGAATTCCCTGGGCATAACTTTTTTTTTTTTTTTTAACATATTTATTTATTTATTTATTTGGTTCTGCCGGGTCTTAGTTGCAGCAGGCAGCCTCCTTAGTTGCAGCTCGCCAGCTCCTTAGTTGTGGCATGTGAACTCTTAGTTGCAGCATGCGTGTGGGATCTGGTTCCCTGACCAGGGATCAAACCTGGGCCCCCTGCATTGGGAGCGCAGAGTCTTAACCGCTGCGCCACCAGGGAAGTCCCCTTGGGTATAACTTTTATATGTACTGGGAAACCAAACAATTTTTATGACTCGCTTTATTGTGATACTCGCTTTATTGCAGGGGTTCAGAACGGGACCCTCTGTGTCCCTGAGGTCTGCCTGCTCTTTAACAAGACCCCCGAGAGTCACCCAAGATGGCCTAGGGCAAGTGAGGCCCTCGCCTTGGGCACGGAGTCTAGCAGGACACCCACATTCTTGCTCACGAAGATGAACGCACGATGTATTTTGAATTGCTCGAGCTTACTTCTTGGGTCAGTGTTAGGTGTACAGACAGAGGTCGAGGGTGGTACTGGGTCCCCATCAGTATCTCATGTCAGTGTGTCTCACAGCTCACTCTCCGACAGTGCTGCATCACCTTAGCTTTGCTCAGATCTCCTGAGCTGGCCCCCCATCCTCTCTGCCCCAGGACCCCTCAGGACCCCTGTGACATCCAGGTCTCCCGTCTCCTGTGCCCCTGTGGGCTGTGCTGGTTCCCCACCTTTCCTGGTCCCTGGGGCCCTGGGCAGCTGTGAGGTGGGGACAGGAGTGTCCCCATTGGGGTTCATCTGGTGTTTTCTCATGGGCAGGCCGGGTTAGGGGCGGGAGTGTTACCTTTTTTTTTTTTTTTGGCCACCCCGCGTGACACATGGAACTTCCCCAACCAGGGATCGAACCCACACCTGCTGCAGTAGAAGCACAGAGTCCTAACCACTGGACCACCAGGGAAATCCCCATGAGTGGTATCTTAATGGGATATTTTAAAAGTCAAAATTAACGCTGACGTCCACGGTGGATAAGCGTCAGGCGTACGTGCAGGATCTCGTGCTGGGTTTCCTGCCCCCTGAGCCCCAACAGTTTCTGTTCTGATCTCGCCTTGGTTTCCTGTCGTGTTGGTCCATCTGCGCCCCTCGTGCCATGAGGGGAGGCTGGAGAGACAGGGCCCCAGTAGGAACCCAGCCTGTGGGGCCGGAGATCTTATCTGAGATCCCTGCCTAGGTGCCAGGCCCTCCACTGGGGTTAGGAAAGTTCTGGAAGGTGACATGGGTGGGGAGAGAGGGCAGAGACACATACCCCTCGTGTCCCCCTCTCGGAATTGCCCCCAGCGGACTGCTCTGCCCCGTAACTTGACAGGTCAGGAGAGGGCAGTGTGCCGTCCTGTACCTCAGTTTCCCCATTTGTGAAATGGGGCTAAGAGCCCATACCCCCCCTACCTGTGGGATGAAATGACCAGGAGTGCTGGATTGAGGTGGGAGAGCCAGGCCCCAGCCGGAGAGGGTGGGAGTCTGAGATCAGACTGGCTGTTAAATCCCACCTCTTCTGGATTTGTTCTGATCTGCCTGGGACGTTCCGGTTTGAAGCTGAAAAATCCCACATCCTGGAATCCCCTCGGTCCCAGGCAAACGGGGATGGTGGTCACCCAACCAAGTGGCAGGCCCTTGGCAGCTCCCCTGAGCCTCGTCAGCTCAGGGGCCTTTCCTGTGCCAGGGAGGGGAGTGACCCTCCCAGGCCTTAAGCTGACCTCCGACCCCTGGCACAGACACTCACTGCCCTGTTGTAGTCTTGTGGGAAATGGTGCCACTTTCAAAGCCAGCTGCCTTGTCACCCTCTGTCTGCCTTCTGTGTCAGCCCCCGAAAGTGTTTTAACCACTTCACTGAGGTATAATTCCCGTCTCATGAAGTTCACCCAGTTAAACTCTGCTCTAAGTTCGGAAGTGGTTAATACATTTAGAGCTGTGCAGCCATCTCCCCAAAGGAAACCCCTTCTTGGGGAGGGGCGAGATAGGGTAGGGGATTAAGAGGAACAGACCATTATGTATGAAGTAAATAAGCTACAGGGATATATTGTACAACACAGGGAGTATAGTCAATATTTTTTAGTAACTATGAATAGAGTATAACCCTTAAAAATTGCGAATCACTGTGTCGTATACCTGTAACTTATATAATATCGTACATCAACTATATATCTCAAAAAAAACATAACAAAACAGAATTGCACTAAAAAAGAAAAAGAAGAAGAAGCCCCGTCCCCATTACTGGTCACCCCCTCACCCTCCTCCACTCCCTTGACATTAACCCACTCTGTCCCCGTGGATCTGCCTGTTCTGGATGTTTCCCATCGATGGAGTCACACCCTGTGTGTCCTTCTGTGTCTGGCTTCTCTCACTGAGCATCGTGTTCTCAGGGTCCGTCCTCGTTGGAGCGAGTGTCAGGGCGTCACCCCTTTTCACAACTGAGTGGTGCTCCCATGTGTGGAGGGACCACATGCTGTTTATCCGTCATCTGCTGATGGGCATTTGGGTTGTTTCCACTTTGGGGCCATTAGGAGTGATGGGGCTGTGAACGCATGCGCATGGGTCTTGTGCAAGATGTGTGTTATATCTCCCGGGTAGATGCCTGGGGGTGGAATTGCCGGGTTGGTGGTTGCTCTGTTTGTCCATCTGCGGAAACGCCAGACTGTCTTCCGTGGTGGCTGTACCGTTTTAACCCCCTGGCCACGCGTGGAGGTGCCGATTCCTCCCTGTCCTCACCCGCACTTGTTATCGACTGTCGTTTCCACGGTAGCCAACCTCGTGGGGGGAGGTGGTGTCTCACTGTCCTGTTGGTTCCAGATATTTGTAAACACGCTCACGGCCCTGTGCCCCTCGGCGTGGGGCAGGTGGGGCAGGGAGGCTGACGGGAGACCTGAGGTGTGTGCCCAGCTGGCAGGTGTGACCTAGCGGCGGCCAGTGATGGGGGCCAGTGACCTGGGCAGGCTGGGGTGGCCCGGGGCTGGTGGGGCAGTGTCAGGGTGAGCGGGAGCCGTGTTGGTGGGGAAGGGTGGGCTTCACCTCGGCCTGGCTGTCCCCCCAGGTGAGCGGCATCAAGACGCTGTATGAGGCGGAGCTGGCTGATGCCCGCCGGGTGCTGGACGAGACGGCCCGGGACCGGGCCCGGCTGCAGATCGAAATTGGGAAGCTGAGGGCCGACCTGGAGGAGGCCAACAAGAGGTGGGGCTGTAGCCGGCGTGATGTTGCCTGATTCTGGGGCGCACAGGGGGCTAGGGCAGGGGTTGTCGCCCTGTGCGAGGTGGCGGCTCCCATCTGAGCGGGGCCCCCGGCTCAGGCAGCCCTCCTGGGAGTGGGCCGTGTGGGTTCTGGGGGCCGCTGGGTGGGTGGGGATGGCCTCTGTGGCCTGGCCCTCTGGCCGCCCTGTCTAGAGCCTTTATCCCCCAATATAATTTGGCCCCAGGAAGAGTTAAAACCCAGCAGCTCTCCTGGGACTGAATCCCTGGTAGCTGGTAGCCCTGTGCCCCTCCCCTTCCCCAGAGAAGGGGTGCCCCAGGTCACAGAGCCCAGCCTGGGCCCCCGAGTCCCCTGGGGGTGCTCACGTGGGAAGCCGGGGGCGGCGGGTGACCTTCTCTTCCCATTCTTGAGCACCATCTCCCACCTGCTCCCGAGTAAAAGGTTCAGGAAATTTGGAGGACAAGGCGGTGCTGGTGGTGATGGTAGCAGAAGGAACAAAGTGATGTAAACTCAACGAGTGTTTAGATAAAGGACCCCGTGAGGGACACCAGATCCCCTCCCCGCTGACGGCGACCCCAGCAGGTCCTGGCTGGCATCACCTCCGGTTACAGGGGAAGCTGAGGGCGAGGTGTGGGGAGGAGTCATCCATGGTCCCTCTGCGTGGCAGGGACCGGGGCTGAGGCCTGGACCGGGGCTCCTGCGTCCCTGTTCATAGTCGCAGCAGCAGCTGACTGCCACCTTCACGTTTGCAGCGTTCTTTTTCATTTTTTCCTAATTAGTAGACTTTTTAATTATCATTAAGAGAGATTTTTTTGTTTTTGTTTTTGAGCAGTTTTAGGTTTACAGGAAAATGAGTGGAAAGTACAGGTTTCCCCAAATCCCCCTCCAGGGTCCCCGATGATGACCACCTTGCAGTAATGGGTGTGCCACTTTGTTAGGATCGAAGAGCCAATATTAATACAGTCTTCTTAGCTGAAGTCTGTAGTTGACGTAGGGGTTCTCCGTTGGTGTCCTGCAGTCTCTGGGTTTGGACACATGTACGCTGACTCGCGTCCACCATCATAGTATCACACAGAGTAGTTTCACTGCCCTGAAAATCCCCTGTGCTCCACTGACCCATCCCTCCCACCAACCCCTGGAAACCAAGGATCCTTTTACTGTCCCCACATAGCTCTGCCTTTTCCAGAATGTCCTGGAGTTAGAATCACTGTGTGTCGCCTTCTCAGACTGTCTTCTGTCACTTAGTGATGTGTTTCTGGTTCCTCCGTGGAACAGAACAGAGAGCCCAGAGACAGACCCACACAGTATAGTCACCTGGTCTTTGATGAGCAGCAAAGGCAATCTGTACACTTTTAAAACAGCCAGGTAAACTGGATATCCCATCAATTTATTACTTTTTTTTTTTTTTCCCTTTTGGCCACACCTCACGGCTTGCGGGATCTTGGTTCCCCGACCACGGATTGAACCCACGCCCTCGGCAGTGAAAGCGCGGAGTCCTAACCACTGGACCACTAGGGAATTCCCAATTTATTACATTTTTTTTAATTAAAAAGGGACTTGAGCTTCTTGGAGAAGATTAGGAGAATTCTGGAATTCCCCCAGCCCCTCTCAGCCCCGGAACCTCCCAGACACCTTTAACCTGCGTGTTGCTCCTCATCTGGGCCGAGAGGTCACGTTTCTTTCTGCTTATCAGAGTCATAGATACTCCCTGGCGAGAAAGCAGATAATGCATTTAATTTAAAGAGAAAAATGAAAGTCTCCATGAGCCTCCGCCCAGACAGAATCTCCGAGGCCGATCTGGTGCATTTCTTTTCCACCTTTTTAAATTTAAACTCAAGGTGGACGCCGTCAGACAACAGAAGGCTTTCCTGACCTCGAGCCTGGTCATCGATGGCACCTGTGTCGTGATGCCGTCCCAGCCCCTCGGCCGTGTTCCAGGCTCCTGCGACAGCTTCGGGTAGCAGCTGTGCCCGCCGTCGGGCACCCGGGCTGGTGGCTTTTACTTTGGCCCCTGCTCTGGGAGGACAGCTTCCCAGGCTGTGGGCACTCACATCCGCAGGTGCTTCGTGCGACGGCCTCGCTTCCCGCTCTTCGGCTCAGAGCCCTCGCAGACAGGTGTGGGTGGCACGTGACAGCGAGCAAGGTGAACCTCCTGACAGGTTACAGCCAGTGCTTTTCTTTTCCTACCAAATGTATCGCGAAAACCCTGTGATGATGGAAACGCAGGTGGTCGAGTGGAGGAGTGACAGGCCGGGTGCTCCCGCCTAATCCTCCAGGAATTAGGGCTCCAGGGGAGGAATCTGCTTTCGTGCCTTGAAGCTGTTAAGAAGCAGGCACTTAAGCCAGTGAGGGCTGCTGGCACCCCTGCTTTCTGGACCATTCTGTGTCGTTCTGTGGAACCCTAGAATGGGGTGAAGATGTCTAGAAATCTGTCACGTTTCCTGATCCTCTGCTCCCGTCGCCCTCGCCTCGTGGCTGACCTTGACCTGCCCGCACACCTCACCCCAGGCCTCTGCATTCTGCTCTGCCCGACGCCCCGATCCTGCCAAAGACAAGGCCCAGCCCCTGGCTTCACGGCTCCGGCTCAAGGGCCACGCCCAGCAGCTCCTGCCCGACACACATCCCTCCCCTCCCGCTTCATCCAGCCTCGGAACACGCACGTTCACGGCTGAGGGCAGCAGGTTGCACTGCTGTCTGCACCCATGAGAAAGTTCTCCATGAGGACAGGGGTGTTGGCAGATGTATCTCTAGTGTGAGGATGGTCTTTCCATGAAGCTGGTCCTCAGGAACGATGTGTCAAATGGTTCTAGTTTCCCCAAACCCTCCAGGGATGTGGGGTTTGCAGCCCCACGCTGTGAGTGGAATAACCAGGACCGTGTGGCTTAAGCTCAGGAATGTGGGCTGCAGGGCCCCCAGACCCTCATAGAGGCCATCGGTGCAGCCCCTGCACAGAGCTCCTGTGAGGACGGGGTCAGCCTGGAGGCTGAAGTCACTGGACTTTATGCCCCGTCGCCTCGAACTGGTGTGGTGTTCCCAGTGGTTGTCACCCAGGGTGGTCCTGCCCCCAGGGGACACCGGGCATTGTCTTGGGGGCGTCTGTGGCTGTCAGGACCAGGGAAGGGGGTGGGCTGCCAGGGCTGCTCCACCTCCTGCAGTGCCCACCGGGAGAGACCCTGGGTGGCCCCACTGCTGCCGGGCAGTTTCAGTTCCTTGGTGGGGAAGTGGGCAAGCTGTCAACCCCAAGGAGGTTTAGAGCAGCGTTCAGAAATGTTCCCCCTTTTTTAAGAGTTGTGTGTTAGAAAAGTCTATTTGGCATCTTAAATATTTCATGTTGGAGATAATTGTCTGTTAGAAGCTGGGCAAGCCCACCTGAAACAGCTTAAGTTTACAAATGAGATCGACTTTTCAAAGGCCGAGGTTTTAATTTGTTACTTTAATAAATTATACACAGGGAATTCCCTGGTGGTCCAGTGGTTAGGACTCGGCGCTTTCACTGTCAAGGGTGCGGGTTCGATCCCTGGTCAGGGAACTAAGATCCTGCAAGCCGCACGGCGTGGCCAAAAGAAAAAGTAAATAAATAATACATTAAAAAAAAAAATCAGAGTTCTCCTCTAAATGACCCTTCCTGTGCCCAAAAGTCTTGGAAAAGGACATGAAAACCCACGTCTTGAGGGTTATTTTGAGCGGCCGGCGGGGTCCCCCTGGTACAGAGTGGGTTTGAAGATGGGGCACCTTTGGTGCCAAGAAGGGAGGGATGCTAGGTCGGGGCCCGGGGCCCAGAGGCAGATGTGAAGTTGGCCTTGGGCATCGGGGCTGCCTGCTAACTTCTGCCCCTGACTTTCAGCGCAAAGAAGAGGGAGGGCGAGCTGACGGTGGCCCAGGGCCGCGTCAGGGACCTGGAGTCCGTGTTCCACCAGAGTGAGGCGGAGCTGGCCGCCGCTCTCAGCGACAAGCGCGCCCTGGAGAACGACGTGGTGGAGCTGAGGGCCCAGCTGGCCAAGGTAACTGTGGGTGGGCTGCAGGCCCCCGAGGACCGTGTGCTGAGGCAGACAGCGTCACCAGCTGCTTGTCCCACGTCTCCAGGCGGAGGATGGGCACGCGGTGGCCAAAAAGCAGCTGGAGAAGGAGACGCTGATGCGCGTGGACCTGGAGAACCGCTGCCAGAGCCTGCAGGAGGAGCTGGCCTTCCGCAAGGACGTCTTTGAGGAGGTGGGGCCCCGCCTGGCGGAACCAGGGTGCTCCCTCCTTCCTGCGTCACCCTGATGCCCGCGTCTATCATCACGTGGCCGTCTCTCTCTGTCTCTCCCCTGCTCACCTGTGTCTTCCAAGGACACTTGTCCTTGGATTTAGGGCCACCTGGATAATCCAGGATGGTCTTGAGACCCTTAACTTAATCACATCTGCAAAGACCCTTTGTCCAGGAAGGTCACACTTGCAGGTTCTGGGGACCAGGACGTGGGCACACCTTTTGGGGGGGCCGCAATTCAGCCACCTGCAGACCCTCCCCTGCCTCCTCATCTCTGGGCCTCGGGGCTCCCCGGGCCCTCCCACCTCATCACAGCCCATTGTGCTGTCATGGTGCAGAACAGAACCCTGGGGGCTGGGCCACTTCCTGCGCTCACTGCCCTGGAAGAGCGCTGGCGGGAAGGGTGGCCATGCAGCCGCAGAGCGGCTTCCAGCTCCAGCCAGGCCCCGCTCCAGCCAGAGCGGCCAGGGGCGCCAAGCGGAAGCCCACATCTGTCAGGGATCCCGTGAGGAGGCCGCGGGGGGCTGGAGGGTTCCTGAGGCGGGCCTGGGGTGGGGGTGGGTGTTCGGCCGAGGTTCCACCACGCTCCTTTGTAAATGCGTTTGGCTTTCTTTAGAAACAATTCCTATTGTTCCACAAACCGGTGCCAGAGATGAGTGACTGATGTCTGTGGAGTGAGTTTCATCCGAGGCCCTGAGCTCTGGGGCTGCCCCCCCCCCCCGCCCTTGACTCCACCGCTGTCTGGTCAGCTCCTGACACATGTGGCCGGGGCATCTGTCAGCTGGTCACTGTCTCGACCCACTGCTGTCCTATCTCGGACCCCAGACACCTGGGATGCGCTCCATCAGGAATTCTTTTTTTAAATAACATTATTGAAACATTCCCATACCAGAAATCTTTCAAAGTTTACAATTTAAACTGGATTTTAGTCCATTCACAGAATTGTGCAGCCATCACCGCTTAATTCCAGAACATTCTGTCACCCCCTAAAAGAAACTCTGTACCTGTTACCATTAGCATTCCAGTTTTTTTTTAATATAACAAAACTATTTTAAAGGATACGACTAATTTAATGAAATTTAGCACATTCACAGTATTGTGTAACCATCACCTCTATCTAATTTCCAGAACATTCCATCACCCCAATAGAAGCCCCGTCCCTATTGGCAGTCACCGCATCCCCCTCTCCAGCCCCTGACAACCACGAATCCACTCTCTGTGTCTGTGGTTCTGCCTGTTCTGGACGTTTCCCATCAGTGGAATCACACGCTGCGTGTCCTGTGTCTGGCTTCTCTCACTGAGCATCGTCTTCTCAGGGTCCATCCACGTTGTAGCGAGTGGATGTCAGGGCTTCACCCCTTTACATGGCTGAGTGATGTTCCCGTGTGTGGAGGGACCCGTGTGTTGATCGGCCGTCAGCTGGGAGATGCTGGGCGGCCGCTCTTCAGTGGTTGTGAATTGTGCCGTGGGGTGTGAGCAGGCGACCTGGCCCCTCCCCAGAGGGTCACGGTTGGCACAGTTTCGTGTCCTCGGTCCAGCCCCTGGTGGGTCGGGGACGCTGGTGAGCAGGCCGGGGCGGTGAGCGCGCCGCTGTGTCCCCAGGAGGTGCGGGAGACGCGACGGCGACACGAGCAGCGCCTGGTGGAGGTGGACAGCAGCCGGCAGCAGGAGTATGACTTCAAGATGGCCCAGGCGCTGGAGGAGCTGCGGGCGCAGCACGACGAGCAAGTGCGGCTGTACCGCCTGGAGCTGGAGCAGACCTACCAGGCCAAGGTGCGCATGCGCGCCTCTGGCGGTCCCCCCCCCCCCCCCCCCCCCGCCCAGCCCAGCCCCCCGCGGGCTCTCACGCACTCCCGTATCCCCGCAGCTGGACAACGCCAAGCTGATCTCTGACCAGAGCGACAAGGCCGCCAGCGCCGCTCGGGAGGAGCTGAAGGAGGCCCGCATGCGGGTTGAGTCCCTCAGCTACCAGCTTTCCGGCCTCCAGAAGCAGGTGACTCGCCAGAGCCCCCTGTCCCCTCCTCAGGCCCTGTCCCGTCCCTCCTGCCGTCGTCGGTGCGGGGAAGAGGCCCGGAGGTGGCCGGGCTTCCCCCTGTGACGCGCGTGGACCCCCGCCCCAGGCGAACGCGGCTGAGGACCGGATCCGGGAGCTGGAGGAGACCGTGGCCGGGGAGCGGGACAAGTTCCGGAAGATGCTGGACGCCAAGGAGCGGGAGATGACGGAGATGCGGGACGTGATGCAGCAGCAGCTGGCCGAGTACCAGGAGCTGCTGGACGTCAAGCTGGCCCTGGACATGGAGATCAGCGCCTACCGCAAGCTCCTGGAGGGCGAGGAGGAGAGGTGGGCGCGGCGCGGAGTGGGCGGGGGTGGGGCGAGCGTGCTGTCCTGGGCGGGGCCAGCGGCACCCCCCCCCCCCCCCCCGGCCCCCAGTCACCCCGCGACCCCGCCCCCAGGCTGAAGCTGTCCCCCAGCCCGTCGTCGCGCATCACCATCTCGCGGGCCACATCGAGCAGCAGCGGCAGCAGCGTGTCCGTCTCCGGGCGCCTGGGCCGCAGCAAGCGGAAGCGGCTGGAGGTGCAGGAGCCGCTGGGCACGGGCTCCAGCGGCACCGGCTCGGGCAGCGGCGGCGGCAGCAGCTTCCGCCTGGCCCAGCAGGCCTCGGCCTCGGGCAGCATCAGCATCGAGGAGATCGACCTGGAGGGCAAGTTCGTGCAGCTGAAGAACAGCTCGGACAAGGTGAGGCCCCCACCCCACCCGTGGGGAGGCCCGCGGGTCTTCTCGGAGCCATGGGCCAACGCCCGTCCCCTTTGCCAGGATCAGTCTCTGGGCAACTGGAGGATCAAGAGGCAGATCCTAGAAGGGGAGGAGATCGCCTACAAGTTCACGCCCAAGTATGTGCTGCGGGCTGGCCAGACGGTCACGGTAGGTGGCTGCGGAGAGGGAGCGGGCAGGATGTGAGGTGCGGCTGCGATGGGGTGGGGGGACCGGGGTGGGGGTGGAGAGCATTACAGGGATGGAGCCCTGGCGCTGAGAACAGCTGCCTGCTGTCACAGATCACCTGTGTGCCAGTGTTTCTTCATCCGGGCTTCCCTGGAGCCCTTGGGAGGGCCTAAGGGATGTGCCGGGGGTCCATGGTGGAGGTGGGGCTGAGTCCAGGCTGTCTGGGCTGTCTGTCCAGGCACTGGCGAGACACATAACAGTCAATAGGCATGGACTCTAGGGCTTCCGATTCCAGCCTGGCCCATTTGCCAAGATGAGAGCCCTTGGTCACTGTGAACCTCAGTCTCTTCCATACCCTGGTGACTACCATCCCTAGCCAGGACCCAGTAGGGCCAGAAGGATTAAACGCCCAGGGCATCGAGGGAGCCTGTGATAGAGGGCCGGCTGGTGGTACATGCCACTGGGACCGGAGCTGACATTAACCGGAGGCCCTCCTGTGTCCCCAGGTGTGGGCAGCCGGTGCAGGGGTGGCTCACAGCCCCCCGTCCACGCTCGTATGGAAGAGCCAGAACAGCTGGGGCACGGGCGAGAGCTTCCGGACCGTTGTGGTCAATGCTGACGGGGAGGTGAGCACCTCCCTCTGCCTCGGTCCTGGGGTCCCTCCTGGGGTGGGGCCTTGGCCAGCAGGGCAAGTGAGTGCAGCCTGGACCTGGTCCTGGGCATGCGAGCATCCTGACCACCTCGCCTGTGGGCTGGGCCCCCAGCACCTGGGGTGGCTGTCTGCAGCTGCTGTGTCGTCTCGCATAGGAAGTGGCCATGAGAACCGTGAAGCAGTCCTCGGTGGTGCGGGAGGCCGAGAACGGGGAGGAGGGTGAGGACGAGGCGGCCGAGTTTGGAGAGGAGGATCTTTTCCATCAGCAGGTAGAGGCTCCCAGGCGGTACGCGCACACACGCACGTGCACACGCCTGTGGGCCCTGTTTACGCGGCTGCCCTGGGCACCACCCAGGTTTCGCCCTGGCTCGGCCCGGCCGCAGAGCTCACAGCCAGAGGCAGGCCGTGGAGCCGGCTGCTCTCGCCTCCTGGGCCTGCTTGTTGTGTGGACCTCAGGGTACTGGCCCGGGCACCCTGGGAGTGGGGTGTTCAAAGCCTATTGCATCTCAAAGTGACTCTGGTGCAGCCCCGAGGGTTCTCAGCGAACCCCCTGTTACCACGTTTCCTCCAGAGTGGGGTGCTGGTGACTTAATAATGGCTTTGGGGGGAAGGTGGGGAGCCAAGGAACCACACTGAATGAGATATAAGCGCAAGACTCTCCGGGGTCTGAAACAATTGTACCGTGTTCTGTAGCTCAGAACAGAGATGAGGGAGACATGGAAGGTTCTGGAACAGGGACCATTGAGGCTGGGGTCATCTTGCTGGGAGCTGAGCTTCTCATGGTGGCTCAGGCCCTGCCCCGGTCCAGCCCCTCCTGGAGGGGGCTGGGGGCCACCAGCTACCTTCCTGGCCTCCTCACTGGTGCCGTCCTTCCTTGCAGGGGGACCCGAGGACCACCTCTCGAGGCTGCCGCGTCATGTGAACCGAACATGCCTCATCACACGTCTTTCTTTATCCAGGGCCACTGAAAACTATTTTTATATCATTGGCTTCTTTAGTCCTTGGTACATTTCTAGAGAGTTTTTAAGCAAACTGCCAGAGCGTGGGGGTGGGTCTCTGCTGAGCTTTCCTGTCGCTGGGTTTCCCTGGGCCCTTCATCACCACTGTCCAGAGTGTTCAGTGCCCCGTTCTCACCTTTCGGTTGAGTTCGGGGCCCAGGAGCCGAGTGGCTAGCGGCCTTTGGGCTGGGAGTCCAGGGGGCCCGTCCACCGCTTCGGTCTCAGCTGCAGCCTGGGGCCAGGGCGGGAGAGGAGGCCTGAGGTGGACAGAGTGGAACTGCGCGTAGGAATCCAATAGTTGTTTGTTTTATTAAGCTTTTAAAACAACCAGATTCAGAATCCAGGTTCTGACCTGGTGGGGGGAAGGGGCACCCTGTGGAATTTTGGTGGCTCAGCCAACCGAGCACCGGAACAAGGGAATCGCAGGCTTTTACCGTCAGGCCTGGGCTTCGGGGTTTGTCACAATTTCTGCTCTGCTCTCAGGAATTGGGGTGCGTGGGGTCGGCCTCCTGGCTCCCTCTCTGGCTGCTGGAACCTCACGTTTCTGGGGTTTTCTGCAGTTGAGTTTCTCACCTTACGGGGATGATTCCGTTGTAAGACTTGTCCTCAGGTAAGCCTTGAGGGGACAGGTGTGACGAACTCGGAAACAAATGCCTTGGGCTCCAGCACTGCGTCCACCTGTAACCACCGCTTCCCACCCTCCCACTGGAGGAGGGCGACTTCAGGGCGAGACGCTGGACTCCCCGTTCTCCGACTCTGTGCCTTGTGCATGGGGCACGCTGACTCACGTGTATTCTTGGGCATATACTAATATCCCGGCTTCCTCTGTAACTTCTTGCTGAAGTGGTGTTTCTGAGACAGACCTGCCAGGGCCAGTTGGCCCCTACGGGATGGCTCTATGTCACGGTCCAGCTTCTGGCTGCTTGGAGGCCCCCTCCCTGCATCAGCTTACCTTCGACGCCTCTGCCACGTAGATACACAGAAATTATTTTTTTAACGGATATTTATTTTTTTACATCGGTCAGTACACACATTGCCGGGATCCCACCTCAGAGGCTCATTCATGCCAGGGTCACCAGGACAGTCCCCCGAGGGGGTGGCAGTGGGGGGCCTGTCTCTGTGGACTCTGAGGCCCCAGACGGCAAACTTCTTTCAGAAAGCGCAGCTCAAGTCTTAAAAGACGCAATACTGAGCCATGGAGGTGGCCTGCCCCAACCCCAGGCCGGGAGCAGCCCGTCTGCCTCCTTTCCCTGGGAATCATGGCGACAAGGGCCCGAGGCCTGAGCCCCAGGCCGGGAAAGTGCCAGTGGCCGATAAAACTAAGCTGCTGCTGAGTCTAGAATCTCCTACAGACTCTGGCTTTAAGTCCGAGCATCTTTCCATGGCCACCTGGACCGCAGGTTGTTTCCTCTGTGGAGGGAGACATCTCTTACCAGAACAGCTCCTCGGGGACGGGGCAGCCCCTGGAAAGCGTTTCTTGCCCTGGCAATGCGCCCCCCCGCCCCCCAGTGTGCACTTGCCCAGGAGTGCTTGCAGGCCTGTGAGGTCGCAGGCTGTCTTCCTTCTCCCAGACGTAGCGGGAGCTGAGGGAGCTGTGAGGGTCTGGGGAGCCTGATGAGATGCTGGGAGAGTGGGGCTAGGTGGCCCTCAAGCAAGTGGGAACTGCACTGGCTATATCCTTCAAGGTATTTTGGGAGTCTCTGGGGAACAAAGGTCTGTCCTGGAATTTGGGGCCTGAATTGCTGAAGTAGTTTTGCAGGCTGGGTTCGAGGACAGGAAGGAAGGGAGAGGGCCCCACCCTCCCTGCAGGCCCAGAGGTCCCGAAAAACAGCCCAAGGGCTGCCCTGGTGCCTGCAGAGCCCCCAGGCTCACTGGTAGGGGTTGTTCCCAGCAGCTGAATTTTCTTGCCTGCTTGAGATCTTGGGTGGAGCCTGGAAGTGGCCCAGACAGGCGCTGGGATGCCCTTGGCTGGTGGAGGGAGGGTGCACTGGACTGGTGGCCACTTGTGGCTGGAGGCTGGTGACGGTCATTGGTAATCAAGTATTTGAAAACACGGAGCAGAGTCCAATGTTACAATGTCAGCCAGGGCCTGGGAAATCGAATTTGCATATGTCCTTAAACATACTTAACTTTAAGCCACTTAAAATGATGCAGAAGCGATTCTTTTTTCTAAGCCCCTGTCATGTGATGAGCACCCTTCTGGAGAAAACCCATGCTTCCCAGCCCTGGGGAGGGACGGCCTGCGGGGATGTGGCCGGCAGGAACCAACCCCTGGGAGACACCAACGCCTCCCCCCGCTCCCCGCCCGCGGTCTGGGCGCTCAGCTGTTTCTACAACAGCCAAGCTCAGACTTGGGCTCGTTTTTACCCACACCATCTACCCAGCAGTTCTATTTATATCAGCATATCCGAGCTGGGACTGACATTCCTCAAGGACATTAAAGCTACTGGAAAGGTCTTAATTCTGAGCCCGAAAGGTATCATCAGCACTACACGCGCTAGTGGGCTCGGTTTCAAGAACTCGGCTGTTTAGACACGTCTCAGAGATCTGTTGGTGATTTTTACCATGCATGCCAAACGTGTGGTCTTTTGTTCTCTCCGAGGATTTGTAATACACGTTTTATGACTGGAAACTTTTTTATACAACACTCCAATAAACATTTTGGTTTTAAATTCTCCCTCTGAGTCTACTTCCACGCCGGGCTGCCGAAGCAGGAGCCCCAGCCCCTGAGTGAAGGGGGCGTCTTAGGAGCCTACCCTCTGACCCCACGGCCCCCTAGTTTTCTGCATTCTTTTTGTCAATTTTATTTATTTATTTATTTCTATTTTTGGCTGTGTTGGGTCTTCGTTTCTGTGCGAGGGCTTTCTCTAGTTGCGGAGAGCGGGGGCCACTCTTCATCGCGGTGCGCGGGCCTCTCTTGTTGCGGAGCACAGGCTCCAGACGCGCAGGCTCAGTAGTTGTGGCTCACTGGCCTAGTTGCTCTGCGGCATGTGGGATCTTCCCAGACCAGGGCTCGAACCCGTGTATCCTGCATTGGCAGGCTGACTCCCAGCCACTGCGCCACCAGGGAAGCCCCAGCTTTCTGCATTCTTTTCCCACCTGATCCACTGACACTCCTCAGTGCTTTTGGTCACATGACGCCCTGGTTTACCACCCCGCCCCACAGCCCAAGGCGCAGTGCAGACACGCCCACCGCCCCGTGCGCAAGTGCGGAGGGACCCTTGGGGGGCGGAGCCTGAGCGCGGAGGGGCGGGCCTCTGGCCCCGTGTCCCTCCCTTCTCCCCGGAGTCCTACACGGGAAACCGACTTTGGCCCCCGCTTTTGTCTGCGCATGCGCGGGAGGCCCCGCGCGGCCTTATTGGAGCTGTAGTCTCGCCCCCAGCCCGCTCGGACTCCATTTCCCGTGGGGCCCTGCGGTGTCCGACTTCCGGCGTGGGTGCGGGTGGGCACACGCGGCCGCCGTCTGGTTGACTTTGCGGAGCCATGGAGGGTGGCTTCGGCTCGGATTTCGGGAGCTCCGGCGGCGGGAAGCTGGACCCCGGGCTTATCATGGAGCAGGTGAAGGTGCAGATCGCCGTGGCCAACGCGCAAGAGCTGCTGCAGGTCCGGGGCGGGGGCGGGGGGCAGAGGGTGGCGGGGTCCGCCGGGGGCCGGCGTCGCAACTGAGGGCTCGCGTGTCCCCACAGAGGATGACGGACAAGTGCTTCCGGAAGTGCATCGGGAAGCCGGGGGGCTCCCTGGACAATTCGGAGCAGGTAAACGCGGGGGGCCGGCGGGGTCGCGGGCCCCGACCCGGCGGGGAGGCTTCTCCGCGTGCACGCGGGCTAACGGGGTGACGCAGTGGGGCCGCGGCGCGTGCGCAGTCCGCTGCCGGGGGGTGGGGGCGCCGGCTGCGGTCCAGACCTGAGCCGTGCGCCTTCCCCGTCCCTAGAAGTGCATCGCCATGTGCATGGACCGCTACATGGACGCCTGGAACACCGTGTCCCGTGCTTATAACTCGCGGCTGCAGCGGGAACGAGCCAACATGTGACCGCGACGCGCCAGCAGGCCACCCCCCAGCCTTGCCCCAGCCCCGGACCCATTTCCGTAAATGCTGTTTGTGAGGCGGGGTCAGCCTGTGCGTACTGCCTGCCAGAAGTTTATGAGAACAAGATTGGTGCTGGGACAATTGGGACTCTGCCCGGCCCCTCCGCCTACACGCACACGTGTTAGTGGGTGTAGCTTGGGTCTTGGGAGGGCCCTGGCCCCGGTGCCACCTCCCCTTGTGCGCCCGTTACCGAATTAAGTCCTGTGGACCCTGCTGGGGCCGCAGCAGAGTTGACACAGCACGAGTATTATTCGGTGGCCGAATAAATGGAACAGCGGGAGCTAAGTTCACAGCTGAACTTCTCACCCACCTGGCGAGGGGGATTTAATTTTAAAGGGAGGAGTGAGGTTAATGATGGGGAGGTACACACATTAGTCTACTGGGGAAGGGGCAAGGCTTTTTTGAGGGAGTTGGGGGGGGGGGACACCGTTTTTATCCTGTTTTGGTCTTTAATGTATGCACCGGCCTTTGGTAGGTGTGTCATTTAATATGTTAATATAGTAAAATCAACACATAATGAGGTTCAGGGTCTGTTGGAGGTTGGATTTGCCGCCATCTTGGTCCCAGCTGGTTCCACTTGGTTTTTTCTTTGTGCGTGTAGCCTCGTCTCTTATCTCTGGACCCTTTAACTTACAGATTTATGTTCACTCCTGCTGAAGGTGTGGCGGAGAGGGTGGCAGGTTTTGAGCAAAGACCTGGCTTAGGTCTGGCAACAAAATCCCCCCTTCCCTTGTCTGCTCCTCATTCTTGAGGGGCGCTGAAGGGCGGAATTTTAATTTCTGAAGCTGCTTTTTGCTGAACGTGGGTGTAGTTTTTTTCTGGATTAGAGGAACAGAACTGTGCCCTGACTAACCTAAAATAAGTTTGATTGTCACCAGGATGCAGTCCCAGTTGCTTGTATCCATGTGTTAGTATCATCTGAAGTTTGATGGTTTCAAGCCATTTACTAACGAAGTTGACAAGGCAGTCAAGGAGACAAGGCCCGAAGGTGAGCTGGAGGATGATAGCAGTTAGTGGGCCAAGCAGCGGAAGAAACCCGTTCAGCTGCGGGGGCTCTGTGTGACCATATCCCAGATGGAGCTTGGCTCTTGACCTTGTGTGTTACATCTATGTAACCACTCAGCTTGCTCATAGATCTCTTTTTTTTAAAGGTTTCACATTTTTAACTAATTAATTTATTTATTTATGGCTGTGTTGGGTCTTCGCCTCCACGCGAGGGCCCTCTCTAGTTGTGGCAAGCGGGGGCCGCTCTTCATCGCGGTGCGCGGGCCTCTCACTATCGCGGCCTCTCCTGTTGCGGAGCACAGGCTCCAGATGCGCAGGCTCAGTAATTGTGGCTCAGGGGCCTAGTTGCTCTGCGGCATGTGGGATCTTCCCAGACCAGGGCTCGAACCCGTGTCCCCTGCATTAGCAGGCAGACTCTCAACCACTGCGCCACCAGGGAAGCCCCATAGATCTCTTTTATGTTGACCTCAGTCTGACCAGAGTTATCGACGTACATGCAGCAGGTTTCATTCAAAACTGCGCAGACTCCCCTTTGCTCAGCCAGGAGATAGTCAAGGGCTAGCCTATTGTCGAGAACAACGTTTGCTAGTGAGTCTAGAGAAGTACGGGGTCTTTATAAGGCAACCTCCATGTTTTTAGACGAATTCTCAAGGGCCGGTGTGAGATCTTGTAGAGTGATTTCATGGTATGTGAGACCTCCCCAGGGGTCCACCAGTCGGAGAGCTATCCCTGCTTCTGCCAGAATGAGTCCCATTGCCCTTTGATCTCAGGGCTGGGTGATACTGATGTTATGAATGGTTATACCTAGGTTCCTAGAACTTGGCCGGCCTAGTGTTCATTGTTTCATAAATTGGGCATTATTTAAGCAAGGAGAGGCTAGAGCCCACCCCAGAGAAGGGAAGGAGTTGGGGTTGTTCTGATGGGGCAATTGGTTTATTCTCGGGCCGCAAAGGAACCAGGTACCCAGGGGGAGCGCATGCCTAGCGCACTTCTGAGGAATTGAACCACCTCCCTAAGTGGCTAGCCCAAGAGGGGGTTCCCTTGCAGTGTGAGGGGAGCGGCCCACCTGGGTAGCAGGGGTCACTGGGGGGTTCTTGACTAGTGGCTTTTCCCCAGGCCTCAGCAGGGCCCCACACTAAACCCCAGACAACTGGCGTCTTCCCTCCCCGATAAGTGCATCTCCTGTCTGGTCCCTGTGTGTATTCATTGCGTGGGTGCAGAGGGCACCAGTGGGTGAGATTTCCATAGGAGTCAGTCCCGGGGCACTTAAATTGTGGGGCAGTGGAAGAAGCAGCGCTCAGAGTCCGGAGCAGCCCCAGGGCATTACTGCAAGTTTCTCCCTTTGGTAGGGGCTGCTGACGTGGGCAGTGGCAGCAAGACCGCACTTTAGAGTGAGTGCTTTGTATTTGCTGGAGGTGTTAACTTCAGGGATGAGATCCAAGCAGGAAAGCTGCGTTCAAGAGGGGTAGGTTTAGCAGGCCCGTTAGCCAAGGTGAGAGTGATGCTGTCATTCTTAGGGGTAAAATGTAACACCTTTAATCCACAGGCATCACTTTGTGGGTGGGGCTGACAGACCAGCACTGGGACAGAGTCTGTCCGCAGGCTGTAATCCCCAAGAAATGCACTGTTGCGTTAAGCTCTCATTTCACGTGGACAGTTACAAGGGACAGGCTTAGCCAGCTGCTAAGCCTGTCCCCCACCTTACTTATCTATCAGTAAGTTCTTCCTTTTGAAAAGTAACTTAAGGTCTATAACAGGCTCACAGGTGTATGGAGTGGTGGCTCAGTAACTCCTTCCTCAGGTGTGGGTGCTGCCTTCCCTCTGGTATGGCGGGTCCCCGGGGCTGTGCCGTGTAATTGTCAGGCAGTCTGAGTGGTCAAGATTACTAGATAAGGTCCTGTCCACTTGGGGTCTAACTGGTCTTGTGGTTTTCCAGCCTTCTGGGTTCTCAAATAAACCCAATCCCCAGGGGAGAAAGGATGGAACGTGATGTCAGAAAGGGAAGGCAGTTCCGGATCCCTGTAGGCGTGTAAAGCTTTGCATATTTCCCCTTTCTATAAGGCATATTTCAGTCACTCCATATCCCTCAGGTTGGTCTTGGAGCCAGGTCCTTCAGGAATGGGCCTCCAGTACACGAGCTCATATGGACTCAACCTGAGCTTTCCTTTGGGGGCTATTTGCATTCTTTTTTTTTTTTTTTTAATAATTTTATACGTTTATTTATTTGGGGCTGAGTTGGGTCTTCGTTGCTGCGCACAGGCTTTCTCTAGTTGCGGCGAGTGGGGGCTACTCTTCGTCGCGGTGCTCAGGCTTCTCATTGCGGTGGCTTCTCTTGTTGAGGAGCACAGGCTCCAGGCGCACGGGCTTCAGTAGCTGTGGCTCGCGGGCTCTAGAGCGCAGGCTCGGTAGTTGTGGCGCACGGGCTTAGTTGACCTGCGGCATGTGGGATCTTCCTGGACCAGGGCTCAAACGCGTGTCCCCTGCATTGGCAGGCGGGTTCTTAACCACTGCGCCACCAGGGAAGTCCGCTATTTGCGTTCTGAAAGGTGTTGTGGGGAGAAGGGACATCCAGGGTTGATAAGTGTCTGGACCTAGTTTGCCTAAGTTTCTTTTGAGGGTTTGATTTGTTCTACTTTTCCTGAGGACTGTGGTGTCGAAGTGGAGTGTAAACCCCATGTAATTCCTAGAGCTCTAGAGAGTCCCTTAGTAATTTGGGAAACAAAGGCAGGCCCACTGTCACTCTGGATGGACTTGGGGAGCCCAAACCGAGGGATTATTTCCTTGAGCAGGGCCTAGACCTCCAAGGCAGTCTTGCTTCAGGCGGGAAACGCCTCCATCCAGCCGGAGAAGGTGGCAGTCCCAGCCGGCAGAAATCTGACATTTCCTCGTGCCTGGGGCGTTACTATAAAATCAGCTTGCCAGTCTTGACCTGGACATGTGTCTCCATACCGGGTGGCGGTCGCTGCCTTGACCCCAGTGGCGGGTGTAAGTGTTGGGCTTATTCCGGAGGCAGATAGGGCAAGCTTCATCCCCCTGTTTAAGGAGACGGCGGAGACGGGGGGTAGTCATGGACTTGATGAGCCATTGATACAGGCCTCCTGCGCATAACGTGTGCTCGGGCCAGCTTCCCTGGTGGCCTGCAGTGCAGAGGCCGACAGGAGGAACCGTCACCCCGGGTATCCTGGGCTTTTAAAATAGCCCCATCCCAAAGCCTTTTTCCTTTCTTCTGGGGGGGTGGATGGGAGTTAGCGTCTGGGGGACCCGGCAGGAGTGGCATCGGAAGTCCGTCCCCACCCTCTGCTGCTTGTTTAGCTGCCCTGTCCGCCCCGTTATTTCCTCTTATAATTCCTGCTTCTGTCTTTTGATGGCTTCTGTGGTGAATGCCTGCTGCTTCCACAGGCGGGAGTGTAGTCTCCAGCAGCTACATCATTTCTCCCTCCTTCTTTGTTCCCTGAGGTCAGCGTTCCCCTCCCCCTCCACACGGCCCCGTGGGCGTGTAGGGTTGGACAGGCATATGCAGCGTCAGTGTAGGTAGTGACAGCTTTCCTTTCCCCGGCTCCAGTGCCCCGATTAGGACAGTTAATCCGGGCAGTTACCCGGGCCTCTGAGCAGAGCGGCCAGAGGGCAGAGCTTTAGCCTCTACCCCTTGAGCGATAGAAACCACCTGGGCCAGCACGTCCTGCCTTTCGTGTCCCGTCTTTCATAAAGCTCCTCCCGTGGGTGAGCCACTCTGAGTCTGCATTCTCTCCAGGGGAGCTCTTCAGGTCAGGCCGACGGGGGTAAGCCTGTTCCATAGCTTTCTCACGACCACGGGTTCATCTGGGACCTGGCTGAGGCAGCAGCGGGGCAGGGTGAGGACATTACAGGGCCTCAGTCACAGACGTGTTGTCCAGAAGTGCGGCTTGGACGTGCAGGGTTATGGGGGGCTGGAGGTGGTGGGAGTACCAGATGGTCAGGGCCTGTCCAGAGGTTAATCTGTCAGCCTCTCTGAAGAGCTGGGAAGTACCAGCTCCAGCCCGTAAGCACGGGGGACACCCTTTAGCTACGACCCGAGTCAGAGGTCTCAGTTTTGTGAAAGCTCCCCCGGGGCAGTTCCTCCTCTCATGTACATATAGATGGAGGGGATGGCTTAGGTCGTGGGGGAGGGAGGGGGCTCTCACGGGACGGCTTTTCAGTTCCAGGAGTGCCCGGTCACAATTGGGGGTCCACTCCAAAGGTCAAGGTTCTTCCCTTTTAATTGTTCATACAAGGGTTTAGCAATTAAGCCAAAGTTGGGAATCCCTATACAAGCATCCCCAGGAAACCCTGGAGCTGCTTTCCCTTACTAGGGGTGCCTGCCGTCTGGCACATCAGCCCCTTCCTCTCCTTAGATGGCGCCCTGTGCCCCTTTTCTACTATAAATCTTAAATGTTCTACCCGCTGGCGGGGGATCCGGGCTTTTTCCTTTGAAACTTCCCGTCCTCTCTCCGCCAGATGATTGAAGGCGTTAGCTGTGTTAGAGTCGGAAGGCTCTTTGCTGGGGCTGGTGATCGGAATGTCATCTGCATGCTGAAGTATAGTTCCCTGTTCTAACTCGGGGTCACCACGATCTTCAGGGCAGAACCACCCAGCACAGTTGTTTCCTCGTGCTGTCGGGGTTCCTGCCTTTCAGTTGCAAAATCTTAATGAGATTTTGGGGTTAGGGGCACACAAAGAAGGCATCTATTAAGCCTAACAGAGTCCCAGGTCCTCTCGGGGTTTAGGGTAGAGTAATGTGTACGGCTTTCGCACCACAGGGTGAAATCTCCTCCGTAGCTTCGTTTATGGCCCAGGGGTCCTGAACTAGCTGGTAGCTCCCATTCGGCTCCTTTACCGGCAGAATAGAAGGGCTGCCAGGGCACTGGCAGCGTCTGAGAAGCCCTTGCTTGAGTGGGCTTTGTGCCCACCAGGGCTTCTTTGCTCAAGCGGTGTTGCTCTTTATCTGGGTGATTGTGGCCGGGTCGCAGCTTGATTAGGACCGGCGGTGCCCTCCTGGCTCTGCCCACAGTGTTGCAGGACCATACAGAGGGATTAACCCCCTTAAGGATAATTGGGCCATTTTAAAAAATATTTATTTAATTAATTTATTTGGCTGCACCGGGTCTTAGTTGTGTCACGCAGGATCCTCCCTGCGGCACGCGGGATCTTTCATGGTGGCGCGTGGGCTCAGTAGTTGCGGCGCACGGGCTTAGTTGCCCCGTGGCACGTGGGATCTTAGTTCCCCGACCAGGGATGGAACCCAGGCCCCCTGCATTGGAGCGTGGAGCCTTACCCCCCTGGGCCAGCAGGGATATCCCTGGGCCATTGTTTTTGGCCGAGGGCAGTAGCACTAGGGCTCCAGAACGGAAGGGGGTCTTAGGTGTTTTCAGTGATAAGGTTTTTGTCTCAGATAAAGGGTAGCTGCCAATCTGTATAGTAGGTCTCTTCCTATTAGAGAATAGAGAAATTGGGCGTTCCGGGACACAGAAGAGTGAGATAACATTCTCTCTTCCAAACCACACTCAAAAGAGCTCTATAAAATTACGTTCCTGTGACTCCCCTTCCACTCCCATCCTTTTACATTTTCCTTTGGTCATCCTGCCTTGTTGGGTGTTCAGGACTGAGTAGGTAGCCCGTGTGTGAGTAGAGTGTCAACCGTTCTACCCCCGACGGTCAGGGTCAGCCGAGGCTCCTTCAGGGAGCCCCTGGGCCCCTTCAGCCCTCTTCTCCCTCCATGTGTGGGACCAGTGAGGGTGGGCCAGGACACCGTGGTCCCCTTGGCTTCCTTCCGAGACCTTTGGGGCACCCCTTTCCAGTGGCTCTGCTCCAGGCACTGTGCACCCTGATTGGCTTGGAGCCCTGCTCTCCACTGTGGGTGTGGTCTTCGAAACCCGGGGCGACTCGTCGATGTCACAGGGTCGCTTCGGTGGAGGGGAGGGGGGAGCATTGTCACTGGGCGGCTGGTTGGCCCTGAGTCACGGAAGCCAGAATACTGGCAGTTGGTTCTGCTTGTCTGTCTTCCTCGGCGTCTGCCCGCAGATCCCGGTTGTTGAAGCCCCGAAATGCTGGCTCCAGCCCTGGGAAGTGGGCCTGGGGGCCCTGTCTCCAACTTCTGTCATTTTCTCCTCGTGTCTGGGCGCTCTGGGAAGTGGAATGGGCCGTGAGAATGGCCTGCCCTGCCCCTGACCCCAGGCTCACGTCCGTGTACACGCCGGCACTCCTGAGGCATTCCGGGAAAGCCGGGGGTGTCTCCCTTCCGCCCCGGATGATCCCTGAACCCTAGTCGCGTTTATGGGTTTCTTCTTCGCCAACTGAATGCCCTTCACAGTCACACCCCTGAAACGCGTGAGGTGCTGCCGGCCGTTTTCCTCTCGGCAGCCCCACCCAGGGTCCGTGCTGGGAACGGCCTGGATCTCAGGCTGGTGTAGAGCGTGTCCTGCATTATTTTGATGGGTCTCATCAGTTTCCTTCCTTGCATTAGTATAATCGGTGCCTTTTCTTCCCCGGAGAATAAGATGTTCAGGAGGGTTTGGACAGCCGCCAAGTGGGGAAGTGGGTGTGAATATTCCCTGAACTAAATTAAGGACTCCCTCGGGGTATCCTTCAAACCCTTGGATCTATCCTTCCAGTTATGTAGGTCTGGGAAGACAAGGGTACGTACATAATGGTCAGACTGCCCCCTCCTTTGGGGACCTCCTGAGGGGGAATAGCCCACTGATTCCAGAGGGCTGGTACTGAATGCGGCTACGGGTGTGCAGTGGACTGGTCCCCGAGGGAGGTGTGTGGAGAGATGGAGGTGGGAGAGTCGGGGAGGGGGCAGCAGGTAGGGGGTGGCGGATTGGGGGGAGTAGGAGGCATCAGGGAGCCAGGAGGGGGAGGAGTCTCCGGTGAACTGTCAGAAGGGGCAGTAGCTGCCCTTGGTGGAGGGAGGAGGTCACGAGGGGCCCTCAGGCTGAGACTCCAGTACCAGGAGAGAGATTAGAAGTAACCTCGTGTTTTGGGGTTTTTTTTAAACTTATTTATTTATTTTTGGTTGCGTTGGGTCTTCGTTGCTGTGCCTGGGCTTTCTCTAGTTGCGGCGAGTGGGTTTCTCATTGCGGTGGCTTCTCGTTGCAGAGCACGGGCTGTACGCGCGCGGGCTTCAGTAGTTGTGGCGCACGGGCTCAGTAGTTGTGGCGCACGGGGTTAGTTGCTCCGCGGCATGTGGGATCCTCCTGGACCAGGGCTCGAACCCGTGTCCCCTGCCTTGGCAGGCGGATTCTTAACCACTGCGCCACCAGGGAAGTCCGCTATTTGCATTCTGAAAAGTGCTGTGGGGAGAAGGGAGTTCCAGGGTTGATAAGTGTCTGGATCCCACACCAAGAGGTCTTGGCGCTCTAACTGAAACCTGAACCAGTCTGCATAGGGGCTGGAAGGGGAGGCGCTGTCTGAGAGGGCCTTGGTTATAAGGTCCCCTTTTAATTCAGCGACTTGACATTCCCAGGCCCATTGTGGGGCTGTAGGAGATACTCAGTGTAGGTGGGTGCTTTCAGCCACCGGCCCCTGGAGATAGGGTGAAGGCGGAGTAGGAAATAAGGGTTCTCTCTCCAATCAGGCGAATTGCCCGCAGGGCCTCCCTGGCAGGCAAGGAGGTCTGTTCAAAGAGGGCGTGTCCCTGCTCGGTGACAGGTAACCAGGCAGGGAGGCCGAATGCTCATTTGGCATGTATCCAGTTTTCTCTACTCTCAGCTACAAGGACCCAAGGCCTTCGGACAATGTGGAGGTCCTCTTCCTTCCCCAGCCAGGCAAAGTGATTTTCCTGAAATCTGGCCAAAACAAGAGTTTTAAAGGGTTTGTGTCTCGGAGGAGGGGTCCCTAGGGTCCTGCGATGGAGGGTAGCGGGGAGAGACCTGCCCAAGAGAGACGTGGACCCTGCCCGGGATGGCCAGTTAGGGCAAGAGGAACCAACACAAGATGTGCTCTTGGGTTTCCGAGTAGAGCCTAGAGGTGGGAACTCCGCAGTGGTGGGGCTGAGCGTTCTACTGCGCGCTTCCAGTCGGCAGTGGGCCTGGTGCTCACCTACCCTGGTCGGCGACCAACGCACTCTTTCACGAGAGTCTGTTTGGTGGCGAGCGCCCTAGTGGCCTGTAAGCGCCCAGCCTGTACCCATGGTTGCGGCACGTACTACTTCCAAGAGCACTAGGACAGGCAAGGCCACAGAGATCAGAGCCTGACGCTCCCCTGCGCCAAGAACAGAGACTAGGGCTCACATCACACACATATGAAACAAGGAGGTGCTCTTGCCACGCCGTGGCCTCTCGAGGGCTTCCCGTCCAGTCCAGTCCCCTTGCCGGGAACCAGTCCAACTGGGCAACCAGTTGTGCGACCTCGCCTCTCCCCTTGCCAGGGGGTCGGCTCTATTTAGATGACCAGCTGCCCAGCCCAGCCCTCTAGACTGAGGTCTGTCTCCAACGAGACGACCAGGATCCTTTCCCTTAACTTGCCAACCCTCACAGCCAAACCTCGGCCAGAGCGGGGTCAGCGCCCACCCCCGTGTCAGGTGTCCCCTGGACACTGCCCCAATCTGTAGCAAGCGTCCTTGCTGTAGATACGCTGTGCGGGGGGGCCTTTACCTGGGGAGCACTCCACTTGATCCTTGGCTGCTTTTAGATCTCAGACTAAATTCAGCAGTCCTCGCTGGCCCAGAGGTTCAGACTTGGGGCAAACTGCCCAGTTATTCAGCTGGCCTTGTCAGCCCCGGGTCAGTGAGTTCAGCCCTGAGTTACAGGACGGAATGGGCCCCACGTTGGGCGCCAAAATTTGTTCCCGAAATAAATCGTATGCCTCGGGATGGGGGTGGGGTCCTTTTTCCATTCGAGTTCGGGAGTGGGTGAATAAGGAAGCGGAAGGTGAGATGCGCAAGCTTTATTCAGTGGCCAAAGACTGGAGAAGCGGGAGCTAAGTTCACAGACTTCACAGACGAACTTCTTGCCCACCTGGCGAGGGGGGTTTAATTTTAAAGGGAGGAGGAGTGAGGTTAATGATGGGGGGCCATATGCAGTAGTCTACCGCGGGAGGGGCAGGGCTTTTTCGAGGGAGTGGGGGGGGGTCACCCCCTTTTTATCCTGTTTTGATCCTTAATACCTGGTCCTGGCTGCCGGTAGGTGTGTCATTTAATATGCTAATGTAGTCAAATCAGCGTATAACGAGAGAGTCGGTCTGTTGGAGGTCAGATTTGTCGCCATCTTGGTCCCAGTGGTTCCGTTTGGTTTTTTTCTTTGTTTGTGTGTGTGTGTGTGTGTGTGTGTGTAGCTCTGGACCCTTTAACTTAAAAAGATTGTGTTCACTCCCGCTAAAGGTGGGGGGTTGGAGGGTCGTGAGCAAGGACGCTCCTAAGGGTTGGGGCTGGAGAGTTTTGAGCAAAGACCTGGAGCAGCTCGCTCTGGCAACACGCTCGGGGCGATCAACCTCATGCCCTGGGCGTAGCATCCGGGTTTGGACTTGGGAGTTGTGGCCACACCCCTTCTAAACCGTGGCCTCCTGGGGTCACACAAATAGATGCTGAGGGCGGCGGAGAGAACCCTGTGCGTCTCCCCTGTAGGGCCCTCTGTGGGGACTGAGCCTCAGCGCCCCCCTCCCCTTCTTTCCTGAGCACTCCTGGGTTTCCAGGTGACAGGGAGTGTCGGTCACATAAAAGGGAGCCTCGAAGGTGAGGCTGCCCAAGGCTGGGGGTGGCCCTCTCCGGGAAGGCCTCCCCGCCCCCATCTTTCCTCCCGCCTCTGGGCCCTGGCTGAGGGGCGGGCAGTTGTCGTTTCTGTGACACGGAGGGCTGAGCCAGTGGGCTGCAGACGAGGGGCTGTGTTTATTGGAACAAAATATGCAGTTAGATTGCACCCCAGTTACCCACAACCCCTCCACCCCCCGCCTGCCACCTGGACCCTCTTCTCTGGAAGGGTGGCCGGCTGGTTCCTGCCACCTTCACGTCGCTGGTCCCAGGCCTGGGCAGCGGTGTGGCAGTCACTCTTGGATGTTCTGCCCGATCCAACCTATCACAGCAGCCACCCGGGTGTAGACGCCCGGGAACTGGGGTCGCCCACAGCCGTAACCCCAGCTGGTGATCCCAGTTAGCACCCAGCGGCCCGAGGGCTCCCTGCAGGCCAGGGGTCCCCCAGCGTCACCCTGAGGAGAGGAGAGGAGAGGCGCTCAGAGCAGGCAGTGCCTCCCCGGCAGCAGCCAAGCGTGGGCTGGCCTGATCTGCGTGCTCCTGGGCCACCACGGCAGTGTCACCTGGGCTCCCTCTGTGACCCCAGCTAGTGGCTTCCCCTGTGAGCCTCACTGGTATTATCTGGGAAATTGGTTCAGCGCTCGGGTGAGCGTTCATCCGCCTGGCAGACATTGGTGGGCACCCGCCTGGCGGTCCAGGAGCAGAACCGGGCCTCAGCCCACAGCCTCTGCCCAGCCTGCTCCTGACCCTCTGAGGGGCGGGGGAGGATGTGGTAGGGGGAACGCCGGCTTCTTAGGCATGTCCACTAAGTGGTTGTCCAGTGGAAACTCGGAGGCCCAAAAGGTGCCCTGTTTGATCTAACTGAGGAAGCGCACCGCAGGGTGGGGCCTGGCCCGCGGAGCCCCGGTCCAGTTGCACAGTGCGCTCACCGAGCAGCTGTCCACTCCGCCCTGCGGGAAGCCCGCGCACAGCATGCGGCTGCTGATCTGCACCGGGTAGAAGCGGCGGCACGTCTGCTCACTGAGGAGGCGCACGGCCGCCTTCTGCAGCTGCCGCGCCATCGAGCCTGCGGGCGAGACGGGACCTGGTGGGCCCGCGCCCGCCCTGCGCCGTTGGGACTCCCCCGATGGGGGCGCAGGCGGGGGTCCTTCCCGACGCCCCCGGACCCTTAACCCTCGGGGGGCGGGGGGGCCCATCCGCGCCTACCTCCCTCGCGCACGGAGCCCCAGCCGGTGATGACGCAGCGCGCGCCGTCGGGGGGCCGAGGCGCGGGGTCGGGCAGGCAGATGGGCCGCACCAGGCGGCTGCGGCGCACGGGCCCCGCCAGCTCCAGCAGCGCCACGTCGTAGTCCAGCGTGTAGAGGTTGTAGAAGGGGTGCTTGTGGATGCGCGCCACGCGCTCCAGCTGCCCCTCGGCACCGCTCAGGAACGGCGTGCCCAGGAAGGCCGCCCACTGCTTGGGGTCCCCGTAGCTGCGGGACGTCGGGGACAAGCGTCCACCCGGGTCCCCGCACCCCGGCGCTGCTCGCCGGGGGCTCCCCGGCACCCTGCCCCGCGGGGGCTGCGTCCGCGGTTGGCTGGGGAACCTCAGATCGGGCACTTGACCTCGGTTGAGTCGTCCCTTTGTCCTAGAACAGCGGGGAGGACGAGGGGGGCCCCGCGCCTGAACGCGCCCAGCCGGCCCCCAGGCACTGAGGTGACACTACAAGCTGTGTCCATTTCCACCTAATATTACGGCTCTCCCGCCTCCCCACCCGCTCTGAGCTTGGCACCGCGAGGCGCATCCTGAGCTGGGTTTCTCCGTGGAGGGCAGGGCCCCTACTGCGCACCCTGCCAGGAAGGGGACTCCCCACTGGGTGACCTTTAGGGTGGTGCCAGTCTGAGCAGGATGGCTAGGGATGGAGAGACCCGGCCTGGGGCCGCCCCGTTTGGTGGGGGTCGGGGACTGGACGGAGGTGCCACACCCTGAGGTTTTGGGCTACGATTGGGTCCCGGTGAACCACGGACACCGGCCGTTTGGGGCGGGCGGGACTCACACGTCGAAGCAGTGCGCCGCCGACAGCAGCCACCTCTCGGCCACCAGCACGGCCCCGCAGCGGTGCTCCCGCCGCCGCAGCCACAGGCTCACCTGCCACGGCCACTCCCCGCGGCCCGCGGCGCTGCCGCCCACGATCCTGGTCAGCGCTGCTGCCGGCGCCAGGCCGCAGTCTGCGGGAGAGGCGGGCGTGGGTCGGCGGTCAGACCATGCCTCCTCCACGCAGACCGCCCAGCTCCGCCCCGGGAAAACGCCTTCCCCCAGGGACCCTGGGCCTGGCGCTTGGTCCTACAAACGAGCCTCTTCTGGGCTTTTCTCAGATAATGCATTTAAGTTTGGTTCCTGTAACCTCAGCCTTGGGGCCGTACCTCCCCAGCTGGGGGCCAGGCCAGCATCCCCTCTCGCTCCCCACTCCTCCCAGGCCTCTTTCAGTCCCCTAGGAGCCAAGTTCCCTGCTGCCTCAGGGCCTTTGCACACCCCAGCTGCTTGCCAGGAGGCCCTGCCTGGTCTCACCAGCTCCTGCACTGGCTGGTCTTCCTGGATGCCCCGTCAGGGGCTCTTTACCTGGGTCTAGTGACCCAGTGTCCTTCCCAGGGTAGCCCCTCCGTCCTGTGACAGACACCCTCCCCCACCTGCAGCACAGGGGGCACCCTCGGAACACAAGGGTAGGAAGACCAAACGGGTAGCTCCGAGGAGTGCTGCAGGCACCGCCGGCAGCACCCGGGCGGGCGCTCAGGTACACATCTGATAATTCCCACAGGCTGTTTTCCAGCTCCACAGCCAGTGCCCCTCCCCAGCCCTGCCTCCCACCAGCCAGCCGCCTCCCCTGCCCTCCACGGTTGGGGAAGGCCCTCCTGTCCCCACACCGAACAATATGTGCCGCGTCAGGAACCCTCCTCCACCTCCTGGTCCCCACGTTGAGAACCGTAGCTACTGGAAAAGGAAGAATCACCAGGCTGGAGGCCCGACCCAGAGACAGCCGGCTGCAGAGTTAACAAGAACCAGTATTTCTCCCAAGGACACGCTGCAGCCGTAAAGTATCAAAACGCCCCCTCCTCTGAGCAGCCCTGCTGGATGGGCAGGGCAGCGAGGTCCCCTCGAGCCTGGAGGATCTCAGTCACAGAGACTCTGCCCCGATTTCCAGCCCAGTCCAGCACCTCAGCTGAGGGGTCTCTGGACTCGACTTTCCACCTCTGTCTTAACCTTGTGGTCCCCGGAGAGGCACCATGTCCAGACCCCTGGCACGTGGTCTGCTTTGCTCTGAGCCGGTCAAACTCTGCTTCCTCTCCGCACCCCCTCCCCGGCCTTCTGCCCCGGATCCCACCGCGCCTGCCTCTCCCTCTGTTTGGTGAGCTGCCCCTTGGTTCTTTGGTGCGCGCTGCCTTGCTGCAGCGAGCCCATAACCCTGACTTTGTGGGTGCAGGTCTGTGTCGGGGGACTTGGGCTGACTGGGCCAGCCTCTGTGTGAATGTGGGGGGCAACGGAGGGCGGGGAACAGAAGCCGGGCCCCATTCTTTGCTTGGTGCCTGGGACACTGCGGACGGCATCTATTTGAGCCATAGGAAATTGCCTACATTTGATGGGGCTTTATTTTTGACCCAGAAATATGGCAGTTTCGTATGGTTCTGATTAATATTTAATAAAAATGAACTCCACATCTCAGACACAAGCTCAGGGCCACGTTCTCTGTCACATCTGTCAGCCAGTTACTGCCCTGTTGTACCCCCCCCTTAGGCCTGTGGCACCAGCCGTTACGTGTGCATCTGCCCTGTCAGTGTCGGGTCCCTGCCATCGGGGCCTACGATGGTCTGACTTGTGTCCCCTCCAGAATTCATAAGTGGAAGCCCTGACCCCCAGAACCTCAGGATGGGACTTTTGGAGATGGGGCCTTTAAAGAGACGATTAAAGTAAAATGAGGTTGTTCGGGTGGCCCTAATCCAGTATGATTGGTGTCCGTATAATAAGAGGAGATTAGGACACAGACATCCACAGAGGGGAGACCGCACGAGGACGCGGGGAGAAGATGGCCGTCCTCACAACGAGGAGAGAGGCCTCAGAGGGGACCAGCCCTGGCGACACCTCCGTCTCCATCCCCTGACTGGGACGCTGTGACAGCAGCCCCAGCAACTGACACAGGACTCCCGCCACCCACCCACCTCACTCCATTTCTCTGGGTACCTGGTGGCTGGGAGCCCACGGTGGTCTCCGTGGCACGTGGAAGTGGTGTCTGTCCCCTGGTGGTGGTGGTCCTGTTGGCAGGTTGGCTGGTCACCCTGCTGGTGGCCCAGGGGGTGGGTCTGCTGGCCACGACCCCCAGGACCGTGAGGCCAGCCGTCGTCCTGGCAGGGTGACTGCTGGTGGGCGTCCTCGTGGTGGACGGCGGGGGCGTGGCGAGGGAGTGGGAGGACATGATGTCCAGGATCCAGCCCTTCAGCCGGGTGATTCGGGTGTACACGCCCGGCTTCCTGGCCTGAGCACAGCCGATGCCCCAGCTCACGATCCCCGCCAGATAGAACACGCCAGGCGTCTCCTCACAGGCCAGGGGTCCCCCAGAGTCACCCTGAAAAGGAAGGACAGAGGGCTGGCTGACCATACCGGCACCCTCTCCGCAGAGGCACTGCCAGGCCCTCCCGTGCTGCCACGAGTGGGAGAAACTCCTCAGCAGAGCTGGACACGCACAGGACCTCAGCAGGACGGGCCTCACACCCACGTGGGGCTGTGAGACCTTGTGTGACCTTGAGCAAGTCACCTCTCTCTGAGCCAAGATTGCTCTTAGTTTTGCATTGGAAACAAAACAAAACAGCAGAAAACCCTAAAGAAAAAAACAACTCTCCTGGGCAAGAATATATAATGGGAAAAAGACAGTCTCTTCAGCAAGTGGTGTTGGGAAAGCAGGACAGCCGCATGTAAATCAGTGAAGTTAGAACACACCATGCACAAAAATAAACTCAGAATGGCTTAAAGACTTAAATGTAAGCCGTGACACCATAAAACACCTAGGAGAGAGCATAGGCAAAACATTCTCTGACGTAAATCGCACCAGTGTTTTCTTAGGTCAGTCTCCCAAGGCAATAGAAATAAAAGCAAAAATAAACAAATGGGACCTAATCAAACTTACAAGGTTTTGCACAGCAAAAGAAACCATAAAAAAAAAAAAACAAAAAACGAAAAGACAACCTACAGAATGGGAGAAAATACTTGCAAATGATGCAACCGACAAGGGCTTAATCTCCAAAATATACAAACAGCTCATACAACTCAATAACAAAAAACCAAACAACCCAATTGAAAAATGGGCAGAAGACCTAAATAGACATTTCTCCAGAGAAGGTATACAGATGGCCAACAGGCACATGAAAAGATGCTCAACATCACTAATTATCACAGAAATGCAAATCGAAACTACAATGAGGTACCACCTCATGCTGGTCCAAATGGCCATCATTAAAAAGTCTGTAAATAACAAATGCTAGAGAGGGTGTGGAGAAAAGGGAACCCTCCTACACTGTTGGTGGGAATGTAAGTTGGTGCAGCCACTGGAGAACAGTGTGGAGGTTCCTTAAAAAACTAAAAGTAGGGACACTTCCCTGGCAGTCCAGTGGTTAGGACTCCATGCTTCCACTACAGGGGGCACGGGTTCAATCCCTGGTCAGGGAACTAAGATCCCGCATGCCGTGCGGTGCAGCCCAAAAAAAACTAAAAATAGAGTTGCCATATGATCCATCAATCTCACTCCTGGGCATATATCTGGAAAAGATAAAAAATTTAATTCAAAAAGATATATGCCCCCCCAACATTCATAGCAGCACTATTTACAGTAGCCAAGACATGGAAGCAACCTAAACGTCCATCAACAGATGAATGGACAAAGACGATGTGGTACATTTATACAATGGAATATTAGCCATAAAAAAGAATGAAATAATGCCATTTGCAAAAACATGGATGGACCTAGAGATTACCATACGAAGCAAAGTAAGTCAGAAAGAGAACGACAAATACCATATGATATCACTTACATGCAGAATCTAAAATATGACACAAATTAACTTATTTACGAAACAGAGACTCACAGACATAGAGAACAGACCTGTGGTTGCCAAAGGGGAAGGGGAGGGGGGAGGGATAAATTAGGAATTTGGGATTAACAGATGCACACTACTATATATAAAATAGATAAACAACAAGGCTTTACTGTATAGCGCAAGGAACTATATTCAATATCTTGAAATAAACTGTAATGGAAAATTATATATGTATATATGTATATACATACAGACGTATAACTGAATCACTTTGCTGTACACCAGAAACTAACACAACATTGTAAGTAAACTATACTTCAGTAAAATAAAGAAAAATTTAAAAGCATGATGTTTGCTGTAGGTTTCCATTATATGTCTATCATAGGGTTAGAATTTTTTAATTTTTTAATTAAAAAGGTTGTTAAAAATTATCAGATGCTTTTTTCTGTGATTTTGACAATGATCCTGTTTCTCCCCTTCAGTGTACTAATGCAGTGAATAGCATTAATGGATTGTCCTGTGTGGAGCCAAACTTTTTATGACATCAACTCACTTTGGTTGTGATGTATTTCCCTTATAATAAATACCCTGCTGGCTTGAATTTGCTAATATTTTATTAAGGGTTTTTTCATCTATGCTTCTAAGTAAGACTGGCCTATGCATTTCTTTTTTTTTTTTTTTTTTCTTTTTTTTTTTTTTTGCCGTGTTACGCGGCTTGTGGGATCCTAGTTCCCCAACCAGGGATTGAACCCAGGCTACGGCAGTGAAAGCGCCAAGCCTAACCACTGGACCACCAGGGAACTCCCTGAATTTCTTTACCTGTGTGTTTCTCTGGCCTTGATAGCATGGTTCAGCTAGCTTCTTTTTATGTTCTGGAGCTGATTTGTTTCCCCTTAAAAATGGGTCAACCACGTGTCAAGTGTGACAGGGTGGTCATATACGTACTCATGTATGATTAGCTTTTCTTCAGTTAACATATACGAGACAGCTTTTAAAATCAGTGTGTATATATTTTGTGTAGATCTACCACATACTTTGAAACTGCTGCCTCATCTTCTGTTTGGACGTATCACGATCTCTCTAAACCGGGTCCCTCCTGGACTCACCTGGCAGGAGTCAACCTTGCCCTCCAGGAACCCCGCACAGATCATCCTGTCCGTGAGCGAGAAGTTGTAGAGGGCACTGCATGCCTTCTGGTCTATGATGCCCACGGATGCCCGCTGCAGGAGGTCAGGCTTGGTGGCTGCCAGGACAAGGAGACCACCCCCCAGGGCCACTTACACAGGGACCACTGTTCAGTAGCCGGCTTCACTCTGACCACAACCCCAGAGGGAGGTGCCATCCCCGCCCTACAGGCCAAGGCCCGGAGACCCACGGCCTTGCAGGGATGCGTGTAAGTCACACAGTGAGAAGGAGGCGGGTCCCACCCTAGAATCTCACCCCTGTCCCTGAGCGGATTCCCTAGCACCTTGGGTGACCTGCAGGGGGGCTACTCTGAGGTTTCAAAGGAAGCATTAACTCTTGGGGGGCCTCTGAAGGGTATAACACAAGGGTCCCCAAACTTTTTCCATAAAGGGCCACAGAGTAAATACGTTCTGCTTTACAGGCCAGACAGCCTGTTGGGACCACTCAGCTCTGCTTTTGCAGCAGGAAAGCTGCCCGGGGCTATCAGTAAGTGAGTGGGCGTGGCTGCGTGCCAGTAAAACTTTATTTATAAAAAGCAGCCGCACTGGGCCCATGGGCTGGAGTTTGCGACCCTGAGTTAGTGGAGAGGTGAGTGGTTTGGGGGCGGTGGGACCAGAGCCCCAGGCGGGGGTTGGGGGTGGAGGCTCACCGTTTCCCTCCTGCGTGTTGCCCCATCCAGAGATCACGCACTTGCGGCCCACGGGGAACTTCTGGATGGCCAGGGGCAGGCAGACAGGCTGCACGTACTTGTTGAAGACCAGGGGCCTGGCCAGCTCCAGCACGGCCACGTCGAAGTCCAGGATGCTGGGATTGTACTGGGGGTGCAGCACCGCCCGCCTGAGCCCCATCTTCACGGGGCTCCCGCCGACGCCCGAGAGGGACACGGTGCCCAGGTGGGCCCACACCAGCTCCACCTTCGTGCTGCCGGGAAGGGGCCGCTCAGACTCCCTGCCGCCCCCAGGGCACCGGGCAGAGCTGCGGGACCCAGGCCCCGGGGAGGGCACCAAGAGACCGTGGGCAAGGCAGGGAGCCCCCCCCCCCCGGGCCTCATTTCCTTCTGGGACAAGAAGGCATGAGAGACCACCACGGCTCTGTGACAATCAGAGGTCAATGCCACCTGCCCTTGAGTGGAGGGGAGGAGCCTGCCCCCCAACTCGGCCCCTCTGGGTCCGTCCCAGACCAGCTCGACAGGATCCTCCCGGAAGCCACTCCCCAGAGCCACCTACTTCTTCACGCTGCCCCCCATCCGCCCCCTACCGCCCCGCAGCTGGACGTGACCCTGGCCACGTGCTGGGTCCTAAGCGGTCTCTGCATGCACGGGGATTTGATGGTGGGGGGACCCGGTGATGACGGGGGAGCCGAGGGGGCCTTACTGGTTGAAGCAGTGGGCGGCAGACAGCAGCCAGCGGTCCCCCACCACGGTGGCTCCACAGAAGTGCCGGGAACCCTCCTTCAGGCTGACCTGCCAGGGCACCTCCCCGGAGGCGGCCCCGAACCCGCCCACGATCCGGGTGGGCTTCTCCAGCGCCGGCCTGGCCCCGCACTCTGCGGGGATGAGACAGGAGGGCCCGCGCATCTCAGCCCGCTCGGCGGGCGGCGGGACCACCCTGCTTCCAGAGGGGCCTCGGGACACAGGGCACAGCCTCCGGGCTCTGGCTGGGCCGGGGCACAATCATCCCGTCACACACATGAAGAAATGGAGGCTTAAAGGAGCCCTAAGGTCTCAAGCAAGTACAAGTACGCGGCCCAGCTGGGGGGATATGGGCAAAAAAGGAGAAGATAAAATCACAGCAGCCCTGTCCCCACCAGTGTCAGCGCAACAGACACAGGCCACAGCCCGGGGCGGCTCTGGACAAAGGCAGAGTCGGGTTGTTACGGGGTTGGGGGCAGGGTGGGTGCAGGCGACTTTAAATGAGGCAGAGTTAAACAACTACACTCCAATAAAAATTATTTTTAAAAAATAAAAAATAATAAAATAAGCAGAAAAAAATGAAAAAAAGTTAACTTGATATTCATTTCCATAGGCAAAAACAATATCAAAATTTTTTCATTTTTATTTGTTACATATAACTTTTTCTATATTATGTGTCGTGTGATGTTTATTTGATTGTATGCATGTGTGTTTACCCCTGTGTATGTGTGTCTTTAGCAATATATCTTTGGCCAGGTACACAGTACTTTGAAAAACTGGTATGTACTCAACATAAATCATGTATTCTTTCTAATGGGAGCGTACTTTACTATTCTTCCTACTCTTTGTTTTTAAATACTTAATGAAGATGGGGAGCACATCTTAGTTGACTTTGTATACCACTGTCTGTCAGAATTTCACACTATTAATTACAATATAAATCTTGAATTGTTAAATGATTGAGTAGGAGCAACCAAAGAATAAAGGAGATTTTTGTGTTTAAAAAAAAAAAAAAAAAAGAGGCAGAGTTTCGACTGGCTTTGAGCCTCGCAGGTCTGTGGGACCACAAAGGCGGATCAGTATCAGATCCGGGCAGTGACTGGACCTGGGTCCTCGGAAAGCACAAAGTCGAGACAGGTGGAGAATCTGTGTGCTTCATGTGGGTGCTTGTGTCTGCGATAACCCCAGGTCAGTCGCTCTCCCACCCTGGCCCCATCGTCAGGGTCACTGGCCTCTTGCTGCCCCTTCAGGATATTCTGAGTACACCCTCCTCCCAGCTGGCAGTAGGTGTTACCAGGCAGTAAATGTGAAGGATGACCACTGGCCTTTGCCTGGGCATTTGACAGACATCACTAATCAATCACCCATCTCTTCCCCACAGAGAGCTTCGGAAAGCCAGTACCAATCCACCCAACCCCGCGCGGAGCGGACACCCACTTCTGCTGTCTCCCCAGAAAGTACCTTGTGGCTTAGAAGCAGTGGCTGAGTCGAGAGGCACGGCGCTGGGGGCCAGCGTGGGTCTGGTGGGTGTGTTGACCACCGGGCTCTGGGGGCTGGTGGGCCAGGCGGTGCTGGGGATGGCCGGGGCAGGAGCCGCCGTGGGGGCCGGAGGCTTGCTCACCGCGGCAATGGCCTCCAGGATCCAGTCACGCAGCCTGGTCACTCGGGCGTACACCCCCGGATGCCGGGCTTCTGCACAGCCGATTCCCCAGCTCACGATGCCGGCCAGGAAGAACCTTCCGGAGGGCTCCTCGCAGACCAGGGGGCCCCCCGAGTCGCCCTGGGAGACAAAAGCACACCCTCAGGAGGGGTTGGGGCTCCCTGGCTGCAGCCGGTCCCAATCCCAGAGCCACAGGGTCAGAGAAGGAGCCCTGGTTGGGGGCCTTCTCCCCCACGCACTCACAGGGCACATGTGGGCTGATACCTCACATCTCGGGACCTCAGTCTCCTCTTCTAAAAAAATAAAACAGGACAGTTGGACTATGAGATCTCTAAGACTTCTTTCAGTTCTACCACTGGCAGTTAAAAAGCCAACCCAAATAAACAATATCCCCTCCTCTCCTTAGCCCAGCAGACATTGGGTAATGCCACCAGTGGCTCAGGAACCTCCAATCATCATGCGGCGTCCTCCTGCAGGGCCGCATCTGCCCTCACTCATCCTGTCTTGCTATCCTTTGCCTTCTCCTCACGCACAGCTCACCGTGACTCTTTCATCCTTAAACACAAGCTCTCTCTTACTATTTCCCGCCGTTTTCTCCAGCTTCTGGCTCTGATGTGGCAACCTGAGCACATGTAGCAGGTGCTCCCCACCCACCAGGCCTTAGAAAGGAGAGCAAAGATATAAACTAAAAAGAAAAAGGAAATCCACAGCCATGTGACAAGCCAAGCAGAGGAAATCTTGGTGCTGGACCAGCAACAGAAGACTCCCCCTTCCGGGGAGAGGGGAACCTCGGGTGGAAACCTGGGGGCCTTTCCCAGCCACCTCAGGGGCTGGCAAGGCGTCGTCTGGGGCCTCTGGCCTCTTTCCCGGGCGCCGGGCTCACCTGGCAGGAATCCACCTTCCCATCCAGGTAGCCGGCACACAGCATCCTGTCGGTGAGCGAGTGGCCATACAGGCTGGCGCACAGGGCCTGGTCCAGCAGCTCCACGGTGGCTTTCTGCAGCATCTCCGGCTTGACTACTGCCCAGGATGGGGAGAGACAAGCAGGGTGAGCACTCCAGGACCCTGGCAGCCACCCCGAGCCAGGAGGCTGAGCTTCTGTTTCCCCAGCTGCGGTGGAGCGGCTGCAGCCCCAGATCAGAAGTGAGCCAGGTCCATCAATGCCCACTGACCACCCTCTCGGCCTGGACAGCTAAGTGGCGTCAAAGTTAACACCCCAAGACTAGGCTCCTCACCTCCCCTCCCCAAACCTGCCCTCCCTGAGCTCCCCCTTACCTGCTGGAATCTTTTCTTAGCCCAGCTGTAGCCCCATCTTGGCTAAACATTAAATCAGATTAGGTAGCCTTTTCCTCAAATGCTCCAGGGTGCTCCCCCCCGCCACCCGCCAGCTCAATCCAAATACCCAAGCTTGGCCCACCTACCCTGGCACCCCAGGCCCTTTGCACATGCCGTTCCGGCTGCCTAGAATGCTTGTCCCTGCAGAATCTGTCCGCCTTCCTCATCTCATCTCCTATTTTAAATTGCAGCCCCCCCCCCAATCCCTGCCTTATTTTTCTCCATTCTGTACATCACCATCTGACACTTATCTTGTTCATTATCTACTGCCCCCTGGAATTGTTCTGTCTGGGTATGGTAGCCACTGCCCACACGAGGCTATTTAAATGCAGATGGAAATTCATTACAATGAAGTGAAATGTAAAACTCGGTTTCTCGGTAGCGCTAGCCCGTGCCATAGGGCTGCTGGCCCTCGTTGTGGGTGGCACAGATGTGGCTTGTGTCCACCACTGAGGGAAGTTTTATTGGGAGGCGCTGGTCTGGACCGGGGGCTCCATGTGAACAGGGGTTTCTGTCTGATTTGCTTCCTGCCAGTCCCTGGAGTAGGGAGCCTGGCCTTAGCTGAAGTGTCACCATCCCAGGCCCTTTCCTAACGCCGTCCCCGCCCCCAACTCATTTTTCCTACTGGTTTCCTTCCCAGCATTTATCACCATCAGGTTACAGTCGATATGAGGCAGTTCTGTTCTATCAAATTACCCAAACACTCAATCAGTGAACACTGCCCCACTGCTCCGGGGGATACACGGGGTCAGGTTCCTGGGAGCCTCTGGTCACAGCCGATCCATATGTACGTAACCTCATGATGGTACGTGTGTTTCTGCTTAAAGACACTTCACTTAACATACACTGTTGACGCGTTAACACTGAGCTCACAGCCCACAGCGCTGTAACTCTTGCCTGAACGAAGCTCACCTAACACACGTACTTTCTGCCCATAAGGCACATCCCAGCCCTCCTGCACTTAGGACGCTAGCCAGCCAGCACTTCAGCTCTACGCTTGGGGCCTGTTTAGATTTTGTGAAACCTGCCACAAAAAGCACAAAAATGCAGAAAAAAAAAAAAGTGGCAGTAAACAGTCCACGAAAAGGACACTGGTTTCCAGTCTGAGCTGAACCAAGAGGCAGGGAGGGCATTGCCCAGCTCCACCTCAGCTGGGAACGACTCAAATTGCACATCAAGGAACAATCGCAGATTCCCCCCACGAGTATCCACTTGGGGAGACAAATGAATTTTAGCGAGTAGGCGAATTCGCAAATACAGAATCCGTGGCTAATGAGGCCGGACTGTGTGTTGCTTGCTTGGCTGGGCTTTGCTGGCTGCCTGGAGAGGCTGCGGGGGGTAGGTGCTTACGGAAATCCTCCTTGAGGTAGCCCCAGCCCGAGATCAGACACTTCTTGCTGGGCGGGAAGACGTGCACGGCGGCCGGGAGGCATACGGGCTGCACGTGCCTGCTGAAGGGCAGGGGGCCACCCAGCTCGAGCACCGCCACGTCGAAGTCGGCCGTGTCAGAGTTGTAGAAGGGGTGCGTGATGATCTGGGCCACTCGGGCCCGCACCGTGCTGGCCTCCGAGCCGCTGAGGTAGGTGCTTCCTGCGTAAGCCACCCACTCGGTGGGGTCGTGGAACCTGCAGGGCAGACAAACCCCCGCTCAGAGGCCCACCGAGGATGGGGCCGGAGGGTGAGGAGGGCGAGGCACTCACCCAGCGGGCAAGTCTTAAGGAGGCGCCCCAAAACTCAGCCATCGAGACTAAGAATGATATTTTCGGGCTTCCCTGGTTTCGCAGTGGTTAAGCATCCGCCTGCCAATGCAGGGGACACGGGTTCGAGCCCTGGGCCGGGAAGATCCCACGTGCCACGGAGCAACTAAGCCCGTGCGCCACAACTGCTGAAGCCCGCACACCTAGAGCCCGTGCTCCGCAACAAGAGAAGCCACCACACTGAGAAGCCCGCGCACCGCAATGAAGAGTAGCCCCCGCTCGCCGCAACTAGAGAAAGCCTGCGCGCAGCAATGAAGACCCAATGCAGCAAATAATAATATTTTCATGCAACATGGTCAAAAATCAGAATGATCGCAAAAAAAAAAAAAAAAAAAACAAACCAAAAAAACACTCAAAACATGGTGCACGAATTATCAGTATTTTAAACAAAGACAGGATCCAACAGGGCTGGGATTAGGGTGAGGCGAGTGAGGCCTTGAATATGGATTGGCTACTAGATAACACTGCGTGGCTGTTTTTAATTTTCTTGGGTGTGATAGCGGTATGTGGGTATGCGAGAGACTCTTTTGTCTATTTGCACAAATGCATGCGGGAGATTCTGAGGCAATGCGTCATGATGTTTTCTACTTAATTTCAAACGGTTTGACAAAGATATATATGTATGAATGTGTGTGTGAATAATTATAGATGCAGATAGATGGAGAGAGTGGGAGAGAAAACGAATACAGTGAAATAGTAGTAACTTTTGAAATCAGATACTGGCATGTGGGTTTTTGTTGTCCTATTTTTTCATCTTTTCTACTTAAATATATTCATAATAAAATATTAAGAGAAACAAAATTTAAAATGATAAAAAAGCAACTCTTCTTGCCCTGAATGTCACTGCTTATGTGACCTGTGTCCCCCAGACCGTCACTTCCTGGGGCAGGTTTCCCTGGGATTCCCAGCAGGCTGTTCCATTAGTGACCCTGCAGCAATTAGTAGGTAATGGTTTCCCAGGGGAACCCATGCTTCCTGTTGCCCTGTCCTGTCCCTGAGGACTCCTCAGATGGAAATAACCAAATAGCAATGCCTGGCACTGCCAGAGGCTTCCAGAACCTTCTCCCACCTTTGGTGAGCTCCATTCTGATTGGCCACCCTCACTGTTAAAGATTCTGACCATCCTCAACAACAAAAAACAACCCAATTCAAAACCGGGCAAAGGGACTTCCCTGGTGGCGCAGTGGTTAAGCATCCGCCTGCCAATGCAGGGGACAGGGGTTCGAGCCCTGGTCCAGGAAGATCCCACATGCCGCGGGGCAACTAAGCCCGTGCGCCACAACTACTGAGCCTGTGCTCTAGGGCCTGCGAGCCACAACTACTGAAGCCTGCATGCTCTAGGGCCTGCGTGCCGCAACTACTGAGCCCGCGTGCCGCAACTACTGAAGGCCATGCGCCTAGAGCTTGTGCTCTGTAACAAGAGAAGCCACTGCAATGAGAAGCCTGTGCGCTGCAACGAAGAGTAGCCCCCGCTCGCCACAACTAGAGAAAGCCTGCACGCCGCAACGAAGACCCAACGCAGCCAAACGAACAAACAAAAAAACTGGGCATTGCTCCAAAGAAGATGGAGCAATGCCACACAAATGTCACGCAAATGGCCAAGAAGCACATGAAAAGATGCTCAACATCACTAATCATTAGGGAAATGCAAATCAAAGCCACAGCGAGGTATTACTGCGCACCCATTAGGATGGCTATTATTAAAAACAAACAAACAAAGTAACAAGTAACGGCCAGGATGTGGAGAGACTGGGAGATCGGCCAAGATGGTGGAGTAGAAAGACCCTGAGCTCACCCCTTCTCAGGAGCACAGCCAAATCACAACTACCTGCAGAACCACCATCGATGAAAAAGACTGGAACCTACCAGAAAAGATCTTCTCCAACTAAAGACAGAGAGAAGGAACCACAACAAAATGAGAAGGAAGGGCAGACTCACGATATGATCAAATCCCATGCCCCCAGGTGGGGGGACGCACGAACTGGAGAATAATTATGTGGCAGAGGTTCTCCCACAGGAGCGAGAGTTCTGAGCCCCACGTCAGGCTCCCCAGCCTGGGGGTCCAGCACCGGGAAGAGGACCCCCCCAGAGCATTTGGCTTCGGAGGCCAGCGGAGCTTAACTGCAGGAGCCCCACAGGACTGGGGGAAAGAGAGGCTTCACTCCTAAAGGACACACAGAGAATCCCACGTGCACTGGGACCCGGGGCAGAAGCAGTAATCTGATAGAAGCCTGGACCAAACGTACCTGCTGGTCTCGGAGGGTCTCCTGGGGAGGCAAGGCGCCGGTGGCTGTGGGTCGCCCTGGGGACGTAATGTTGGCGGCCGCCATCGTGGCTCTTTAGTGTGGAGACCGGGCCCCACACAATAGCCCACAGGCGCCAGTGGGGACACAGCCCCACCCATCAGCAGACAGGCTGCCCTGAGACCCCCCCTGAGCCCACAGCTGCCCCTAGACACAGCCCTGCCCACCAGAGGGCCAAGACCCAGCTCCGCCCACCAGTGGGCGGACACCAGATGCAAGAAAACCATGATCCCACCACGCAGGCCAGACCCTAGCCCTGCCCACCAGTAAGCCAAGGCCACCTTTGGGACGCTCCAGAACCCATACCCAACTGTAGCCGGAACCCGCCCCCTCCCCCCACCACCAACAATGACCTGAAACGAGCTCTGGGATCCCTGGGCCCTGCAGCCAGACTCCAGGAACCAGCTCTGCCTGCCAGTGGCCTGGCACTAACCCCAGGATCTGGCTTCACCGGCCAGAGTCTTCAGGACCCTGACTCTGCCCACCAGTGAGCCAGCACTAGCCCCAGGCCCCCTAGGATCCCACAACCGGCTACGTTGTGACCAAGCCCCGCTAAACCGTATCCAGCAGCATCCACATAAGACAGGGCCTGGCAGCCAACCAAGCCCACCAGACCGCCCACAGAGTCAGCCTGCGACAACAGAAGGACCCACGCAGCCCTCTTAGAGGGAGCCCCTAGAGCACGTAGCTTGGGTGATGAGCGGGCAGTGCACTGCGGAGATGCACAGGACGCGTCCTACAGAGGCCACTTCTCCAAGGTTGAGAAACGTAACTAACCTACCACACACATAAAAATACAAACAGCAACTTAGACAAAATGAGGTGACAGAGGAACATGTTCCAGACAAAGGAACAAGATAAAACCCCAGAAGAAGAACTAAGTTGAGGTAGAGATAGGCAACCTACCTGAGAAAGAGTTCAGGGTAGTGATCGTAAAGATTATCATAGAACTCAGGAGAGGAATGGATGCACAGAGTAAGAAGTCAGACATTTTAAACAAAGAGAAAATATAAAGAACAGCTAAACAGAGATGAAGAATACAATAACCGAAATGAAACATACGGTAGAAGGAATCAAAAGGAGACTAAATGAGGCAGAAGAACAGATCAGTGAGCTGGAAGACAGAGTAGTGGAAATCACTGCCACCAAACAGAAAAAAGAAAAAAAGAATGAAAAGAAATGAGGACAGTTTAACAGACACTAGGACAACATCAATCATGCTAATATTCACATTATAGGGGTCCCAGAAGAAGACAGAGAGAAAGGGCCTGAGAAAACATTTGAAGAGATAACAGCTGAAAACCTCCCTAACTTGGGAAAGGAAACAGTCACCCAAGTCCAGGAAGCAAAGAGGGTCCCACACGGGATTAACCCAAATAGTAACAAACCAAGACACATCATAATGAAAAAGACAAAAATTAAACGGAGAATATTAAAAGCAGCAAGGGAGAAGGAACAAATAACATACAAGGGAACTCCTGTAAGACTATCAGGTGACTTTTCAGCAGAAACTCTGCAGGCCAGAAGGGAGGGGCATGATGTATTTAAAGTGATGAAAGGGAAAAGCCTACAACCAAGAACACTCTACCCAGCAAGGCTCTCATTCAGATTTGATGGAGAGATCAAAAGCTTTACAGACAAGCAAAAGCTAAAAGAACTCAGCACCACCAAACCAGCTTTACAACAAATGTCAAAGGAACTTCTCAAAGATGTGGAGAAATTGGAACCCTTGTGCACTGCTGGTGGGAATGGAAAATGGGGCAGCCGCTGTGGAAAAGAGGATGGTGTTTCCTCAAAAGGGTAAACACAGAATCACCATATGACCCAGCAATTCCACCTCTGAGTTTATACCCGAAGCAATTGAAAGTAGTGACTCAGATACTTGCACACCCATGTTCACAGCAGCATTTTTCACAACAGCCAAAAGGTGGACACAACCCAAGTGTCCGTCGATGGATGAATGAATAAACACATGTCCATCCACACACTGGAATATTATTTGGCCATAAAAGGGAAAGAAGCAGTGACACACACCACAACGTGCATGAACCTTGAAAACAGGTTAAGTGAAATGTCAGTCACAAAAGGACAAGTACTGTCTGATTCCACTCACAGGAGGTCCCTGGGGGGAGTCAGATCCACAGAGACAGGAAGTAGATGGTGGGGGCCAGGGGCTGGGGGAGGGGCTGGGGAGTCAGGGTTTAAAAGGGATAGAGTTTCCGTTTGGGAGGATGAGAAAGTTCTGGAGATGATGGTGGGGATGGTTGCCCAACAATGTGAGTGTGCCTAATGCCACCGAGCTGTGCACTTACAAATGGTAAATTTATGTCATATATATTTTGCCACAATTTAAAAAAATTAATGCATTCAGATTTAACAAAAAGAAAAGAGAGGGAGGGACTTCCCTGGTGGTCCAGTGGTTAAGAATCTGCCTTCCAATGCAGGGGACGTGGGTTCGATCCCTGGTCAGGGAACTAAGATCCCACGTGCCACGGGGCAACTAAACCCACGCTCCACAACTAGAGAGCCCGCACTCCGCAACGAGGAGCCCGTGCTCCGCAACGAAAGTTCCCGCGTGCCGCAACTAAGACCCGACACAGCTAAATAAATAAATAAATAATTTTTAAAAAGGAGAGGGAAGGAAGGAGGGAGGGAGGGAGGAAGGAAGGAAATAAGTAAGTTCCAAGGGGCTCTGAAGACACCCAGGAAAGGTGGCATTCCCAGAGTGGAAGGTAGGTGGGATACAGGGGTGGGGTGGGCTCTGAGACCTCAGGGACGCGGACTCACTCATTGAAGCAGTGGGCAGCAGACACCAGCCACCTGGCGCCAATGATGGCGGCCCCGCAGAAGTGTTCGTTGTTTTCCCGGAGGCTGACTTGCCAAGGGAACTCCCCCGGGGATGCCTCCACACCGCCCACAATCCTGCCGGCTGTCCTCCAGCCAGGCTGCAAACCACAGTCTGCAAGACAGAGATCACTATCCAGGACCCCAAGAAGGCAGGAGTGTGGCCACGTTCCCGGCACGTCTGTCTGCAGTCTGTTGTCCCCATGGCCCCCGCATTCAAAGAATGCCAGAGATGCCAGCAAACCAGCAGAAGCTGGGAGACCACATGGAACAGATCCTCCCTCACGGCCTCAGAAGGAACCGACCCTGCCGACACCTTGATCTCGGACTTCTAGCCTCCAGAGCTGGGAGAGGATACATTTCTGTTGTTTAATCCACTCAGCCTGAGGTCCTTTGATTCAGCAGCTCTAGGACAATCATACCCTAAAGTTAGCTATAAGGATGCTACGTACCTATGTTACCAACCCCCAACACAAACCCTGGACACCAAGCCTTGGCTGAGCTCCCCTGGCTGGAAATACTTTGTGCGTGTTGTCACATATGGTGCTGGGAGGATGAGTTAAGCGCCGTCCACATGACTCCACTGGGAGAGGATAATTGGAAGCTTGCTTGAGCTTGGTCTCTCCTGGACTTTGCACCTTTTGCTTTGCTGATTTTCATCTGTATCCTTTCACTGTAATGAGCTATAACTACGCATGTAACAGCTTGACTGAGTTCTGTGACTCCTTCTAGTGAATCACTGAATCTGAAGGAGTCTTGGGGACCCCCCCCCCCGACCACACCTGCCAATTTCAATCAACCTCTATATCATCCTCCACAGCCAGGTACCAGACACTATGAATGTCTCCCTCACCATGTATTTTGCAAGTTTCAAAATCTTTATATGTCCATCTTTTCATAGGATGCTGTGTCTCTCTGTTTATTTAGTCTGCTTTTATGTCCTTCAGCAATGGTTTGTAATTCTATATAATTATTATTATAGACAGGACACATGTTTATTTTATTTTGTGCTGCTATTAATCAAGAGTGTGATTTTTTCCATTGTATCTTCTAACCCGTTATTAATTGTATAAAGCAAAACAAGACCTTTTTTTATGTGTTCGTATTTATCTTATCTTCCCCTTATTGTTGAACTGTCTTATTTTTCTGATATCCTTTTAGTTAATTTATTGGTTCATTTAGATAATCAAATTCAAATTATGATAGTTTTCCTTCTTCCTTTCCAATACTTAAACCACTGTTCTCACCTTACTGCATGGGCTAGCATTGCTAGAAAAATGTTGACTACTCTTACAGCATTTCAGTTGTAATATTCCCTTGCCCAGATCCTTTTGGTGACTCCCCACTACCTATAGGACAGACCCCCCAGTTCCTGGCATTCAAGGCTTCCCACAGTTTGACCTGATTTTTTCTCCTTCTCACCCGAGGGCTCTCCACTCCACACACCCCAAGGTTTCCCTTCTCTGCTTGCTGCTGATGTTTCCTGTCATATCACAGGTGCCCACTCCCTTTCTCTGCCCAGCTCCAGTGAATGCCAGGACCACGTGTCTGTGTGTGAGGGGCACAGTGGGCCAGAGGATCAGCACTTGAACCTGGAAAGGGGACACAGCCCAGAAAACAGGCCAGACAGGCAGACTGACCACAGCGGGCCTCATCGGAGCCGTCAGAGCAGTCCGCTGTGTCGTCACACTCGGGGTTCACCTTGGTCACACACTGGCTGTTCCCGCAGGAAAAGGCATTCCCTGGACAGCGACCTGAGGGCAGACAAGAACCGCGTTCCTGACCTCACTCCATCTCTCCCGCCTGCTCTCCACGCGGAAACTCTGTAGAGCGTGGAAGGCATCTCTTCTCTGCTTCCTTTTCTCTGAATGTTTCTGGAATAATTTTCTCAGAATTAGTACCGAGATGTAACACATGAGAATGCTAGTCAGCACCGGGGCCAGGGCTATGCAACCTAAGCATATGTGTGCCGTGTACGTACTTTTACATTTCTATCAGCCACGTTTTATTTATTTATTTCTTTAAATTTATTTATTTATTTTTTGGCTGCGTTAGGTCTTCGTTGCTGCACATGGGCTTTCTCTAGTTGCAGCGAGCGGGCGCTAATCTTTGTTGTGGTGCACGTGCTTCTCATTGCGGTGGCTTCTCTTGTTGCAGAGGACAGGCTCTAGGCGTGCGGGCTTCAGTAGTTGTGGCACGCGGGCTGAGTAGTTGTGGCGCGCGGGCTCTAGAGTGCAGGCTCAGTAGTTGTGGCGCACGGGCTTAGTTGCTCTGTGGCATGTGGGATCATCCCGGACCAGGGATGGAACCCGTGTCCCCTGCAATGGCAGGCGGATTCTTAACCACTGCACCACCAGGGAAGTCCCGCCACGTTTTTAAAAAGTAAGAAATAGGGGGACTTCCCTGGTGGCTCAGTGGATAAGACTCTGAGCTCCCAGTGCAGGGGGCCCGGGTTAAAACCCTGGTCAGGGAACTAGGTCCCACATGCATGCCACAACTAAGAGTTCACAAGCCACGACTGAGGAGCCAGCGAGTCGCAATTAACTAAGGAGCCCGCCTGCCGCAACTAAGACCCGGTGCAACCAAACAAATAAATAATTTTTTTTAACGTAAGAAATAGGTGAAATTAATGTTTTAAATTGTAATAAAGTACACATAACGTAAAATTTGCCACTGAAGCGCAGGTTCACATTTGGGGCCATTCTCTGGGTGGGCCGTCCTGGGCACTGTGGGCTGTTGAGACGCATCCCGGCCCCACTCACTGGACGCCAAGAGCACCCCCCATCGTGACAACCACAGATGTCCCCAGACATCACCCTGTGTCCCCTGCGAGAGCAGGATCACCCCTAGTTGGGGACCATTGATGTAAAGCTAAATAAATGTATCTGTAGATGTGTCGTGAGCCGTCTGGGAGGAAAGTCACCAAAATACTAAAAGCAATGAGCTTCCAGGTGATACCTACTCTTGTTTCTTTTTTGTCCCCCCAAACTGTTTTTTGTCTTCTCTTTTAATAACAACTTTCCATCACTTAAAAAAAACAAAACAAAACAAAAAACAATAATGCCTTCTCTTAATCATGCTTGGCTCTGAATAATTCAAAGTGCCTCATTTTTAAATCGTTTGCTCACACAGATATACATTCTTTTTCATCTTCTTTTCCATTATGGTTTATCACAGGATATTGAATATAGTTCCCTGTGCTATACGGTAGGACCTTGTCTATTCATCCTATATGTAATAATTTCCATCTGCTAACCCAAACTCCCAATCCTTCCCTCCCCCACCCCCCTCCCCCTTGGCAACCACAAGTCTATTCTCTATGTCCATGAGTCTGTTTATGTTTCGTAGATAGGTTCATTTATGTCATATTTTAGATTCCACATATAAGTGATATCATATGATATTTGTCTTTCTCTGTCTGACTTACTTCATTTAGTATGATAATCTCTAGGTTCATCCATGTTGCTTCAAATGGCATTATTTCATCCTTTTTTATGGCTGAGTAGTATCCCATTGTACATATATATACCATATCTTCTTTATCCATTCATCAAAACATACCTGATTTTAAGTCTCTTTCTGTCAGCGGCCCCTTCTGGCTTCCTGCAGCAAAACGGAGAAGAGATATAAGCTCATTTAGCGAGCACCGAGGTTCTTTGACAACATCGTAATGCAAAGCAGTGGTCTGTGCTGTCCACCTGGGATCCACTTAAATTCTGACTTAAATCAGCAAAGGTGAAATCAGATGAAATATTCCATTCCTCACGATAAGAGCTCAACAGCCGCGTGGGGCAGGTGGCTGCCAGAGTGTATGGCGCCGACCCAAAACATTTCCATCCCCGCAGAAAGCTCTCTTAGTGCTGGCGAGGTTACTGAGACTCACTGAATGTGTCAGGAGTGGTGGAGAGGGGACTGTAAATGTCCTGCAGGGCAAGGTCAAGGCAACAATTTTAAAATCTGAGCAGTCTGACCTCATGCCTGGCTCTCAAATCACAACGCACAGCAATCTTAGAATTTTAGAGCATAACATTTATCCTTATTTCTATACCAGGGGCCAGGTGCCAAATCCGGCCCACCACTTGTTTTTGTAAATAAAGTTTTATTGATACACAGTGCTGTCCGTTTGTTTATACAGTGTCTTTGCTGCTTTTGTGCTATAATAGCTGGGTTGAGCCATCTGGACAGAGACCCAATGGGTGGCAAAGATGAAAATATTTATAGGTTGCTGCCCCCTGGTCTAGACCATAGAGGGTAAAGCAACGGGTATATGTTTCCTTGTCACCGAGAGGGGCGATTATGGAAAACCTCAAGTTTAATGCAACTTTCACTCGGCTCCCCTTCCCCAGCATGTCCCTCCGGTCCCTCCCAACGTCGCCCTGTCTCTGGGGCCACTCGCCTGTGAGCTGGGCGGACACGATGGTGCCATAGGGGGCCAGGGGGATGCCGCGGCCCTGCAGCCTCTCTCGGAGTCCCCGCTGCAGCAGCTCCTCCTCCAGGCCCGGGCTCGGTGTCCGCAGGGCCGGCTGCATAAAGTGCAGCCGAAAACGCACCAGGATGCTGGCGTTGCCCTCCCTGCGGGGAGGACACTGGCCCTTGAGAGGGAGGGCGCCTCTCGGCTGGAATCTTCTGCAATCTCTCGGGCAACCACCAAGCTTCCTCCACCCCCAAGGAGGCCCCAACTCACCAGTAACTGAGCACCGTGCAGCCCACACAGCTGGCCTCCAACTCCGTCTCCCGAAAGCTGCTGACAAACTACAACGGAAACGACCGTAGCAAATATTTGTGAGACCCTGCGGGGACTCCCTGGGGGGAGAGCTGGGAAGGGGGTGGAAAAGCATCTCCTCTTCAACTCCACGTGTGCGGCCAACTCACAGAACTAAGAGACAGGACAGGCATCTCGAAGTCGTGCCTATGAAAATATAGCTCCGCCAACAGATGATGGAGAAACCCCACGTGGTCCCTCCACACACGGGAGCATCGCTCAGCCATGAAAAGGAGAGAAGCCCCGACACTCGCTACAACGTGGACGGACCCTGCAAACACGATGCTCAGCGAGAGAAGCCAGACACAGAAGGACACGCAGAGTGTGACTCCACTGATGGGAAACGTCCAGAACAGGCAGATCCGCGGACACAGAGCGTGGGTTCATGGTTGTCAGGGGCTGCGGAAGAGGGGGAGGGGGTGACTGCTGATGAGGGCAGGGTTTCCTTTTCGGGTGATGGAAGGTTCTGGAATTAGAGGTGATGGTTGCACAGCTCTGTGAATGTACTAAATGCCACTGAATCAGTCACTTTAAAAGTGGATAATTTTAGGGAATTCCCTGGCAGTCCAGTGGTTAGGACTCGGTGCTTTCACTGCCGGGGGCCCGGGTTCAATCCCAGGTTGAGAAACTAAGATCTCACAAGCTACACAGCGTGGCCAAAAGAAAAAAAAATAATAAAGAAAAGGATGATTTCATGTTATGTGAATTTTACATTAAAATAAAAAAATCCCGTGGCTGAGCCCACTTTGTGCAAGCAGATGCTACCAGGAAGGTCCTTGTCCTCCACGTGCTGTTAGGGTGACCACTGTCTGCGTCTCCTAGGATTGTCTCGGTTTGGGCACCGAAGGGCCCACATCTCTCCCCTCGGCAGCTCACGTCACCTACACATAGGGTGACCACGTAACCCCGTTTATCTGCTCTCCCAATGTAGTCACTGACAGCGTCCCTGTCCCCTGGCAGAATGTCCTGCTTAGGTGCTAAATCCTACGGTCACCATCCTCGCTCCCTAAACACACGTGATGCACGGTCACGCCTGTTCATTCCCCCCATCTAAAACACCCTTAATCCAATTTGCTTCTCTGAACCGCACCCTCTGAGTCCACATCCCCACTGCCCACACCCAGACCTGCACTGTCCTGTAGAACATTCCACAAATTTCCAAAATGTTCTACACCTGCCTCGCCCCATATGGCAGCCGCCGGCCATATGTAGAAACTGAGCATTTGAAATGTGGCTGGTGCCACAGAGGAACTGATTTTCGCATTTTGTTCAGTTTTAGTTAATTCACACTTCAATTTCAAAACGGATACTTGATTCAGTCACTGGAAAATTCTTAACTATATTTGGAGCATCTTGGGTCTGTAAATGTTACAAATTCTAAATATGGATGGAGTTTTCCCAGTGGAAGCTCAGTATCCACCCTGAGATGTGAGTGTAAAAGACACACCAGGTTTGGGGGGCTTCCCTGGTGATGCAGTGGCTAAGAATCCACCTGCCAATGCAGGGGACATGGGTTCAACAACTACTGAAGCCTGCGCGCCTAGAGCCCGTGCTCTGCAACAAGAGAAGCCACTGCAACGAGAAGCCCGTGCACCGCAACTAGAGAAAGCCCGCTCGCAGTAACGAAGATACAACGCAGCCTAAAAATAAATAAACTTAAAAAAAAAAAAGACACACCAGGTTTGGAAGCCTCAATACAAAGGAAAGAATGTAAAATATCTCATTAATACCTGCTTTATATAGGTTGATGACATGTTGAAATGATAACATTTTGGATATTCTGGGTTAAATAAAATGTATTATTAAAAATAATCTTACCTGTTTCTTTTTACTTTTTTTCTTTTTAATGTGGCTACCAGAAAATGTTAAATTACACATGGGGCTTCTGTTACATTTCTACTGGACCATGCCGCTTTAAGATACGGGATTGAGATTAGCAATACGGCCCATGTGCTGAATTAGAATCATTGCCTGTTTTTGCACAGATCATGGACAAGAATGGTTTTTACATTTTTAAATGTAAAAAAAAACAAAAGAAAACTATTTCATGGTGCATGAAAATGGTATGAAATGCAAATTTCAGTGTCCATAAATAAAGGTTTATTGGCACATGGCCACGCCCACTCATCCATGTCATCTATGGCGGCTTTCAGGCTACAACACAAGGCCCAGCAGTCAAGACAGACTCTCTGGCCCCAAAAGCCAAAAATATTGGCCATCTGGCCTTATGGGGAAAGTTTGCTGACTCCTGGTCTAGATGATGGTGACTCCTAATTGTCCCCCTGCTTCTCTCACATCTTATCACACATTTAAAATGAATCCCTACCTTTCCCTTAGGATAAAATTTTAAACAATGTTTTAAAAGTCACCTACCATAAAAACTCACCTTTTACAAGTGTACAATTAGATGGGTTTTAGTATATTCACAGAGCTGTACAACCTCATCACAATTTTAAAACATTCTTATGACCCCAAAAGAAGCCCCATCCCCATCAGCAGTCACCCCCATCCTCTCCCCAGCCCCTGACAACAAGGAATCCACTCTCTATGTCTGTGGATCTGCCCGTTCTGAACACTTCCCATCAGTGGAATCACACACTGTGGGTCCTTCTGTGTCTGGCTTCTCTCACTGAGCATCATGTTCTCAAGGTCCGTCCACGTTGTAGTAAGTGTCAGGGCTTCACCCCGTTTCATGACTGAGTGATGGTCCCATGTGTGGAGGGACCACAGTTGTTTATCCATCATCTGTTGATGGACATTTGGGTTGCTTTCACTTTGGGGCTGTTATGAATCACGCTGCCATGAACATTCGTGTACAAGTTTCCGTGTGGACTCACGGTTTTGTTTTTCTGGGGCAGACACCCAGGAGCGGAACTGCTGGGTCAGATAGTAACTCCATTTTTAACCTTTGGAGAAACCGCCAGACTGTTTTCCACAGTGGCTGCCCCTTTTCATATTCCCACCAGCCGCGTAGGAGGGTTCTGATTTCTCTACCGAAATGCAGTTTACAACCTTTCAACGTGGCCTACGGATCCTGCAGCAGTCGGTTCCCATCAAATGCAACCCTTCCCTGCATTCTGGAATGCATCAGCCCTGCCCTGTTCACCCCATGGGGCCCCCTCCCTACCTCAGAGCCTGCCTGGGCCTCCCATTGCTCTGCTGCCTCAGTCAGAGCCCCTGGCCGCCCACTTAGCCCCCCTGGCTCCCAGAACCCTCACCAGCGTTTCCAGAGTGGGTGTCAGCGTGCGGTAATAGTCTGAGGTCTCCTGCTGCAAGCTGGGGGCAAACCGGATCCCCCGCAGCTCAGCTGTGTGCTCCACATTGACACCCTGTGTAGAGAGGGAGGCTGCGGACAAGACCAGGGCCCCGTGAGAGCGCCCACCTGCAGGGGCAGGGCTCAGCCAAGCCGGCCTCCAAGGCCCCCCATCACCCTGGGGTGGTCACCCCCAACAAACGGGGGGTGGGCTGACTTCCCGAGGGTTGAGTGATTATTAACAGTGCTCCCTTATCAGCTCTCACCCATCACCCACCAGAAGGCCCCCAGGTACACTAAGCCCCAGGCAACCCCAGGTTTCCTTAAGGGGAGGACTGGATCCTAGTCAGAAATGGCTGAAATGGCCTCAGAAGGAAGACCTTCCCTCGACTTTGGGACAATTCCCACCTCCTCCCTGGTAAGGGGCACCAAATACCCCAGGGGCACAGCCAGGGGTACCAGGACCCTCGAACCCCGGCCCATGACACCACCCTCTGAATAATACAGTTTCCAACGGTTGTCAAAAGTACACAACAGCAAAGAAGAACAGTCATAAAATGTTGTGAAGAATACAACCCTACATGATACATGAAGACACGTGTTTCTAACTGTCGAAAATATGTGAGACTGGCAAAGGGGTCCATCAGTCAAAAATGATCATCATTGCAAAATTAAAAGACTAGAAGTAGGGAGTTCCCTGGTGGTCCAGTGTTTAGGACTCAGCGCTTTCACTGCCGGGGCCTGGGTCCAGTCCCTGATCGGGGAACTAAGATCCCACAATCCATGTGGTATGGCCAGAAAAAAACCAAAAAACTTAAAAAAAATTTTTTTAATTAAAAAATAGAAGTAGCAGCCACCTACATTGTGAAAGCTGGCTCCCAGCTCTATTTATTTGAATGAATATTCAACCAGCTCGATATTTAGATATTTGTTTATTCAATAGATAGAACAAGTAGTCTAAAGTAATTCTAAAATTGGTTTGTTTTCTCATGAAAGGAACTAAAAAGAAAGAAAACAAGAACCCTGCTGTGTAGACCCACGTGCTTATGTTCTGGGCCCCAAATAAGCCTCACACTTTCCCTCTGAAATAACCATGGGCTCCCAGGCAACTGGAGAAACAGCCCAGCAAGGGCCTGTGTAAAATTGTATACTTCCAAATAAAATTTTGAGCTGTCTGGGAAGGGGACAAATTTGAATTGTAATTTAAAAGTTGTTTTTAAATTTTAAGTGCATCTTAGAGCCTTCCCCAGTTTCAGAGTTCCTGCTGGAGATTTTATCTACCTGTTATCCCAAAATGTAGCTGTGCTTCTAGACTGGAGGTGTGCAACTGTCCCCTGTCTCTCCCTAGCGCGAGGACATATGGACACACGGACACACGGAGACACACACACACACACACACACACACGGACACAACACACCCACCCACCCCACACACCCACCCACCCCACACACACAGAGCCCAATTTTCATGCACTTCACCCCACAGCCACTAGGGGGCCTCTGTCAGCCGTGCCAGGCTCTGAGTTATTCCAGATATTCACAAATATATATATATATATTTAAATATATTATATATAATATATATCTTAAATATATTTTAAAAAATACATTTTAAATATATATATATTTAAATATATATTTAATATATAAATATATATATATATCCCACATTGGATCACCAACTTATTATTTTGCCACGTGACAGCATTTTCCCCCCAAACTGCCAGTTACCATGATCATGTCAAGGACGAAAGGTGACCTTTACATCCCCACACAGAACTAGCAAGCTCATCTCAGAAAGAGCCCGGTCCAGAGCAGGGCTGCCCAGCAGAACTTCCCCTGATGATGGAAGGTTCTAGATCTGAGCATCCCCTGCAGGAGCCACGAGCTACTCGTGAAATGTGGCTGGTGGGGACGGAGGAACTGGATTTTACCTGTTATTTAATTTAAGCTGATTCGGTCTAAACAGCGCTGGGGCTCAGGGCTACCACGTCGAGGTGTGGGGCAGCCCTGGAATTCTGTGGAGGCAGGGCTCTGTGGACCCTTCCACTGACATAAAAAGACCTTCCTTTGTGTGCTTTTATAACTCAGCCTCACAGCATTCACCACAGGTCATCATTTCGTATGTTTCATCGTAAATAATATGAATGTACATTAGAAGCAAATATGAAGTGGGAGCCACTTTTGACTGTGGGAGGTGGGAAAGTCAACGACTGCTCACTTATACTTTTGGGGACTTTTCAAATTTCTCAAGGGTTTTTATAAATTTATTTATTTTTTATTTTTATTTTTGGTTGCATTGGGTCTTCGTCGCTGTGCGCGGGCTTCCTCTAGTTGCGGCGAACGGGGGCTACTCTTCGTTGCAGTGTGAGGGTTTCTCACTGCGGTGGCTTCTCTTGTTACAGAGCATGGGCTCTAGGCAGGTGGGCTTCAGTAGTTGTGGCGCGTGGGCTCAGTAGTTGTGGCGCACGGGCTTAGTTGCTCCGTGGCATGTGCGATCTTCCCGGGCCAAGGCTCAAACCCGTGTCCCCTGCATTGGCAGGCGGATTCTTAACCACTGTGCCATCAGGGAAGCTCCTCTCAAGGGTTTTTAAAACGTTCATTTCCCTACTGGTCTCCATTTCACCCTGGTTGTGAATCTTCATTAAGCAACTAAGACCCAGCGCAACCAAATAAAAAATAAATAAATATTAAAAAAACCAAAATCAAACACATGGTATTAAAAAAAAAAAGAACCCCACTGGTGGGAAACCTGAAATTTGCAGGTATTGCCTCGACACCCAGGCACCCACCGCCTAGCCCAGAACTAAGTGCAGCCATACTCAGCACCCGGTCCCATCACCTTGCTGTTGGGTGGCCTCTGTGTACTGCACGCTCAGCTCTTTGCTTTGGGACACTTTTGAGCCACTCCCAGGCGTCTTAGTGCAAGCTGCCTGCTGTGTGGACCCGTGCAAGTCCGTGGCCACTCACCCACGAGGACTCCCAGGGTGACCATGACGATGCTGGTGGCCACCATGGCCGAGAGGGCTGCCCGGCAGCATGCGGCGTCTGTAGCCTGGATGTCCTTGGTTGCCCTGGGCACCAGCTGTAAGTCACCGGCGGTGGGCTCCATGGCTCCCAGACGTGGGGACGACAACCTGGAAGCCAGCAGAAAACAGACAGAAAAAGGAGGTCAGAGCTGGGGGCGTTTCTCTTTCCCTAAGCAAGGGTCTTCGTTGTACAGACGTGACAGCCATCAACAGCGCCCTAGGTGTCGGGGGCTCCACGCAAAACATAAAAACGGATTCAACATGATTGCTGGCTGGGCTGGCACACATGGGATCCCCATGGGGCCCTTGCTGGGAAGAGTATGTATGAGTTTCCTGCAGTTGCTGTAACAAATGACGACAAACCAGTGGCTTAAAGGAACACAGATTTATTATCTTACGGTTCTGGAGGTCAGAGGTCTAAATAATAGAAGGCTGTGTTCCTTCCAGAAGCGGCCGTCTGCAAGCCAGGAAGGGAGCTCCCACCAGAAACCAACACCGCCGACACCTTGATCTTGGACCTCCAGCCTCCAGAAGTGGGAGAGAAAAAATGTCTGTTGTTTAAGCTGCCCCGTCTATGATATTTGTTCTGGCAGCTTGAGGTGACTGAGACAATTGCACAGAGTCCCCACATACCTCACACCCAGCGTCCCTAATATAAAGCCTGGTACATATGTCACAATTAATTAACCAATTTTTTTTTTTTTTTTGGCCACACAGCATGCAGGATCTTAGTTCCCCGACCAGAGATCGAACTCGCGCCCCCCTGCAGTGGAAGCTTGGAGTCTTAACCACTGGACCGCCAGGGAAGTCCCTTAACGAACCAATATTGATACACTATTACTAACCAAAGTCTGCAGTGTATTCAGATTTCCTCAGTCTCCCCCCTAATGTCCTCTTCTGTCGCAGGACCCCATCCAGGATCCCATGTGACAGTCATCACGTGTCCTTGTGACCTCTCTGGGCTATGGTGGTTTCTCAGATTTTGTGATGCCCTGGGTAGTCTTGATATTTTGCGGAATGTCCCTCTTTGGGGGTCTGTCTCGTGTTTCTCTCATGGTGAGAGTGGGGTGAAGTGGGGGTTGTCTGGTAGACCCCCCCCCCGCCAGGCCCCACCGTCCACCCCTCCATCTCTGCTCATGGGGTGTCTGGAGCAGCCCCTCCACTCTTGGTCTGGGTGAATGTCTCCTCCTTCAGGAAGCCCTCTTGACCTCTTCCACCCCCAGCTACAGACCGCCCTCTGTCACATTCAGGGAGTATCCTCTCTGCAACCAGCTCTTCCCTGAGATTCCACATCCATCCATCCCCCTGGAAAATCCTCATCACAAAAGACTCACAAGACACTCAGATATTTGTTGAACGAATACGGCTTGTGGAATAGTCACCTGCATTGGGTTTTGGTTTCCCAGGTGTGCCCAGTCAGTTGACAGAACACAATCAGACCGTTTTCTAAATGCATTGTGGTTGGCAACACAGTCCCAGGGTGTACTGACCTCATCTTTTTTTTATTTTGGTCAGATCTCAACTTGATCTTTATTATTTTTTATTTATTTATTTATTATTTATTTTTGGCTGCGTTGGGTCTTCGTTGCTGCACACGGGCTTTCTCTAGCTGAGGTGAGAGTGGGCTTCTCACTGCAGTGGCTTCTCTTGTTGCGGAGCATGGGCTCTAGGCGCTTGGGCTTCAGAAGTTGTGGCGCGGGGGCTCAGTAGTTGTGGCTCGTGGGCTCTAGAGACCAGGCTCAGTAGTTGTGGCTCACGGGCTTAGTTGCTCCGTGGCATGTGGGATCTTCCTGGACCAGGGCTCGAACCCGTGTCCCCTGCATTGGCAGGCGGATTCTTAACCACTGCGCCACCAGGGAAGTCCTGACCTCATCTTAAAGGTAAATGTCTAGTCCAGGGTTGGTTGGCCTCACACCTTGTTTTTATAAATAAAGTTTTATTGAAACACAGATATGTCCATTTGATGACGTCAGTGGTTCCCAACTGGGAGCAATTTTGCCCCCAATGGTGACACACGGTGATGTCTGGAGACATTTTGGGTTACCGCGACTGGGGGTGCCCCCGGCATTTGATGGGTGGGGACCAGAGATGCTGCTCAACACCCACAGTGCCCAGGACGGCCCCACACAGAGAAAGATCCAGCCCAAGATATCAGTGGTGCTGAGTCTGAGAAATCGAGAGGTATATATTATCTTTGGCTGCCTTCGTGATGCAATGGTGGAGTTGGGTGGTCAAGACAGAGACTGATCTGGCCTGCAAAGCTGAGCGTATTTACTCTCTGGCCCTTTAGAAACATTCGCCCATCCTGCATAAGGCCATCCCCAGCTGATGAGTCATCACTAACGCTTTGACGCGGAAGAGGATTTGCGAATATGAACGTCAGAGTTTGCCCTGGTGTCACAATGCAGGTGCTCGCAGAGCAGCCTTCTCCTTCTGCTGGCGGCTCACTCTCTTTGGGGTGGTGGATTCACGCCAGGGTGGCCCACAAAATACTGCACCGCGGTAAACTGGCCCACTAAGCACAACCTGAGAGCTCGTCAGCCCCTGAGAGATGGAAGGAACGCCATGGCAGACAGAATCCAAGATGGCGGCCATGACCCGAGGCCCTCAGTCCTGCAACCACAAGGAACTGAATTCTGTCCACAACCCTGTGAGCTGAGAAGTGGATCCTTCTCTAGTTGAGACTTTGGATGAGACGGCAGCCTCGACTGACACCTTGATTGCAGTCTTGTGAGAGACCCTGAGCAGCAGACCCAACGAAGCTGTGCCCAGACTCCTGACCCACAGACACCGAGAGGTAATAGACGTGTGTTGATTTAAGCCACTAATTGTGTGGTGATATTGTTTTGTGGCATAGAAAGTAAATACAATGCCACTTCACCCATTAAATGCTACTTGAAAGTCAACTGTTGGGTTCGTTTTTATGAGTCTGAAAATTTTGAGCATTACGCTGATTCTCCGTCGTAACAGTTAACTCTATTTCTTTGTTTTTTAATCTCTTATTAGGGAGGATGCAGGGTAAGAATAGCTGTGTGATCTAACAACTCTGGCATCCAGCTTCCTCCTCTGTCAAATGGGCAGAATGCAATGCCTGCCGTCTGGTTGATTTTTCCTCTCCACGATCCAGGATCTCAGGATCTCAGTTCCAAGAAGCAGGCTGAGCTCTGGCACTTTTGCCTCTGAAACTTCTCTGGGTCAAGAGCCAACAAATTCACTTCAGGCTGTTGATTTCTGCTACTTGCTACTAAAAGAGCCTTGAATGTGTTAAGCCATCCCCAGCCCCCTGCTGGATAATTCTCTTCCATTCATGAGACTTGAACAGACCTTTACTCCAAACCCAGCACGTTCTCAGCCTGCAGAGAAGCTTTTTTCTCCAGAGGGGATGAATCACCTTTACATCTCTGTAGAGGTGGATCTCATTACCACCCCTCTGCCTCTGCTCCCCGCGGGATGCAGGTCCAGCGTGGGCGGAGAATGATTCATACCTGGCCTCTGACACACTCTTCCCCATTTGAACACCACAGAGGAGGAAGCGGGGGGACAATCCCATTCTATTTCCCTTGACAGGGCTCCATGAAGGTGCCCACTCGGCCAGGTGCTTCTCTGGAGGGAGTAGAGCTGTTCTTGAGGCCCGTACAGATGAACGGCAGGCCTGGGTGTCAGACAAAATACAGTCAAACCTTCTGGTAACTGACTATACTGCCGAACTGAATGAATAAGCATTTTCAGAACTCTCATGGAAAACTGATGAATTCATAAAAGTGCTAACAAAAGATCAAGATAAAAAAAAATTAATTACATGGGACTGAGTGAACTGATGAGGATGATTATAATTTTTGTGACTTTCTGTTTGAATTAAAAAAAAAAAAATCCCACAAGGACTCAGAGTCGAAAAATATACAAATCAATTATCACTGCAAAGTAAAGGAGCTGTTACAGTGGAGGATTACTGGACTCAATGTCAATATTATGACATAGTATGAATGTGTTTCGTGTTTGGTAATTGCAATCACTGTTGCTTTTGTTGTGGTCATCCATTTACAAAAAAAAAAAACAAAACAGTCAAACTTGAATTTCAGATTGACAAGACATAAACAACCCTGTGATGGTTGATTTTGTGTGTCCATGGGGCTAGGCCATGGTGCTGGTTTCTGGTCAAACATGATTCTAGATGTTGCTGTGAAGATGTAATGAACATTTAATTAGTTGAGTTGAGTAAAGCAGATAAGCCTCTGTAGTGTGGGTGGGCCGTATCTAGTCAGTTGAAGGCCTTAAGAGAAAAGACCAAGGTTCCCTCCCCAAAAGAGAGAATTCTGCCTCCAGACAGCCTTTGAACTTGAGCTGCAACTTTTCCCTGGGTCTCCAGCCTGCCCTGCAGATTTCAGGTTTGCCAGCTCCCATGACTGTGAGCCAATTCCTGTCTCTCTGTCTGTCTCTCTGTGTGCATCTCTCTCTCCATTCCTGTCTCTCTGTCTGTCTCTCTGTGTGCATCTCTCTCTCCATTCTATTGGTTCTATTTCTCTGGAGAATCATGACTCATACAGTTGCTAATATGTCTTGTGCAAAATTTGGGACATACTTGTACTAAGAAAAAGAAAAGTATTTGTTGTTTGCCTGAAATTCAAATTTATCTGAATGTGCTGTATGCTTATTGTTATACCTGGGGCCCAGCCAGAATGTCCCATCCTATCAAGGTAACATGTCTCTGCTGGGAATAGCCACTCTGTGCCTCACTGCCACCGTCCAGAGTCAGCGAAAAAGGGGAGCTGTGCAGGGGTGGAGGCGGGGGCGAGGCTGTACAACACTTACCCCTTTATTCTTACACTTGAGCTAAATTGCCTTCCGAGGAGCCAGAGAATCTCTAAGAATCACTTGATGAAATGTTTTAGGGACAAAGACACCAAGGTTCACTTCTGTGATTAGGGCTGGAAACTCAAATGTAGTGTATGAGCTCACTGACAGCACCCCCTACAAACACACACACTATGTTCATTCAACCCCAGACGATCCTGCCACCCCCCCCCCACCCCGTGGGTTTTCTAAGGATTCCTGTGTTCTCTAAATTGTCTTGTCATCACTGTCATTAGGGCACAGAAGGGGCCTACTGCTACTTAGCATTGAATATAGAAGCTCCATTCATTGTTTCCATCAATCCGATATTTACAAAGGGCCAGGCCTGGCTGCTCTGTGCTGGGTACCCAGCCCTGAATGAGACAGATGTGATTCTCAGCTCACAGAGCGTAAATCTTAGTGACAGAGACCCAAGTAAATTAAAATTGCGGCTACAATAAAGGCTGGAAAGGAGAGATGCATCCATGGGGCTTTGAGTCTCTGTAAAAAGGAAGCTTTGATCTAGACAGGGGGCCAGGGGAGTCTTCATGACGGAGGTATGAGTTATCTGAGTTCTAAAGGATAAATAGGAATCCAGTAAGTACCCAGTGGAAGCGACATATGTCCACGTAGTAAGAACAAAATATGTAAAAGCCCTGTGGCAGGAGGGAGCAAGTAAGGGCCATCTTCGAGGAAGTGTGCCAGTCAACTACTGCCATGTAACAAATCACCAAGACATAGCGGCTTAAAACAATGCACATTCATTATCTCATGGTTTCTGCAGGTCAGGATTCTGGCATGTTTTAGGGGGTCCTCTGCTTCGGGTCTCACTCAGCTGCAATCAAGGTGTTAGCTGGGGGAGTTCCCTGGTTGTCCAGTGGTTAGGACTCAGTGCTTTCACTGCCATGGCCTGGGTTCAATCCCTGGTCAGGGAACTAAGATCCCACAAGCCATGTAGCACAGCCAAAAAACAAAAAACAAAAAAAGTGTGAGCTGGGCTTCATTCTCATCCAGAGGCTCAAGTGGGGAAGGATCCACTTCTGAGCTCCCTGTTGTTGCTGGAATTTGCTTCCTTGTGATGTAAGGCTGAGGTCTCATTTCATTGCTGGCTGTTGGCCCAGGGCTGCTCTCAGCAACAGGGAGCTGTTTAGTTTCAAGCAAATTTAGAAAGTATTTCCAACTCCCATCTTGACACTCTCTCTCTCTAGATATCCTGCCAACACCTACAGTGACCAACTATCTCAGTTTTCCCGGGATTTCTCTGTTTTAGCCACAAAAGTCCCACATCTCAGGAAACCCCTCAATTCCAGGCAGAGTCAGTTGTCACCCCACAGGCAACACCTAAACACAACCTGTCCAAAATTAAACTAATTTTCTTTCTCCAAACCTTCTCTCATCCACACAGTTGCCCAAGCCCTGAATTCTCACTTACAGTCGACCCTCCATATCCATGGGTTCTTTACCCACAACTTCAACTAACAGTTGATCGAAAATATTCAGAAAAAAATTCCAGAAAGTTCCAAAAAGCAAAACTTGAATTTGCCACATGCCAACAACTATTTACATAGCCTTTACATTGTATTTACAATATTTACACAGCATTTACATTGTACTAGGTATTATAAGTCATCTACAGATGATTTCAAGTATACAAGAGGATTGCATAGGTTATATGCAAATGCTAAGTCATTTTATATAAGGGACTTAAGCACCTGTGGGTTTTGGCATCCACGGCGGGTTCTGGAACCAATCCCCCTCAGATACTGAGGGATGAATGTAATTACCTCCATCATACCTTGTCCGTCACCAAGTCCTGCAGATTTTATATCCTGAATTTCTCTAGAATGGGGGTCATTAAACTTTTTCTGCAAAGGGCCAGAGAGTAAATATTTTCAGCTTTGCAGTCCCACAGTCTATGTTGTAACTACTCAACCCTACTATTATGTCATGAAAGCTGTACCAGGTACCTGTAAACAAATGGGTATGGCTGTGTTTCCATAAACAGGCAATGGGCTGGAGTTAACCTGTGGGCCATAGTGTGGTGACCCTTGGTCTAGGATCCATTGTTTGTCTTTATCCACACTGCCTAGTGCAAGTTGTCACCACCTCGAATCTGAATTATTGCAATGACTTGGACCCTCCACTTTATTATCTTCACTAGAGCCAGACTAACCTTTCACCAGGAAAACCCAGTTACTCCTCTGCTTGTAAGCAGTCAAACCCAATGGGTGGAGGACAGAAAAACAAAACCTTTCAAGAGAGACACACCCTCATCTCAGATTCTGCAGGATTCTCACAGATAAAAGCATGCTAAGGATAAGCTCCCAACCTCAAAATTGCAAAACACACGAGGGAGAAAACCACCATCAGGAAGAATCAGCAGACACAAGAAGGCAGTACTAGACGCTGAAGAAAGTGAAACTATCTGAGATTATAAAACAAGTATGCTTAAAATTCGTTCAGACATAAAATAATTGAAAATATGACAAATGATCTCATGAAAAAATGGGTACAACTTTTAAAAAAATGGAAGTTCTAGCAATGAAAACTACAGTCATTAGGATTAAATTCTCAGTAGATGGGTTAAACAACAGATACAGATCAATAAAAACTAAATGATTCAGAAGACAGATATGTTACCCAGAATGCAGCAAAGAGAAGTAAAAAGATGGAAAACCTGTGACAGAAGTTAACAGATACAGGACACAGAAAAAATGGAAGGCCCCACTGTATATCTCACGGGGTTCCAGAAGGAGAGACTAGACAAAGGGAAGAGAGGAAATATTAGAAGAGAAACTAATTGAGAATTTTCTAGAGTTGTTGAAAGACATGCATCCTCAGATTTGAAAAGCACCATGGTCTACAGAATAAAAACAAAGAGAAAATTATAGAAGTAACCAGAAAGTAAAGACAGGTTATCTATAAAGGAAGGCTGATTCAGAGTGATAGCAGGTTTCTTGGGACTTCCCTGGTGGTCCGGTGATTAAGATTCCATGCTCCGCATGCCGTAACTAAGAGCCCACATGCTGCAACTGAAGATCCTGCGTGCCACAACTAAGACCCAGCACAGCCAAATAAATAAATAAATGGATAAATATTAAAAAAAGAAAAAGAGTGATAGCAGATTTCTCATCAGAAACAAAAGAAACTGGAAGGGAGAGAATAATATCTTCAAATTGCTGAGAGGAAATAGGTCAATCAACAATTATATGCCTAAACACATTTAGTCAAGGAAGAGAATGTAATATAGACATTTCTAGGAAAAGACTTAGAAACTTAACCACTAACAGACCTTCACTGAAAAAGCTACTAAAGGATGTATCTGGGGAAGAATAAAATTGAATTTACAGGAAAGATGTAAAAAGCAGGAAGCACTGTGAGCCCAGAAACTGGTGAACATGTGGGAACATCTAAATAAGCATTATGTATATAAAATAGTAATAATGACCAATTAGGGATGTATAAAAACCTAGGTTGAACTAGCACACAAGACGGAGGGGATGATTGCAGTCAAAAGACATTAAGGTTCAGGGACTTCCCTGGTGTGGCAGTGGTTAAGAATCCGCCTGCCAGAACACTCTATGACATAAATCACAGCAAGATCCTTTTTGACCCAGCTCCTAGAGAAATGGAAATAAGAACACAAATAAACAAATGGGACCTAATGAAACTTAAAAGCTTTTGCACAGCAAAGGAAACCATAAACAAGACCAAAAGACAACCCTCCGAATGGGAGAAAATATTTGCAAATGAAGCAACTGACAAAGGATTAATCTCCAAGATTTACAAGCAGCTCATGCAGCTCAATAACAAAAAAACAAACAACCCAATCCAAAAATGGGCAGAAGACCTAAATAGACATTTCTCCAAAGAAGATATACAGATGGCCAACAGACACATGAAAGAATGCTCAACATCATTAATCATTAGAGAAATGCAAATCAAAACTACAATAAGGTATCACCTCACACTGGTCAGAATGGCCATCATCAAAAAATCTACAAACAATAAATGCTGGAGAGGGTGTGGAGAAAAGGGAACACTCTTGCACTGTTGGTGGGAATGTAAATTGATACAGCCACTATGGAGAACAGTATGGAGGTTCCTTAAAAAACTAAAAATAGAACTACCATACGACCCAGCAATCCCACTACTGGGCATATACCCTGAGAAAACCATAATTCAAAAAGAGTCATGTACCAAAATGTTCATTGCAGCTCTATTTACAATAGCCAGGACATGGAAGCAACCTAAGTGTCCATCATCGGATGAATGGATAAAGAAGATGTGGCACATATATACAATGGAATATTACTCAGCCATAAAAAGAAATGAAATGGAGGTATTTGTAATGAGGTGGATGGAGTTAGAGTCTGTCATACAGAGTGAAGTAAGTCAGAAAGAGAAAAACAAATACAGTATGCTAACACATATATATGGAATCTAAGGGAAAAAAAAAAAGGTCATGAAGAACCTAGTGGCAAGATGGGAATAAAGACACAGACCTACTAAAGAATGGACTTGAGGATATGGGGAGGGGGAGGGGTGAGATGTGACAGGATGAGAGAGTGTCATGGACATATATACACTACCAAATGTAAAATAGATAGCTAGTGGGAAGCAGCCGCATAGCACAGGGAGATCAGCACGGTGCTTTGTGACCGCCTCGGGGGGGTGGGATGGGGAGGGTGGGAGGGAGGGAGATGCGGGAGGGAGGAGATATGGGAACGTGTGTATATCTGTAGCTGATTCACTTTGTTATAAAGCAGAAACTAACACACCATTGTGAAGCAATTATACTTCAATAAAGATGTTTAAAAAAAAAAAAAAAAAGAATCCACCTGCCAATGCAGGGGACATGGGTTCGATCCCTGGCCCAGGAAGATCCCACATGCCGCAGAGCAACTAAGCCCGTGCACCACAACTACTGAGCCTGCGCTCCAGAGCCACGAGCCACAACTACCAAGCCCACGTGCCACAACTACTGAAGCCCACGCACCTAGAGCCTGTGCTCCACAACAAGAGAAGCCACCACAGTGAGAAGCCCGTGCACCACAATGAAGAGTAGCCCCCGCTCACTGCAACTAGAGAAAGCCTGCGCACAGCAATGAAGACCCAACGCAGCCAAAAATAAATAAATAAATAAATAAATAAATTTTTAAAAAAGACATTAAGTTTCAGGGGAGACTATTGACAAATTCCAAATCTGTTAAGTGAAGCATTCATGATAACATTTTAAGGGTAACTTTAATAATAGAACTAAAATGGATGACTTCCAAAAAAGTATAGTGAAAAAGATATGAAAGAAAAAGGGAGGAAAACAAAGAAAAAGAGAAAGAAAAAGTGCAAATGTACTAAATTTACAAGGTAAAAGACAGAATTTTTCAGGTTAGACTTTTTTTTTAAAGCTATCAGATGTTTTAAGTGGTCTCTTGCAAACAGTGAAAGTCACAAAATGGAAGAGATAAAAATTCTAATCTCATATGTACCAAATAGCAAGCTAGACACCAGACAGTCTTGTTTAATGGAAATATATATTCATGGCATTAAAGAACAAACTTACCTTTTTCAGGCACACATGGAATATTCGCAAAAATTAACCATACAGTAGCCACAAAGCAACTCTCAACAAAACCCAAAAACTCTCTCAGACCACTTCTCTCACCACAGTGTAATTAAATGAGATGTCTAGAAATAACAAGAAAATTATGACTGAAAATCTAAAATCACTTCTAGTGAAGTAATAATTCCAAGAAGAAATTATAGCTAAATTAATAAAATATTTAGAACTGAATGATAGTGAACATGCTTCACGTCAAAATCCCGGATGCAGGGACTTCCCTGGTGGTCCAGTGGCTAAGACTCCGCACTCCCAGTGCAGGGGGCCTGGGTTCGATCCCTGATCAGGGAACTAGATCCCAGATGCTGCAACTAAGAGTTCACATGCCGCAACTAAAGATCCTGCATACTGCAACTAAAAGATCCCGTATGCCGCAATGAAGATCCTGCATGTGGCAATGAAGATACCGCATGCCACAACTAAGACCCGATACAGCCAAATAAATAAATAAATATTTTTTTAAAATCCTGGATGCAGTCAAAGCAGCCCTTACAGGCAAAGACGTGGCAATCACCATCCACGTTATATCAAGTCGGACAGCTGGACAGGCATTGATTTCAATGCGGCAGTCACTGGGGTCTCGACCCTCTGTGGAAAGCACAAATCTCTAGGCTCGGCCCCCCCAACAGCACTCACTGCACTGAGGTCAGCTGCCAGGATCCTGGCATCCCCAGCAGAGAAGGCCACGTTTTGGGTTTTTCTGTCCCAAGCAAAACCCCATCTTTGCACAAGTGGTCCCAGGAGTACGCATGGGCCATCATACCTGCTTTCTCTTCTCTTAGTTTTTCCTTAAGAAGTGTCTGAGAAGGCAAATCCATCAGGAAGAGAAAGGGGTAGGAATTCAAGGGGGTAGAGATATCTCCTTATGGGGATGTGTAGTCAAAACTTTGGCCTTTGCCAATAAAACTGCCCTGTAAGCGAACTGGATTGTTAGGTCATCAGAAGGTTCTTGTGGGTTTCCTAATGAGCTACATAACCCATGCCCTATTTTCTCTGACATTTCCTCATATTCTATGACTTAATGACAAAACAATGGGAGGTAAAAAATAAAATAGGAAGAACATTCTAAAAACAAAAAGTACAACAACAAAAACGAACAAACAAAAAAACCTTTGGCCTTTGCCTCTGGTTCTGGGAAGTGATCTCTGGGAGGCTGAGGTCAACCATGTGGACAGTCAACGAATCAGTTATGCCCAGTGAAAGCTCTGCACCCTGTAGCTTGGGGGAGCTGCCCTGACTAGCAATACTTCATGTGTGTTATCACACATCAATGCCAGGAGAATAATGCATCCTGAGTGCATGGGGAGAGGACAGCATCACTTCATGTCTGGTGATTCTCCTGATTCTGTGGCCTAATGTTTGTGTCCTCCCCCAATTCTTATGTTGAAACCCTAACCTCCCATGTGATGGTGTTTGGAGGTGGGGTCTTTGGGAGGTGATTAGGTCATAAGGGTGGGGCTCCCGTGAATGGGATTAGTGCCCTTATAAAGGGACCCCCCCCCCCAGAGAGCCCCCTGGACCCTTCTGCCATGTGAGGACACAGCAGGGAGACAGCCACCTACAAACCAGGAAGCAGGGCCTCACCAGACACCGGACCTTCCAGTGCCTTGATCTTGGATTCCCAGCCTCCAGAACTGTGAGAAATAAACTCCTGTTGTGTATAAGCCACCCAGTCTGGGTATTCTGTGATAGCAGCCTGAAGGGACTCAGACAGCTGGACTAGCCCCGTGAGTCTCTCCCTCTGGTTGATCTTAATCGATAATCTTAACCCCTCTAACTGTTACAGTTAATCTTAAATCATAACTATGACTATGACAGCTCTTGGTGATTTCTGAGTTTTTCTAGTGAATTGTCAAACCGCAGGGTGGTTTTGGGAACCACCCCCCTTATTAGTTTCCTGTCATGACAAAGCACCATGAGCGGGGTGCCTTATATCAAGGGTTCCCCAACCCCTGGGCTGTGGACCAGTTCCGGTCCGTGGCCTGTTAGGAACCGGGCCGCAAAGCAGGAGGTGAGCGGCGGGCGGGCGAGGGAAGCTTCATCTGCCACTCCGCATTGCTCGCATTACCGCCAAACCATCCCTCTGCCACCACCGTCCATGAAAAACTTGTCTTCCACGAAACAGGTCCCTGGTGCCAAAAAGGTTGGGGACCACTGCCTTATATAACAGACACTTGTCATCTCCCAGTTCTGGAGGCCAAGAGTCAGAGGTCAGCGTGTCAGCCGGGCTAGCTCCCTCTGAAACCACGAGGGAGAATCTGTCTCGGGCTCTCTCCTGGCTTCAGGGGGTCGCTGGTGATCTTTGATGTCCCTTAGCTTACAGCAGCATCACCCCCACCTCTGCTTCCATCTTCACATTGCATTCTCCCTGTGTGTGTCTATGTCCAAATGTCCGCTTTTTAAAATTAATTTTTTTTGGAGTGCAGTTGCTTTACAATGTTGCGTTAGCTTCTACTACACAGCAAAATGAATCAGCCATGCATATACACATATCCCCTCCATATACACATATCCCCTCCATTTAGGACACTACAGTGCATTAAGTAGAGCTCTCCATGCTATATAGTATGTTCCCATCAGTTGTCTACTTTATACATGGTATCAATAGTGTATATGTGTCAATCCCAGTCTCCCAATTCCTCCCCCCGACCCCTTTCCCTCTTGGTATCCACACATTTGTTCTCTACGTCTGTGTCTCTAATTCTGCTTGGCAATTAAGGTTTAAATAGAACTACCATATGACCCAGCAATCCCACTACCGGGTATATACCCAGAGAAAACCATAATTCAAAAAGACACATGTGGTGCTTCCCTGGTGGCGCAGTGGTTAAGAATCTGCCTGCCAACGCAGGGGACAAGGGTTCGAGCCCTGGTCTGGGAAGATCCCACATGCTGCGGAGCAACTAAGCCCGTGTGCCACAACTACTGAGCCTGCATTCTAGAGCCCATGAACCATAACTACTGAGCCCACGTGCCGCAACTACTGAGCCCGCGCGCCTAGAGCCCGTGCTCTTCAACAAGAGAAGCCACTGCAATGAGAAGCCCGCACACCGCAACAAAGAGTGGCCCCCGCTCACCGCAACTAGAGAAAGCCCGCACGCAGCAACGAGGACCCAACGCAGCCAAAAATAAAATAACTAAATTAAAAAAAAAAAAAAAAAAAAGACACATGCACCCCAGTGTTCATAGCAGCACTATTTACGATAGCCAGGCTGTGGAAACAACCCAAATGTCCCCTTTTTATAAGGACAGCAGTTGTCTTGGCTTAAAGCCCACCCAAATGACCTCACTCTAACTTGATTACATTTGCAAAGATCCTATTTCCAAATAAGGCCGCTTTCTGAGTTGCTGGGGGTTAGGACTCCAACATATGAATTTCGGCGGGGGAGACACAGTTCACCCAGAACATCCCTGAACTTGCAATTGATCTCAGAATCGAGGACAGTCCTGCGCGGAGACCGTGACCTCTGATCTTGTAGTGGGCCCTACCAGCCTCACGAAGGAAAAGAGTTAAAAAGACAGAGTTCACGCCCCCTAGGACGGCCATCATCAAAAAACAGAAAACAGCAAGGGTTGATGAGGATGTGAGGAAATCAGACCCCTCGTGCACTGGTGCTGGGAATGCAAAATGGTGCAGCTGACTGGGAAGCAGTCTGGACGTTCCTCAAAAAATTAAGCATAGGGCTTCCCTGGTGGCGCAGTGGTTGAGAGTCTGCCTGCTAATGCAGGGGACACGGGTTCGAGCCCTGGTCTGGGAAGATCCCACATGCCGCGGAGCAACTAAGCCCGTGAGCCACAACTACTGAGCCTGCGCGTCTGGAGCCTGTGCTCTGCAACAAGAGAGGCCACGATGGTGAGGGGCCCGCGCACCGCGATGAAGGGTGGCCCCCGCTTGCCGCAACTAGAGAAAGCCCTCGTACAGAAACGAAGACCCAACATAGCCAAAAATAAATAAAATAAAATAAATTAATTAAAAAAAAAATTAAGCATAGAACCACCATACGCTAAAGCAATTCCTCTCCTGGGTACACATACACCCAAAAGAAAGGAAAGCAGGGTCTCAGACAGATATCTGCCCACCCATGTTCACAGCAGCGTATTCACAATGGCCAAAGGTAGAAGCAACCCAAGTGTCCACTGATGGATGATGGATAAACACAATGTGGTCCATCCATACAGTGGAATATTATTCAGCCTTAAAAAGGAAGGACGTTCTGACACCTGCTACAATACGGATGAACCTTGAGGACATGATGCTCAGTGAGAGAAGCCAGACACAGAAGGACAAATACTGTCTGATCCCACTCACAGGAGGTCCTAGAGGAGTCACATCCACAGAGACAGGGAGTAGACGGTGGGGGCCAGGAGCTGGGGGAGGGGCTGGGGAGTCAGTGTTTCATGGGGACAGAGTTTCAGTTTGGGAAGATGAGAAAGCTCTGGAGATGATGGTGGGGATGGTTGCCAAACAGTGTGAATGTACTTAATGCCACTGTGCACTTAAAAATGTTTAAATGGTGAATTTCATGTTATGTATAATTTACCCCAATAAAAATAGATCGGAATTAAGAGGGAGAGGAACTGATATGCCAGAAGCGGAGATGTGAGAAGGGAAAACTGTTCACAGACAGAAACATCCAGAACGTGGAGGCCAAGAGCGAGTATCTGTGAACAAACAAGGAAGCTCAGGAGAGGCCAGGCCACCCTCAGGGCCAGCCCCGCCCCACCTCCGAGTCCAGCAAACGCTGGGCTGGATGCGCGCCAGTGCATCTGTGACCCCGCCCGACCCCAACTCGGCCTCCTCGAAGGGCACAGAAACCTCACCCAGCTGTTGGCAAGCCTGGTGGAGTGCAGATAAAAATCAGGCTCCAAAATCTGCCTTGGAACCAAGCAAAGCTCAGAAAAGGCAATGACTGTTTGGTCCAAAACATCTGACAGTGTCTCCAGGTCCTTCCACAGAAATGGCATTTTGCTTGGACACTGTGACAGGCAAGATAACATCCCCTGAAGACGTCCCCGTCCTGGTCCTGGGACCTGTGGATGTGTCATGGGGCAGAGGGGACTTTGCAGGTGGGGTTAAGTTGAGGCCCCTGAGATGGGGAGGACCCTGGATTCCCCGGGGGGGCCCAGCGTCATCCCAGGGTCCTTATAAGAGGGAGGCGGGAGGGTCAGAGGCCGAGAGAGACGGCAGATGCTGCGCTGCTGGCTGTGAGGATGCAGGAGGGGCCGCGAGCCAGGGATGCGGCGCCTCTAGAAGCTGGAAAAGGCGGGAACCGATGCTCCCCTTTCTTTGGGGGAAGAAAAGATGCCCCAGTCATGATGCCCCACCCATCTGGCCCCCAGCCCCGCCAATCACAGTAATCACCCCTCCATCCCTATTGATGACTGGTCCACACTGGACCCAGGCCTGCCAATCACAGTACCCACCCCTCCACCCCCATCAGTGATTGGTTCACACTGGACCCAGGCCTGCCAATCATAGTACCCACCCCTCCAACCCCATCAGTGATTGGTCCACACTGGACCCAGGCCTGCCAATCACAGTACCCACTCCTTCATCCCCATCAGTGACTGGTCCAAAGGATTGCATGACTGAAGTAGGGCAACCAAATTTCTTCCTTGAATTTCAGCAGTATAAAATTGCCACTTTGGTAGGCCAAAAACAACAGGACATGATCAATTTCATAGGGTTTAACTAATAATAAGAGGGAGGGGGGCTTCCCTGGTGGCGCAGTGGTTGAGAGTGCCTGCCGATGCAGGGGACACGGGTTCGAGCCCTGGTCTGGGAGGATCCCACATGCCGCGGAGCAACTGGGCCTGTGAGCGACAACTAATGAGCCTGCGCGTCTGGAGCCTGTGCTCCGCACCAAAAGAGGCCGCGACAGTGAGAGGCCCGCGCACCGCGATGAAGAGTGGCCCCCATTTGCTGCAACTAGAGAAAGCCCTCGCACAGAAATGAAGACCCAACACAGCCATAAATAAATTAAAAAATTTAAAAAAATTAAAAAAAAAAAGAGGGAGGGAGCAGTCTTCTTCCCAGCGGGGCTCCTAAGCTGTCATGGCTAGGCTTGGGGCCATTGGCTGCCATCTTGACCTCTAACAGGAAGGAGGGATGAGATCAATCTGGAAGGAAGAGCCTGGATAGATGTAGGGGGCACAGCCAGGGAAGGACCTCAGGGGACAAGACAGAGTGACCCAGCCCTGCCTGGGTCCAGGTCTTCCTCTGGACTGCCCAGGCACTGGAGCCAACCTTTGCTTGAACTGGTTCAAGTTGGGGTTCTCTCTCTTAGGACATCAAAATTTATGGCTCTTGGACAAACCAAAGCAGGGAGCAGTAACTTCTACAAGGACACTACAGCCCTTCACCACCTCTTCCACCATTGTAAAAAGAGAGCGCTCAATCAACATGACCTCAGGCTTCTCCAAATTCTAGATGGCATCACCTCCCCACACACGGGGACGCCCATTCCATGAGGCCTGGGCAGATCCATGCACGGCCGGCGGTCAGGAGAGGACCTCCCTCCTAAGCGCACCTTGCAAGTCTGAAAAGGGGCCCTGGAGACAGAGGAGCCTCACCTGAGGTCTTCGTGTTCTCAATACTGGCCTCCTTTGGGGGCAAAATCTTGATGGGACGACGCAAGTAGCCACAAAATAAACAAATAAAATAAAGCTTGCCAAACTATTTGTAAGTGCCCACACCACAGCCCGTGCAAAAGCCCTTCCCCCTCCCAAGGAGAGCCCAAGTCAGCAAGGATCATTTATCCACTGACAACCCCCAAATAGAAGTTTCCAGCTCATGTCTCTCTGGAGCTTCAGGCAGGAATGGACACCTGGATGTCTCCTCCTGAAGCTCAGCATGTCCCCGGGATGGGGTGTCCTTCCCCTGACAAGCCTCTTACCCCGCTTCTCCTGAGTTCTCGGGTACCACCTCTCCTCCCCCCGATACCCTAGACCAGCCTCTGGTGTCTCCTGCCACGTCTTCATCTTTCTTCTCCTCCTTGCTGGTCACCTTCAAATCTGGCTGTTCCACCTCCTTCCTCCTGTCTAGGGGCCCCACCCAGCCGTTCCCGCTCTCACGACCTGCCCCCCTTCCCTGGGCTCGTGGTGGTCTTGCTAACCCCAGGTTTGCCGCCACCTGGCCATTTTTCAGACAACTGGAGAGATGTGCCTAGACCAGGGGGTCTCATCTGGGCTGATCCTGCCCCCCAGGGGACACTGGGTGATGTCTGGAGACATCCGTGGTGGTCACGACTGGGGGCTCCTGGCATCAAGGGGGTGGGGGCGGGAATGCTGTTCCATCACCGCACGGTGCTCGGGGTGGCCCCCCAGAGAGAATGATCTGGGCCCCGTGTCAGCAGTGCTCGGGGGGAGACCCTGGTCTATGCAAATACGATCGTGCAACTCCCCTGCTGTCAGCAGCTCCTCACTACCCTTAGCACCAAGTTCAAAATCTCGGCCCTGACTTCCCTCCCCAGCCTCATCATTCACCATCACCCGCTCTCACCACCAGTCACTCCACGTTTATTCTGCTCCCAAGGAAATTCTGACACTCACTACACTGTGGATGAACCTTGAAGACGTGATGCTCAGTGAGAGAAGCCAGACACAGAAGGACAAATGCTGTCTGATCCCACTCACAGGAGGTCCCTGGAGGAGTTGGATCCACAGAGACAGGAAGTAGATGGTTGGGGGCCAGGGGCTGGGGGAGGGGCTGGGGAGTCAGGGTTTCATGGGGACAGAGTTTCAGTTTGGCAGGATGAGAAAGTTCTGGAGATGGATGGTGAGGCTGGTTGTACAACAATGTGTATGTGCTTAATGCCACCGAACCGTGCACTGAAAAATGGTTAAGATGGTGCATTTTATGTGACACACATTTTACCTCCATAAAAAAAATTGTTGAGAGACGTCAGCACAGAGTGGACAGGGTGGAAGATTGTGTCTCTCCTTGTGACTGTGGACACAAGAAAGAGGAACGTTTGGTGCTGGTAAAAAAACTTCACACAAGTAGAAAACACTGATGCCACAGAGGCGGCAGACCCCCTGGCTGGGGAAGTGATTATAAAGTACCACAGGGATGCACCTGGTTCAGAGGAACTTCCAGACTCTCATATACTCCTAAGGACAGAGAAGGGCCTTCCACACCTGTCCCTTACCCTCATCTCCCTGCAAAGTCTTTGCAAACAGTTGGTGCAGAAAACGTGTTTGTTTCTCGAGTGAAAAGCTGACACTTCTACCAAAGGAGAAACGGGCGTGTGCTTATTAGCCTTGCAAGAAGTGGACCAAAACCCTCCAAGTAGCAGCGTCTCTGGGTTGCTTTATCTTCCATCTAATGTTGAGGCACAAAAAGCAGAAGGTTGGATTGATCCCCTGCGAATTATCCGTCTTCAGTCGTAACATAAAGTCCATTTGAAACCCAACTTTCCCCAAACACCTCTATTTCTAGATTGAAATAAACTTCTCAGCAAGATGTAAAGTCCATTTATTTATTTTAAAATATTTATCTATTTACTTGGCTGTGCCGGGTCTTAGTTGTGGCCCGTGGGATCTAGTTCCCTGACCAGGGATCGAACCTGGGCCCCCCTGCATTGGGAGCGTAGAGTCTGAGCCACTGGACCACCAGGGAAGTCCCTGTAAAGTCCATTTAGGGTTTTTAAAAAAATAGTCAGCTCAGACAAATTATTTGGTGTTGGGTAGACCAAAAAACAAACCTGCCTGTTTGGATGTATCTCTCCCCTTTCACTCAGATGTAATGGAGACAGCCCGGCTCGGGCCAGTGGGTGTTTTCCTGAAGAGAGAGGCAAAGGGATGGAAGATTCAAGAAGATCCTACACACCCCTAATCTCAGACGGCAAAATATCTTCTAGAATTTGCTTTATTTTTATTATTTGCAAAGATCGGGGGTGGAATACAAAAGCAGAGTAGAAGGAGGGAAGATAAGAGAAATCAGAGAAAACAGAAGAGGCGATTGCTGGCTCCACATGGAGACCCTGGGCTGAGAGAGCGCCCTTGACAGGTTGAGGCCTAATTTATTTTTCTAAAAGCAATGTTGGAGGATAAGTTACCGCCTGAGCTTGAGAGATACGTGAGAACACCCCAGGCAGATCTGAAGAATGACTGTGCAGCAGTAAAGCAAGAGAAAGGAGTAGGCGGGAGATGCTGTCCCCGGTTACGGGAATGACCCGTGAAAGCTTCCAGAAGGATCCGTATGGGCTCTAAGATCTGAAGTGCGGGCCCAGATACAGGGACGGAAAAGGAAAGGGCTGGGGGGAAGGGTGGGGGGGAAGGGATAGTTAGGGAATTGGGGATTGACCTGTACACACTGCTATATTTAAAATGGGGGCACAGTGGTTAAGAATCCGCTGCCAATGCAGGGGACATGGGTTCAAGCCCTGGTGCAGGAAGATCCCACATGCCGCGGAGCAACTAAGCCCGTGCACCACAACTACTGAGCCTGAGCTCTAGAGCCCACGAGCCACAACTACTGCGCTGGCACGCCAAAACTACTGAGCCCGAGCTCTAGAGCCCGCGAGCCACAACTACTGAGCTGGCACGCCACAACTACTGAGCCCGCATGCCACAACTACTGAAGCCCGCGCACCTAGAGCCCGTGCTCCGCAATGAGAAGCCCACGCACCGCAACGAACAGTAGACCCGCTCACCGCAACTAGAAAAAGCCTGCACACAGCAATGAAGACCCAATGCAGCCAAAAATAAATAAATAAATAAATTTACAAAGAAGCAATATTGATTTCATTAAAAAAAAGAAAAATGTTTTTAATAAATAAATAAATAAATAAAATGGATAACCCACAAGGACCTACTGTATAGCACAGGGAACTCTGCTCAATATTATGTAACAACCTAAATGGGAAAAGAATTTGAAAAAGAATAGATACATGCATATGTATAACTGAATCACTTTGCTGTACACCTGAAACTAACACAACATTGTTAATCAACTATAGTCCAATATAAAATAAAAAGTTTAAAAAATAAAAAAATAAAATAGAAAACAAATAAGAAAAGGAAAGGGCTGCAGAACAGATGACCACAGCGCAGAGACTGCAGAACCAGACTGTGAAGGGTCAGCTCTGAGGTCTCCAGCTGAGCCCATGGCTGCACCAGCATCCCCTCCCCCATAACATCCCCCACTGTCATCTCATGACCTGACTCTCGTCCCAACTAGGCAGTGATGGGGTGACACTGAGCAAGTCACCCCCATATGGGGTGACCAATCAACCCAGGTCTCCTGGGACTCTTCCAATTTTAACATGGAAATCCGGACATCTGGTCACCCGACTCCCCCCCTCTGTCTTCACATGCCAGGGAGGGTCTGGAGGCATTTGGGGGGTCCCAAGGAAGGGCTCAGCCAGGGGACCCTGAGACCTGAGCCATAATAGTGAATGAGGCAGGAACAGTGTCTGTTTCCAGCCTCCTGACGTGCCACGGAGAGGCTCGGTGTAAAGCCAACGTGTCCTCAATGCCACCCGAACGCCTGCCAGAGTCTGTTTCCAAAGAGAGGGAACCTCAGGTGCAGGGCCTCCAGGGAGGATGCCAGGCCAAGCAGGGGGTGGGGTGACGAGGCAGTGGCCTCAGGGGACACCAAACACCTCCGTCAACAAGATCAGTGGTGGGGGGGAGGGATAAATTGAAAGATTGGGATTGACACATACACACTACTATATATACAACAGGTAACTAATAAGGACCTACTGTATAGCACAGGGAACTCTACTCAATACTCTGTAATAGCCTATATGGGAAAAGAATCTTAAAAAGAGGGGATATATGTATATGTGTAACTGATTCACTTTGGTGAACAGCAGAAACTAACACAACATTGTAAATCAACTATACTACAATAAAAAAGCAAACAAAAAACCAAGATCAATAGTATTTTCTGGGCTTCCCTGGTGGCGCAGTGGTTGAGAATCTGCCTGCTAATGCAGGGGACACGGGTTTGAGCCCTGGTCTGGGAAGATCCCACATGCCGCAGAGCAACTAGGCCCGTGAGCCACAACTACTGAGCCTGCGCGTCTGGAGCCTGTGCTCCGCAACAAGAGAGGCCGCGATAGTGAGAGGCCCGCGCACTGCGATGAAGAGTGGCCCCCGCTCTCCGCAACTAGAGAAAGCCCTCGCACCGAAACGAAGACCCAACACAGCCAAAATAAATAAATAAATTAATTAATTAAAAAAAAAAAAAGGCTATGCCTTCCTGGGACTGGGTGTGCTAATGCCTTAATAAAGTTAGTAGTCCCTGGGGGGGGAAAAAAAAATCCATGACCAACAAAATATCAACATTTTAGGGACTTCGCTGGTGGCGCAGTGGTTGAGAATCCGCCTGCCAGTGCGGGTTCAAGCCCTGTTTCGGGAAGATCCCACGTGCTGTGGAGCAGCTGGGCCTGTGCGCCACAGCTGCTGAGCCTGAGCTCTGGAGCCTGCGAGCTACAACTACTGGGCCCGCATGCCACAACTACTGAAGCCTGCACGCCTAGACCCCCCGTGCTGCACAACGGGAGAGGCCACCGCAATGAGAAGCCGGCACACCGCAAGGAGGAGTGGCCCCCGCTCGCCGCAACTAGAGGAAGCCCGTGTGCAGCAACGAAGACCCAATGCAGCCAAAAATAAAAATTAATTAATTAATTAATAAAAAAATAAAAGACTTAAAAAAACCCCATTAAAAAAAAAAATCAACATTTTACATAAAGCCGGGGTCCCACCCTGCACTTGCTGAACTCATCTGTCTCTCCTCCTCCTGATCCCAGCCCTCTGGGTGCCATCTTTGCTTCAAATCTTGATATTTTGCTTGAGGATTCCTCTGTATTCACTTGGTATGTCCAGTACTGCACTACAATATCATTTCCCTTGATCTTGAGGTTTTTGGCGTCTCCTGAAATTCTGTGCCCAAGGTGAGTGTCCTGCTGGCCTCCCCAACTTAGTGTGGGCCCTAGAGGATGGTCATGATTGAATAGCACTGTTTGGCTTTCTCACCATTTTGTTTCTTAGTTCCACTCTCTTGTCTGTTTTCTGTTTGTGCATGTCAGCGACTAAGTTTCCTTTTTTTAAAAAAAAGTTTTTAGGTTTAAAAAGTAGACCACTTCATAAATTTTAAAAAATAAATCAATAAAATGCTCTAAAATTGATTGTGGTGATGGTTACATATAGCTGTGAATATATCAAAAACCACTGAATTGGTTTATATGGGTGAATTTTATGAGATGTGAATTATATCTCAATACAGCTGTCATTTTAAAAATCAAAAGAGGGACTTCCCAGGCAGTCCCGTGGTTAAGACTCTGCGCTTCCACTGCAGGGGGCGTGGGTTCAATCCCTGGTCGGGGAACTAAGATCCCACATGCCGTGTGGCACAGCCAACAACAACAACAAAAAGTAGACCACTTGAAGGTTAAATAAACATTTTCACAGACTACCTGCAGATATGCGCCTGGCCCCTGTGATCCCATCCTGTCTGTGGTTTTAATAACACCCCTGACGCCTCCAAGCTCCAGGCCAGACTTATCTTCTGAATGCCCAACTCAGGTTGGCTTCTGGAACCTCCTTCTGGGTGACCTAAGGTGACCCCCCCCAATGACCCCCACCTCCTGGTGCTCACACCCTTGTGTAATCACCTCCCCTTGACTGTGCTCAGGGCTCTGTTTCTAAGCAGTAGGATATGGGGAATTCCCTGGTGGTCCAGTGGTTAGGACTCTGTGCTTTCACTGCCGTGGCCCGGGTTCTATCCCCGGTTGGGGAACTAAGATCCCATAAGCCACGTGGTCAAAAAAAAAAAAAAAAGGCAGTAGGATATGGCAGAGGTGATGTGTTGTCACTGTCATGGCTAAATTACATCACGTAAGACCCCATCTTAGCAAGAGGGAAGAGATATGGGAACATATGTATATGTATAACTGAGTCACTTTGTTACAAAGCAGAAACTAACACACCATTGTAAAGCAATTATACTCCAATAAAGATGTTTAAAAAAAAAAAAAAAAAGACCCCATCTTAGCAGACTTAAAACCCTCCTGGTGGACTTCCCTGGTGGTCCAGTGGTTAAGACGCCATGCTCCCAATGCAGGGGGCACCGGTTCGATCCTTGGTCAGGGAATTTCCGAATGCCACGCCACGTGGCCAAAAAAACAAAACAAAACAAAACAAAGAACCCTCCTGGCTGGCCTGGTGAATATGTTGGCTTGCTGGAAGAGGCTGTATGGGAAGGAAGTGTGAATGCCTCTAGGAGCTAAGGGTGCCCACCAGCTGGGCCCCTGGTCATCTGCCAGCAACCTGCACGAGTTTGGAACTGGATCCTTCCCCAGCCCATCTTTCAGATAAGAACACAGCCCAGACAGCCTTCTGATCGCAGCCTTGTGAGACCCTGAGCAGAGGACCTGGCTAAGCCACGCCCAGACTCCTGACCCACAGAGAACAGGAGATAATAAACACGAGCCGTTTCAAGCCACCAAACTGGTGGCAATTTGTTACCACAATCCAGTGACTGACAAACTTCTCAGATCTGACACATGCCAAACTGGCAGCCCTTCTCAGCCCCTAGAATATCTGTTCCTCCCATAGTTTTCCCCATCTCAGATGGAAGCTCCACTTTTATGATCACTCAGACCCCAAAGCCCCAGGGTCATCCTGATGTCCTTCTCACAGTCCCCATCCAATCGGCCTGAAAATGCTGTCAGCTCCTCCTTTGAAATGCACCTAGGATTGGACCACCTGCACGATCTCTACCCAGGGCTAAGCAGAGATCTCCCAGGCCTTATCATAGGGCCAGCTGCTGCCACCGACACAGCAGCCTCAGAGAGCCAGCTGAAACCTGACCCAGGCCACATCCACCTCTGCTTGGACCTCCTCCTGGCTCTCGCTCAGGGCAAAAGCCCCAAGTGACCTGATCTCACCCACTCTTTGCCGTCTGTCCTTAGCTCCCTCCCTCTGCTCCAGCCATACACAGACATGATGGTCCTGCCTCAGGGCCTTTGCACCTGCTGTGCCCTCTGCCTGATGAGCTTTCCTATACCCTCATGGCTGTCACCTCCACTTCCTCCGCTGCATCCCCTGCTTTGCTGGGTTTCTCCTGAATTGTGCCAGCTGCACTCATGGGGGTATAAGGTAAGATGGTTTCTGCCAAGGTGCAGAGCCTGGAGTCCCCTCGAGTCCCTTTGGGAGAAGTGACTGAGCACTGGAAAGGGAACCAGGGAAAGAACAAGTACAGCCCAATATGTATGGAGAAAGCGAGTTATCTTACTCTGCACCCTGACCTCACAGTTCCTGGGAGTTCCGGTTTGATCACTCCAGCTGGTACATCGTTCCTCAAGAGAATGGAAATGTACGGGGAAAAAAAAATGCCTTCAGTAAAAATAAGTCAACAAGCATGTTCTACGTGGCAGGCATTGCACTAAACAATATTTACAGGCATTACCTACTTTATGACCACAACCCTCCTACAAGACCAGCTGCATTCTGATGGAAGAGGAAACAGAGGCACACAGGAGCAGGGTCACTTGCCCAAGGTCACGGGATGTGGTGGTTTTAAAGGAGGTTCACAAATCTCTTGCCACTTTTCTCTTTGGTGGAGCCTAAGTTTCCTTCCTTAGAGTGTCGGCTGGACTTGATTTACTCCTAATGAATAGAAAGTACCAGAAGGAATGGCGTGAGACTCCTGAGTAGGTCACAAAAGGCACAGAGGTTTTCCCTCGCCTGCTCTGTGCGGGGCCGGCTGCCATGTAGTGAGAAGGCTCAAGCAGCGCCTGGGAGGTCCAAGTGAGGAGGAGCCACGTGAGGGGGCCCCCTGGAAGCTGCAACTCCTGCCCCCATCAGGCCCTCAGATGAGGCAGCCTTATGAGGGACCCTCAGCCAGAACCACCCCCACCAACAGATCACTCCCAAATTCTTACCCACAGAAACTGGCATAATGAATATTTGTCTGAAACTGCTAACTTTGGGGATAATTTGTTACGCAGCAACTGCTAACTAATACACGAGACTCCAGGCCCCAGGACCTTTCTGTCTGGCTTCCCATTTTCCCTCCCAGGAACCACACCCTCTATTCTCAGTGGTCCATCCTGTTCCCTTCTCTTTATTCTCTCCTGCAGCCCACCAAGCGCCCACCATGAATCTTCCACTTGTCTTTTATTTTTTTTTAATTTTTACTTTATTTTTTTTTTTGGCTGCGTCAGGTCTTAGTTGAGGCATGTGCGATCTCTGTTGAGGCATGCGGGCTCTTCGCTGTGGCACACGGGCATCTCTCTAGTTGTGGTGGCGGGCTTTCTCTTCTCTAGTTGTGGCACGCAGGCTCCAGGGCACGTGGGCTCTGTAGTTTGCAGCACGCGGGCTCTAGTTGAGGTGTGCGAGCTCAGTAGTTGTGGCGGGCGGGCTCAGTTGCCCTGCCGCATGTGGGATCTTAGTTCCCTGACCAGGGATTGAACCCACGTCCCCTGCATTGCAAGGTGGATTCTTTACCACTGGACCACCAGGGAAGTTCCTTCCACTTGCCTTTAATGGCAGATTTTATCTAGTCAGTTCAAATAGTGGTTCAGCCTCTCCAAGGGGAAATACAGCACTTGGGATCACTTTTTTCCAAACAGAGTCAACTATCAACTTTAATAAAACCCCAAACTTCATCCCAGCTCTGCTCCTGGCTCCTACATTTCTTCCCCTCCTCACTCTCAACTCTTTGCCCATCTCTCTGTATAAGTTTTTCTCTTGCCACTCATCCAAGACAATCACCGTTTTCCATCCCGTATGTCTCCGCTTCTTTGCTTCCATGGCAGCCAACGCCGGTCTATGGAACAGGCATCTCTTGTCTACACTACACCCTCTCCTGTTTCTCCCTATCCTACTTCTCAGGCTCAGATCCAGCCAGGAAACCTCCCCTCCCCCATTGCCCCAACTCCATGAAATCAATCACTCAGCAAGCCTTTAGGAAATTTAATAAGCTTGGTCTTTTTTTTTTTTTCCTTTTTGTCTGTGGACTTTTTGTTAGGTTTTCATAGGAAGAGGTGTTTGTGAGAGAACTATTTGCGGTGATGATATCTCATGTTTTTGTAGCTTTTTAACGTGCACAGAGGAAAAGGAGTCAGAGATCCTGGGGGGAGGGGGGTGTGCGGTTGAGGCCAGAAGCTGATAAACACGAGCGACACCCAGGAAAACGGATAAAGACGCGTAGATTAAGAAAAGAAACTTCCAATCACTTATGACTTGTATAGTTTAAATTAATACAGGGGGGCTTCCCTGGTGGCGCGGTGGTTAAGAATCCGCCTGCCAATGCAGGGAACACGAGTTCAAGCCCTGGTCTGGGAAGATCCCACATGCCGCGGAGCAACTAAGCCCATGCGCCACAACTATGGAGCCTGCGTGCCACAACTACCGAAGCCCGCGCGCCTAGAGCCTGTGCTCCGCAACAAGAGAAGCCACTGCAATGAGAAGCCCGCACACCACAACGAAGAGTAGCCCCCGGTCGCCACAACCAGAGAAAGCCCGCACAAAACAACGAAGACCCAACGCAGCCAAAACTTAATTAATTAATTAATTAAAAAAAATTCATACAGGGTCTCAACGCAGTGGGGCATCTCAGATTGGATCCCTGAACAGAAAAGGCGTTAGTGGAAAAACTGGGGAAATCCAGGCAAAGTAGGCTGCGAGTGTTTATGTTCATTTTAATGTCAGTTTCTTAGTTTTGATCTATGGTGGCGCAAGGTTTGAACGCTAGGAGACGCTGGGTGAAGCGTGTACGGGGATCCTCTGCACCACTCTTGCAATGACAATTATCCTTAAATCACTTTGCTTAATTAATAGAGGTAAAGCGGGAAAAATGGCAAAGCCTGATGCCGACGTGAGCCAGAGACCCAGAACATGTGACCCTCTGCCTTACTTTTAGAGCCACGCATGTTCAAATAACTGGGAACAGCTGTTTCCCCGTTCTGACTTTTATGTGGATGGGATGTGCTTATGCCCGAAACACGAGCAGCCACGAGCAGAAAGTTCATGCCTAAAATCTGTGTGGGGTTCCACAGCCTCCGGTCAGTTAGTTCAGACCTCCCAGCACTCCCATGGGGAGGGGGCCGGCACGATGATCCCCACTTTACAGATGAGGACACTGAGGCTTGGAGAGACTATCTCCTCTGTCTCTGTCTCTCTCTCCCTCTTTCTCTCCCTTTGTCTCACTGTTTGTCTCTCTGTCTCCCTCCCCCTACCCCCTCCTCCCTCTTCCACACAGAGTTCTTAGAATTCAGGAACGGCTCCCCCAGGCCCCTGTGGTCCAGGTAAGGCAGGTGAGCCCAGGGGACGGGGACCAAGAGCTCGAAACCCTGCCCCAGGGCAGGAAGACAGATGGCGAGCGGCCAAAGGGACGATGGAGGTCAGCGTCCACGCCCCGGTTCAGGTCCCAGCTCCCCACGTGCTGGCCACAGACCCACACGCTCGCCCCGCCGGTTTCTTTCTCGTTCCTCGACTGCAGAGGCTGGAAGGAGGCGCCCAGACCTTCGTGTCCTCCTCCAGGAAGGACACACTCACCTGCACGCGGCCTCGGGTCCCTCCCAGGGCCTCTTCCCTGTCACTGACAGCCATGGTACCCCGAGCGGACCTGGACCTCTCTCCCCGCGCAGCTTGTGCCTAGACTTAATCAAAGGTCACCCGGCTTGCCTCTGTTCAAAGACTCTCCCGGCTCCACACTTTACACCCTAAACATTCAGAATCCTGCCAAGTGCACATGCTGAACGCTGAACAGCACGCAGATCTCCTGGGGGTGGAGGGCTGCAGGGTCCCCCCTCCAGTCCGTCACCGCGGGCAGATCAGGGGCAACACCTGACGTGCTGTTTGGAGGAACATGAGGGCTAACCACCACGTCCTGGGGGCTCCCAGGGTCTTCCGTCCCCACTTCCCAGGCGAGGAAACAGGGAAGGGGGCGTCCACACACACACACACAACCACGCACAAAATCATACACCATCTCACAGTGCAGTCACGCACACGTGGTCACACACTAGTTACACAGACACACAGGCAATGACACCACCCCACACAGCCATACGCAACCCCGCGCCTGTAACCACCCAATCTCACACAATCCATCACAGGCACAATCGCGCACACGCCACACCTGCTGCCGGCAGCTGACTCTACGGCCCCTCCCCCATACGACCCCCAGCCCAGCTTTAGGCCTTGTGACCACACCCTCCCCAAACTGTTACCCCCCAAATCCTTGTCGTGTTTTTACTCACTAGCAAGGGATTGGCTGAGAGAAGCCACAGGGAGGAAAGCAAGGGGCCCCTCACCAGATCCCTGGAGACCTTCTCGCCGGCTCTGCGCGCCGTTTCCTGCCGGCCCAGCCCCACCGCGGGTTTAGCCGAGTTAATGGGTGGGAAGGCTGGAAAGCGGCCGTCGGGGTGGGGGAGCCCTCGGGGTCCCGAAAAACGCAGGGTGCCCGGCCGTGTCTACACGGCCCGGCCTCAGTCACACTCCCCGAGGGCGTCTACACAGTCCGACGCGTCCCCCGCACGGGCCGGGCGAACCGAGGCGCGAGGAGAGGGCTGCCGCCTCATTTCGGGGGACCCCGGACTCACCGCGCTCCTCCCGAGGCTGCACCGCGGCCCGGCTCCCCCCGCAAACGACCCGGACTCCAAGAGGCTCAGGGATGGGGCGGGGCTGGGGGCGGCACCGGGTGGGAGAGCCGCCCTCCTCCCCCACCCGGGTATCAACCGGGGCTGGGGGCGCCGCCCTCCCCCGCACCCGGACAGCACCGCCTTCGCCAGCTTCCGCTGCCCGCCCCCCCACTGCACCCCTTCCCCTGCGCACCTGGGACCCATCCGGGCCTCTCCCAGCTCCCAGAGGCTCTGAAAGGACAACTGGGTGTGGGTCGCCCTGCGCACCTGGTCAGGAGCCCAGGTGGGTCCCATGACAGAGCTGCGTCAGCAGAGGGAGGGGAGTGGGCGGGCGGTGCCGCGGGAGCCACGTGGGGAGATGGGTTCTGGACCCTCCGGCTTTCTGGAAGCTGCGGGAGGCCGGTGAGGTCCAGGTGGAGGGCATGACCTGGGCAGGTGAGCCCACGCGGGCAGGTGACCTGGGACACAGGGCAGGGGAGGGGTGCCCGGGACCCGGAGGAGCAGATGCTCAGGGCGGGAGACAGCTTGTGGGGAGGAGTGTGCATGCGAATAACTACGGTAGTTTATTAAATGAACTTTAAATTTTTGAACAGTTTCAGGCTTGTGGAAAAGTTGTGAAGACAGTAGTGAGAGCTCCCACATACCTGGCCCCGGGTCCCCATTCCTGACAACTCACTTTAGCGTGGTAAGTAGTCACAATCACCAACAATATTCGTTAAGCCCGTGACTCCTGGGGGCCACCCTCCTCCCTCCCCCAGGCCAGCCGAAGGGCTTTCTAGAACTCCAGAACACCTGAGGGTGATACCCGGCAAGTGCCTTGCCCACGTGGCTGGCAATCCCCACCCCTCTCCGGCCAAGCTCCTAACCTCCTCTCACCTCCCCACCGGAGCCCAAAGCAGCCCCTCCAGTGTCCCTCGGGCTGGACAGTCACCTCCTCCAAGCAACCTTCCCTGCCACCTGCCCCCCAAGACAGAGCTGGGGGCCTCTCCCGTGCTGACCCTCGGATGGACTGCCTTCCCAGACTCACACAGGCATCCCAGGCCTGAGCGGAGGCCTGGCACACAGCAGGCGTGCAATGAACCAGTGAGTGAATGAGCAGGTGAATGAATGAGAAATGCGTAAGATCTGGTCTACTTACTGAAGGAAAATCACTGTGCTCACAGCATTGGTCCTCTTTGTAGCTCAAACACAAGACGCTGATGGTGATGTGGCGAGTGGCACAGCCTGGCGTGAGCCTGGAGGCGCTAGCCCCAGAGACTCGACTTCTCTGTGTGTGAAGCTGAAACACGCCGGCACACGGGCCCCCGCCCCACACACGGCCTGCAATCCTCACCACCTGCGCTCCTGCAGGCCGGGGTCTGATTGCTGGGGCCGCCACCTGTCTTTGCTGAGCTGCTTGCTAAGCAAGGGCTTTACGTTTTTGAATAGTTGTAAATGAGAGTATTTTGTGACCTGTGAAAATGACACGAACGCATTTTGGTGTCCACCAAGTGTTTGGCCACAGTCACGCCTGTCTGCTTACACGTTGTCTGATGCTTCTGGCTACACAGCTGGGTTGACCGGTTGTGACAGTGACCACGTGGCCCAAAAGGGCCCAAACATTGACCATCTGGCTCTTTACAGAAAGTCCACAGGCCCTGCTACAGGTGACTCCCTCCGTGGTTCTTAGATCATCACAGACAAGCTAACAGTATCCAAACACAGGCAACAGCAGGCTCTGCTACCCTCCCCTCCCCTCATGAGGACCCCGCGCACCGAGTAAAGACAAGTAGCCACATGGCGGCAAAGCTGAAACCCCACTTGGGCGGCACCAGCGGCCACAGGCTGCAGGTTTGCTCCGGACACCTCCATCCACACAGGAATTCCTGCAGGCTGAAGGCCACCAGGGCCCAGCCCGGCCCGCCGAGGGCTTCCCCCCAACGCCCCCGAGCCCCGCCCCCCACCCCCGGCTCACTGCACCACAGAAAAGGCAAAGACCCAGCCGTAAGTATCAAAAGCTGTGTTTAATTATAAGATTCAAACAGAAGCAAGGCAAAAACTGCAAACGGAAACTTCAGAAACTAACATCCGCCTTTGAATTCCTTGACGTTTATCAAACCTCCAAAACAGAAAAAAGAGAGATTCCGCGCTCTTTACGGACGTACAAAATGGCTTAGAGGAAGGCGCAGTCCGTAGAGGGAGGGCAGGGGTCCGCTCGGGCCTTCCCCCCAGGCTGCCCCGTGGCTGCGTCCTGGTCCCGGCCTTTAAGGTCAGGGGCTCCCGTGGGGCTGGGCAGGTCCAGCTGCTCCAGCCCCGCCCTCCCACCGGATCACCTGTTCTTTGAGAAACACACAGAAACAGGTGGAAGACGTCTTCTGTTTTTTTTAAGGAATAAACATCGTTCCTTCCTCGAGAGGCGTGGCTGAGAGGCGGTGAGTCTGGCTGGCGCTGGTATTGTTTGGAATGGGTCATGGTTGGCCCCCGCCTGCTGTCTGCAGCACAGCAGCGGGCCGGAGGGACACAGAGCCGGCGTGGGGCGTGGGGTCTGTGCCCCTCCTCACGTCGTGGACGGGGAGGAGCGGGCCGGGGCCCTGGCGATCAGCAGCCCCGGGTGCCTGTCCGGGCGCCGGCTCTGTCGCCAGGCGGTGACACGGGGGCCGGCGGCATCTCCGTCGTGAGGTTCAGAGAACCCTGTCCGTGAGGTAGAAGGCATAACGCCAGTTACGGAATATCCTCCCACATTCCAGAAGCTCCCCGTCCCCCGTGCTGGAGTTGGAGGCCGAGGTGCGTGCACTGGATGGGGTGCTGAGAGCGTGCGGGTGCCTGTGGCGAGGGTGGGGGCCGAGTTCCTCTGAGCTGAAAGGCAAGATGGGGCGACCGGCCTGGCACCAGCCCCGCCCCCGAGAGGGGCAGTCCGAAGGGCTCGCACCCCAGGAGGCGACGCTACCAGAATTTCAGAAAGTCGTGGCCGTTTATTCAAACATGTCGGAGCTGGAGCACAGGCGCTGGGCGCTTCCGGGCGATGGAAGGGCCGGGAGCAGGGCTCGGCGCTCACCGCGGGCCCCCAAGGCCGCGGCGGGGTCCAGTCCAAACCCCTGGGGGCCCTGCTGGGCAAAGGCGCCCCTCCACCAGGAGCCAGAGCCGCTCCCTCTCCCGGCCCGGACCCGAAGGGAAGCAGCAGCAGGGTAAGCACCAAACTGGGCGTGTCCGCGGCCACCGGCGGAGGTGACGGCTCCGCCCTCCCCCGGGCACCACCGCCGCAGGAAGCGGGGCGCGCGCGGGGATGGCCTCAGCCGGCCGGGGGCTTCGTGGCCACGCGAGCTCGGAGCAGGGCTGGGGTCCGGGGTGTGGCCGGGCTGGAGCAGGACGTGCGCATCGGCCAGACCAGAGCACCAAGTTGGGGGCCGCGCGGGTCCAGTCCCGGGGCGCGGGGGCCGAGTCTGCGCCCTCCCCTAGGCCGAAGGGCCGGGGGCGAGGCCGGTCGGACTCTCGGTCTCCTGGGGGGGCGCGCCGGCCCCGCTCTCCTCGGGCGCGGACGGCTCCGGGGGCTGCTCCGCGGGCGGAGGGGACAGGGCCGCTTCTTGGCCGGGAGGCGGCCGGGAGGGGGTGGCGTCGGAGTCCGCCTGGGGCTGCGGGCCGTCGGCGGAGGCGGGTGCCCACGGCGACTGAGGTAGGTCCTTCTGGGGGAGGGAGGAGAGAGGCCCGGGTTGGCGGAGCCGCGGGGAGGGGGGCTCCGGGCCCAGGAAGGAGCCACGCTCCCCAACCGACACCAGCGCCGCATCAGGGCCCCAGGAGGGCCCCACCCTGCCTTCTCTGGCTTGCTCTCCCTCGGGAACCCGCCAGAACCAATCCACCCGCTCTGTAGCAAAGCCAACGCCCGCCGGGAGGGAGACCTTTGGGGACAGTGGGCACTGAGCCCAGGAAGCCTTCCCGACTCACCGGGTCACAACAGTCACACCACATGTAAAGCGTGTTCACATCTACGCGAGCAAGTTACACACACGCCGGAAGTGCTCAGAGCCCCCATCAGGGCAGGGCGGGTTTCCTAACAGGGCCCGCTAGAGACCCCGCAGGCCCGGAATGCCCTTGAGTTGCGGGGATATAGCGGTCGCCCTGCGCTGCACGGGGAGTGGCCTCTGTCCCTTTCCTCTTCAGGTTCATACAAGAACAAGGCCCGGCCCACCCCCTGCCCGCAGCAGAAGCAGCTGGAACCCCAAGTCCAACCAATCCAACCAAATGGGTTAGGAGCGGGGCAGCAGTGTCACCCCAAGCCGCACCACTAGCACATGTACCCCTCCCCGCCCTGCAGCCACGGGAGCACCACACCCAAAGCAAAACCTTCCAGAGACGGGACGCGGGCTGCGGGGTTTAGTTGTAACGCTAGGAGGTCTTACTCAACTTTAACTCTAGTTAGGGCTTATTAGGCTATTATTTCTCGCAGACAGTCATAGCAAACTGGTATTCACCGCAAAGCCGCTGCCCGTCCAGAACGTGCCCAGCTCCCTGCGCCAGAGCGCCAGGGCGCAGCTGGTGACGAGCGTGCAGGGCACCAGGTAGAGGAGGGCGGGCTGGCCGCGCTGCATGAGGGCCAGCGCCATGAACGTCACCAGGAGACCGATGCCGTAGGCTGCGGAAGCAGAGACAGGCAGCACGTTACCCTGGCCGGTCCCAGGCTCACCACCCACTGCTCACAGGGGCAGGAGAGGCAGAGCTCGCGCCAGGGCCATGACCGTGACCCACGGGCCAGGCCAGCGGGTCCTCCCCACCCACACCTTCCCGGACGCTGGCAGGCGAGAGTGTACGCAGGGGTCAGCAGGGAAACGAGAGAGCGAGGGCCCAGCCGCCAGACTGGGGAGAGGAAGTGGGCGGCCGCTACGGGAAGGTCTGGAATCCCAGGAGTGGAGAAGGAGCTGCGAAGGTGCCCCAATATCTCATTTTTGTAAGCCTCTAGTTAGAAAAATAATTTGAACTGAAGTAACATAGGTACAGAATTAGGAAATCAAACCTTTCATAACTGAGTTGTGACCACATGAAAGCACTGAGGGGTGAGAGGCGTCCGCACTTCCTGCTCACCGTTCAGCATAAAACAGCGTGTGTTATTTAGGGATGTGTGAGTCCAACGTATAAAGACCCCCGCGCACGTAGAGCACAGGGACGGACATACAACACAGCACACACGAGGAGGAGTTAGAGGGGTCGGCCTGAGCGCAGCGGCTCGGGGCTCAGTGTACTAACCTTGCAGCCGTACACGTGCGATTACTCCCAGGTGAAGAGTTACAAAGAAAGACACCGTTTACTGGCACATCCCCTCCGAGGCAAAGAGCCCCGTCTCCAGCACCTGCGTCCGCTCGGGCTGCCTGCCCTGCCCCTTACCTCCATGTTTCCAAGCGATAGGCTTGTGCAGGGAGAGTTCCCGCTTATCGGCTGTGGACTAGCCACCTGTCCTAAAGAAGTGATTCAACCGAGCCAACTACAGGATAATTTGACAAACTGTGGTTCACACGGAGAAAAGCTCTGCAGGCGCATCTGGATGAGCTAATCATGGAGTCTGTGAACCCAGGGGGCAGGGGCGGGGAGCACGTGTTTGGACCTTCAGGAACCCGGTGGGAAGGGGCGGACGGAAACGGCCCAAAGTAGGCCGGGATGGCCGGCCTGCGTCCGCCTGGCACTGCTGGGGGCCATGGCGGGGCCTCCCCTCACCCGTGTTGGCTGGCGGGGCCTGTGCGTTCTGCACCCCTGCTCGTCCTGAAGAGCTGACCCAGCAGGACAAGAGAACTGGTTTGGACATTTTTAGAAATGATTGGACTCAACAGAAAATGAGAAAAACATCCCTTTGGTGTAAATGGCTTTAGTAACAAAGGAAACAAACAGAAGACGAAAAAAGAGAAAGACAAAGAAGACCAAAAAGAAGAGAAACAACGACCACCGTGGAAAGTGACAGGAGGCCTGTGACGCGGGCGCAGGCCTGTCCCCTACCACCCCGCGGCGGAGGACGGGGCACGGCCGAGCCCCTGGGGCAGCGGGCTTACCAATGGTGCAGGCCACGAAGTAGACCCTGGAGGACTGCACCTGGATGTCGAAGCGGTGGCAGTAGGCCACGAGCAGCCCTGCGGGAGAGAGGCCGTGGGCTGAGGCCGGGCTGCAGCCCCAGCCAGGCACCGGAGGTTTCCCCGGAGAGACCGGGCACCGTGCGTTCCTCCTGGCTCAGGAGGGAGCTGGCCCGGCGCCACCCTCGACTCCTGGCAGGTAACCAGACCTCCGGCGAGCGCAAACCCCGGCTCAGAGGCCGCCTGGTGGGGGGAGAGGCCCGGAGGGGGACCCTGGGGGCAGTGCGGCTGGGACACCTCGGGGGGACCGCCTCCCTGCCCCCCAGGCCCCACTGGCTCAGCTCTGCCTCTGCCCACCAGCCCCTGTGGCCTGACACCCCCAAGGGCACCCAGGCCGCCCAAGCCCGGCCGCAGTACCTGGGACCAGGATGTCCCCGAAGCCCAGGAGGGAGAAGGGCCGGTCACACAGGGCCAGCGGCGAGGCGTTGAGTCTGGGCACCTTCAGCACCATGGGGAGCTGGGGAGAGGGAGCAGCGTGTCCAGGACCCGCCAGCCCGCGCTCACTCCGCTTGCTCAGCACCTCGGCCGTGCGCACCACGTACCTTCTCGTGGGTGGCCGAGTCCGACGGCCCGGTTGCCACCTCCACCATGATGCTGTTCCCACTCTAACAGAAGGGGGACTGCGTCAGACGCGGGAACGCGGTGGGGGGGGTGGGGAGGCGGGGGGGCGGGGCCCAGAGCCCACCTTGGTCAGGAAGGGCGTGATGAACACGAAGAAGACGTCGTAGATGAACAGCACCAGCAGCAGCAGCGTGCAGGCCTGGGAACGGGGCGGCCTGAGGGCTCTGCTCGGGGACCTCCACCGGCTCCGCCCTCCACCCCGCCCCGCCCAGGGTCCCGGACGCACAGACCCTCCGGGACGCGTCCCTGCCTCTCCCAAGGCTCAGAGTCTCCCTGTGGGGACGAAGCCTTTAGGAGAAAGTCTGAGCACGGGCAGCCTGACCTTCGGTGCCCTGGAGACAATGTCAGGCCCGAGGCTCGGGGAGGGCGACTTTCTGATGGGACACTTGAGAGAGACACAGCCGCGACCGGCCAGCTGCGGGTCTGGGCAGGTGACGCCCGGCTTCACGTTTGCCTGTGTTTCTAGGTTCCTCCTGCTGGGGTTGGGCCTTGGCCCAGGGTCCCGGCCCGAGCCCTGTGCTTCTGCCCCCTTGGTTTCATCTGGTTTTCCCTCCTCTGTTCACCTCACCAGCAAGGAGGCGGCTCTGCTGCGCGCGCCCGCCCGGGTGTCCCCTCGGCCAGCAGTCACAGACGCTGCCGCCACGCCGGGAGACAACTCTGCACTGATCCTTAAGCCCCATTCCCGGGAGGGTGGCCAGAGGGACAGACGAGCCAAGACCACATGGCCCACACAGGGCCAGGCTCAGAGTGGAAGGCCCTGGGCAGGGCTGCGTGGCTGGCGGGCACAGGGCTGACCCCAAGAGACCCCGTCCCCTCGCCCGCGGAGCGCCCCCGCCACCCCGAGGGGCCCTCACCTTGAACGTGGGGAGGCGGATGGTTTTCAAGGTGTAGAGGCAGAAGGCGATGCCCAGCGCGTCCTGAAGGATCCAAGCCCACCTGGAAGGCAGCGCAGCCACCCTCGGGCGGGGTCTCCACCAAGAACCTCTGCCTGCCGGGCCCCTCCCCCACCCTGGAAGCCTCAGCCGCCAAGTCCAAGGCGCCCAGCGCCCAGACGAGCCGCAGAGACCCTTATGCAGACAAAGGCAGCGGCCGACGTCCTGAGGCCCGTGGGGGGACAGGAGGGGCAGCAACGGCCGGTAGGAGCAGGGGGGAAACCGAACCCCCAGCCCCAACACCATGGCCAGAGAAAGGCAGGCGTGCGCCAGGGCCTCTGCCCCTCTGCAGCAGCGGCTATCCCACCCAGATCACAGCCCGGGGCAGGGGGTGCAGGGCACGGGGGGCCATGCATCCAGCGGATTCAAATTTCTTTTCAAAAAAAAAAAAAAAAAAAGTCTTTTTTTTTTCTGGCCGTGCCGGAGGGCTTGTGGGATCCGAGCTCCCCGACTAGAGATCGAACCCGGGTCCTCAGCAGTGAGAGTGTGGAGTCCTAACCACTGAACCGCCAGGGAAGTCCCTCAAAAATATCTTTTAAGCGATCTAGAAAAGCAAAACTTGCACCCACCCAGCCAAGTGCCACATACTCTCTGGGGAAACAGGGGCTCGGGGCCCTGAGGACACGATCTGGAGTCCCGGGAAGCAGGGCGCCACCTTGCGGGGCCGCTCCCGAACTGGGAGGTCAAAGCTGTGTGATGAGGCTCCCCGCCGGGAAACGGCCCCAGGCCCGGCCCGTCCTCCCTGCCCGGCCCGTCCTCCCTGCCCCTCACGGTACTCATCAGAGCGTCACCTGAGCGCAGGATGAGACCCTCTCTGGGCCAGGGCACTGGTGAGAACAGAGAAGGCTCACCAAGGCCACGTGGGCGCCCGGACGCGGCGGAAACCGGGGCCTGTTCTACTTTTACGCGAAGGAGCGAGCCTTCTGGCTTGGATTTAACCGTGAGCGTCCCTATTCTCTTTGTGTACAGAAGACTCAAAATATTTTCACGCTTTCCTTCTGCCAGTTAAATCTGTTGTAGCTCCAAACAGCAGCACAGCCAAGAGCGTTTAACTGCCCAGGGAGAAGCTCAGAGAAAGTGCCAGATGGTGTCGGTGACGGCAGGCGGTGGCGCGCTGCCTCGCGGGGGAGGCCGGCCCAGGGGAGGCGGGTGTTGGGAGGAGCAGAGCTAGCTGAGCAGGCAGGCGGGCACACAACAGAGCAGCGGCCGAGCGGCGCCAGGCCACATCCAGGCTGCCCCGGAGCACACAGCTCGGCGCCCAGGCAGCAGTGCCGGCGGCATCTCACGCCCAGATCGCGATCGCAGATCCCGGGGCACCGGACAAGCCACAGGGCAGCCAGGGCCAGGCCTGGACGGCGTGCGGCCACTGCGTCCAGAGCACTGACAGGAGAGCCTTTCATAACCGGGAGCTGGCCCGGCTCCAGGCGCCCCGAGCGGAGGGCGCGGGGAGGTCAGAGCACCCGAGGACAGCTGCCCCCACCCCCAGCAGGGCCTCCAGGGCTGCACTCACTGGTCCTCGTTCCGGAAGACGCCCCACACCACGCTGACGGCCAGGCACAGCAGCGCCAGGAGTAGCGTGCGGACCTGGGGGCGCTTGTGGAAGTAGGGCAGGCTGTTGTCGGGGACCCTGAGGGCGGGCAGGCGGGTGGGGAGGTCAGCGGCCTCCGACCCTCACAGCCCCGTCTCTGCCCAGCGCCCGGAGGGTCAGCTCAACTCCTGCCCAAAAGCCCGCGGCCTCCCCGTCTGTCCTCCTGATGTCCGCTGGGCTCTGCTCCCTTCCTCTCCTTTACCTTATCTGTTAAACTCACCATCCCTCACCTTTCATTTCTAGAAGGGACGCTCCCAAGGGCAGGGCAGGGCAGGGCAGAGCGGGCAGGGGCAGGGCCTTGGGGGAAGCGGACCTCAGCCAGTCGCTAAGCCGACCCCACCCGCAGGAGCCCTCCGTCGGGTGCTGTGACCCCTCTCGCACAGCCCGCCCTGCTCCAGGCCCTCCCCCAACCCCCCTGAGCCAAGCTTCCTGACCCCCGTCGGACCTCATCTAAACCCTTCCGTTTCCCACCTGCCCCACGAGAAGCAGACCAGACCCCTGACCGCAGGGAGCCTCCGGAGCCTGCATCAGCGGCGCAGCCCGCCTGCTGCCCCCAGCCGGTGTCCCCCAAGGGGTCCCACGGGCCCTGACCCAGCGCGGGAGGTCGGGGGAGGGAGGCCCCCCCAGCCGGCACGGAGCGGGCGCCTGCTGTAACGCCTGCACCGTGCCAGACTGACTGAGGGCTCCGGAGAGTGAGGGCCCTCGGCCTCAGCGAAGCCGTGGAGCCTCCGGGGGCCGCGTAACGGGAGGTGGGAGCGGACGGGCCGCGAGGCCGCAGAGGGGCACCCCCGCGAGCAGGGCCAGGTGGGGGTCGCCCGGGGCTCACCTGCACCTGCAGAACGGCAGCCTCTGGAGGAGCGGCGACAGGCAGCTGTAGAGGCCCGTGGAGGAGGCCAGGCAGAAGATGCCGATGATGACGTAGACTGCGGGGCGGGGCGGGCGGTGAGGGGAGCCTGAAGGAGGGCTCTGTGCCTCACTCCCCGGCAGGGTGACCGCCCCAGGGGAAGGCAGGGGTAGCCCCAGGCCCCTCCTGGTGAGCCAGCAACAGGGGCCTCCAGCCACCGCCCACCACACGGCCCCTGGACTCCCCCCTCAGCCGACACCCTGAGAGCCGGGGACGGGGACCCACCGAGCTGGTCGTAGAAGTGGTAAAGCAGCACCAGCATAGAGCAGCACATGACCACAAACACGCAGATCATGACGGGGGTCACGTCCACGGCCTCGTCCTCGTGCTTCTCAGGCCCGTCGTCCCGCTTGTGCTTCATGTACCTCCTTGAAAGACAAGAACGGGCTGGGGGACGCCCTGCCGGCCGGCACCGCTCCCGGGGGCCGAGGGCCACAGAGATGGGGAAGGACAAGCAGGGGCAGCCTGACACAGGGGTCGGGACAGGCTGAGGGACAGCTTGCCCGGAGGTGACCACCATCACCTGCCCCGTCGGCCAGTCCCCCGTCCCCGCCCACCATGTGTAGCTGGGGTCCCCCCCGACGGAGCCAGTCCTGCCGGAGGTGGGGCTCTGGTCCCCAGGGCCAAGCTGTGGTGGCCGTATGGGGGCCACCCTGGACCCTGGCCCTGCACCAACCCCACCACCGCCCTTCCCTGGGTGGCCAGGGCGAGGTCTCCCGTGGACGCCCCCGCCGGGCTGGGCCCGGGCCGGGAACCCTGAGGTCAGGACAGAATCGTGGGGAGCAGGGCCCTCGGGGCTTTCAACGGGTCTCCTGGGTGTTTATAGCAGCTGTTTTCCAGAAGGCTCTCTGGGCGTGCGGACTCTCGTGGTTACTTGCCCAGCATTAGGGCCGCCCATCCGGGACGCACGCACACGCGCGGGCCACTCACTTCCTCACATCCCGGCTCCCGGCCCAGTAGCCCCCGAGGGCGACGGTGCCCACAGCCATGATGAAGATGATGACCATGTTGTAGTCCAGCATGGGCTCCTTGGGGGCGTACAGCGCCGCCCGTACCGCCCGGCCGAAAGTCTGCCTCAGGGAACACAAGGGAGCTAAGGTCGGGGGGGCCCAGGGGGGGCCCACCCACCCGTCCCCTCGCCACCCAGAGGGCCGAGGCTGGCCCACTCGAGGAGCCGGCGGCCGGGAGATCCCGCCTCACCCCACGCCCTCACCCGCTACTCCTGACCCCAGAGAAGCGGGCTCTGTGGGACGAGCTTCACACAGGGTGGGCGACAGGGCCGCGCGCGTGCGGGAACACAGACCCCGCCCCCAGACACGCATGAGTGAACGAGGGTGGACGTGGCCTGGGAGGCGGCCCGGAGACAGACGGTGGGTCCCTTGGGGGAGACGCGAAGCCTGCAGTGGGGAACCTGGCTATCCCCACATCACCGTGTGCTGCAGCTCGCCTGCTGCGGACCCAGCTCCCCAAATCAAAGACGCACCGGCCTCTGGTCAGACAGGGCCGGGCCGGGCCGGCCGAGGGGCCGGGCAGGCCTGAGCAGGGGGTGACGCTCAGGGTCTCTGGCACAGGGGCGGGGCCGGGGTCGCCATTCCTGATGCTCACAGCACTGCGGGCACACCGTCTCCTCAGGCCCTGGGCCCAGCGGCAGACGGGGTGGGGGACAAGCCTACCTCGAAAATGTCCAGCATGTCTTTGTAGCTGAGTAGGGCCACGGGAATGCCGATCTCGTCGTACTGCGTCTTGTTGCCTCCTGGGGGGACCTGGGGCACGGGGGAGAGGGCGGCTGGACGGCTTAGCAAGGCCCACCCAGGGCGGGGCAGGCGGCCAAGCGCTCCCGACGGCGCGGTCTGCGGTGCCAGCTCTCCCCGAGGGGGCGGAGGAGTCCTGCGTGTGTGTCGGGGTCCTCGGGGGCCAGGTGGGAGGGCCACACCGCTGGGAGGGCAGGACTGCGGGCTCGGCCCCTCCCTCTGGGGGAGGACAAGCTCCCCTTCCCTCTCAACCCTGGGCTTGGGTGACACCGGTTGGCCCTGAAGGGCCTGAGGGAGAGGGTGGCACGTGGCCCACGCCACCCGCTCCTCAGGCAGCAGGCCCAGAGCTCCGCCCCAGGCCTCGTCGGACCCCAGCACCGCCCCGGGACAGGGCCCCTCCAAGGCCACAAGTAGGAAACCAGACTCCTCGCCTCCCCTGGCCTGACCCTGCCCCCCAGGGCCCCCGGCTGCCCAGGAGGGGCCCGGCGGCCGCACCAGCGTCTCCTTGCTGATGATGAGCAGCCCGCGCGCCCCGCTGCCCTGCGCCAGCCGCACTTTCTCGTAGAAGGTGCAGTTCCCCCGCGCCACCAGGGGGATCTGGTTACTGAAGCCTTTGGCAGGGAGGTCGGCCGGAGAGCAGAGCACGGAGGTCGTCCAGTCCCGCACCTGCAGAAGAGACTGCAGGAGGGCGGCCTTCATGTGAGCCGCTCAAGGAAAGCCAGGGCGCGCAGCGTCCTCGGGGAGACGGGTCGGCGGAGGCCACTGCAGCGACCACCGCCCCTACGCAGCCTCACCTCAAGCCCACGGGATCTCAGCCCTGCACACACACGCGCACACACACACGCACGTGCACAAGCGTGTGCGCACACCCACCCCGAGCACAAGGCAGACGGGGGGGTACAGGGCGGCGTGTGCTCAGGAACCCTCCCCGCCTCTCTCGAGCCCGTCACAAACAGCACAAGGCGCGGGCGGGAGCGCTGGCCTTCGTTCCACCCGCCAAGCCAGGCACTGGGCACCCTGAGTCCCTCTGGGAGGAGTGAGGCCAGAGCAGGGAGCAGAGCGTCCAGGCTACCGTCAACGCCTCTCGCCAGCTGCCCCAGCCCAGCACGGGCGGGTGCGGGGGGGAGCCTGGCCGGCGTCCCCGCCAAGGGCTGGCCCTCGGCAGCGCCCCGACATCTTTCATTTATGACCGAAGAAACCAGGGCCCCGAGAGTTCGGGGAGCTCCTCTGGGGACCCATTCCACCTCCGTTTCCCAGCAGAGGCCCTTCCTCCATCCTCAACGGCTCTCCGCAAGACCCATCCTCCAGAGGCCCTTGGGAGACCCAGGGGAGGAGTGGAGGGAGGGCGGCAAGCGAGACAAGACCCTGCGTCGGGAGGGGGCGCCCGCGCTGGCCGGTACTCACCGCTTTGCTGAGGTCGAGCGGCAGGTGGGCCCACTGCGGGTTGTAGAGGATGCAGTAGTCTTTGCCTTTGGGGCCCCCGGCCTCGGACACCACGTGCACCATGCCGTACTCACAGGCCACCTGGACGGGGTCAGCAGTCAGAGAGCCGGCACGGGGCCGCCCACGGCACGACCTGGCTGGGCTGGTCCCTCCCTCCGACAGCAGATGGGGCATGACTGTCACATCTTAGGGGGGACATGATGAGGAGGGCAGGGCCGAGCCTCCTCAGGGAGACCTGGGCGCTGACAGTGGCCATGTCAGGTCCCCTCCCCGTGGCTCCAGTGGCAGGAGCGGGGGAGTCCCCCTGGGACTACAGGGAGAACGAGAGCCCCACGCCGCTACCATAAGGCAGGAAGGGGACGGGGAGAGTCAGCGGTGCCCCAGCAGGTTCCAGGCTCCCCGACAGGCCCCCAGCCAGCGAGGCCAGCAGGCTCAGGGCAGAAAGGGGGTGGCGGAGCCCGGGTCACGTGACCAGCACCTGCCGGGCCACAGGCCGGTGGGAACCCCTGGGTCAGGACCCTGACCTTCCCTGCTCGGATGCGTGGCGAGAAGTGGACGGTGCGAGAGGCAGGGCTGCTCTGGGCAGGGGGCGCTTCATGACAGATGGCGTCACCAGGACCCCAGCAGGGCCCAGGCAGCTGACAGAACCTCCTCCCCAGCACGTCCCGAGCAAGTAGAGCAGCGCTCCCGATGGGCACGGGCAGCAGAAGTGCCCGGCTTCCTGGCCCACTACTCCCAGGAGGACGACAAGGCCTCAAGCCCCTCCTGCCCAGGCCCGCCAGGCAGCAGGCTGCTCGTGGAGGGCCCCACAGAGAGTCCACACGGACCCCGCCCGCTCTGACATGGAGCAAGGTCAAGGGCAGCTGGCTGACCGCGGAGGACGGGGCGGGCTGGGCACACGGGCCATCGGGGCCTTTGCTCCCAGCGTGAACTCAGAGTGAGGCAGAGGGGCAGGCCCCAGAGTCCTTGGAACTCCAGCCCCTCCGTTGAGGGCAGCGGGGTGGCCAGGGCCTGGGAGCGGCTTTATCTACATGAGAAACAAGTATCGCACACGAGTGTCCCCACTGCCTGCTCGTCCCTCTCCCGCCTGGACCGCTGCGTCCCTGCCGGGGCTGCTTCCTCCTACAGGCCGGGCTCGGCAGCGGAGCCCCCGCGAGGACCTCGGCCCCAGCGGGCCTCACGCTGTCTGGCCCAGGTCTGGGCTGCTCCCCGGGGCTGTGGGACCTGCGAGGGAGGAGGGGTCCCGGAGAGAGCCTCGAGCCGGGAGCCCGGCAACACCACGCCCACAGGGGCCCGGGCCCACCCCAGCCCCTTGGCTTCTTGGAGCTGGAGAGGCCCAACTGGACCCCAACTCTGCACACTCCGGCTCCCGGGCCGTCCCTCTGTACCACCCGGAGGCCGAGACGGAGACCGCACCCCTCGGTGACAACAGGCAGTAGCCTGTCTGTGCAGGGACAGACCTCCACCCCCCCATCTGGCCTTCCCAAGTTGTGGGCGGCGGTGCTCCGACTCAGCTGGGGTCCCGAGGGCCCGTGGCCCCGACAGCAGGCCTGGGGCACAGACCAGTTCAGGAGGCCAGGCCCTCCGTGAATGCGTAACGGGGCCCAGACGCTCTGGGAGCTTCTCCCCACAGGCCCACCTCCGCTGGTGGCGTGGAGAGGAGCCGGGGCCCCCACTGCCCCTGCCCAGCGCTTTGGTTTGTCGCCTGGAGCAAGGTGCCGACAGCCGAATGGGCTGCTGGGTGTGCTCAGTGAGGCTGTGTTTGCAGGGCACGTGGGCACTGCCACCAGCGCTCGAGGGAGGGAAGCATGGTGTCGTCCCCCACCCACCCCTGCCTGGTCAACCTCGTTTCCTCGACCAGAGGCAGGACGAGGAGCCCCCTCTTCCGGGTTCTCCCCACCAGGCTGCCCCCAAGTACAGTGCCCGGCCCTGTGCCCCCCCACCACGTCAGCCCTGCCCTGCCCCCACCTTGGGCCACTGCAGGGGTTCTGTGATCCCTCAACCCCCAGGCTGAATCCGGCCCACCTTCTGTGTTTGTCAATAAAGTTTTATCGTAACATGTCTGCCTGGTTGCTGAACGTAGGGTAGGGCCTATGCTGCTCTCTGCAGAGCCGGGGAGTTACAACAGAGGCCACGTGGCCTGAAAAGCCACAAATACTGTCTGGCCCTTTGGAAAATGTTTGCTGACCCCTGGTCTATGGGATCCGAGTTGCTGGTGAAAACTGTCGGTTGTATAAAATGGGAATGACTAGAAGCATTTGTTTTTAAAAGGTCACTGAGAAGCACAAGGGCACACTTCACAGCTCTCCCATCACAATGTGCACAACTGGCTTTCTGTTAAGAAATAAGCCTGGGCTTCTATCAAACACCCGAGAACACAGTCTCGCCATGAATACGGTCTCCTCCCCGGGGACTTAAAGGGCTAGGAGAAGTTCCTCCAAAGGGCCCAGGGCTGTGAGTGCCCCCCGTTCCAGCACAGCACAGCCCATCCCAGTTTGGAGGACGAGAAACAGCCGGGGCTACCGAGGACAGGCCACCTCCCGATGCGCCACAATCATGTCGGGCTCAGGAACTCCTAGGGAAACTATGCTTCAAGATGACGGTGAAAGCATCCATGTCAGGGGACTTTGAAAGAAGCTAAGGGGTCCAGACGGGGCGCAGTCTTCCTAAGATTTGGTGAATTCTAGAAGGGGCTAATTAGGACCTAGGAAGCTTAGAGAAAGATGTTCAGGTGGAGGAAAGTGGGAGAGGTGAAGGGGCAGTGGAGGGGTGAAGGAGCAGGTGGAGGGGGCAGGCAGGGAGAACACCAATGTGTTCAGATCTGCCGAGTAACAGGCCCCACGTGGGCTGTTACGTGCACAACTTACAGCAACTGGGCAGGGGGTCCAATCCCTCGCCCAGGGTCACAGAATGGTAGGGAGTGAGTTTCGGGCCATGAGCAAGCAGCCTCCCGCCCCGTGGAGAGCTGGCCTTACTGGGGCGCCATGAAGGAACCACACGCAGGGTTCTGTGCTGGGAAGGGCTGGCTGGCCCAGGTGCTCTCCCACTCACTTCTACACTCTATTTGGCTCCCCACACTCAGGGTAAAGTTCCAAATCCTCAGCCAGCCGGGAATAAAGTCCAAACATCCCAGCACCCGGCTCTGACCAGCCCAGTCTGCTCCCCTGGACTCCAGCCCGGAGAGGCCACACGTTCAGCCTGCCCTTTACCCCACACGCCTGGAGCCACTCCCACTGCTGCTCCCTCCATGGCCTTCCCTGCAAGGGCACCTGAAGGGCCTCCACTGGGATGACACCTTCCTCAGGTGTAACCACTGGATTATCCTACACGCCAGCTGTAGTGGACTCTCACCGTCTCCAAGTAAATCATCAGCTCTCGAGGGGTAAGGGGGAGGGATAAATTGAAAGACTGGGATTGACACATACACACTACTATATATAAAATAGAGAACTAATAAGGACCTACTGTATACACAGTGAATTCTTCTGAATACTCTGTAATGACCTATATGGGAAAAGAATCTAAAAAAGAATGGATATATGTATATGTAAAACAGATTCACTTTGCTGTACGCCTGAAACTAACAACATTGTACATCAACTATACCCCAATAAGAATTAAAATAAATAAACCTATTATTAAAAAAAAAAAATCATCAGCTCTCACACCTCCGGCCCTGCTCCCATCACCTGCAACAACCTTCTCTACCTTCTTGACCTGGCAAACGCCCACTCATCCTTCAGATCGCCCCTCAGGCACCTCTGCTTCTGAAAAGCATTCCCAGGCCAACTGCGTCCCTCCTTCTGTGGAGTTCCCGTGATCTCCGCCTGCCTGTCGCTTGGCCCTCATTTGAAATACCCGGAGAGCTTCAAGTCCCTTCCTCCAAATGCTCAGGCTGCTGGGGAAGATGAGTGAACAGGGCTGGGGGAAGTACAGGGGGCTGGCAAAGCAGCTGGGGAGGGGGCGTCCCAGAGAGCTTCTGGGAGGGAGGAACAGCTAAGCTGAGACCAGAAACATAACCGGGGAATTCAGGGAAACAGAGACCAGCGAGCAGAGTGCCTTCAAGACACTAGAGCTGGAGAGAAACGGGACGCTTCCTGACAGCCAGATCACAGAGGCCCCCCAAATGTGCCAGGAAGCCACCAGAAGGCTCGCATCTGGACACAAGACCTGACACACTTTGAAAGAGATCACTCCTGCAGTGTTGAGAATGAACTGGGGATTCAGGGGGACAAAAGTGGCCACGGGAGAACGCCAGCCGCCTGGAGCAGAGGTGGGGGCGCTGGAGCAGAAGGGTCAAGGTTAACGGCCCACTTTGTAGGGCTGTTGGGGGGGGTGCATTTCCTGATCTGTGGAACCTGGCAGGGAGACGGAGGATTTGGAAATAAAAGATGCGCTTATGACAACGCACATCAGCCATTTCCTGGTCGGTCCCCCCCTAGCACTGGAGACCCTGAAGGTTTAGTGACAAACAAGTAGCATGCTGCGCGCTCGTGATCCCCTACATCATTTCGCTGACTCTGCACTGTATACTTATCTTCCTTTTGCAGACGAGCAACGGACGCTCAAAGCGGGGAACTCCCTTGCCAAGGTCACGGGAGCAAAAGATGGGGCGGCGATTCGACCCCACTCCAGGGCTGGGCTCCGGGCCGTTTCCTGACACTACCAGACACTGGGTGCCGCGCTCAACAGTTTACTACAACCACGGGGAAAGGGAGTAGTATGGCACTCAAGGGGAAACTGAGGTTCAGAGAGGTGTAGCCCCCCGGCCAAAGCCACGGAGCCAGAGAGGGGGGTCCCCGGCGGCGGTGGGAGACCCGAGACGGACCAGCAGGGGCCGGGGCGGGAGCGGGTGACGCTGTGGCTGATAAGGACTTCCAGGCGGGTAAGGGAGACGGGCCGGGGACAGGCCCGCAAGGTCACGACCGAGCCCCGGGCCAGCGGGCCGCCCGCGCGCGGGGCGCGAATCCCCTAAGCTGGCCCCAGGCCGGGCCGGGCGGGGTCCTGCGCGGGGCCGGGGTCGGGGGCGAGGGGCCGGGGCACCGCGGCCGGCGAGGCCGGCGGGATCGGTGCCGCCCTCACCTGGGCCGCGAGGAGGAGGAAGGCCGCCGCGAGCCGCGCCAGCGCCGCCGCCGCCGCCGCCGCCGCCATGTCGCCCGGTCCCAGCCTCAGGCGTCGGCAGATGTTTCCCAGCAACGCCCCGGCGCACCGCACCGCGCAGGCGCCCTGCGTCCGCCGCGCATGCGCGCGGGGCAAGGTACAAAGGGCGCGGCGGCGGCTCCTGCGCACAACGAAGCGGCCGGGCAAGATGGCGGTGAGCGTGCGGCGCGGCTGGCGGGGTTGGCGCGGCTGGCGGGGTTGGCGCGGCTGGCGGGGCTGGCGGGGCTGGCGGGGCGGAGTCCGGCCGCGCTCCCCGCCTCACAGAGCTCTGTTTCCCCTGCAGGACAAAGAGAAGAAAAAGAAGGAGAGCATCTTGGACCTGTCCAAGTACATCGACAAGACGATCCGAGTGAAGTTCCAGGGAGGCCGAGAAGGTAAGGCCCCTCCTCCCGCCCCCTCCACGGTCCACGAGGAGTAACGGGCGGCGGTACCGATAACGGATGCCTGGGCTGCGCTTTAAGCGCTAGGCTTGGACAACTCGTGCTGGCCTGACGGCGCCGGCAGGTAGGAACGGTTACGCCCCTTTTGCAGGTGGGGAAACTGAGGCACGCAAAGGGGCCCCGACCTCGCTGGAAGCTACAGTGGCTGGGATTCACGGCTCTGCTTCCTGTGGGTCCTGCCTCACTCAGGCGACTGTCCCAGCTCCTCACGGGTCGTCCTGCACCTGAGGGTTTCTCAGGCTCGGCGCTGCTCACATTGGGGCCGCATTTTTCTCCGTTGGGGGCCGTCCTGCTGCCACCCCCTCGGTGCCAGGAGCCGCCTAGTCGTGACGTCCCAGACATGACCTAGTGTCCCCTGGGCGGCAGAATTGCCCCAGTTGCGAACCACGGCCCTATGGTCAGTTTCCACCAAGCTGCCTTAAAGGTTTGTTTAAAACAAATCTCGTCTCCTTGTTCACGGTTGTTCCAGGGTAACGGGATGAACGTTTTGTACCTGAGTAATGCAGGGAGCTCTCGACTGCTCTGGGAAGCTTTCCCTGACCCCCACGCCTCCACCCCAGGTCAGGCCCCTGTTGTTATAAGTTCCTGGTAGCACCTGTCACAGTTTGCGGCTTTATGCTGTTATTGTGAGGCTTTAACTCTGAACTTGCCGTTGGAGTCTGATGCGAAGACGGCAGGAAGGTTGCTGCAGGGTTATGCGGGGAGTGCCGCCCATGGCACAGCCCCAGCTCACTGACTGTGGGACTTTGGGCAAGTTGCTACCCTCTCTGAGCCTCAGTCTCCTCATTTATCAGAGGTTATTAACTCCACCTACTTCAGTGGTGGCAATGAGATTAAAGGGTTTAAAGCAGGTAACGTGTTTTTCTTTTTTTTTTAAATAAATTTGTTTATTTTTTGGCTGCATTGGGTCTTCGTTGCGGTGCACGGGCTTCTCATTGAGGTGGCTTCTCATTGTGGAGCATGGGCTCTAGGCGCACGGGCTTCAGTAGTTGTGGCATGAGGGCTCAGTCGTTATGGCTTGCGGGCTCTTGAGCGCAGGCTCAGTAGCTGTGGCGCACGGGCTTAGTTGCTCCGCGGCATGTGGGATCTTCCCGGACCAGGGCTTGAACCCGTGTCCCCTGCATTGGCAGGCGGATTCTTAACCACTGCGCCACCAGGGAAGCCCCAGGTAACGTGTTTAACAGGGTTCCCGACACTTAGTGAGAGCCCGGTCAACATTTCACTTATTCAGCTGCTTCTGATCGTCAGTTTCTTTATTTTGTAAGACAGTGATCTGGACCCCTCCTTCCCTGAGATGTGGATGAGTGGGCAGCGTCAGAGGGCTAAAAACACAGAGCCTGCCCGTCTAGGTACCCAATGCAGTGAGGATTGGAATCTTAACAAACACTTGGCACCGTGCTGGCTCTGGGATGTATGAAGAGATGGGGCTCTTGCTTCTCAAGGCGCTAGTGTTCGTTTTCTACGCTTGAACAACACATGTTTCTGTCTCACAGCGCCTGTGGTTCCAGACTCTGGGTGCCTCAGGCTCAGGTCTCTGATGAGGTTGCAGTAAAGGAGTGTCTCTGAGAGCCTGTCATCTCAGGCCCAGGGTCCTCTTCCAAGCCTGGGGTCCCCGTTCTCTGCCAAGAGTTGGCCAGGGACACCCTTGGCTCCTAGAGGCTGCTCACCACCCCTGCCACAGACTCTGTCCACAGCATTGCACTTCACGTCTTCAAGACCAGCAGGAAAATCTCATTTTTCAAGTCTCTTTTTTCAGAAAGGGCCCGTCCCTTTAACGGCTCCCCTATCAGGTCAGGCCCGCCCAGCATAGCTTCTCTTCAGATGCACTGAAAGTCGACCGACTCTTGGACCTTAATGAGATCCATGAAGCCGTCTGTCTGTCGCAGCCTGAGCACAGACTGACGTCCCATCGTGGGTCCCGTCCCACACTGGGGGGTGGCTGGGGGAATGCTGGCTCTGTCTGGGCATCCTGCCCGCCTGCTGCAGCGCCCCCGTCCTGGTGAGGAGGGCAGCCCCGCGGGTGCAGGCTCGCTGCCCGGCTGGGGCCAAGTGCCTGGATGTGTTACTGGATTTGTCACTCTCCGTAACCCCATTGGGTGGGTGCCTTCACGGTCTTTGTTCTGCAGCAGAGGGATGAGCAGGAGAGGAAGAGAGCCAGGGCCTCGCACTCAGGCAGGGCTGGTAGACTTGTTCTGTAGGACACCAGACAGGAAACATTTTCAGCTGCGCCGGCCAGACGGTCTCTTGTCACGGCTACTCCACTCTGCCATTGCAGCAGGAAAGCAGCCACAGGCGACATTTAACAAATGAGCATGGCTAGGTGCCAGTTAAACTGTTTGCAAAACAGGCGCAGGCGGATTTTGCCGACTGTGTTGTGGTGGCGATGGTTTTGGGGTCTGCTGTCACTGCTCCCTGTCCGGGAGCCCTTCCCTTGCTTCCCCCGTGGTCTCCCATCTGTCCCGTCCCTGGAGAGGCTGCTCCCACACCTGCATCCGGCAGGGGCACCCCAATCTCACGTGCTGACACCCGGCCACAGCTTGCATCTGCCCAGGTTGACCGTTGATCTTACGCCTGTCTGTCTCTCTTCTCTTCTCGGTGATTCCGACAAGCCAGTGGAATCCTGAAAGGGTTTGACCCGCTGCTCAACCTCGTGCTGGATGGTACCATCGAGTACATGAGAGGTGAGTGCAGCGCGTGGGGCTCGGAGGCGTCCTCGCCGGGCCTTCCTTACTGTTCGTTCCAAAGCTGCTCCGCCGCCACCCAGCTGCTGACTGTGAACGTGGTGCCTTGTGGATCGGACAGCTGACAGGTGTGTTGGATCTCCCGCTGTCCCGGCGAGGCTCAGTAGACCATCGTCTCAGGACTTGGTCTGAGGTGGAGGTGGAGTATTTTCCGAATCCACTCCTCACCAACACTGAGCACCTGCTGGGGCTGAGGCGTGCCCAGCGGGGCTAGAAAAATGCTGCGCCCGCCGTGAGAAAGCCGGCTGCCCTGGGGCTCGTCCTGCCCCCTCATCTCCTGCTGTCCCTGTGTGTTAACCCCCAGCTGCTGACAGAGGGCCCCCTCCCCCTTATTCCCTGTCCCCCCAGGTCCCCAGACCCTTCGCATGGTGGTCAGGCCAGCCCTTGCCCATCAGCCAGCATGTTCTCCAGCTCAGCCTGACCGTAGCATGAAGGGGACACCAAGGCCTAGGAGAGAAGGGGTGTCTTTTCCGGGGACTGGTCGATGTTGAGACACACGTTAGTCTGGTGAAGAGTTAATGGAGCCACACGGAAGTGTCATAGGGCCCCCAGGGAGAGGCCCTCTTTGTGGGGAAGCGACCCCGTGGGGCCTCTTGCTTTGCCCTCGTCTTCCCTCTTCCCACTGAGTCTGCCCAGAGTTCCCCCCGCTGGGATCCTGGCCTGGCCTCCTTGGGCGGATGACTTTCTGGAAAAGGACAGCCTCACCTCGTGGGGCTGTAGGGAAAACCAGGGGAGCTGGGGTGTGCCACGCGCTTAGACGGCCCACGCGGAGCAGCCTTGGAGGCCTGGCTGCTGTTCCTGCGTCAGAGGCCACTCCCACCTGGGCCCTGGCTCGCTCCTTGGCTGAGTCTGCGCCCCCTCCTCACCCCCAGAACGGCCCCGGGACGGAGGCCCTGACGCATGCACGCGGTTCCGGGAGGGGAGGGGCAGGCTTGGACAGCTGTCATCCTGCGGGGTCTGGGAGTCGGGAGTCGCACCCCAAGGCGGGCCTCCCCAACCCGCCATCGTGCAGTAACAGTAATGGAGGCCTCGCCGCCGTGACCTCAGGAGAGCTTTCCTCGGCGTGCCGTCACTTCCCCGGGTCCCTCGCCCCACCGTGAACAGCCCTTTGGCACTGGGGTGAATGGTGGCCCCGCAGGGCTTCCGAGGTTCTGCAGATGGGGTTTTTCTCTGCCGCCCATCTGAGAACTCGGTCTCCGCTGTCCCCCGGGCTGTGTCCTCATTGTAGAAGGAGGACAGGCTGCACGCGGCTATTTGCAGAGCTCTTCCTGAGCCTCGTGGTCCATCTCGGGGAGAGGCTGCCAGCTGGCTTGGGAGTGGGGCCCTTGGCCTGCCCCCCCCATCCCCCCGCCGCAGGCCCATCTCCAGTCCTCCTGGGCCTCTGAGCCCACGCTGCCTCACTGCTGCCCCTCTTCTTCCACAGACCCTGATGACCAGTACAAGCTCACGGAGGACACCCGGCAGCTGGGCCTGGTGGTGTGCAGGGGCACCTCCGTGGTGCTCATCTGCCCGCAGGACGGCATGGAGGCCATCCCCAACCCCTTCATCCAGCAGCAAGATGCCTAGCGGCCGGGGCCGCCCCTCCCCCAGGACTCGGGCCACCCATAGGAACGGAACTTTCCTTTTTGTATAGCTTATGTTTTTGTTTTCTTTATAAAATTGCAAACCTCAAGTGTCCAGGAGCCCTGGACTCTGGCTTTCAGCCTTGGTGTTCTGGCAAGACCTGGGCCCCAGGGATGCGGTCCGTCCAGCAGAGTTTGCGCGCCGTCTGGGGTCCAGGCCCAGGGCTGGGGGGCTCGGAGGGGACTGAGCGTGCACAGTCCAGGTGAGGGCACGGGACGTGGAGGCCGGAGCCTTTCCAGAGCCCCCCTGGGGCCACAGCCCATGCAGAACCCCCGGCCAGCCTTCTCAGCGGCAGGCCCTGTCACTTCAGTGACACTCTGTACGCCGGCCCGAGTGGTCCCCCAAAGCCGGGTCCTTTGTCACATCCCCGCACAGCCGTGACCTCACAAAGAACAAACTGGATGGAGCCTTGCTGTCCGCCCGGTCCCACGACCTCCTAGCCTGACCTGCTTCCTGCCTCAGCTCAGAGGACGAGCCCACCTCTGCCCCTCAGCTGGCGACTCCAGGGCCATGGTCGTGAATGTCCCCATGCCCGTCCTCAGGAAGCAGGGCTTTCTCCTGGCCCCATTTCCTAAACCCAGTGTCCTCGTTAGGACCCGGCCTCCGTGGCACCGGCTGCTGAGGGCAGGCACGTGTCCGCTATTTGTCACTCAGGAGCGCCGAGCATGTGAGGATGAGCGGGGCCAGGAGTGAGTGGGAGTCGTCCTGGCGGGAACTGTAGACCAGGGCCCCTCCGCCAACGGCTGGCGACACACAGGAACCTGCCGTACAAGGGGACCCGGCTGGATGGCTCCCACGCTACCTGTCCTTCGTTGCCACCAGATAAACTGAAAGCAGCTGGCTTATCGCGGGGATCTGAGCTCTGCTGTGGCCCTGCTGCCGGGGATTAGTCGTGGGGCTGCGTAGCCAAGCCCTGCGTGCTCCTCATCCCTCCCGCCCCACTTCCCTGCCAGCTGGCGGCCCTGCCTCGCCCAGCTCCCTCATCAGAGGCCTCAGCCCCAGCAGCTGGGCAGCGGGGGGGCCTGGGCTAGCCGGGGTCACAGCCCCAGGGAAGGCTGTGACCGAGAACTTGGGCGCACCCAAACTGCCAACATCCAACCCGATGCGTCCTGCTCTTGGGGGCAATTCCCGTGCCCGTTCAAGAGCCGAGGGACCGCGACTCCGGCAGGGGGGACACACGGTGAAGGGACCGAGAACCTGGGCACCGGCGCCTCTGTTCTCTCCACACACCCAGCCTGCCCTATCTGAGGCTGAGACACAAAGGCTGAGACCCAGATATCGGGGTCAGAAGGCCCAGGGGTCCAGACCCCAGGGTGGGGTGGGGTGAGGGAGCAGTGAGGCCTGGAGGCTAATCAGACGTCGTTAGAGCCCCGGGGCACCCAGGGGCCAGGACAGAAGGACAAGGACACCTGGCTTTCCAGCTCCCAGCTTCGGTTGCGCAGAAAGCAAGGCTTGTCTCAGGAGCCTCTCTGCTCCATCACTACAGCCCTCAAAGGCTTCAGACCGCTCTCCACCCACCCCTCACCTCCCAGCCGATGAGCGCAAAAGTTCTCTGTGACCACAAAGTCTGGGGCCCCAATCTCCTTCCACCACTTGCTGTGCGGCTGCGAGTAAGTGTCCCAACCTCTCTCAGGTCCCATTCCTTCTCTCTTAAGCTCAGGAAAAGTCATCCAGTACCCACTCTGTGGCCGGGCACTGGGCTGCTGTTGGGCGGGGAGTTGGTTAAGAGCACAGATCTTTGTGTTCAAGTCTGAGGCTGAGAACAAGATGCTCCAGGGGCCCAAGAGAGGGAGACCCTGACCTCCTGGAGGCTCAGGCAGAACTCCCCAGAAAGGGGGATAAGATGAGCTTGTTCCACTGAACCGTATCCACCCTAGAGAGTCACTATGACCTCGTTTGTAAAAGACCGTAAATAACCTAGCTGCCCATCACCGGGGGATCTGCTAGAGAAACTCAGGTTCCTCCGGCCAAATATCAATACAAAGCAACTTTTCACAGAGAGGTAGATAGATCTCTTTGTGCAGCCACTAATTCCCTGCAGCTTCCCTCGCAGGAGGGGGAGTCTGTTTCTCCACCCCTTGGAATCTGGGGACTTGGTTTGATGGTAAGAATACGGCAGGAGTGACGTTGTGGCATTCAGAGCTTAGTTTGCCAAGGAGCCCTGCAGCTTCTACCTTTGTCCTCTTGGAACACTGCCCAGAGGCAGCCGTGTGAGGCCTCCTGAGTTAGCCCAGGTGACACTGAGTTAGCCCAGCAGAGGAACTTTGCTGCCAACCCACAGAATCATGAATAATAAATTTTTATGCCCCTACATTGGGGGATGTTTGTTACGCAGTGACAGGTCACTGAGACTTGCTGACATACAAGTGTAGCATGTGCGTGGTGTAACACCATTTCTTTAAGATGATCCTTATTAAGAACTTATGTTTCTATGCTTTTAAATATATAGAGAAGGAGCTAGAAAGATCCTGCTGACCCAGGATTGAAGATGGTGATGAAAGGGGGATATTAGCCTATCCTTAACATTTTAATATTTAATGAGGAGAAATTTAATATTTAATATTTTACAGAGTGTTATATTGAAATTTTAATATTTTACAAGGAGCCTGAGAAAGAGAAGGCCAGAGGCAGATAGGGAGACGCAGGGGAAAAGACTGAGGGAGACTAGGAAAGGCAGACACAGAAGCGGAGACTAGAGCAGGAAGAGGGAGAAATGAGCCGGTGACACTGACCCTGCCCCCTCCGCCCCCTGGCCCCCGTGTAAATCCCCGGCATCCCCGGCTGGCCAGCCCACCATGCCGTCCGGAGGCTCCCTGCTGACCCCTGCCCAGTTCCCACGCTTTCAGCTCCCTGCCCACGGTCAGCGCGGGCCTCGGAACACCGGGCGGGGGCTGCGGCCATCGGACGGGGGGCCGGTCCTGCTCCACGTGCCCACGGTCACCACAGCCCACAGCTTCCAGGTGCTGTCTGCCGAGGCCCCGCTCTGGGAGACGTCGCCAGAGGCCCCGGCGGGCCCCGCCTTGAGCCCAGACCAGCCGGAGAGCCCCAGGATCCCGCCCCACGGCAGATTCCAGAGTCTCCTGAAGGTGGACAGGATCTTGACATGGCTGACGGTCAGCTCTGCCCCTCCCCACAGCTTCCTTGTCCCCAGAACAGGTTTAGCAGCAGGCTGGGCTGACGTACACCTTCGGGTTCACTCAGCCCCCCACCCCAAACCCTTTCCTTATCCCCATTCACAGATGAGGAAGCTGAGGCCCAGAGAGGCTGAGCAACGTGTACTGGGTCACACAGCCGGGATCCTAACCCCGGGGGTGCGCTGCCCCCCACATCCCTCCTGTGCTCTGAAGGCTGTCTCGTGGGTGAGAGACTGAGACCCAAAGCCAGGTGGGTGGGAAGCACACAGGGGAAGGAACCACCTGCCCACCTGGCCCCAGGAGCTGGGAGGGAACAGCTTCCCCCGTTCTCACGACCAGGTCCGGTCCTGCCACCCACAGACCTGGGGAGCCCTCATCTCCACCCTGGAGCACCAGTGATGCCGCAGAGCCCCGCAGCCCCACATGGCTGGCCAGTGAGGCAGGAGAGGAATCCAGTTCCGTCTGGACTCAGACGCGGATGTGGATGTAAAAGGAAGAAGCTTTTGTTGACTTTGCAAATGGGGTGGGGGGAGGGGGAGGGGTCTTGGATCCCTGGGGCTGTTGGATTGCGACACCCCCGGGGGGTCTGGCCCTCCTGCTTCTCGCTTCCTCCCCAGCTCCAAGCCCGCCTGCAGCCCTCACTGTGCGCAGGAATAGTGCCTCCCACCCCCGCCCCACCCCGCCCCATCCACTCCATCAGACCGGGAGCTTCTTGGCTCTGATGCGCAATAAATGTCCTCTGCTGAAAAGCGCATGTCTCTTCATGCTCTCTGCCTGTGTTCAGGGCCCAGGTCAGCTCCTTGACCCACCCTGTCCCGTCCCCAAGCCATGCTGGCTGGAGCCTGCAGGGGTCAGGACTCACCCAGGCATGAAGAGCCCAGAGAGAAAACAACATTCCTGGCTGAGGGGGGCTGACCAGGAGCCTGGGATCCAGGCGGATATGCCTTTGGGCCCCACCCTGTCGCTAATTCCTGAGTTCCCTTTCCCCACCTCTGCGCCCCCCCCCACCCCGTCTCCCCCAAAGCACCAGATCCACACCCACTGTGTGTCTTAGAGGAACCCCAAATTAATGCGCCCCAAGCTGATGCTCCCCCTTCCGCCTGCCACCTCCCCAGCTTTCCTCATCCCAGGATCCATCCCCACAAGTCCCCCGCTTGCCCAGGCCCCAAACCTTGGGGTCACCCTTGACCCACCCCCACCACCCCATGCATCCCATCCGTCAGCAAGTACTGACAACTCTACTTCAGAACTTATCCCGAAGCTTTTAAGGGACAAATAACACCAATCCAACCTCGGACACCAGAGGAGGAAGGAATATTCCCCACCTGTTATATGAGGGCAGTGTAAGCAAAACCTGTCAAAAACATTGCAGAAAAAGAAAACCACAGACCAATATCCCTCACGAATACAGACGCAAGGACCCCTCACAAAACATCACCAGATTGGATCCAAAGGATTGCACATTGTGACCACCAAGTGGTCATGGCCAGGAATGCAAGGTTGGTTTAACACTGGAAAATCCACCTTTGTGATTCACCACATCGACAGAATAAAGGAGAAAAAAAACCATGACCATGTCATAGCTGCAGAAGAGGCATCTGACAAAATTCAACACCCATTCAGGTTAAAATCGTGGCAACTAGAAATAGAAGGGAATTTCCTCAACCTGATAAAGGCCATCTGTGAAAAAACTGACAGCTAAGATCACCGTGAATGGCGAAAAAACGAATGCTTTCCCCCTAAGACCAGGAGCAAGGCAAGGACACCCATGGTCACCTTGGACGTTGTACTTGAGAGCCTCAACAGTGAGATAGGACAGGAAAACAAAATCAATGGTAAGTGTTGGAAAGGAAGAACTAAGATGGGCCCTATTTGCAAAATCTGAAGCTGCTTGCTGCTGCAAGATTTACTTGCTGAATTACAATTACCTGCTGAAAATACTTGCTGTGATTCAGGCCCCAGCACCCCTCAGCTGGATCAAAATGGTACCTGCCCCAAGGGTGGAGCACTGTGGGGTCCCCGGGCTGAGGCCAGATTGGTCAATTTGTCAATTCAACCAAAAAAGAGGGGGGTTTTGGTAAGCTCCATGGGGTGCACGTAGGGAGGCCCTGAGGGTGCTGCTTCTCACAGTCGTACCAGGGACCTACACTTACTTGGGACCCTGGGAGTTGCCAACTAGGGCCTGCCTTGCACAAGAGGCTAGTGTCAGTTCGAGGCCCCCACTTGACCACACAGAATGGCTGCAGAGGCCCCAATGCCATGTCTGGGCAGCCCTGCGGGCTTTGCCCACACCGTGCCCTCTGCCGGCAGGCCTCTCCCACCCTCTGGGGCCCTCAGAGCTTGTCCTGTGATGTTTGCCTTGCAGTCTGGCCTTGGGCCCCTTTTTGTGGCAGGAGCCGCATTTGGGGACCCGCATCCCCATGCACAGCCCGGGAAAATGCTGACTCAGTAAATAACATCAGCTAACCAACCACTCAAGGCTGTTTACCGAGGATCGGGCAGACAGACTTGTGAATCGTACAGGCCTGTGTCATCCTCCCAACAACCTCGAGGGACTGGTTGCTATGATTCCCACATTACAGATGAGGTTCCTGGGGCTCAGAGAGGTTAGGTCATTAGTCAAGGTCACCCTGAGGGGACCCAGCACAGCCCCAGGGGCCTGGAGCCCAAGGCCTCAATCCCTCTGCTCTCTGGCCTGCCAGAACTCCAGGACTCTGCTCCCGTTGCAGAGGGAAAGCCACTTGTCCAAAGCCATACCTGAGGCTCCCAGGCCATGTGACCCCTCCCTCCCCTGGCCCCAACCGCCAGGCCTGCACATCTCGCCAGAGAACGAAGGAGAGAAGAGCTTTTAATTTTAGAAATAATTACTGCCACCTAAGGGTTCCTGCTGGCTTTCCCAGGCATGAGGACGCAGGATGGGGAGAGCCATGGCCCCGCGACACTCCCACCCAGAGGGACACACGGGGGCTAGGGAAGCCCCCTGGGCTGGCAGCCACCTCCAGGCCCCCTGCCCCTGCCATAGCTCCCCCATCTGGAGCCACCCTCTCCTCCCAGGGGGTCTGTCTCCACGGCAACATCCCCATCGCAGGTGGGATGCAAGGTTGGTTTAACACTGGAAAATCCATCTTTGTGATTCACCACATCGACAGAATAAAGGAGAAAAAAAAACCATGACCATGTCATAGCTGCAGAAGAGGCATCTGACAAAATTCAGGTCGTCGTAACCTTGGCGACCAGGTACTGCCGCCCCACCACCTGGGAGGCTGGAACCCCCGGCCGCATCCCCTTCCCATGCCCCCCCTCGGCCCCCACGGCAGCATCCCACTGGGGATGCTGGGCTGAGAGAGGCCACCCAGCCGCTGAGCCCACCTCCCTCCCCTTGCTAAATGCAACGGAACAGCAATGACGATGTGCACATTCTAGCCGGTTGCTGAGGACCTACTATGTGCTCCCAGGCTCCCTCTTGGCGCACAGAGTAGGTTGATGCTGACCATGGACAGAGAGAAGACAAGACAGTGGTTTCAGGCAGTGGTAGATGCTTCCCTACTCAGACCCCCAGAACCTCCACCTCCGGGGGCAAAACCTGCAGCCCTCAACGTCACTGAACTATTGGTTCATTCAGCCAGTACTTACTGGACGCCTACTCTGTGTCTGCTGGAGCTGCGGCCGAGAAGAAGGCAGGGCCCACGATAAACAGGATAAATCAGTAAATTACACGGTGTCTTAACTGGAGAGAGTGCCGAGGAGGCAGAGAGGGGACAGAAGGAGGCAAAAGGTGGAGCCATGAATCAGGAAGGGGTGAGCCGGGCTGATGGCTGGGGGAAGGCGCTGCAGGCAGACGGGACAGCTGTGCAAAGGTCCTGAGGCGGGCAGTGTCCGAGACCTCATCCTGCTCTTCAGCCAGGCTTCCTTCCGGAGCAATGAATGCAAGCTGGGCAGAGCCACTGAGCGCCCTGGTGTCCCCCTGTGGACACTGAGGACAATGATGTCCCCCTCCATCACTGAGTGGGGTCTCTGCAGCCCTAGAAGACGGGTACTGTTTGGGTCCCCATTTTACAGATGTGGAAACTGAGGCTGCAGGGGAGTCTCCCACAGTTCCACAGGCAGGAAGTAGGTTCGAACCCTGACCCCCGCATTGGTTACTCCCTTCTCCCTGCAGGACTCATCTCAAGCACCCCCTCCTTGGAAAAGCATCCCTGACCCCCAGCCTAGGCTGGGTACCGGGTATCATCTGCTGAGTTTTCCGCCACCCCCTTTTGTGATAATCTCACAAGTCTGCTCCCCCAGGCCCATGGCGAGCCCTCCCCCACTGCCACGTCTCCTCCCTCCGGCCCAGCGCTTGACCTGGTACACAGGCCTACTGGCACACAGTAGGAAAGTGCTTGCTTTCCTAGAGCCCTGGGTGGCAGGTATCAGAGCCTCATTTTACAGAGGGAGACAGAAGCTCAGAGCTGGGAAGCGACTACCCTGAGGTCACACAGCCTCTGCAGCAGTGACTCCTGTATGCGGGCGCTGGGCTGTCCGTGGGGGTGGGGAACCACGAGGGAGGGGAGCCCACGTCCTCCTCCTGGACCTCTGCTGGCCAGGAAAGGGATCTGCCCCCTTGTCCCATGGGGACCTGGCCTGCGGCCTCCTGGGATGCGGTTTCCAGGCCTCTGGCCAACACGACAGTCTGGGAACGGAGCCTGCTTGAATCACAGGTGGCTGAGCTGACGCCAGGCCACCATGGAAGCAGCTGGGAAGGCGCAGCGGGCAGGGAAGGCCGGTGGGGGTGGAATCATGCGAGGTTACACGCCTAGCCCCCTGGGCAGCCAGGCCCACCTTGAGCCCCTCGCTCGGGACAAATGGTATCTCTGAGCCTCGACTTGCTGATCTGTGAAATGGGAATAATAAGTGTCCACCTGTAACCATGACCCTGCAGCAAGCACAAGAGGGCCCGTGTTTAGAACGGAGCCCAGCATATAGTAAGTACTCAGTAATCTCGCTAATTAATCGTGTATTAGCATGATGGTGGTGGGGGGGAGGGTGCCGCCACACCATCCTCTGCCCCTGCGCCTCCCACACTGCAGTAATGTCCTGCCTCTCACACTGGACTCCACAGCGTGAGCTCCCTAAACAGGGCCGATGCTGGGCAGGCTCTGTCCTGGGGGATCAGGACACTCCACTCCTGATTCCATTTCTGCCCTGGCTTGCACAACATCCCAACCTGGGAGTCAGGGTAGGGACACTTCACCCCAACTTTTAGTGATTCTAGGACATCTGCTCCAACAAGACGCCTTTCATCAGATGAGGCAGACCTCCCTCCTAACTTGAGGTTCCCAAGCTTGGGGGTGCCCACGGCTCCCCAAACCACCACAGTAAAAGTAAAAGGGTCATTCTTTCCACAAACATCCATTGAGCACAGCATTGAGCTGCAGCATAAATAAGCGATTACAAACTGGCCAACAAAGGATTCAGGGAAAGGCATTCCAGGCAGAGGGAACAGCTAAGGCCAAGGCCCTGAGACCGGCAGGAGCCTGGCATGTTTGAAAAGGGGCAAGGGGGCCTCACTGGGAAGGAGTGAGGCGGCCGGCGGGAGGAAGGCATGGGTAGGGAAGATCCAGAAACATACACCGAGTTTAGACATGAATCTGAGGGCAACAGGGAGCCGTAGCTGGTCCTAGAGGCCAGTGGTTAAGCATCCTCTGGGGCCCAAGTGAGGAATGGGCCTGGAGCGCTGGCTGGATCGGAAGAGGCTGGGGCAGGTATCCAGGTGCCAGGTGGCGGAGGCCTGGAGTGGGGTCAGCGAGGAGGGGCCAGATCCCAGAGGGTCACAGATGGGGAGCCCTGCGTTTCCTGCACCTCAGCCTCTGCAGACCCACCAAAGCCATGGCCACAGGGGTGGCCCTCACTCGCGCCACCGCGTCGGGTGCGCACCGAGCGGCAGGCGCTCCCGGGTCCTGGACGCCCTGCCCTTCCCCCGCCCGCCGCCCTGGCGCAAGTCCCGGCACCTGCGCGCACGTGTCCTCGCGCCCCGCAGCCCCGCACAACTGCCTGCGGTCGGGTCACCGCGCAGCCCAGCCGGCGGGCCGCGCGCACGGCCGAGCGCAGCCCCACGCGCCCCCGCTCCGCGCGCCGTGGAGGGCGGCGGCGGGCACGCGCCGGCGGCGGCGCGCACGGTGGACCCGGGAGGTGGCGGCTGCTCTTGTCGGCTCCGGACGGCCTCCGCGCCGCAGCCCGCGCCCTGTCCGCGCCGGAGCCGCCCAGGTGAGTGGCCGCGCCGGACCCCGAGACCCCGCTGCGCCTGCGCTCCGCAGCGCCCCCCCCCCCGCAAGCCCCCACCCTCGCCCGGGGACCACTCTCACTGAGCGCCCCTCCCGGGCTCATTGCTCCTCGCCAGGCCCCCAGCGCTCCCCCTGGAAACTTTGGGGGGCCACTCCCCATGCTGGGGTCCCCCGTTCCTCCCCTGGGGCGCCGAGGAGCAGGGAGGCAGGTGGGCTTCTCTCTGGGGCAGTGGGTACGCCTGGGGGGATGCGCCCCCTTCCATGAGGGGAAGGAAGGGGGACTGGCTGGGTCTGGGGGTGGACGACGGTCGGGATGGTAGCGTCAGCCCCAAGCCTTCCTGCCCTCCCCTCCAGCGGGGTCTGGTCCAGCCTAGGGGGTGCCGAGCTGCCAGGAAGGAGAAGGAAGCGTTTGGGGTCCACACCAGGACCTGCTGCATCCCTGGGGCTGGGGACAGCTCAGCCGGGTGGGAGGGATTTGGGAGCACAGGGCCAAGCCCCCTGCACTGAGGGCCTGTGTCCAAGCAGCAGCAAGGATGGGGTCGGGGGAGCTTCTCTCCATCCCGTGAGGTTGGGCATGGGTGCCCCCCAGGGCCTCTGGGGCCAGGCCTGGGAGGCCACTGAGCCCCATTCAACAAGTTGTGAGGGTGGGGGACAGCACCTTGTGCCTTGCTTGATCTGGGTGCAGGTGCAGGAAAGGACCCGGTCCTTATTTTTGAGACCGCCTTGTGACTGGTTTTTTCAACATGTGCCCCAGGCACTGACAACACAGGCACCCCGGCCCCCCAGTTCTGAGGAGTCAGAACTTCTGGGGTTTGTGCCCCAGAACCTGCATTTTTAACAAGCAGTGCCATGTTTGTACAGAGATGGTTGCTGGTGGGGGCATGGGGAGGGGGTGTCTGCTGCAGTATGGTAGCAGCAGAGGGACCATCTGGGGCTTGATGGGGGAACTTTCAGGGATAGCAGGGCTCTGAAACCTGGAGCAAACCAGGAGGGATCCCTGGAGGAGGTGTGGAGGCTGGGAAGGCTATGGCGTGTGAGTGCCCAGAGGTGGAGGACACAGGGTCTCTGTGGATGAGACTGGTGGAAACCAGGTGCAGGCAAGCGGGGAGAGGTCTGGGGCCGTTGGGCTGCGGGCATACTGCCTTGCTCCATTCCCCACTGAGCTGGAGTGGCAGCCATCTGAGACAGGATCTGAGCTGGAAGACCCCGTGGGCCCACCCCATAGGCTTCCCCCGCAGATGCAGCTCCTCCGCTCTACCTGGATAGCGTGGGGAGATGGGAAGGGGCCGCCCAACCTTGGGACAAGGGCTCAGTAGGGCTAAAGCCAGCTGTCCTCGGCCTGCTTCTCTGTTCCCCGTCCCAGCTGGTGACTTCCGGCAAAGGACAGCCCCTCTCTGAGCTCCAGTTTTGAGATGGACATCAACACGGGATGTAATAAATGGAGGTGCATTGGACCCCCGGCATGGGGCTGCCATGAGATAGATGCTCTGTGACTGTGGGGCAGCCATGATCATCCTCTCTGGTACCCCAGCAGCTCTGCCTTGCACCTGCTCGGCCTCAGTGTGCTCATCTGTAGAATGGAGGGGGCTGCTCCTAGCCACCCCCGCATGATGCCTGGGATCCGAAGGTGCCTTGCTGAGTGGGAATTACAAAGCAGATCTTAGGCATCAACTTGATCTCTCTTCCCACAATGCTGTCATTCTTGGGCTCCCCTGAGTCACCACCTAGTCACCAGGTAGAGAGCCCCTTGGAGAACTCTCCAAGCAAAGCTTGTCCTGGGTGGGCCCGGGCGAGCCGCACACCACCCCATGTCAATCCTGGGCCTCTTAAGAGGGCCGTCCATCCACGCTCCAGTAGGGCTCTGGGATTCAGTGAAAGGGAGCTGGCATCAGACCCGGGTTCAAATGTTGACTCTCAAGCTGAGTGCTGCCAGGCGAGCTGGGGACCACTCTGACCCTCAGTCTCCTTTTCTTCAAGTGGGTTTCGTTATTCCCCCACCTCGGGGCTCGGCTGGGCTAGTGGCTGAGCGGCTGTGCTATACAGTGGGCATTCAAAACGTGGTTCCAGATCTAGAGGCCTCACCTGCAGAGGGCGGTCCACAGCCCCCCTGCACAGGCTGGCAAGGAAAGTGGGTCAGGAGGCCCCCAGCCCCCCCGAAGGGTTAACAGGGACTAATGGCAGCTGGAGGCTAATTAGGGCTTAATGAATTGTCATGGATCAAAGTCCCGGGAGGGCCCGGATCTAGGACGAAGGATGCACCAATCCTGAGGGGTCGGCAGTGCGTCCCCAGAAGCAGGCCTCAGAGGGCCGGGCGCTGCTTGTGGCTGGGCCCCACCTCCCAAGTCGGTCTAGCCGCTTGAATAGGGAACGCTTCGAGGACCTGCCAGCCGCACTGCCCTTGCTCCCTCTGGCCCCAGTTGTGGCCCCGGGGACAGAGGGGCTGGCTGCAACCACATATTCCCCCCGCCCCCGCCCTCCTGGTGGGTTCAGCTGCTGCCTGCAGGCGGGGGCCTGGCTCAGCCTTGCTCAAGGGAGTGTTCAGCATACCCCAGCCTGAGAGGGGTCCGGAGGATGAGTCCCATGTGGCCAGTCGGGGGCAAAAGCTGGCTCAAGATAGAAGGGATGGGAGGGGGAGGGGCCCTGGCCAGGAGGGAAGGAGGGAGCTAGCTACCTGGCCAGGACCCCTGGGGCTGGGCTGCCTCTGCTCCAGGGGAGGGGCCCCGGCAACCCCAGCCCCCTCGGCTTAAGAACTTCCTGGTAAATTTGGGTAAAGGACAGCTTGGGGCGAAGGGGAGGAGGGGGTCTCCATTTCCCAGGTCCTGCCTGGACGGACAGATTTCGGGCTCCTCCCCCGGGGTAGGTCCCTGCCCTGCAGCTGAGGCTGATGGCAGACCCTGCGGGGAGCTCGGCCCCCTCCACCTTCCACCCGGAAGAGCAGGCGCACAGCTCTGGGGAGGCCTCCACCCACCTCCTCTTCAAATCTGCAAAGACCCTGCGTGAGTCTCCTGAGGTTGCTGCCGCAAATCACCACAAACCTAGTGCTGAAACCACACACATTGATTCTCTGACAGTCCTGGGGGTCAGGAGTCCGACTGGGGTCTCACGGGGCTAAGTGCAGGCGTGGGCAGGGCTGGTCCTTCCGGAGGCTCCAGGGGAGCAGCGGTTCCCGCCTTTTCCAGCTTCTAGAGGCGCCGCATCCCTGGCTCGCGGCCCCTCCTGCATCCTCACAGCCAGCAGCGCAGCATCTCCCGTCTCGCTCTGCCTCTGACCCTCCCGCCTCCCTCTTATAAGGACCCTAGGATGACAGTGGGCTCCCCGGGGAATCCAGGGTCATCCCTGTCTCAGGGTGAACTGTTCAGCATCCTTAATTTCATCACCCTTAGCCACATAAAGTAACACTGGCAGGTTCCAGGGATCAGGTCGTGCGCGGGCATGTTTGGATGGGGGCGTTGTTCTGCCGACCACAGACCCCCACCTCCCCCGTTCTTCTTCTCCGTAGCCCTGTCCACACGTGGCCTCTGTTTTACTCCTTCTGTTTATCACCCGTGGATGAGTGGCAGGGATTCCGTCCATATTGCTCAAAGCTGTTTCCCTCAAAGAGCAGCGCCTGGCACACAGAAGGTGCCCAGTCAGTGCTTGTTGAATGAATGAATAAATGAATGAACGGATGAGGTGAGGACTTGGCCGAGGGCAGAACAAGGCCTAGGGGCGCCCGACCCCAGCCGGCACCCAGTGGAGACTTTTCTGAAGGCGCCCAGGTTATGAAGTATCTTCTCTCCGACTTCTCACCTGCCACTCCGTCAGCCCTGGGAGGCGGCTGTCAGTCACATGAGTCCCTTTTGCAGAAGAGGAAGCTGAGGCTCAGGCCCTTAAAAGTCTCTTCCAAGGCGGTCGGGGGCGGGCTCTGATGGAGACCCGGAAGAGCTCGTCCTGGCGTGGGATTTCGCTGATTCTCTGCTTCATTGGTTGGATATTCTTGGGCCCTCGGAGCACCCAGCTCCGTGCATGTTGGTGGTGGGGGGTAGAAAGAGGACTAACGTGGTCCCCGCCCTTGGGACAGTGCTATCCAGGCAGCAGACACAAGTTTCCAGCCTCAGATGATGTGGGGTGACAGGGCCAGAACACACACAGCCAGACGCATCTTCAGACTCCAGCTCAGATACGTCCTGCTCCTGCCCAAAATCCCCCCATGACTCCCCCGCACTCTCAGAATCAAGTCCCAACACCCCACTGTGGGTTCAGAGCCCTGCGTGGTTCCACCCTTGCCAACCCCGACCCCCCAGACCCAAACTCAGACGCACCCTGAGCCTCCAGCCTCAACCCCCCTTTCTGTCCTCCGAGCACCAGCCTATTCCCACCCCAGGGCCTTTGCCCCGGCGGATCCCTCCACCCGGAACACCATTTCCCGGCCTTTTGCCTGCTCACTCCTGCCCGCCGCTCAGGACTCAGCTCAGACAGGCCCTCCCGGCCATGCTGGACAAAGCATCAGACCAGATAACAGACCCCCACTTTTCCCAAACGGTCTACTTCATGGATGTGTTTGCATGTCTTGCCTGTTTGCTCACCCGACATGATGCTCAGTGAGAGAAGCTAGATGCAGAAGGCCACACAGTGTGTGATTCCATGGATGGGAAACGTCCAGAACAGGCAGATCCACAGACACAGAGAGTAGGTTGTCAGGGGCTGGGGCAGGGGGTAGGGGGTGAGTGCTCATGGGGACACGGCTTCTTCTGCGGGTGATGGAATGTTCTGGAATTAGAGGTGATGGCTGCACATATATGTGAAAGTACTAAAAAAAACACTGGACACTTGAAATGGGACAAAAACGCCCCGAGGAAGGCCCCGGTGCTGCTGAGCCCCCAGCACCCACGCTTGGCCCACTGGGGTTCAGAGGGAGAGAGGGAGTCCTGGAGTGTGGCCAGGGCAGCCCTGCCACAGTGGGATTTGCCCCTCGCTGGGGAGAAGAGATGGGAAGGTTCTCGGCCACCAGCCCCGAGGCTCTGGCTCCCCGGTGTGGAAAATGACGGGGGGTGGCCCTGGGTATTCAGGGGGTCTGGTCTGCACCACGCTCAGCGTGAGCGGCGCTCAATCCACGTGGCGAGGAGTTTTTCCCACACCAACAGTCACATGGGGACTCAGGCCTAACACGGCTGCCCCCGCAGCCCAGGAAGGGCCAGGCTGGCCCCCAGGGCCTCCTCCACCCTTGGCCACGAGCCGCGTGCTCGCTGACCATGGCGTGGGGGGAGGAAGCCTCGCTCTGCCAAGGGCAGCCCCGGGGCCTCACAGTTCTGCCCGGCTGGCACAGGGCAGGCTCCTGGGTCTGCAGAGCTGAAGGAAGTCAGGGTCCCACGAGGATGGGCTCCCACCGCCCCGACCCTGGAAGAACCGTGGGAGGACAGGGTGTGGAGTCCTGGATTCAAGTCTTACATCTGCTTCTCACCTGCTGTGTGGCCCTGGGCAAGTCACTTCCCCTCTCTGGGCCTCTGCTTCCCCATCTATAACACAGGCTGATAATCAGCCTGTCTCCTCCTGGGGCAGCCACTGGATGCCTGCTCTGTGCCCAGCATCCTCTATGACAGCGGGTCTCACCCGGGCGATCCCGCCCCCCAGGGAACGTGGGCGATGTCTGGGAACGTCTGTGGTGGTCACGACTGGGGGGCTCCTGGCGTCGATGGGGTGGGGGTCAGGGGTGCTGCTACACACCCCACAGCGCCCAGGACGGCCTCCCACAGAGACTGATCCAGCCCCGGAAGTCAGCGATGCTGAGGGACCTCACACAACCCCAGTGCATTCTGAAGGTGGGGACACTGAGTCCTGAAGAAGGCAGGGTGTCTGTTGAACGGCGGTGGGTGAGCTGGAGCCCATGCTGAAAGGAGGGGGGTTTGGAGTGGGTTGGTGGTGGCCTGGCGGTGGCAGAGATGCAGAGCAAGGTGGATCTGGGATATATTTGGAGGTGGAGCTGACAGCACCTGGTGATGGATTGGCCGGGGGTGTGAATGAGGAGCTGCCAGGGGACGGGTGACGTCGGGACACTGTGGGGCCTCCGGGCGATGTCAGGGATGTGGCTGGTCCCCAGGGCTGGAGCTCAGGAGAGACACAGGGTCAGGAGTCATCAGTGAACAGATGGTATTTAGTCCTGGGTGGATAGGGTGGCAGGTCCCTGGGGGGAAAAGGAGTGTCTGGAGGGCAGGTGGTGACCTTGACCGCCCTGTGGGTGTCACCTCCCCCAAGGCCCCTGCCTCAAGGAGGAGGGAAGGGGCAGAGAAGGTGTCGAATCAACATGGACCTGTCCACACGGCCTCATTTTGCCATCCAGCACGGCCCCACTGAGTGGCCTTTGCCAGCCCTGTCCCTCCCAGCCCCCGCCTGCCCTTCCCACCACCATTCACAGCTGGCTGGCCTTCTCACCACCTTTCAGGAAATGGACCCGATGCCCTAAAAACTTAGCAGCAAAAGCAGGACTGGAATCCAGACCCCCACCCTAATCGGGACCTGGGATCCTGGCCTTCTATCCCCACCTCAAGGCCCAGGCCTCCAGGTGAGGAAACAGGCCCAGAGAGGGTGACTCACTTGCTCAGGGCGCCCAGCCCTCCACCGAGACCACCCTCCCGCGAGCTCTCCTGCTTCCCAGCCCAGCCAACGTCGGGGTAAGTGAATGAACAGGGTTGCTAGAGACAGAGTCAAGTCCCCGCTGCTCCCTCGCCCAGACCAGACCTTCCCACAGTGGAGGGGCCAGAACCCTGGGGTGGAGGGGGAGGCATCACAAGCTCCAGCCTAGTTGCGAGTCCACCCACCCCGCACAGAGATGACAGGCCCATGCTGGGGGGAGAGGTTATAGCTCACAAACTGGGTCACAGCTGGAGCAGGCCCCGCTGGGCGCCAAGGACCAGCTATCCTCTCATCCCGGGAGCAGTTACAGCGCGAGTGCTCCGAGGGCGCCCCGGGACTTGCCCCCTTTGACAGGCGAGGTTCAGAGAGGGTGCATTTTTCATTGGAGGTTACACAGCACGTCAGAACCGAGGTCTCTGCCGGCCTTTCTGCTACTGTATCACAGTGGCTGTGCCCTGGCCGTGCTGACCTCTCGTCACTTAAGTACTTCCTTCCTGATACTGTTCTGCGACAACTATTTTTTTAAAAATTCTTTCCAACTTAAAAAAAAAATTTTAAGTTTGTAAAAAGTCCACCTTCCTCTCTCTGCAGCGCCCGTCCCCGGCCTCCTTGGCTGAACGGCCCAGTCCTGCTGCCCCCCCCCCACCCCCCTGCTAGGCTCCCTTTCTCCCTCCCTAAGTCTTTGTATGAATGTCCCTTTCTTAGCAAATTAGATCACTGCAATCCCCTCAACACCCCCTTCGCCCTTTTCCTGGATTTATTTCTCTCCACTTATGGCCACCTAAGGCGGGAGAGAGTGTATTTACTTACCTCTTTTATTATCCGTGGGCTCCAAGAAAGCTGACCCCTTTGTCTCACGCACTGTGTGTCCTCAGCACGTGGAAAATGCCTGGCACAGTAGATGTTTGTTGACTGACTGATGGACGGAATCAACGAATGAGAGGAGACCAGTGTTACAGGATCTCCGCAGGTGATGATGAAAACAGGTCCAGCAAAAACAGAGCAGTAGTTTGAATTCTAGCTGGATGAACTGCCAGGACCCTCTCCTGCCTCTGTTAAAAAAAAAAAAAAAAAAAAAAAGATTAGCGAGTGTTACAGGGTGTAGCACCACCCCACCTCACTCTGAGACTGTCCCCTGCCACCTCTGACGTGCGGTGTGAACCTGAGAGGGTGACTTATGTTGCTTTGAGCCTCAGTGTTCCCATCTGTAAAGTGGGCGTGACAGTGGGGACCCACCCCTGTGAGGTTGTTGTGGGAATTAAATGGGCCGATCCAGGTGGAGCCTTAGCCCAGGGCTGGCCCAGAGCAGGGGCTATAGCAGAGTTTGCCATTTTGATGAAGATGATGATAATGATGAAGATGATGTTTCCAGTCCAGGAAGAGAGACCAGCTTTGAACAGGGGTTTAAGGTGCATTTCAGAGAGCCTGGGGGGAGGGGAGGGGTAGTTTAGTGCAGAGAGTCACCAGGGAAGTGACACTGGGGGCGAGACCCAAATAAAGTCAGGGAGAGAGCCATGAAGGGACAGTGGTCTGGGTCTTGCACAGCCCGTGCAAAGGCCCTGGGGCAGGACCATAGCGGGCATGTTGGAGAAACAGCGAGGAGGCCTGTGGGGCTGGAGCAGAGAGCGAGGGGGAGAGAGGGAGGAGGGGAAGGCAAGGAGGGGCCAGGTGCATGAAATTCTCTCCTGCAGAAGGAACAACGCAGGCAGCTCTGCCCCCACAAGGAGTCTGTTTGGGGGGCTGAACAATACTAGCCATTTCCTTCTTGGGGCAGAGCCAGGGAGGGCCTTGCTCCTCCAAAGCAGACTGCTGAGGAGCTGTGCCCCATCCCCGGCTGGGGGACAGTTATCCCTTGACCACAGGGAGCGGCCTGAGCTGGGATGGCGACCTGGGAGTGACCTCAGAGCCCCTTTAACGTAGAAAGAGATGGCTGAACAGGGGACCATCAGTTCTGTCATGTCCCCTCCTGGGACACGGCCTCTCCACATGCTGTCCAGGGCAACGACACGGGAGAGAATGACCTAGAAAAAGAGCCTGGGAAAGGAGTTTGCCTCGGGGAAGGATTATGTTCCCTGCAATGCCCGGGTCGGGATTCAGGACAGTTGCAGTGGGAAGGCACAACCAGATGCCTCTCGCTCCCTCCCTCTGCCCCCCTGCTAGGTTCCCCAGCCGGGGACAGGGAGCTAAGACCTGTGACCTCCTGTGACCTCCAGGGGCGCCTCGGTTTCCTCATGATATGACCACACTCTCCACTACGGCAACTCCCTTCCCGCCTCTCACAGTGCTGTCCCGAACGGTGTGTGAATTCCCAGGCGTTTCAGGGGCACCTGCGCTTGTGTTTATGTGCCCACCCAAATCAAGAACTGAGTTTGGTATTTGATTTTATTTTGCCATGAATAGGATTGTGCCGTCTGTGATTGTTTGGCAACCTTGATTCCCCCTGGCCTCCTGTGGAACTACACCTCAGCCAGCTTTCCTTGTGGGTACATTTGAATCTCCCAGCATTCCACAATAACCATAGATTATGGCTTATTTGATCCCCTATTGATGGGTGCTTAGGTTAGTTCCATTTTTCCTCCATATAACTAGATCTCAGCTCTCTTTTTCTACTGTGTACATACAGATCTCCTTGATTCCACAGCAGGCACAGACCACAGTTTATTTAACTAATTCCCTATTGATGGACACTTAGGTTAGTTTTGGGATTTTTATTCGCCCCCCCCCCATATAACTACATCTCCACTGTCTTTCTTCATTGGTACATACAAGTCTCCCTGTGTTCCACAGCAGGCACAGACCACAATTTATTTACCTGATCCCCTATTGATGGATTCTAGGTTAGTTCCAGTTTTTGCTGTTCCAAACGACTCTGCAGCAAACCTCCTTGTTCACTCTGCTCCCATGTGTGAGTTTTTCTTACGGATCCATGGATATTCCTTTAGGTCTTGTAGCTGCCATAATGAAATACCACAAACATGGTGGCTTAAAACAACAGAAAGTTATTCCCTCTGTTCTGGAGGCCAGACATTCAAACTCAAGGTGTCAGCAGGGCTGTGCTTCCTCCAGAGATTCTAGGCGTGGATCCTTCCCTGCTTTTTCCAGCTTCTGGTGGTTATTGGCAATCTTTGGTGTCCCTTGGCTTATAGATGCATCACTCCAGTCTCTGCCTTTGTTGTCACGTGGCCATCTTCCCTGAGTGTCTGCATCCAAATTTCCCTTTTCATAAGGACACCAGTCATTGGATCAGGGCCCACCCTGCTCCAGTGTGACCTCATCTTAAATTGATGACACCTGCAAAATACAAACTCTGCCCCCCAGTGCCGTATGGTTCACCTCTGGCATTAAGCTACTCGGGGCTCTGTGTGTGTTAATGCTCACCTAAAATTCCCAAAAGGGCCCAGGCAGGCCGGAGCTGGCCTCACCGCTGTTTAGCAGATGAGAATCTACAGCCTGGGTCCTTGCTGAGCTGGGCCTGTGGGAATAGTGGGGAAACAGGCAGCAAGGATGTGTCAGGGGGAGTCAGGGGATGCCTGGGGGCTTCAGCTGCTAAGATGCTGAAAAGAGCTGCCTGGCCAACGGAGCAGAACCCTCAGGCTGCCATCTGCCTATGCCCTCCCCACCCCCACCCACCTTGGCCCCAGGATCTGGGCTGCAGCCCAGCAGAGTGTGGGGACAGGGGATGGAGGGCCAGCTGGCTGTCAGGAGAGACGGAGCAACTCGGAAGGCGCAGGTGCAAAGGCCCAGGCGTGTTGGCATCTGTCCCTCCGGGCCTCCCCAGCCACATCATGCAGCCTCCGTGACCCCTCCGGTGCATCTCCCACTCCCCACCCCCACTCACTGTACTCCTAGCCTCGCCAGCCACTCCTTCTGCCTCAGGGCCTTTGCACTGGCTCTTCCCCCAGCCTGGAACCCTCTTTCTGCAACACCCATGGGCCCTTTCCTGGTCATTCTTTGGGTCCGTATTAGCTTCCTGTTGCCAAAAACAAAGGTACCACAGACTGAGTGGCTGAAAACAACAGAAATCTATGCTCTCCCAGTTCTGGAGGCCAGAAGTCTGAAATCCAGGGGTCTCAGGCCATGCTCCCTCTGAAGTCTCCAAGGGAGGGTCCTTCCTGCCTCTCCCAACTTCTGGGGGCCCCCGCCATCCTTGGCTTGCAGACGCATCCCTCCAACCTCTGCCTCTATCTTCACGCGGCCTTTCCCCCTCTCTGTGCATCTATGTGTGAGTCCAAACTTCCCTCTTATTATAAGGACATCAGTCATTGGATTCAGGGCCACCCTAATCCAATATAACCTCGTCTCAACTCAGCACATCTGCAAAGACCCTATTTCCAAACGAGGCCCCCTTCCCACGTACCAGGGTCAGGACTTGAACGTTTCTTTCGGGGGAACACAGTTCAACCCAGCACAGGGTCTCAGCTCAAATGTCACCTGTCCTGGTCTGAAGTCACCCCCTCCATGGACCCTGATCACCTTGATCATCCGTCCACACTGCTTCCCTACCCAGCCCTTGGGTAGACACCCCAGAGGGGGATCCCGGGTGCCACGGTGGGTAATCGCTTCCTGAGCGCGCTACTAGGATGGGATGGGCCGGGCCGGGGTGGTGGGATGGCGGGATGCGGGTGCTAACGCTGCCCCCGCCCTCAGGTGCCCACGAGGATGGTGGCGCGGCCCTAGGCCCAGGCTCCGCACCATGACCTGCTGGCTGTGTGTCCTGAGCCTGCAGCTCCTGCTTCTGCCCGCGGCCCCGCCCCCCGCTGGGGGCTGCCCGGCCCGCTGCGAGTGTACAGCGCAGATGCGCGCGGTAGCCTGTCCCCGGCGCCGGCTGACCGCGGTGCCCGACGGCATCCCGGCCGAGACGCGCCTGCTAGAGCTCAGCCGCAACCGCATCCGCTGCCTGAACCCGGGCGACCTGGCCGCCCTGCCGCTGCTGGAGGAGCTGGACCTGAGCGAGAACGTGATCGCGCACGTGGAGCCTGGCGCCTTCGCCAACCTGCCGCGTCTGCGAGTGCTGCGCCTCCGCAGCAACCTGCTGAAGCTCATCCCGCCCGGCGTCTTCACGCACCTGGACAACCTCACGCTGCTGGACCTGAGCGAGAACAAGCTGGTCATCCTCCTGGACTACACCTTCCAGGACCTGCACAGCCTCCGCCGGCTGGAGATGGGCGACAACGACCTGGTGTTCATCTCGCGTCGGGCCTTCGCGGGGCTGCTGGCGCTTGAGGAGCTGACCCTGGAGCGCTGCAACCTGACGGCGCTGTCGGGCGAGTCGCTGGGCCACCTGCGGGGCCTGGGAGCCCTGCGGCTGCGGCACCTGGCCATCGCCGCCCTGGAGGATCAGAACTTCCAGCGGCTCCCGGGCCTGCTGCACCTGGAGATCGACAACTGGCCGCTGCTGGAGGAGGTGGCCGCCGGCAGCCTGCGGGGGCTCAACCTGACCTCGCTGTCTGTCACGCACACCAACATCACCGCCGTGCCGGCCGCCGCCCTGCGCCACCAGGCCCACCTCACCTGCCTCAATCTCTCGCACAACCCCATCAGCACGGTGCCGCGAGGGTCCTTCCGCGACCTGGTGCGCCTGCGTGAGCTGCACCTGGCCGGGGCCCTGCTGGCCGTGGTGGAGCCGCAGGCTTTCCTGGGGCTGCGGCAGATCCGCCTACTCAACGTCTCTAACAACCTGCTGTCCACGCTGGAGGAGAGCACCTTCCACTCGGTCAACACGCTGGAGACGCTGCGCGTGGACGGGAACCCGCTGGCCTGCGACTGTCGCCTGCTCTGGATCGTGCAGCGCCGCAAGACCCTCAACTTCGACGGCCGCCTGCCGGCCTGCGCCACCCCAGCCGAGGTCCGCGGCGACGCGCTGCGCAACCTGCCGGACTCGGTGCTCTTCGAGTACTTCGTGTGCCGCAAGCCCAAGATCCGCGAGCGGCGGCTGCAGCATGTCACGGCGGCCGCGGGCGACGACGTGCGCTTCCAGTGCCGCGCCGAGGGCGAGCCGGCGCCCACCGTGGCCTGGGTGACGCCGCGCCACCGCGCGGTGACCGCCGCCAGCGCCGGCCGGGCGCGCGTGCTGCCGGGCGGCACGCTGCAGATCCGGGACGCGCGGCCAGGGGACAGCGGCACCTACACGTGCGTGGCCAGCAACGCGGGCGGCAACGACACCTACTTCGCCACGCTGAGCGTGCAGCCCGAGCCGGCCGCCAACCGGACCCCGGGCGAGGGCCGCAACGACACGCAGGCGGCCGCGCGCTTCCCTCTGGACCTCACCACCATCCTGGTGTCTACCGCCATGGGCTGCATCACCTTCCTGGGCGTCGTCCTCTTCTGCTTCCTGCTTCTCTTCGTGTGGAGCCGCGGCCGCGGGCAGCACAAGAACAACTTCTCGGTGGAGTACTCTTTCCCCAAGGTGGACGGGCCCGCCGCGGCTACCGGCCAGGGAGGCGCCCGCAAGTTCAACATGAAGATGATCTAAGAGGCCCCGGCCCACCTCCCGCGGCCCCCGCCGCTGCGCCTGCGCCGGAGGCCGCGTCTCCGTCTCCGCCCAAGTCCACGCCAGCCCGTGGCTGACCCATCTGACGACCATCTATGCGTTTCCCGTAGGGGGCGGCCGCAAGCCAGCTCCTGGCAGAACTTGCCATTTTTTTGTAGAGACCCAACCACAGGACTGTTTTTTCATCAGGATGCATCTTTTGCAGAGATTCTCAAGCGTTTTCTTAGGGTTTCACCCTGTCTTCCTGCCCCTGGTGTGGTCGCTGAGCTGGGCAGGGAGCGGGGGGTTGCTCAGAGGCCCAGCGTCCTGGGCATAAAGCGCTCACACCTGGTGGAGATGGTCTACACCTGGAACCCCACGGAGGTCAGCAGGGGCATGTGAAAGCCCTCACTGTTCACACCTGCACGCACACACACACACACACACACACACACACACACCCCGCCCCCATCCCTACACCAGAGCACACACTCACACCTGGAACATACAACCAGACGCATGGCTCCAGAGTGGAACACACACACCCCACACCCAGCTGACACTGAGCAGGCGCCCCCAGCTCCAGAGCTCACCAAGGGCGCGCAGGGCCCTGGGGAGAGGCCAGCCTGCACCCAGACATTCAGCTCACACCCAACTCCCGCTCAGCTGGCCATCTTGGGGCAGATCTCAGGTGCTGTGCTACTGTCTCGCTGAGGAGGTCAGGCTCACCCTGAGGCGGTCCAGCACGCAGGATGGTCCCAGACCCCTGCACCCAGACTCCCGCCCGCCAGGACCTGTTGGCCAAGCAGGGTGGGCTGCCTGCTGGGAGAAGCCATTTCCCTGGTTCCTCCCACCATCCCTCACAGCTGCCACCTGCTTCCTTGCCCTCACCACCCAGGAGGGACAGCCGTCCTGGCCCCTGGCCCAGGAGCATGGCTTCCAGGTGTCCCTCTCCAGCAGGCCAGTTGGAGTGACCTTCAATCCCAAGTCTGCACCACCCCTGCCCAGTCCCATGGCCCATTGCTCACCTCGGGAAGGAGACCAGAGCGTGGACGGTTCTCAGGGTCCCTGTTATGGGCATGGAAGGGGCAGCGACGGGGAGAAAGGCCAGGACAGAGGCTCAAGCTACAGGGAGGCCTGGACCTGGGTCGTTGGGAGAAGGTGACAGAGGCACCTTGGTCTCTGCAACGTTGGGGCAGATCTTGGGCCAAAGAGTAGAGAGGGTCACAGGAAGACTGTAGCTCAGGTGAAAGAAGAGCTTCCCCAAGGTCACTGCCCTGTTGCTCTACAGATAGTGAGTTCCCGGTCACTGGGGGTATGCAAGCAGGAGCTGAGGTTTTGCAGAAGTATTCAGATACCAGACAGGGACCGTACATGACCCTGCCTCGCCCAGCCTGGTCCTTGCCCCGACTCTCTACCTCGGCCAGACCAGTTAGGGCATCACTTGGGGGAAGGGGCACAGGAAATTTTGTGTGGCCTGGCCCTGGCCAGAAGGGAGGTTAGACAGTATTCTCAAGGACCTTGTAAGAAGGTTCAAAGCCAGCTCTGTGCCCTCGCAGCTGTGTAATCTTTGTTGGCAACCGAGGACCACCTGGACCATTCGTGTCCACGTCTATAAAATGGGTCTGACGGTCAAACCTATTGCTACATACGTAGAGGCCAGGCCCATGGACAAGCTTGATGATTGACTTGGATTCTGGATCCCTCAAGATCTTTCTGAGATGAGCCAGAGAGAAAGCTGTCCCTCCTGGAAGTTTTGCACAAAGGATTCAGCCAGAAGGTGGAAGGGGACACTGGCCATTCTCCCTGGGCTGGAAACACCGGGAGGCCCTGATCCTGCTTCCACAGTGTGCACATGGGCCAACAGGGCTGTGGGGCAGGCTGCTGACCACAGCCAGCCAGGGTGGGGACCCCACCCAACCCCATTCATGACAGGAAGTAAGGGAGGGCCGAATGGGGTGTCCAGCAGCCCTACACAGAGTCGAACAGAATGGACTAGTTTTGTTCCCTTAGCATCCTCCTGACCTTGGTTGCCACGACAACACCGAGGGCCCGTCAAAACGACATCCAAGTGCCTTTAACATCATCAAGACAGGAGGGAGTATGTTCTCAGCAGTGTTAGGACTTACAGAAGGTCAGCATATTGAGATCTCCCAGCCCCCTCTGCCCGCCCCCTGTCCCAACATCAACCAAGACCCCTAGCCCCTGCCCCCCACCCCTACCCTGCTGTATTTGGTTGGAATCCAATAAAAATGAAACCAATTTAATAACAAACTTCAGGGTTTTTTAAAATTCTCATGGGAAGCATGGGGGCACAAAGTAGGGGCTGCTGGGGGTCCCTGAGGGAGATGCCTGGCTTCAGCACCAAAGCTGACCCTGAGTCATAGGGCATTTGTGGAGAATGACCCGTGTGATAAGGTTAGAGGTCACACTTCAGGAGTGCCCGTGCTGTTCCCAGCGCTGTTCCCTGTGCTGCCTGTATTCACTCCCCTGTGAGCTGGGTCCTGTTATGACCCCATTTTACAGGTGGGCAAAGGGAGGGTCAAGTCCCCAGCTAGGGAGAAGCAGGGTGCTGAGAGGGACCAGTGGCACTGGGCTGTCCAGGGGAACTCTTGACCTGAGCTCGGTCCAGGGGCAGACCCAGCGGCAGGGAGGAAAGGAGAAATGAGGTGCAGACCGACTCCGTCCCTGCTGCGCCTCCGGAGCTGGCGGCTTCTTCCCCTGGGGCTTCCCCTGGCCAAGGGCAGCTGAAGGGGGACCCGCCCCGTTGGTGGCTAGAAACCCAAGGCAGGGCCCCCCAGAGGGGTGTCTGTGGCCTCAGTGCTGTGTGGCCTGGGGGAAGTCGCTGCCCCTCTCTGTGCAGTGCGCTCATCTATAAACTGGAGGATTATGGTCCTCTTTTATGCAGGGAACTGTTTGAGCTTCCTATGGCTGCTGTAACAAAACTTAGTGGCTTACAACAACTGAGATTTATTATTTGACAGCTCTGGGGCTCAGAAGTCTAAAATGGATTGGCAGCTGGTCCTTCCGGAGGCTCCAGGGGAGCATCGGTTCCCGCCTCTTCCAGCTTCTAGTGGCGCCGCATCCCTGGCTCGCGGCCCCTCCTGCATCCTCACAGCCAGCAGCGCAGCATCTCCCGTCTCGCTCTGCCTCTGACCCTCCCGCCTCCCTCTTATAAGGACCCTGTGATGACGCTGGGCCCCCTGGGAATCCAGGGTCCTCCCCGTCCTCATCTAACCAGCAGCCGCTTCCCCCTGCCGTGCCGCACAGCATATTCACAGGTTCTGGAGATGGACATCTTTGGGAATGTAACCCTGCGCGCCACAAAAAATGGAGGCATTTTTCTCAGAAATGCCAAGTCGTGAGAAATTCGGGAGGATCTGGCATCCCGAGCCCTTGCTCAGGGCGATGCCAGGGATGCAGAGAGCCCGGCCCCAGCTCCCGCAGGGCTCCAGAAACACTTCTCAAATAAAAGAACAGCTTTACTATCTGCAGAGGGTTTGACCCTGATGTGGGGTGGCCGGCCAGGGCTGACACACAGGGTCCACTTTTCAGGGTGAGCTGAGGCAATCGGTCCCCATTTCTAGGCCTCAAGGGAGGACTGTCCATTGGGGCTCAGTGGGGTGGTAGGCACATTGGGGTGCTGAGCAGATGTCAGCTGGCATCTGCTCTCCTCCCCCACAAAGGGCCCCCAACCACTCCAAGGAGGGGTCATCTTGAGGCAGGCAGGGGGGTCCCTGGGCACCAGCTGCCCCCCACCCTGCCTGTCCTGGGTGGAGAAGTCCCCAGGGATGTCATTGCTTGTCCCAGCCTGGCCCTTCTGCCCACTCCCCAAACCCCACCCCAGGGTCAGGCAAATGAGGCACTGACCTGGTACCCAGAACTCAGTCATCAAGATCAATATTCTACAAACAAAATTAATTCATGCCCTGAGTCCACGATGGACACAATATCAACCTTTTAGATAAAGACAGGATCCACTCTGCCTTGGCATGACCCTGCCTCACTCCCCACACCCTAATCCTGGCCCTGGTGCCAATAAAACTTTATTTACAAAAACAGCCGGCTGCCCCTAGGGCCATAGTTTGCAAATAAGATTTTTTTTCTAATATTACATTATTATATTACAATGTTATTTATCTTGATTACTGGGTTGTTGTTTTTTTTTTCAATCACCCTTTTAATGAAAAGATCATAAAATAACAGTTTCTCATCACTGTACATTAAGACTGCACACTTCTAAATGGAGAGATCGGTGAACTGCTTTACTATGACACTTGAGGATTGCATACCTGCAGCTCTGACCTGAATTTATCCAGACTCTCGAGGGAAGTGAACTCGGTGTGATGACTGACAGTGGCGGTGGCCAGTACAGGAGTGCGATCGTGGTCCCCCCTTCCTGGGAAGGGCGCGTAGCAGGACATGATCCCTCTTCCAGTTCCCGGTAAACAAAACAGCTATAACCCCATCCCGCCCCCTCCCCCTCGAGGTATTTGTGAATGGGCCAGTGCCCAACCTGAGGTCCCCCAACGGGGGAGGGGGGAAGCAAGTGATGGGTGGGGGCCAGAGAGGTTCCCCTCAGCACCTGGCCCCCCGGGGCCCCGCCAAGGGGAGGCGGGGAGCCCTGGGGATCCTCCCGGCCCTGAGTGAGGTCTGTTATGCAGCATATTTGAGGTCAATAAATTACAGCAATAAATAGCAAGGTGAGGTAGGGGGAGGGGTTCCCGGTAGAAAATTAAAGTGGGGTGACAAGCCCGGCGGGGTGTGGGTGGTCCTAGGCAGGGGGTCCCGGGCAGCCTCAGTCCCCACAGCGCACACCCACCCCCTGATTTGGAATGTCAGACTGAGGTCAGGCCCCGCTCCACCACCCGCTCCTGGCATCGGGTTCACAGGTTCAGTGATGCCCGACTTGGCTCTGGGGAAGAGCGAGGGCCTTGGTCCCTGCAGGGGGCCGGCAGGGCTGGGATCCCTGGTCTGTTCTGAGGCCTGGCACCTCTGCTTTCGTCCCCCCCTACCAAGCCAAGGGGACGGGACGGATGCGGCCGCCTCTGCCCTGAACCCTGCCCTCCCGGCTGCCCAGGCCTCACCCCGACTCCCGACGGCCGCGGGCAGGGCGGCTGGGGTCCCTGGTGGATCGCATTCCTGCACACGGCCAGTCCAGTGCATTCTGAAGGGTGGGAGTCGGGGTAGCCCACGGCTGTGTGAGGTTCTGAAAGTCCATCTGGGTACAGATTGTTCATTTCACAGGCTGAGGTGTGTGGTTATGCCGCGAGTCTCTGAGATTCGTATTTGCTTAAAGGTTCGTCTTTCCTTCTTTACCTTTTCTGCAATCCTGGAGGAGCCCCGGCGGTGTCGGAGCCTGGTCTGCCACTCGCTCGCCCCAAGTCTGAGAAATAAATACATTCGTCACTGCACAGACATATTGATACAAAAACAACACTGTTCAGAGCGTTTGCACCGTCCGTGCAGTGTTTGCGCAGTGAGCCCCTCCCACGGCCGGGGTGGAGGTGGGGGTTCTCAGGGGGCGGGGACCCGCTGGAGCTCACGGAGCTGCGCAAAGGTCCTGGCTTTTTGGCATGAGAGGGACCCTCACATCAACCCACCCGAGGGTCGCAGGCAGAGCAGCGGGATGGGGGCGCACCTCCATCCCAAGGACCCAAGCCCAGGCTCAGGTCCTGCGGCCACAAGTGACAGCCACCCCTGCTGTGCCAGCTGGCAGGACCGCCAGGGTCTGGCCAGGAGGCCTGGGGTGGGTTAGCATGGGCCCAGGCTCTGTGGTGCCAGCTGGGCTGGGAGAGGCCGGGCTGGGAGGAGGGCTCAGGGGTCTCCATGCCCCCCGCAGGGCCTACTCAGAAGGGGCTCTGGTGGAAGCTGGGGTTCACTGGGACTGGCCTTTTATCTGCTGAGGTCTGAAACTGTAAAAGTTTATGTAAACAAACAATGAGATAAATATATTAGTATCTTTTTTTCTGAGCCCATTGAGGTTCCATACGCATCCAAAATGTGCTTTGGTTTAAAAAATAGGTTTTGTGCATTTGGGTGTGAGCTTTTCTTTTTCTTTTCTTTTCTTTTTTTTTTTTGTCGTGTTTATCCTCTTTCCTACATGACATCTGCTATTTTCTGTTTCCTGTTTCTCCGAAACATTCAGGAATTAAGTGACTAAAGCAGAGAACTGTAAGCCGCCCTTTGGCCTCCAACAGCCTAATCTCCTGGTGAGGCTGTAACACACGTCCATGCACACACTCAGGAGCACGCATTCCACATGAAACCAAAGGAAAAGGAAAACAAAACCAAGTGTCGTGTTAACCCCGCCTGCCCCACAAACCCTTAAAGTCTTAAATAGGAAACTAGTGTTTTGCTTTCTTGTTAAAATACAGAGAAGGCTCGATATATGATACAATACTCAGGTGGGTACAACACTACGTCGCACGAAGGTCGTCGAGTGAGGGCCTCTGCGTCCAGTCCCTGAAGCTCTGCCTTGAACCACCTGCTTCACTGGGGTCCACGCCCAGGGGCGTGTGTGCAGCTCCCGCTACAGACTTCTGTCGTGTGGCTTAAGTGCCGACGGAGTAGGGGGGTTGGGAGAGCAGAGGCGCTGCAGGGGCCCCGCCCAACTTGCCGGAACACGAGTCCCCAGAGGGGAGAGGAGCGGCCTGAGGCCGGGGGCACCCCAAGGGCTCAGCAGGGCCCCGCGTGGCCCTCGTGCCCTCACTCCCGACACCTACCACTCGGGTCCCTGAACTCAGGCTCTGGTTTCAGCTGGAGGGTCTCTGGAGGGGTGGAGGGTAGGGGTTGGGGATGACTCCGGAATTTTTTGGTCTGAACTTAAAGTAGAAAGAAATAAAAACCTGAAGCAAAACGAAGAAGATAAAGCCGCTGGTCCAGCCCTGTGGCTGCAGCAGGCTGGGGACAGTGGGGCCGACCTCTCGACCTCGGCCTGGCCTTGCGAGCGCAGCTCTGGGCCCATGGACGTGTCTGAGGCTGGCGGGGAGCCCAAGGTGAGAGGTGAGGTTGGCGGGGGACTCAGGGCTGAGCCCGTGGGTGGCAGCCAGCCTCTCCCCAGACCACCCAGAGATGCCAAAGCAGAGCAGGTCCCCACCCTGCTGGGGGGTGGGAGAAGATGTACACATCCCTGTGGTCAGCCCCTCCGCACTGGTCAGGTAGGGGCTGCTGCTCTCCCGAGGTGAGGCTCTTGCAGGCCCAGGGGACAGGATGGGGGGGGGGTCTCACTTCCGCCCCGTCCTGGCCTGGCCGGGAGCCGCCAGGAACTTGTCCCACCGTGTGGCTCCCGTCTCCCGGCACCTGCTCCTGTGCCGGGGGCTCCCCAGGGGCTGGAGCACCCATACCCCAACTCGGGCCCAGAGGAGAGGCAGCTCGGGCTCCCTGACAGCAGCACACTCAGAACACCTTCAGGGTGGCCGGCTGGCCACGCGCACACGGAGGAAGTACAGGTGCCCCTTCTGAGAGGGGGCACAGGCGGGGGGCCCAGGAGGGCGACAGGAGGAAAACACAAGTGTCACGGCCACAACTGCCATCACCAACCAACGTCCTGTTCTCGCGAATTCAAGAGGTAGCAAAAGGTCAGAAGTCTCTCCACCTCGATGGTTTGTTTTGTTTTGTTTTGTTGGCATCACCTTAAATTCTGTGCCTGAGGTGAGTGCCTTGCTTGCCTCACCCTAATTAGTCCTGGATGGGAGGCGTGGCCCAGCTGGGTGACCCCACAGGGTCTCATGAAGGAAAGAATAAGCACTCATGGTCAGCAGGGGTTTGGGCAGTGAGCAGGCCACTTCCTTGGCACCTCTGGTCCCTTCTGTTCCACCTGGAGCAGCCCAGGATTTGTGGAATCCTTGTCCCATATAATTGGCAAATCTTTCCTCGAGCCCGCCATTCTCCGACTGCATGATTCTGAAATCTGCCCAAATCACGGGCTGCCCCATGGATTAAGACAAAGAGTATAAATTCTATGAATTACAGAAGCTGAGTGCTGGGAAAGACAAAATGTTGAATCAAGTTACAGACCCTCACACTTGAGAAGCTGGCTGTTAGCAGGTCAGTGTGGCCCAAACTGTGGCAGGAGACCCACGTGGAGGACTCCGTGAGATGGAGTTGTCTTCTTTCCCACACCCAGGGGGCACCCAGCGATGGCCTGTGGACCCCTCTGCCCAGCCTGGACCTGCTATGTGACCACGCACGGACTCCAGCCCTCTCTGGGCTCACTGCCCCTAAGGGAAACGAGACGGGGCGGAGGGAGAAACTCAGCATGAAAGACACTCAAGCTAGGAAGCAAGAACGTCTTTGCATCTTCGCATCTGCAGTGATTTCTTGGTTCTTCCATTACAGAGGGGAAGAGGCTGGGTTTCAGCTGAGACACCTCTCATGCCTCCGGGCATGTAGGGCAAGCCTCAGGCCCCCAGACAGCTTCGACAGTGTGTGCTTAAGCTAGAATTTCACACTGTCTGGCTTTCCCTGGATTTTCACCCTTCTTGATTTTCTGTGTATGGTAATTCTATAACAAATGCCTTTTTCTAAATCAATGCATTAAGGTGGTGGGGGGAAGGGAAGTGAGTTGATTAAATTTTTAAAGAAAAATCCAGCTTCCGTGGCTGTCAGGGGGCAGCAAGCAGGAGCCACTTTTCTTTATTTGCTGGAACAGAGAGGGGTGGTGACTGGCCCAACATCACACAGCAAGTCAGAGCAGAGCTGGGGCTCAAATGGAGCGGTACCTGCCAAGGGTCCTGGGATGGGTGGGAAGTGGGGGCACGCGCAGTGGAGGCTTCTCAGATGATCCTGCAGAAGGGGAAGTGGCTCTGGAGGAAGTGAAAGCCACAGATGAAAGGGTCACCTGGTCAAATCTTTCCCTAAACAGTCACTGCTGGGGTTCCCTGCCCTCCCCAAAGGCGGGGGAGTCTAAAAAGTCTCGATCCTCCCCATCTCTCAGGGCTCCCCTCTGCCACCCACCTCGTGTAAACTCTGGGACCTCCGCCTGTCTTCCCATCTCCTGCCACCCGCTTTCAGCCCTGGAACCGGGTGGCTTTCATGGGGAAGTAATGCAGAAAGCTCCCCCTCCTGCCGGGGCCTGCGGTCTAACAGTTGCCTGGGTGTTTCCGGTTCACTGCCAGCAACCGGTCAGACAGTCCGGGAGGCCAGGGGCTGCAGCTATTGGGAGTTTGTCCCCAAGATCCCCCTGCCCCGAGGTCACTCCAGTCCTGAAGGTAGGGCACTCCTGGAGGGGGGCTGGGGCAGGGAGTGGGCAGAAGCAGCTGCTTTTCAAGGTTGGGCAACCTGGAATCTGGGTGGGGCAGAGCTGGGGCCCGGGCAGAGCTGGGGCCCAGACTGCTGCTGGCAACCACACAGCTTGAGAGCGCTAAGCTCTGGGGACAAGGCCTAAGCATGGGTTCCCTGGGTATTGTCACCGGCCCCCAGCTTCTTCCCCCACCCCCTTGAGGTCTTGTCCTCACAGCTGGACATTCTGTCCATGTCACAAAAGTACAGGGTTCTTCTCGCCGCCCTGAAAGGTTGATGGGTGACATTTGCCCAGAGAGGTCAAGCAACCTTCCCAGGGCCACACAGCAGGTGCTGGGCCCCTCCCACACATGCCCTGCACTCTGACCTTCCCCCAGCAGCATGAGCAACCCAGAGCCACCCACCGAGACCCCCGGGGCCAACGCCCCGACCTGGCCGACCCAGCCCACGTACAGCAACCTTGGTGAGAGCCTGGGAGGGGCCCCGGGTGGGGGTGGGACAGGTGGCCGGTGAGGTAGCCAGAGAAGAAAGGTTGAGTGTTTCATTACCATGTAAGGAAGGCTCTGCGCCATGATGGTTTAACTAGATTACAGCAGGGATTTTTTTGTTGTTCTTTTTTCGGGTTTTTTTGCCGTGCCACTCGGCATGTGGGATCTTAGTTCCCCCGGCAGGGATCAAACCTGTGCTCCTTACTGTGGAAGCACGGAGTCTGGACCACCAGGGAAGTCCTATAGCAGCTTTTTAACTACCTTTAATAAAACTCTTTGTTTAAAAAAAAAAAAAGCTGGATAACCAGCTTCTAAAAATGAGGAAACTGGAGTTCAGAGAGGCTCAGTCACTTGCCCAGAGCCACACAGGGAAGTGGGGGGTCACCTGTGCTGGGCCAGATGTTTCTCTGCCACTGACTTGTCACTCCTCTGAACCTTTGTTTCCTCATCTGTAAATTGGAGATGGCATCCTTACCCCACAGGGCATAGGGTAGTTGGAGTTGGTATTTTTTCCTTTTTTTTTTCTCGGCCGTGCTGCGTGGCTTGTGGAATCTCAGTTTCCTGACCAGGCATTGAACCCGGGCCACGGCAGTGAAAGCTCCAAGTCCTAACTACTAGACCACCAGGGAGCTCCCCATTGTTTCCATTCTAGAGATGAAGGAATTATGGCCGAGGGTGGAGTCATGCGCACAGGACCCCACTCTGCGTGGCCTCACGCCCTTACCCGACTCCCTCCCCCCACAGGTGAGGTCCGTGCCCGCCTGCTGCCCTCCAAGTTCTGCTGCTCACGGACATCTGAGCGCCCCGCTACTGACCCGCAGCCCCTACCCAAGAAGACCCTGACCAGGGCCCAGTCGCTGCCCACCCACAAGTCCCCCAGCCCCGGCCCCACTCGAGCAGGGCAGCCTCAGAAGCCCCTTCTGGGATCCCGCAGTGTGGACGAGAGCCAGGCAGGCGACGACAGGGCGGGGACAGCCTGTCCCCCTGCAGAGCTGCCCTTCTTCTCGCTGGACACCGAGCTGGGCCTCTCCCTCCGCCGCGCTGGAGGCCCGGCAGCTGGAGGGCCTCCGCGCCGTGTACGCCCGGCTGCACGCCCGGCTCCTGGGGGGCCTCCCGGGCCCCTGCCGCCCCGGCCGCCGCTTACGCCTCCTGGACAGCTCGCCCTGCGTGGAGAGCTGAGACGCCCTCTACTACCGCTTGGTGCGGAGGGACAAGGAGGCGTGGCACCTCCTGGCTGCCAACGTGAGCCCCGCCTCCGCCCCGCCTCCTCGGAAGTTTCCCTAGTGTCCCGTCCAAGGCATAACCCAGGGCTCGTCAGACTCAGGCCCAATTGCTTATTTTGCAACTAACTTACGAACAAACACCGTCAGCCCTTGGAACCGCGTTTCTCAGGTGTGGGGCGACCTACATTCAAATCACCTGGGAGTCTTGTTAAACTCTCCCTCACGACTCTCAGGGCCCCAGTAGTCTGCATTTTAACTCACTCACCCGTGAATTCTGGCGCTAGAAACCCACAGCCGGCTGATAGCTCCCACTTTCCATCATCATCTTCAACAAAATATACTGAGCACTGTTCCTTCATGTCTTGTGCTGTTCTAAGGAATTTTAGACACTTTCATTCAGCTAATCCTCATGCAAGCATCACCACGTTTTGTTATAAGATGCTTCTGTTTTATGCACCACAGAGAAAAAGAAAAAAAAGATTCCCATCAAATAAACCAGACTACCAAGTGTCAGACACATCACCATTTTGGAGGAACCTCACCCATTCGGCAGAATATGTTATTATGGACCCATTTTACAGACTGGAGCATGGAGGGAGTAAGTTGCTGCTGGCTGTGAGTTCTTTAGTTGACAGCTCCATCCTGGTTCCATCCATCTCAGAGACCCCTGGGGAGTTTATTTTTAAATTACACACTCCCAGAGCCCTACCTCAGCACCTGTCCTTTTTAACCCCTGCCCCAAGATGATTCAAATGTAATCCCCAGGGCTAATACTCTCCTACTTTCTAGAAAGAGCTTTGCTGTTCAGTACTGCAACTGCTGGCCATGGGTGACTTCTGAGCACTTGAAGTGGGGCTGGTGCCAATTGAGATATGCTCTGAGTACCAAATACACACCAGGTCTCCAAGACTCAGTATCAATAATAATAACAATAATGTAAAACATCTCACTAATACTTTTTTCATTTGGTGACCTGTTGAATGATATCATTTTGGATAAATTGGATTCATAAAATAGATTATGAAAGTTACTTTCAAGGTCATAAAACTCAGTATCAAAAAAAAAAAAGCCTAATTAAAAACTGGGCAGGGGACTTCCCTGGTGGCGCAGCGGTTAAGAATCTGCCTGCCAATGCAGGGGAAACAGGTTCGAGCCCTGGTCCATGAAGATCCCACATGTCGCGGAGCAACTAAGCCCGTGCGCCACAACTACTGAGCCCGCGTGCTGTAACTACTGAAGCCCGTGCCTCTAGAGCCCGTGCTCTGCGATAAGAAGCCACCGCAATGAGAAGCCCGTGCACCGCAACAAAGAGTAGCCCCCGCTCGCCATGACTAGAGAAAGCCCGCATGCAGCAACGAAGACCCAACGCAGCCAAAAATAAAATAAAAATAAATTTATTTTTTAAAAAATGGGCAGAACACCTGAAGAGACATTTTTCCAAAGAAGACACACAGATGGCCAACAGGCACATGAAAAGATGCTCAACATCGCTAATCAGAGAAATGCAAATCAAAACCACCATGAGGTATCACCTCACACCTGTCAGAATGGCCATCATCAAAAAGACCACAAATAACAAATACTGTCGGGGGTGTGGAGAAAAGGGAACCCTGTACACTGTTGGTGGGAATGTAAAATGGTGCAGCCACTGTGGAAAACAGTCTAGAAGTTCCTCAGAAAACTAAAAATAGAACTACCATATGATCCATTCCACTCCTGGGTATATATCCAGAAAAAAATGAAAACGCTAATTAGAAAATATATATGCGCCCCAATGTCCATAGCAGCATTACTTACAATAGCCAAGACATGGAAGCAACCTAAGCGTCCATCAATAGAAGACGTGAACTATATCTACAATGGACTACTACTCAGCCATAAAAAAGAACAAAATAATGCCATTTGCAGCAACGTGGATGGACTTGGAGGGTATTATGCTTAGTGAAATAAGACAAAGACAAATCCTGTACGTTTTCAATTGTATGTGGAATCTAAAAAATAAAACAAACTAGTGAATTTTTTTTTTTTTAGAAGAAAGAAAGAAAGTTACTTTCACCTGCTCCTTTTCACTTTTTAAAATGTGGCTACTGGAAAATTTGAATTCCACCGTGGCCCAAGTTGCATTTCTACTGGACAGCCCAGCTCTGGCACCTTAGCTGTCATCTCCCTTGCTACCAAGTGGCAAGCATCCGCCCCTTTGGCAGAGTGGAAAGTCGATCCCCTAAACACTATCCTCCCTGGTGTAGCTTTCCTTAAAATCATACTGGCGACCAACATCCGAATTAACACGAACCCCCCGCTTTTGGAGGGATACAGCGATGGTGGGCTGGTTGGGTTGGGTGGGAAGTCTTCAGAACAGGTAGAGGCACTGGGCGAGCTGTGCTGGTTTGGTGGCGGGGAGCTCTGAAGGGTCCCTCTGTCCCGCAGGTGCCCAAGCCAGGAGCTGACGAGCCCCACCCGTGTGGCCTAGGGCCGCAGGCCTCGCTGGCCCCGGCATTTCAACCTCCAGGAGCTGTGTGGTCTGGCGCCCGAGGGCGCACTTCCCAAGACGCCCTGGAGCAGACCCGTGGCGCTGGCGGCGGAGGTGCCGGAGCTCACGGTGGTCCAGTGGCTTGTGGAGACAGGCGCGCAGCCGCCCGAGGAGTTCGCAAGGCCGTGGCCCTACTGCTCCTGCAGCCCTGGAGCGCCCGGAGGCGCAGGCTGCGGCCCTGGCCGAGCTGCGGCCCGAGAACCTGCTGCTGGCGGCACCGCGGGGCTGCTCAGCCGCCAGGCCCCAGCGCCTGCTGCTGGTGGACTTCGGCTGCGGCCCCCCGCGACCCCCCGGCCGCCCACGCGCAGCAGCTGGGCCGCCCACTCCGAGAGCTGCTTGGCCCGGGCGCGCCCTTGGCCACGTCCTTGTCCGTGGGCCTGGAGCACCTGGCGGCCCAGCTGGCCCGCGCGCGGCCCTCGGCGGCCGGGATGCGCGGCGCATTGCAGGTGCTGCTCTGGGGGCCCAGGTCCGAGCTGCGTGGCCACGGAGCCCCGCTGGGGTCCTGGCTGCGGATGCACCACGCGCTGCTGGTCCTGCACCTAGCCGAGCGGGCCATGGGTGGGGAGGTGCCCAGCTTGGAAGACTGGCTGTGCTGTGAATACTTGGCCAAGGCCACCGAGGACTCCTTGTACCTCGCCCTGGAGCTGCTGTGGAACTGATCCTTCCCGTGAGCAATGCACCTGTTCCAGGGCCTCTCTAGGAGGCGGGTCCCCCTTTCCAGGGCTGGGGCTGGTGATAGGGTGGACGCCCCCTTCCAGAAGGGACCAGAAGGCCAGCAGAGGATGCAGCTGGGAACTTGGGCCCAAGGCCCCCTAAGAATTCAGGTGCCCCCCTTCCAGGGCTGGGGGCTAATGGCCAGTGCCTGCTGAGGCTTTCTGATGCCAGAGGTGCCCACCCCTCTTCCAGGTGTGGAACCCCCCAACAATTAATGTCTCTCTCAGTGTGTAGAACCGCTCCTACCGCCTTCCAGCAGAAGCCAGGATGCCCTTCTAATGCTGGGGTCTGATGGCCACTGTCTCCGAGACAGTGTGGACACTCCTCCGAACGGCAGCATCAGAGGCATTCCTGGCCCTGGAACACCCCCTTGTGCTGTGAACTACCTTGTCAAGAACTGCTTGGGGCCTCCAGGGGGAGGGAGGCTCCCTGGAACCTGAGACAGCCAGCCCACTCCAGTGGGGTCTGGGCTCACCTGCCCAAACGTGCCCATGCCCTGCCCCCCCTACTCCCTCCACCCACCGTGGCCTCCTTGCTGTTCCTCTGTGACCCTAAATTCCGTCCAGCCACCAAGTCTTTGCATGGCCTGTTCCCTCTGCCAGACTGTCCAAATCTCACCTCTTCTAAGCAAATAAAGTTGCCCCTCCTGGGCCCTCTCTAGCTCCGCGCCCTGCCTTTCCCGAGCACTTGTCACCACCTGGAAGTATTTATTCATCTTTTTACCTGTCACCTGTTCACCTCACCCATCAGGCTGTGAGTTCCCTGAGGGCAGGGGCCAGGCTGAACACGCGCTAGGCGTTTAACTGATGGAATAAACAAAGTGGTATACAACAGGGGACCTGAGGGAGAAAATGAGGTCTCGGTTTATACCTCTGAAAAATGGACATAGGAGCCCTGAGGGGCCCCACTGCCGTAGCCTGGGGTCTCCAGTCATGCCCCCTCACTCCCCCCAACCCTACCATGGTGATCCTGGGGGGAACTTTCTGACCCCCAGGTATGACCAGGGCCCTCTCCTGCTCAGACCTCTCCCATGGCTCCCTAGTGCCTTCACAGTACAATGGGGCTCTTCTAAAGGCTCTGCATGCTCTCTGGCCAGCCCCGCCTGCCACATCACCATCCGTGGAGGTGCTTTCTGGCCTCCAGGGCTTGCCCGTTGCTCCCTCCACTGCAGACACCCTCCCCCCTACCTCTGCTTCAGACTCCTGTACCTCCTCCAACACCCCGACTCCAAACCCCTTTCTCGGCCCTTGCCCTGTCGACGTGGACTGGAGACAGCTGTCTCCCCAGACCTTTGAAAACCAACTCCATCATCATTCAGGTAGCTGAATAGCCCACCCAACCCCCAAATATACTTGAATCCCCCTAAACCCCATCCTCCTCAGTAAAAGATACCCGCTTGGCAGCCTGTTTCTCAATCGCCGGGCCACGCTCGCAGATGCAGCCAGCAGGTGGCGCTGAAGCCCTGCAGCTCTTCCGCCTTCCGCCCCCACCTCACCACAGCCCCCCGCCACTGCAGTATCTTCGCCTTCTGGCTGCCTCAGACCTCCCCACCTCTGCCCCGGCCAGGACACCCACCAGCAGTGCTCCTGCCCCGGCACGACACTGTACAAAGGCTAAAGGGCAGGGTGCCCACGGCTAGACACCACCCCGCCCCCAAGCTGGAAAAGTCCCAGGCAGCCCCTGCCCCGCCCCCCGCCACTTCCCAGGACCCAGTGAACGGCTTCAGACTGGAACCAGGCCACTCCAGCCAGCCTCAGCCACCCCAGGGAATGGCACTGGGAAAGGGGAGTGACGGCCCAAGGTGTGGGGTGGGGCAGGCTGCCATCTGCCCTGGAAGCGGCGGGAAGGCGAGGTATGGAGCAGCTGGGGTGGAGCCCCAGGGCCGAGCTGCCCACAGGAGGCCAAGGCTGGCTGTGGCCAGAGATGAGACGGGGCCCTCGGCTTCCCCACCCCTCTGCAGAAAGAAGTGTGTGTAGGGGAGTCACTCAGCTCAGGACGCTCGCACAGCTCCCTGAACCCCAGGCAACCTCGAGGCCCCTCTCCCCTTGGCCCCGGCCCACCCCTCCACCTGCCCTCCATTCAGACAGCGCCCCTGTCAACACCACTGAGCCAACACAGGTCTTGGAAGGGTAATCGTTTTATTTGGATTTTTGAGAGCAATAGAAGGGTAGATTAATACCTATCTTTCCAAGTTAAGAGACCTAAGACTGTTTCCAAAAGACTTCAAATAAGAAACTCCTCCTCAAGGTACAAGGATAACCTGAATCATCTTAAACCAGCAATAAAAAAGTAAAATATAAATTTTTATTTAGAATTAAAGCAAATACTTCAGTATCACAAACACAATATTAAACTTCAAGAAATACACGGCTAATTTGGAGTGAGCATTTATTTGCACAATTACGACATGCGGACAAACCCAGCAGGTGAGCAGGCTGACGCAGGTCAGCGCGCAGTTGATCACACCACCCGCCCGAAGCACGGCAGCAAGTGCACACGGAACGGTCTGCAATCGAGCCCCAGGGGCCTCAGGGGCCTCACACTACTCCTCCTCACCGGAGGACTCCCTCTCAAACGTGTAGGCCATGAAGCAAGCGTCGGGTCTCTTGGGGACAAGGGGATGCCCCGGTCTCACAATCTCAAAGCCCAGAAAGCTGAAGGTACGGAGCAAGGCGGCTGCGGAGGAGACACCATCAGGTCAGAACACCCCGTCCACCTGCAGGGCCCAGAGTCCTGCCGGCCCGGGGACCGCCTGAGACAGAAGGCCCAAGTCTAGGGCAAGGGGACTGCCCAGCAGGGTGTAGCGCGGCCCCTGGACCGCGTGGACCCCACCCTGGGCCTGGCCTCCAGGCCAGTGGGCAGCCTCTCCCATCTCCTCTCCCCCGCGTGGAGATCACTCACCTCGGTCATCGCGGTTCTTATGGAGGCAAACGAAGACGTGGTCAGCGCGGAGCTGCTCCTCAGCAAACTCGAGAAGAACTGCGAAGCTGAGGTTCCAGCGTCAGGGCCCGCGCCCCGGCCGCCCCACAGGGGCCCTAGCCCAGCTCTCCCACTTGTCTGTGGCCTCATCTGCATACTGGGAGCACCAGCCTCTCCCGGGTCTAATCCAGGGTCAGCCTTGCCACTGCTGACATTGGAGCCAGGTCACTCTGGGGGACCGTCCTGGGCACTGTGGGGTATCCCTGGCCCCACGCACTTGACACCATGAGCAACACCCACAATGTGACAACCACAGATGGCCCCTGGTGTCCCTTGGGTGATACTGCTGGTCCACTGCTTAAAAGGGGAACCCTCACTCCGGAAACAATAACCACCACCTGGCTCCTGACTCAGGCTTCCCTCCTCTGGAGTCCAACTTTGAGGTGCAAACACGGTTTGCCTCGCTCTGCCCCCCAGGCACACACAGGCCCGCCCTCACCTGTCCTTGCTCCCCTCGGGCAGAGCGCCGCCTGGGATCTCAACGTAGAGGCAGCTGCTGCTCAGCACCGCTCTCCAGTTAATGTGTTTGGCATCCGTGAGCCTGGACTGGATGTTAAAAATTCTCGTCTTGTTATTAGACGTTAGTTCCTCTGTTACATTCAGCCGATTATCCTGCGGAAGAAGACCAAATCCAACCTTGAACGCCAGCCTTCACAGCCTGGGGATCTTTCCCCTTGGTACCCTGACAGTCTGGAAAACCCAGAAAAGCACCCATATGACCGTTCACCCCACGCCCTGCAGCGCTGTTTGGGTGTGGAGCCTCCCGGGCCTCTGAGGAATGGTGGTTCCACCCAAGGCCAGAGCACGAGCCCCAGGCTGAGCACAAACAGGAGCTGCCAACAGCTACTAGAGGCTCACGCAAAGCCTGCGCTGCAGTCTGCACCTTTGTTCCTTCAATCTTGGATTCAGGAAAACCATGTGGAGAGTTCCTGGCACACGAAAGGTGCATAAAACATTTTGTGGGTCTGGCTACCCCCCGCCCCCCACCTCACGTACCCAGAGGTCCGAGGAACGAGGATACTTACAGAGTAAAATAAATTAGCTGAAAGATTGTGATCCCTCTGACTATTCCCTCGCCCACCTGGGATCTTCAGGGGTGGGTGAGGGACATCAGGAGCACCACCGAGGCCCTGGACCCAGGTTACTACAGCAGTTGATGGACACCCTGGAACTGGAGGAAAGGCATTGGTGAGCAGCACTGGGGGAGACGCCCCGCCTCCGCTGCCAGGGACCCGAGCCCCAGCAAGGCCAAGCGGAAGACCAAGGCCTACCAGAGCCCAGGTCCCTGGGACGCGCCTCCATCTTTCAAGCGCAATGTTTACGTCGGGTGCAGAGTCAACATCTGCCTCCGTCTGGTCAGCAGCCACAGCAACAAGAAGCCCCTCAAATCCACCTCCTCGGGTGGTGACGCTGGTAAGGTCCAACCCGTCCCCTGGGTGCCTCTTCTACCCTTCAACTATCTTCTGACCGGCGCTAAGTGTCGCCCCACCCAGCCCTGCGCCAGGTTCTACTTCCCACTTCTAAGTCCAGCGCTTCAGCTTCCCCTTTTCCACTTTGCAGTCTCCAGCAGACCTGAAGCTCTAACAGCGTTTTCTTAAGAGTCCAGCAAAGCCGTCCTTCCACTGAAGCAGTCCCTACTGCGGCCCTTTCGTCGTCGGCACCCGCCGGGAGGCGCGGGGCCAGTTCGGTGTCCCCGCCGGCGCAGCGGAGACGGGCCCGCGCAGACGCCCTCCCGCGCGCACCCCGAGGCCTCCGCTTGCGTCATCTCGGCAGAGCGGCCCTCGGCCCCGGGGGAGGTTTTCACAATCGCGCAGCCGGCAGCGCCAGCAGCCATTTGCTGCGCAGTGTCAACAGGCCCCGCGGTCGCCTCCATTTTGCTCGGCTCCCATCCGGGGCGCCCGACCCGCGGGCGCCGGCATCGTGGCTCAAGGACCGCGCGAGGGCACCCCCGGGGCCGTGGTCAAACAGCTCGCGATCCGCGGCGAGCGCGGCTCACCTAGACCCCCGCCCCCGGCCACGACCGCCCTCGACCCAGCCGTCCTACGGGGGAGAGGCGGGCCGGCCGCCACGCCGAGAAGGGCCCCGGGCGCCGTCTACGTGGCGCCGCCCGGCTCCGCGCATCCTCGGGGCTAAAAAGTGATCGCGAGGGCTGCCGCGTCCCGGGGCCACGTCGGGGCGCGGGATAGGGGGAAGGGCCGCTCCGCTAAGCGCCTAAAACCTCCGCGCCCGCAAAGCGCAGATTCCCGCGACCCGCCGGCCCGACCGCCCTCCAAACCCGACCCCGGAATCTCCCACCCCCAAACCGGACCGTGGACTCCCGTGCCCCCCAATCCCAACCAGGTACCCTGGCGGCCCCCCAATCCAACCGGAAATCCTCGTGTCCCCCCCCAATCCGACCAAGTAGCCTGCGGGCCCCTCAATCCAATCAGAGACCCCCTTTGCCCCCCCCCCCCCGCCGCGACTGTGGCCTCGACAAAGGGGCGGACCTCGCGCTCCCGGGACTTCCGTGGCGCCCCGCGGCCGGCCGCCTGCCGGCCTGCGCGGCGGCGCTTCTGGAAGCTTCGGGCGGGGGCGGGGCGCTCACCTCTCGCTGCTGCGGCCTCCGCGGCTGTGCAGGCTGAGGAGCGGCATGGTGCGGGTGGCGTGGACGGTGGCGCTGGGTTTATCCCCCTCCTTTTCTCTGGCGAAGCAGTGGCTGTTCAGGATCCGCTGCAGGGAGGATTTCACCATCCGGCCGCTGGGGTCCGAAACCAGGAAAACCTCCGCTGCGCCTCTCCGCGCCCCCGCCGCTGCTCGCCGTTCGCAAAATGGCGCCTCCGCCGCCGCCCGCCTTTATACGTACCGCGCCCAGGCCACGCCCCCCCCACGCCGCGGGAACGCGGCCGCACGAGGGAGTGGGGCCACCAGGAAGCCCAGGCGCGCCCGCCCCTCTCGGCGTCTGATTGGCAGACGGCGGGGGACCCGGGGTGGGGCCGCGCCTCGGACTGAGCAGGACGCGTCGGGTCCCGCCCCCTCCCCGTCGTAGCTCTGCGGGCGCGCGGAGGGGGCGGGGCCGGCGTGGCGTCGGGAACGCGCGCCGCGCGCCGCGCCGCGCCGCGCCCCGCCCCGCCCCGCCCCGCAGCCGGGCCTGGGGGCCTGGGCGTGTCGCTGCGCCCGCTTTCGGGGGACTCGCGGTAGCCACGTCTCCGCGGTGGTCCCTGTCGCCCTCGCTAGGGTCCTCTCCCTCTAAAGGACTCCTTCCCCTTAGCGGCTCTTGGCGACAAAGGCCCCGGGTATTTGGAGAGAAGGGTCCCAGCTCCCACACCGCGCCATAGAACAAAACTATTTTCAGTAATAACCTCATAATGATCGATCCTAATAATGGTATTTCTGGATTCGGTCTTTCACGTGTTAAAACAATTTACAGTTTCCTTTCAATGTCAAAGATATTATTCAAATTCAGGAAAATATTTCGCGTCACATTTGGACTTAAGCAAAAATGCTTTTCCTTGCAGATAAACTCACAAAGATATTTCACGTGTGAACTAAAATTTGCCCCAAGCAAAAATATTGTTCTTGCAGGTCCCACTTTGTTTCATGTTTTTACGTTTTAAGCACAGAGTCTCTGAAGAGTTACATGGAATGAAGTAACTCCTACTTGTTTCTTTGTCTTTACAATCCCTGCCCTTTTTATCTCATTTTTATTTCCAAGCTACTGTGTCCATTGGGGTTAGAGGCACAAGCTTTCTGCAAAAGGACCTTGAATTATTACAAAACTGATAGAAATTTACTCTCCAAAGCATGTGGCGAAGTCCCTGTGTGTCTCCAAATACCCTTCCATGTGGAATGCAGAATTTATTGTTTACGTATACAGCATTTATAAGTAATACAAACATCTAATTTACAGCTTCTGTATGTACATTATTAAAACTCAACAGAGACTGTAATAATTGCAAATGTTAGGCCAACCAAAGAAATTTCCCAGAGAAAGAATATTTAATGAATGACATTGCTTAGAATTGCCGCTCATGGTGAAAACCAAAAGCAGATGAATTTGTAGTTAACTTTCTTATTGTTTTCAGTGTTTCTTTTATTGCCAGGGCTCACTCCCACCGACCCACTTAGGGTGCCACTTAAGTGTCCTCACTATTTGTGAGGCTAGTATGCTTTTTTTTTTTTTTTTTTTTAACTTTTTGGCCACACCGCATGGCATGCGGGATCTTAGTTCCCCGAACAGGGATCGAACCTGCACCCCCTGCAGTGGAAGCGCGGAGTCTTAACCACTGGACCGCCAGGGAAGTCCCTGGTGCACCATTATTCAGGCTCTGTTTTCTTGAGGCTGGAAGAACCTATGGGTTTCGAAATCTGGGTCTTTGCCTCATGGCAACTCTCGGGTGTGTTACACAGACGGGCGATTCTGGGCTAAGAGTCCAGGATCTGTAACTGCCCATGGCTGGCCACTGGTCACTGGGTCGAGCCGTGTTTACCCCCCATGACTGAGGTCAGGGAGTGACAGGGCTCCCAGCTGACTGCCAGCACAGTGGGCTCAAGCAGCCACGCAGACCCTGGTCCAGGGAGATGTCTCCAAGAATGCCTCGCATGCCAGGCCAGTCTCTGGGGGATGACATTTAGGCCACGTCCAGGTCTCTGCAGTCCAGGGGAACCAGCAGAAAACTCCAGACCCAGGACTTGGGGTGGGAGGTTCCTTCTTCATCAGCAGGCCCTGCGCCCTTGCTGGCCAAATCACGCTTTAATTTGGAATCACTGTGGGTGGAAAGGGGAAAAATATGTAACCTCTTGGTAAAAAAAACAAACTGCAGCAGCTGGGGGATAAAAAAACGGGTGGAGGAGAAAATGGGTGCACATGAGGTCGGGGTGAGACGTGTCCGGAAAAGTCACCGTGGGGTCTCCGGGTGTTGCAGGGCCCCCAGCTCTGGGCGGGGATATGGGGAGGAGTGTCACTTCTTCCTCGTGGGGAGGGTGGGCTCCGGTTCTAGGGACAGCTCTCTCTGCCTGCTGTCGGGGAGGTGAGAGTGACCTGGTACAGGATGACACAGGATGGGGACCATGTTCCTCTGCTCTATCCCTGTGTGTGCATGTTGGGGGCACCAAAGCACCTGCCACTGAGATTGTAAACTCTGAACAAGACCAAACTCTCCTTCCAGGTTTCATCCGGCACCAAAAGCCTTGCTCGCTGTCGGATCTCGGTTGTGAGCCTGCAGTCAGGGTTGGTTATTTTTGTGCTTTTTGTGGGTTTTTTTTTTTTTTTGCCATGCCACGTGGCGTGCAGGATCGAACCCGTGCCGCCTGCTTTGGAAGCGCAGAGTCTTAACCGCTGGACCGCCAGGGAAGTCCTAGGGTTGGGTTCCTGAGGCAGAAATGAATGCCCACTCTCCACATTCGGGGCCATCCCGGGTGCCGTGGGGTGTGGAGCTGCCTCCCTGGCCCCCACCCCCTCGATGCCAGGAGCCCCCTCCCAGTGTAACAACCACAGAAGTCCCCAGACATCATCCAGTCTCCCCCGCCCAGTGTCACCTTCTCTTTCTTTCTCCCACTGATCTGGGGGCACCTGCACGTGCTGGGAAGGGGGAACCTACACACTGAGCAGACCACAGTGGGGAAGGCTCAGGGTGGGCACGGGTGCCCAAGGCAGCCACCCTGGCTGGGCTTGCTGGGGACGGAGAGAGAAATCAGATGGGGTGACGGGGGCGCTGTGGTAGGGAAGGATTGGGAGTTTGGGATTAGCAGATGTAAACTATTATATAGAGAATGGATAAACAACAAGGTCCTACTGTATAGCCCAGGGAACTATATTCAATATCCTGTGATAAACCATAATGGAAAAGAATATGAAAAAGAACGTATATATGTGTAATGGAATCGCTTTGCTGTACAGCAGAAATTAACACTACATTGTAAATCAGCTATACTTCAATAAAAAGTAAATATATAAATAAAAATTAAAAGGCCAAAAAAAGAAAGAAATCAGACAGAGGGGAGGTGCCTCACTGGGAGCAGGGAGTCTGTGAGAGGCGAGGGCCCCAGATTGCAGGGAGGAAGAGGGGGGCATCAGGGAGGGCTTCCTGGAGGAGGTGAGAGCTGAGCTGCTGGGAAGGGATAACAGAAGACCTGGGACAGGCACGTCAAGGATGGAGGGCCCATGCCCGGTGTCCTGCTAAAATCAGTACGGCGAGGCGGGAGGATGCCAGGGATCTCACTCTGATTTTTAGAAAGATTCATGGAGTGTAGTCGGCTGAGTAACAGCCCCCAAACACCTCCCCGTCCTAGTCCTGAGAACTGTGAATGTGCCACCTCACCTGGCAAAGGGACTTTGCAGGTGGGGTTAAGTTAAGGCCCCTGAGATGGGGGTGACCCTGGATTCCCCAGGGGGCCCAGCATCATCACAAGGTCCCTATAAGAGGGAGGCGAGAGGGTCAGAGGCCGAGAGAGATGGGAGATGCTGCACTGCTGGCTGTGAGGATGCAGGAGGGGCCGCGAGCCAGGGATGCGGCGCCTCTAGAAGCTGGAAAAGGCGGGAACCGCTGCTCCCCTGGAGCCTCCGGAAGGACCGGCCCTGCCCACGCCTGGATTTTAGCCCCGTGAGACCCGAGTTGGACTTCCAGCCTCCAGGACTGTGAGTGGATAAATCTGTGTTGTTTTAGGTCACTACACGGATGATGATTTGTTACAGCCGCCCCAGGGAGCTCACACACGGAGTGAGGGGAATATTCAGGATCTTCATGGGCCATGGGTGACATTCGGCACATTGGACAAAACCCATCTGACAGTGCAGTTGGGATGTGTACATTTCCCTCAAGTGAATTTCATCCAAACATTAAAGACACAAACATTTGTCAAATGACTTTTTTTTTTTTTTTTTTTTTTGGCCACGCAGCTTGCGGGGTCTTAGTTCCCCACCAGAGATCGAACCCGCGCCCCCTGCAGTGGAAGCGTGGAACCCTAACCACTGCACTGCCATGAAAGTCCCTATTAAAGACACAAACATTTATGGATCCCCAGTAAACAGTGCGCCTGCTAAAGGGGTTTGATGCCTGCAGTAGACTTTGGAATGAAATTTTAAAAGTAAGGTGGGTAAACAAAGACAGGACAAAGCGAACACAGCGAAATATGACTTGTAGAATCTAGGCGGCGGCAATGTGGGCCTTCACTGTAAATTTCCCTCAACCTTTCTGTCCGTTTGAAAAATTTCGTCATCAACTGCTAAAAAGTAAACATAAAAGGGGCTAAAGTCCTTTCACCACATTCAGCATCCTTTTCAAGCCTGGCCCTCTCTCCTAACCTTATTCTCCAAAGAGAAAGTCAGGAGGCCTCCGGCCTCTTGAGAAAGCAGCCAGAAGAGGGAAGTAAACAAAACACGACCACTTTTCCTATGCCTGCACAGCCCTCAGTGAGAACCGGGCCAAAGGACAACAGCCTCAAATGGCCGGATTTGGCCACAAATCCACACACACGTCTGTTGCCGAGTGATAAAGCACAGGACACCCCAACATGCTCCTGGCGTTTGGACAGCCCCGTAAAAACACCATCACCAAGGACTAGAGGGGGTAACGGGGGAAATGAGCAGGCTTATCTCAAACTCTGGGCTACTTTTTATGTTGTTCATATATTTTTTTTTGAAGTATAGTTAATATATAATGTGGTGTTAGTTTCAAGTATATAGCAAAGTGATTCAGTTATACATACATATTTATATTCTTTTTCAGATTCTTTTCCATTATAGGTAATTACAAGATACTGAGTAGAGTTCCGTATGCTATACAGTAGGTCCTTGCTGTGTATTTTGGAGTTTCTGCTTTTGTGGTTATTACACAAAGGCTGTGTTGACTCTCTTGGTGTATACATATTTGTGGCATTCTAGATAATTTTCTTAGGATCAATTCCTAGAAGTGGAATCTCTAGGTCAAAGAAATAGCTATTACCTCAGAGCTTCTAGAAATGTTACAAGAATTTACTTTCCCATAAGCAGCAGAGGCGAAGGCCTGTTTTGCCATGGCCTCACCAAAAGGAAGTATTATTAAAAAAATGCTTTGGAACTCTTTTTGCCTTGATCTGCATGTTAATGGTCACTTGTGGGGTTGGAGAGTTTCCACGTGGTAAGATTTTTTTCTGCTGTGTTTCTGTTAGTCAGGAAGGCTGGGGTCTGGGGTCTGCTGCAGGAACAAAAGCCCCCAGCTCACTGGCTTAAAGCACGAGGGGCTCGCCACAGTGAGACGCCACCTCACACCTAGTAAGGTGGCTATTATCAAAAAGATGGAAAATGACAAGTGTGGGCGAGGATGTGGAGAAATTGGAACCCTTGTGCACAGCTGCTCCGAAGGATATAAAATGGTGCAGCTGCTGTGGAAAAGTCTGGAGGGTCCTCAAAAGGTTAAACATAGAATCACCGTATGACCCAGCAATTCTGCTCCTGGGTGCATCCCCAAAAGAACTGAAAGCAGGGTCTTTTTTTTTTTTTTTTTTTTTTTTTGTCCGTACTGCAGCATGTGCGATCTTAGTTCCTCAACCAGGAATCGAACCCGTGCCCCCTGCAGTAGGAGCATGGGGTCTTAACCACTGGACCGCCAGAGAAGTCCAGCAGGGTCTTGAAGAGATATTTGCACACCCGTGTTCAGAGCAGCTTGAGTCACACCAGCCAAAAGGTGGAAACACCCCAAATGTCCATTTGACAGATGATGGATAAACACTATGTGGTCCATCCACACACTGGAATATTACGCAACCTTAGAAAGGAAGGATGTTCTGACACCTGCTACATCATGGATGAACCTCAAGGACATGATGATCAGTGAGAGGACCAGACAGAGAAGGACAAATACTGTCTGATTCCACTCACAGGGGGTCCCCAGAGGAGTCACATCCACAGAGACAGGAAGCAGATGGTGGGGGCCAGGGGTTGGGGGAGGGGGTGGGGAGTCAGGGTTTCATAGGGACAGAGTTTCAGTTGGGAGGATGAGAAAGTTCTAGAGATGGATGGTGGGGATGGTTGCCCGACAATGTGAATGTACTTAATGCCACCGAGCTGTGCACTTAAAGATGGCTCAGATGGTGAATTTGTTATGTGTATTTTACCACAATAAAAAAAAAAATGGCACCCCACACCCACAATCCAGTGGTATTTCTTCCTCTTGCCCGGTGGCCTTCCGGGGCCCACACGGGGTGCTGCTTCCCAGACTGGCCCGGGCACCCTACCCTCTTGGACTTCACTGTGGCCCTGGAAGGAATCACGCCAGCAGCTCAATACCCCAGCCTGGACGTGATCCCGCCAATGGGTACAATGGTAAATTTCTTCTGGGAGCCTAAAATTATTTCAAAATAAGAAGTTAAAAACGAACCCACTCTCTGTGTCCGTGGATCGGCCTGTTCTGGACGTTTCCCATCAATGGAATCACACACTGTGTGTCCTCCTGCGTCTGGCTTCTCTCACTGAGCATCGTGGTCTCAGGGTCCGTCCACGTTGCAGCGAGTGTCAGGGCTTCTCTCCTTTTTGTGGCTGAGTGATACTCCCGTGTGTGGAGGGACACGTGTGTTTATCCACTCATTAATCTGTCAAAGGACATTTGACTCATTCGCACCTTTTGGCTTTTGTGAAACATGCTGCCATGGACGTGCATGTAGAAATATCAATTCCAGTCCCCACTTTCTCCTCCTTTGGGTGTATACGTAGGAGTGGAATTGCTGTCATATGGTGATTCTATGTTTAGCGTTTTGAGGAACTGCCAAACCGTAATATACTCTTAAGAGGAAAAAAAAAAAATGTAGGTTCCAAAACAAGATGTTCAGACCTTCACTAATGATGCCAGTCTTGTAAAAATAAATACGTAAATAATATTGAAACACAAGGTTGCAAAAACATCTGAGGAGGGAACCCTCGAATATTAAACAGCGTCTGTTTTTGGATGGGAGCAGGCGGGTGTTTTAAAAACTGTCCTTTTTGAACTTGGGTACGTTTCTAATGTTCAGGTTTTGCCTGCGTCATAAGGCAGAGAGTAAGAGCTGTTTCTGAGCGAGGTGGGAGGGGGCAGGAAGCCGCCGGCCTCGGCCCCGAAGGTGGGCAGGTGTGTCTGGCCTCCCGGTGCCTCCGCGGGTGGGGAGGGCAGCGGGGTTATGTGTTCAGGATTTTTACTGGTGGTGACTCATTGACGAAATCCACTTCCCTTTCTTCTCAGGGGTCCCAGAGTGGCCCACGCTTTCCAGATGCAAACACCTGGCTGCAGGTCTTAGGATGTCCCTTTGAAGGCTGAGGTCCCCCCAGAGCAGGGGAGCTGGGTTTCTCTGCACCACCAAATGGGGGGGTGGGGATGAATATTCAGGGTGTTTGAGTTTCCTGCAGCTGCTGTAACAGGTGACTGCATACTGGCGGGCTTCAGTCAACAATAATTTGTTCTCGAATGTTCAGGAGGCCAGAGTCTGAACCCAGGTGTGGCAGGGCCGAGCTCCCTCCACAGGCTCCAGGGGAGGGTCCTTCCTGCCCCCTCCAGCTTCTGGGGCTCCAGGTGTCCTTTGGGTTCTGGATACATCACCCCAATCTCTGTCTCCGTCTTCACATGGATACTCTGTTTCTAAATTTCCCTCTTCTTATAAGGACACAGTCATACTGGATTAGGGCCCCCAACATTCCATTATGAGCTCATTTAACTAATTACATCTACAGTGACTCTATCTCGGTCCATTCGAGCTGCTGCAACAGAATTCCTGGGACTTCTGTGGTGGTCCAGTGGGTAAGTCTCTGCGCTCCCAATGCAGGGGGCTCGAGTTCAAGCCCTGGTCGGGGAACTACATCCCGCATGCATGTTGCAACTAAGAGCTGGCACAGCCAAAATATAAATAAATAATAAAATAAATTAAACAAACAAAAAAAGAGAATTCCTCAGACTGAGTGGCTTATAAACAGAAGTGTGCTTCTCACAGTTCTGGAGGCTGGGAGTCCAAGATCAAGGCACTGGCAGATTTTGTGTCCCGGTTCATAGCTGGCACCTCCTCTTCGCTGTGTCCTCACGTGGCGTAAGGGGCAAGGGTGTTCTCTGGGGTCCCTTTCATAAGGGCACCGATCCCATTCACGAGGCCTCTGCCCTCCTGACCTAGTGTCCTCCTGAAGGCCCCACCTCCTAATACCATCACAAGTGGAGGGCGTTAGGATTCAAGATATGAATTTGGAGGCGGGGAACACAAACATTCACCCTATAGCAGACCCCGTTCCAAATGGGTCTGGGCTTAGGACTTGAACGTATCTTTTGGAGGTAGTGCAACTAACCCATGACTGGGGCGGGGGAACACCAGGGAGCTGGGGACCAGGTGATGTGGGGTGAGAGCACTCCCAGTCTGAATGAAGGCGGGTTTCCCACAGCAACTCAAAGAGACAGGCACGACCAGTACCTTTCTTCCAGCGAACGACATGGATCTGGACATGGGAGAATTGGCTGGGACTCAAACTGGGGCCTCGGAATCCAGAGCCAGCCCTCTCAGCCCCTCCTGCAGACCTGTTTTCATGGGTAACTACTATGACGGCCCATGTGTGCTAAAAGTGTTTGGACTAACTAACAAGGCTTTGTCCTGATGGTATTTTATACTGTGTCATGTTTTTTTTTTTTTTTTTTTTTTAATTTTTATTTATTTATCTACTTATTTATTTATGGCTGTGTTGGGTCTTCGTTTCTGTGCGAGGGCTTTCTCTAGTTGTGGCAAGCTGGGACCACTCTTCATCGCGGTGCGCGGACCTCTCACTATCGCGGTCTCTCTTGTTGCGGAGCACAGGCTCCAGACGCGCAGGCTCAGTAGTTGTGGCTCGCGGGCCCAGTTGCTCCGCGGCATGTGGGATCTTCCCAGAGCAGGGCTCGAACCCGTGTGCCCTGCATTGGCAGGCAGATTCCCAACCACTGCGCCACGAGGGAAGTCCCTAGCACCATATTTTTGACCACTAGGCTTATAATCAGTATCCACCACTTCTCCCACCCCGAACTCAAATCCTATGATCTATGGATCTTTGTCTTTTTGTTTGCTGTATGGATAGGTGCTTAATAAATGCTTATTAAGATGATGAAGACTGGGGACTTCCCTGGTGGTCTAGTGGTTAAGACTCCGTGTTCCCAATGCAGGGGGCCTGGGTTTGATCCCTGTTCAGGGAACTAGATCTCTCATGCCACAACTAAAAAATTTCTTGCATGTCGGAAAAAAAAAAAAAAAAAAAAAGGAAGAAGATGAAGACTAAAGCAGGATTTTGACAAGAGCCTATTTTTACATTACTGGGAACTGGTGGGCTGCATGCAAACTCCAGGACAGCCAGCAGAGGGCAGTGCTAGTCAGCCTCAGAGAAGGGATGGCTCTTCTCTGAAATGATCTTGGCCTGGAGCTCTGAGCATGGGGATCTGGCCAGAGGTTTGGACACATATGATCAGTCCCTTTTCCAGACCTGAATCAGTTCTCTCATCCCAAAATGACCCATCCATCCATCCATCCACCCATCCAACCATCCATCCATCCACCCACCCATCTATCCATCCACCCATCCATCCTCCCATCCACCCACCCATTTATTCATTCATTCAGTAACAGTATACTGAGTGTCTATTGTGTGCTGACTTTGGCAGTGAGCAGAGGTGGAAAACAAAGTCATAGCCAAGAAAAGTTTTGGGGGCAATGGTCCAGGCAGGTGTCAGGACAAAGTGAAGGGTTAGAATGAACTTGTGGTGCTTGGTATGATGGGGGGACAGAGAGGAGGCGAGTGTGGTTGGAACAGAGTGAGCAAGGAAGGGAGTGAAGGAGGGTGAGCTTGGCAAGGTCATCAAGGACCAGTTCAGGCATCACCTTATGGGAGAATTTATTGAGTGCCTATGGTATACTGCACACGTGTTCTATTTTGATCCTCAAGACAATGGGTGGGGGTTATCTCCATTTGCTCTTTATTATTATTATTTTTTAATTGAAGTATAGTTGATTTACAATGTTGTGCCAGTCTCTGCTGTACAGCAAAGTGACTCAGTTACACACATATATGTGTGTGAGTATATATATACATACATATATATATATGTATATATATACATTCTTCTTTTCATATTCCTTTCTATTATGGTTTATCACAGGAGATTGGATATAGTTCCCTGTGCTATACAGTAGGATCTTGTTGTTATCCATTCTAAATGCAATAGTTTGCATCTGCTAATCCCAAACTCCCAATCCATCCCTCCCCCACTCCCTTCCCTCTTGGCAACCACAAGTCTGTTCTCTATGTCTGTGAGTCTGTTTCTGTTTTGTAGATAGGTTCATTTGAGCCATATTTTAGATTCCACATATAAGTGATATCATATGATATTTGTCTTCCTCTTTCTGACTTACTTTACTGAGTATTATAGTCTCTAGTTGCATCCATGTTGCTGCAAGTGTCATGATTTCGTTCTTTTTCATGACTGAGTAGTATTCCATTGTATATATGTACCACGTCTTCTTTATCCATTCATCTGTCCATGGACATTTAGGTTGTTTCCACGTTTTGGCTACTGTAAATAGTGCTGCTATGAACATAGGAGTACATGTACCTTTTTAATTATAGTGATGTCAGGATACATGCCCAGGAGTGGGATTGCTGGATCATACAGTAATTCTCTTTTTAGTTTTCCGAGGAGTCCATTTGCTCTTGACAGCCAGAGGCTCAGAGAATTGAGGTCAGTTAACCAAAACCCCACAGCTATTATTAAGTTGCCAGATTTGAACCCAGGTCTCATGTTCGCCTGTGCTCCCAGCTACCTTTGGACCCCACCCATCACCCTTAACAGACTCTCATCTGCACTTGGCTTCACTGCTTTGATGCTCTCTCAGTCCAACATGGTGGACACCTGGTGTATTAGTCAGCAAGTGTTGTGATAATGCCATGTAACAAACTACACCAAAGCTCAGTGGCTTAGATCATGGTCACCCATGGTCAGCCAGGCTTCAGTAGGTCTAACCTTGGCTCACCTGGTCTTGATTCCAAAGTTTAAATTCGCCCAAGTATGTTCCATGCAAGGTGAGCTGGCAAATGTTTAACCGTGGGCTCCTTGGCAGGGGTGGGGTGGTGGGGGCATTGATTTGTCACCTTTGCCAATTTCTGCCGTGTAAATACTCTCACTGATTTCAAGCTACCACTGTGACATCACTGAGTGCAGAATTAGGAAGAAAGATGGAGGGGTGGGCCATTACACACTGTCTCAGTCTGTTTGAGCTGCTGTCACAGAATATCACAGCAGACTTTTATTTCTCATAGTTCTGGAGGCTGGAAGTCCAAGATCAGGGTGTCGGCAGATTTGGCATCTGGTGAGAGCCCGATTCCTGGCTCCTAGGTGGCCATCTCCTGGCTGTGTCCTCACATGGTGGAAGGGGTGTGGGAGCTCATTGGGGTCTCTTTTACAAGGCACTCATCCCATTCGTGGGGGCTCCACCTTTATGACCTCATCCCAATAGCCCACCTCCTAATATCACCTCCTGAGTCCTCTGTCCTCTTGTGTTTCTCTTTTACTTGCACACTGCTGCCCACTCACATTTCTGACACCAGATACATGGGTTTTTTTTCCCCCAGAGCAAGCAATTCTCTGTGACATCAGCTGGGAGTCCTACCATTCAACTAAGTTCTGACACGCTCTACCTGAAGATGGCATCAGACCCCACAGGTTAAAGGCTCGGTCCCACAAGACTGCCCCTCCCCACAGATGCCAAACTCAAGTCCAGGTTGTCACCTGTGCTTCTGACCAACTGGCTAGAGATCGGAGGTCTCATGACCCCTTCCTTGGGTTCGATTAATTTGTTAGAGCAGCTCACAGAACTCAGGGAAACTGTTTCCTTACTGCTTATTGCTTTATTATAAAGGGTGTGATAAAGGATACAGATGAACCTCCAGATGAAAGGATGCATAGGGCGAGGTATGTGGGAAGGGGCACAGAGCTTTCATGCTCTCTCTCCAAGCCCCTCCCCATGTTCACCGACCAAGAATCTCCCTGAGCCCCACAGTTTAGAGATTTGTATGGAGGCTTCATCATAGAGGCACAATCCGTCATTAACTCCATCTCTGGCCCCTCTCCCCTCCCTGGAGGGTGGCAGTGAAGCTGAAAGTTCCAAGTTTCTAATCATGGCCTGGTCTTTCTGGTGACCAGTCCCAGCCAGGAGCCCACCCAGAGCTATCTCATTACACCAAAAAACACTCCAATCAACCAGAAAATTAAAAGAGATTTAGGAGCTTTGGCCCCCAGAAACCAGGGGCAGAGACCAATATATATATATATTTTCTGTTCTTTCACAAATATTATTATCATTATTATTATTATCTTGGCTGCGTTGGGTCTTTGTTGCTGCGCGTGGGCTTTCTCTAGTTGCGGCGAGCGGGGGCTACTCGTTGTTGCGGTGCGCAGGCTTCTCATTGCGGTGGCTTCTCTTGTTGTGGCATGCAGGCCCTAGAGCGTGTGGGCTTCAGTAGCTGTGGCACGTGGGCTCAGTAGTTGTAGCTTGCGGGCTCTAGGGCGCAGGCTCAGTAGTTGTGGCGCACGGGCTTAGTTGCTCGGCAGCATGTGGGATCTTCCCGGAACAGGGATGGAACCCGTGTTCCCTGCATTGGCAGGTGGATTCTTCACCACTGCGCCACCAGAGAAGTCCCACAAATATTATTTATATACCATGAAATTTACACTTTTAAATGTACAAATCAGTGGGTTTTAGTACATTCACAAAGTTGTGCAACCATCACTCCATCTAATTCTACAATAGTTTCATCACCGAAAAACAAAAAAAGATTTGTGTCCACTACAGTCGCTCCCCACCCCCTTCTCCAGCCTCTGCAATCAGGAATCCATTTTCTGTCTCTGTAGATTTGCATGCTCTGGACGTTTCCCATCAATGGAATCACACACTCTGGGTCCTTCTGTGTCTGGCTTCTCTCACTGAGCATCGTGTTCTCAGGGTCCATCCACGTTGTAGCGAGTGTCAGTGCTTCTCTCCTTTTCATGGCTGAGTGATGTTCCCGTGTGTGGAGGGACCACATTTTGTTTATCCATTTATCCGTTGATGAATATCTGGGTTGTTTCCACTTTTTGGCAATTTGGAATAACGCTGCTGTGGACATTCATATACAGGTTTTTGTGTAGACACATATTTTATTTCCCTTGGGCATATACACAGGAGTGGAATTGCTGAGTCATATGATAACTCTGTTCAAACTTTTAAGGAATTTCCAGACTGTTTTCCAAAGCAGCTGCACCATTTTACATCCCAATCAGCAATGTATAAGTGTTCCAATTTCTGCACCTCCCCTCCAACACTTGATATTATCTTTTTTTTATATATATATATATATATATTTTTTTTTAATCTGTCTTTTTGATTCTAGCCATCCTAGTGGAAATGAAGCAATACCTCATTGTGATTTTGATTTGCATTTCCCTGGTGGCTAATGACGTTGAGCAACTTTTAGGAGCGCATTGACTATTTGCATATCTGCTTTAGAGAAATGTCTATTCAGCTACTTTGCCTATTTTTTTACTGAGTTTTTTAAAATTTTTTGAATTGTAAGAGTTCTTTATGTAGTCTAGATAGAAGTCCCTTTTCAGATATCTAGATGCAAGTATTTTCTCCTATTCTGTGGGTTGTCCTTTCATTTTCTCAGTGGTGTGCTTGGAAGCACAAGAGGCTTTCCTTCCGATGATGTGACATTTATCTAAATGGTGTACATTCTTGGGATTTCCCTGGTGGCCTAGTGGTTACAAGTTGGCGCTTTCACTGCTGTGGCCCAGGTTCAATCCCTGGCCAGGGAACTGAGATCCCACAAGCTTCATGGAGCAGCCAAAAAAAAAAAAAGATGTACAGTCTTGTGCATGTTTTTTGGTGGACAAGTGCTCTCCTTTCTCTTGGCTATGTATGTGGGAATGGAATCACTGGGTCATGGGGTAAGTGATTGCTAGATTTAGTCATTGATGCCAAACAGTTTTCCAAAGCATTGTACAAATTTACAATCCCAGCAGCAATGGGTGGGAGTTCTGGTGCTATCTATTCTCGCCCACTCCTGGTTTTGTCAAAAAGTTTGTTCAATTAATACATGCACATAAGGCGATAGTTCTGGTGCCCGCATGGCAGGTGAGGAAGCTTGCCCGGGTCACTCAGAAGGTCAATGGCAGAGGAACAGCCATCTGGCTCAGAGCCAGAAGACACCTCTGCTTCTGCCTTTGAAAGGTGGGGTCCCGAGGGTTGTGTCTGGCTGGTGTCTGGGTGAGTGATTAGGCACTTCCAGCCCCCAGACACACCAGTTAGGCTGCCTCAGGCCCCTGTTGGCCAGGGAGGAGATCCCAGCAAAGTACCCATCATCTTGCATCACCTGCGGTACTGATAAACACAGGCACCAGGTCCGCTGGGAGGGCATGGAAGGGCTGGTAACTCCTGTCACGGCTTCTGTGTGAGTTGGGCTGCCAGGGAGGTGGTTCAGGAGCCTGGAGGGGCCTGGTCATAGCCAAGGCTCCACCAGGAACTCAACTCAACAATGTGATCCTGGGCCTTGGTTTCATCAATTGTAAAGTGGGGTTATTGTATTCCCTGCTTGCCTAATTTCATGGGAAGAAGGAAAGGCAGCGCTGACAGGAAAATAAAAAGAAGGAAGGGTAAAGGTGTTAATTATATGGACATTAATAATGACAATAGGACTTTCCTAGTGGTCCAGTGGTTAAGACTCTGCGTTTCCACTGCAGGGGGCCGGGGTCTGATCCTTGGTCGGGGAACTAAGATTCCGCAAGCCGTGTGGCGCGGCCAAATAATAATAACAATGACAACAATGGGCAGATTTATTGAGCACTTAGTATAAGCTTTGCCTATGGTGCCTCGATTAATTCCCTTTATGAAGTTCATATAAAAATCTGAGGCTTAAAAATAGATAACTAATGAGAAACTGCTGTATAACACAGGGAACTCTACTTCACTTTGCTGTACAGTAGAAACTAACACAACATTGTAAAACAACTATACCCCAATTAAAAAAAAAAAAAAACCCTGAGGCTGAGGACCCTCCAAAACACAGCCACTAAGGGTCAGAGGCAGGATTTGAACCCACTTCTATTTCTACCTTCAATATTCCTACAGAGGAAGGCTCTCATTGGTCCAGTATGTCACCGCCCAATGCCCCTATTGGCTAGAGCTCCAGGCCACCTGATAGGCTGCTTCTCCAAACATATGGCTGTCAGCTTTGGGAGATCCAATCCCTGTCAAGGAACTATGGTCACGTGACAGGGTCACGTGATAACAAATATGGTTACCCAGGCCCCAGGAATTGCCCAGGACCATTTTTCCAAAAAGGCTGCCAGTATAATTCTGGGTTGGAATGCCACCTAAAATACAGGACTGCCCAGTTAAATTTGAATTTCAGATAAATAGTGAATTTTGTTTAGTATAACCATGTCCCATTCAATATTTGGGCCATATACTACAAAAATTATGGTTTATCTGAAATTCAACTCTAACTGGGAATCCTGTATATTTATTTGCTAAATCTGACAATCCTAATTCTGGAAACTCTCTACTGCAGACGCTTCACAGGGAGGGAAGCGGAAAGGGACTAAATATCTGGATTGTTGATCCTGTCTCTCCCTCCTCCCACCCACATTGCAGCCTCACCTTTCCCCAAGACCCTTCCTTTCTTTCTTTTTTCTTTTAAATTAATTAATTAATTAATTAATTAATTAATTATTTTTGGCTGTGTTGGGTCTTCGTTTCTGTGCGAGGGCTTTCTCTAGTTGCGGCAAGCGGGGGCCACTCTTCATCGCGGTGCGCGGGCCTCTCACTATCGCGGCCTCTCTTGTTGCGGAGCACAGGCTCCAGACGCACAGGCTCAGTAGTTGTGGCTCACGGGCCCAGTTGCTCCGCGGCATGTGGGATCCTCCCAGACCAGGGCTCGAACCCGTGTCCCCTGCATTGGCAGGCAGATTCTCAACCACTGCGCCACCAGGGAAGCCCCCTTCCTTTCTTTCCTCCCGCGAAGAGAACAGTTGAAATATGTCTCACTTCTCTCTCCTCTTCGATTCTCACAACATCCACGGAAGTTCACTGGAACAAATTTACTGACCCCATTATGCTAATGAAAAAACTGTGTCTCAGAACAGCTGAATGTCTTGTGGAACACTACACAGAAAAAAATGAGTCTAAAGACCTGGACTTAGCAAGGGCTAATCCCCACTTCCTTCTCTGTGTTGCAGAAATGGCCCTTCGCCACCCCCATCCCCTTCACTGGTAAAGCCCATCTGATAAAGACCTCCCGGGACACAATTTTGGTCTCTGAAAGTTAGGCTTAATAACTTGCTGCAGCAAGAGACACCACCTAGTAGAGAAAGTATGGGGTGTCTCCCCAAACAAAAAAACAAAAAGACAGAGACATATTATAGGATTTGGGGGAAATGCAGAGTTTAGGTAATATTTACATAAAGTGGAGTTTGTTAGGCTCAAAGCTAGGCAGAGCTATGAGTAAAGAGGTTGGCATTAAGCTTGGGCTGATGGGAATTCCCTGACAGTCCAGTGGTTAGGACTCTGAAATTTCACTGCCAATGGCCCGGGTCCAATCCCCAGTCAGTGAACTAAGATCCCACAAGCTGTGCAGTATGGCCAGAAAAAAAAAAAAATTATACTGAGATGAGGCTGAGATGAGGATGCAGGGTCCTGTTTCCTTGGAAACTACCAAATGGAATGTTGTGTCTAGACAACCTTTACTTGAAGCTCCACACCTGGGCTGGAAAACCAGGCTGCTTCTCTGGGTCAAAGTGACCTACAGGGTTCACACTCTCCAGGCAAGAGCAAGATGTTGCATTCTCACTAACGGGACTCAAAACAGCAATGGCAGTATATAATTTTAGAGTACAGTGTGGTCCAGCACTATATCCTCAATGTGATTCATAAAAGCCATTTATACAGACTCACATCACATATCCCTGCCCCATCACATGGAACACTTAAAAGTTCATGACAGGGCTTCCCTGGTGGCACAGTGGTTAAGAATCCACCTGTCAATGTAGGGGACACGGGTTCGAGCCCTGGTCCAGGAAGATCCCACATGCCGTGGAGCAACTAAGCCTGTGTGCCACAACTACTGAGCCTGTGCTCTAGAGCCCGTGAGCCACAACTATTGAGTCCGCGTGCCACAACTACTGAAGCCCGCACGCCTAAAGCCCGTGCTCCGCAACAAGAGAAGCCATCACAATGAGAAGCCCACGCACCGCAACCAAGAGTAGTCCCCGCTCGCCGCAACTAGAAAAAGCCCACGCACAGTGCAGCCAAAAATAAACAAATTAAAAAAAAAAAAAAAAGTTCATGACACCCAGCACCCAGATCTTGGTTTCTAATACCATTCACCAATAAAAGGAACCAGAGCTTTGTGGAGAAATGGCTGATTCTAGGCTGGGGCAGGAAATATAGAAGATGAGCCTGGAGCTTCTTGTGCTACAGAAAGTAAGTGTTAAGAAATCTACCACAATTGGGACTTCCCTGGTGGCACAGTGGTTAAGACTCCGAGCTCCCAATGCAGGGGGCCCAGGTTCATCCCTGGTCAGGGAACTAGATCCCACATGCCACAACTGAGGGTTTGCTTGCCACAACAAAGGACCCTGCCTGCCACAACTAAGACCCAGTGCAACCAAATATATAAATAAAATCAATATGAATAAATAAATAAATAAGACTCCACACTCCCAATGCAGGGGGCCGGGGTTCTGTGAAACAGAAACAGGCTCACAGACATAGAGAACAGACTTGCGGTTACCAAGGCCGGGGGGTAAGGAAGGGAAGGATCGGAAGTTTGGGGTTAGCAGATGTAAACTATTATATAGAGAATGGATAAACAGCAAGGTCCTACTGTATGGCACAGGGAGCTATATTCAATATCCTGTGATAAACCACAATGGAAAAGAATATGAAAAAGAATGTATATACATGTATAACTGAATCACTTTGTTGTACAGTAGAAATTAACACAACATTGTAAATCAACTATACTTCAATAAAATAAATTTTTAAAATTTATTTTTTTAATTTATTTTTTTGGCTGCATTGGGTCTTCGTTACTGTGCGAGGGCTTTCTCTTGTTGCAGCGAGCAGGGGTTACTCTTCGTTGTGATGTACATTCTTCCCTTTGTGATGGTTTCCCTTGTTGCGGAGCACAGGCTCTAGGCACGTGGGCTTCAGTAGTTGTGGCACACGGGCTCAGTAGTTGTGGCTTGCGGGCTCTAGAGCACAGGCTCAGAAGTTGTAGCACACGGGCTTAGTTGCTCCGCGGCATGTGGGATCCTCCCGGACCAGGGATCAAACCCGTGTCCCCCGCACTGGCGGGCAGATTCTTAACCACTGCACCACCAGGAAAGTCCCAATAAAATAAATTTTTTAAAAAAGTATGTGCTGTGTATTTTGACTTCTTTCAAAAGAGTGTGGGCTGGAAAGACTGTGGGGAAGAGTAAATTTACGGTGGAGAAAACTGACAAACACACCTCAGCCAGGTGATCAAGACCAGCATCCACAGGGATAAGTCATGTGGATGGCACAGACCCTTGATACGACATGATGAGAAGTGCCCTTCACCTCTGCAGTGTCTTCCTTCCTGAAAACCCATCACCGCAGCCTAATCATCAGAAAAACACCAGACAAGCTGCATTTGAGGGATATTCCAGAAAATTTCCAACTAGCACTCCTCAAAACTGTCAAGGTCATCAAAAGCAAGAATTTCTGAGACACTGTGTTAGCCAAGAGGCACTTAAGAGAATGGACGTGACAGCTAAGTATCACGTGGTACCCTGGATGGGATCCTGGAACAGAAAAAGGACATAGAATTGGCAAATCCATAGAGACAGAGAGTAGAACATAGAATGGTGGGGGCCAGGGGCTGCGGCAGGGGTGGGGAATCAGTGTTTCATGGGGACAGAGCTTCAGTTTGGGAAGATGAGAAGGTTCTGGAGATGATGGTGGGGATGGTTGCACAACAATGTGAATGTGCTTAATGCCATTGAATTGTCACTTTAGAATGATTAAAATGGTAAATTTTATGTTATGTGTATTTTACCAAATTTTTTATTTTATTTAATTAGTTTATTTATTTTTGGCTGCACCACGTGGCAAACGGGATCTTAGTTCCCTGACCAGGCGTCGAACCCGTGCCCCCTACAGTGGAAGCCCAGAGTCTTAACCACTGGACCGCCAGGGAAGTCCCTACCACAGTTTCTTTAAAAAGCACATCTGGAGATTCCAGGGATCCTATGTGGCTGACCAGATGGCTTCTGGAGACCGCCATGAGGTCAAAATAGCAGAAGAGAATTTGTTTTTTGTTTATTTTCCCTTTGTTTTTAATCAGCATGCTCAAACCAACTGGTATAATTTGAAGCCCAAACCTGGACACTTGATCTTGCCTAATTCCTAAGAGACGTGTCAGTAAAGGGAGCGCTTCCTTCAGTTACAGACCTCCCCTACTTCACATCCATTGAGTCTCTAAGTGCAAAAATATTTAGAGGTTCCAGGAAAGATCCAAGATATGGGCTGCCCTAGAACTTGAGGATGACCCCCAGCTTGAGACCAAGTAAGGACCTGGAAATAAGGAGGCCTGGGGTGTAGTCAGCAAGACAAAGCAGGAGCTAGAACTTCAGAGACCCTCACCTCTCTCTAGAGACAAGCTGGGGGGGGGGCATTTCAGTACCACGGAGAGCGCCAAGCTGCCCAGAAAGAGACAAGAGCCCAGATCCTGCTGAAGTGGGGAGGACGCAGCAGTAGTCTGGACAAAGGGGGCAGAGGAGATGCAACCTCAGACCCCAGGGACTTTATGGGGAATGTGGAGTGTCCTAAAATAGCTCCGCCTACTTAGTGAAAGACCAGGTTTTCACTTTTCTAAACCCTGCATTCAGCCCTCCACTGCCTTCCTTCTGTCCACAGGCACTTGGGGCCCTGACAATCACAGCTCTGGGGAATAGCCTGGGCTCTGGAGTTAGACCACCCAGCCCAACCACTGACTAGTCCCTTGTGACCCAAGCAAGTCACTGAACCCATGGGATGTTTTATAAAATATGGTAGGCAGGTCAAAGGGCCTCCCCACAAAAGATGTCCACATCCTAGTCCCCAGAAGCTGTGAATATGTTAGGATAAAAAGGAATTAAATAAACAACAAGGTCCTACTGTATAGCACAGGGAACTATATTCAATAACCTGTGTCAAATCATAACGGAAAAGAATATGAAAAAGAATGTATATACTTTTCTGTACAGGAGAAATTTTTAAAAATATGTATGTATGTATGTATGTATGTATGTATTTGTTTGTTTGTTTGTTTTGGCTGCACCGGGTCCTAACTGTGGCACGTGGGATCTTCAGTGCGGCATGCGGGATCTCTTAGTTGCGGCATGTGGGAGCTAGTTCCCTGACCAGGGATTGAACCCGGCCCCCTGCAATGGGAGCTCGGAGTTTTACCACTGGACCACCAGGGAAGTCCCTGTACAGCAGAAATTAACACAGCATTGTAAATCAACTATACTTCAGGAACTTCCCTGGTGGTGCAGTGGTTAAGAATCTACCTGCCAACGCAGGGGACATGGGTTCGAGCCCTGGTCCGGGAAGATCCCACATGCCGCGGAGCAACTAAGCCTGTGTGCCACAACTACTGAGCCTGCACTCTAGAGCCCGCGAGCCACAACTACTGGGCCCACGTGCCACAACTACTGAAGCCCGCATGCCTAGAGCCCGTGCTCCGCAACAAGAGAAACCACCGCCATGAGAAGCCCACGCACCGCAACGAAGAGTAGCCCCCTCTCGCTGCAACTAGAGAAAGCCTGTGCGCAGCAATGAAGACCCAATGCAGCCAAAAATAAATTAAAAAAAAAATCAACTATACTTCAATAAAATTTTTAAAAAAGAATTAAGGTTATAGGTGGAATTCACGTTGTGATTTAGCTGACCTTGTTGAGAGACCAACTGGGGATTTTATCTTAAACGGGGAGTTTATCCTGGTTTATGCTGGTAGACACAAGGTAATCCCAAGGCTCTTGAAAAGTGGAGAAAGGCCAGAGAGATGGCAGCATAAGGAGTCAGCCTGATGTTGCTGACCTTGAACATGGAGAAAAGGGCCACGAGCCAAGGGTTGCAGGCAGCTCCCAGTAGCTGAAAAGGGGAAGGGAATGGACTCCCCCCGCCCCAGACCCTTTAGAGAGGGATGCAGCCCTGATGACACCTCGGTTTTAGCCCAGTGTACTAGTCAGTGTTCTCCAGGGAAACAATATATGTATGATAATGAATTTGTGTTGTTTTAAGCCACTAACTTTGCGGCCCTTTGTTATAGCAGCTGTAGGAAACGGATATGAAAAGAATGTCTCCCACGGGGTTCCTTGAAGGATCGAGTGAGGATTGTGTGTAAAGTGCATGGTCCAGCCCAGGAATGCAGTAGTCGCTCAGTAATTGGAGATGTTTTAGTTGCCTAAGTCCCCAGTAGCAGGGAACTCAGAGACTCTGGGCTCCGGAGGGGTTGGCAGGCTGGACTTTGGCCCAGCAGAGCCAATGTGATTCTTCTGTTCTCTGCAGCCCTTGTTGTCCCTCTGTTGCAGGAAGGGGGACCCCTTCCAGGTCCTGAGAGTGGGCTCTTGCCTAAGACTCAGCAGTGAATTGTCCGAGGAGACACATGTGCTGACAAAGCAAGAGACTTTATTGGGAAGGGGCGCCCAGGCAGACAGCAGCAGGGTAAGGGAAGCCAGGAGAACTGCTCTGCTACGGGGCTCACAGTCTCGGGTTTTATGATAATGGGGTTAATTTCCGGGTTATCTCTGGCCAATCATTCTTTTTTTAAAAATATTTATTTATTTATTTTGACTGCTAGGGGTCTTAGTTGCAGCGTGTGGGATCTTTAGTTTTGGCACGCGGGATCTAGTTCCCTGAATAGGGATCAAACCCGGGCCCCCTGCATTGGGAGCACAGAGTCTTAACCACTGGTCCAGCAGGGAAGTCCCTCTGGGCAATCATTATGACTCAGGGTCCTTCCTGGTGGCGCGTGCATCACTCAGAGGAGACAGATTCCAGCGAGAAGGATTCTAGGAGTTGGTAGGACATGGACTGGTGTTTCCTCTCTCCTTTTGACCTTTCCCAAGTTCTTCCAGTTGGTGGTAGCCTGTTAGTTCCACATCCCTACCAGGACCTCCTGTTGTAAGATAACTCATGCAAGTGGTTACTATCGTGTCTGGCCGGGCGGGACGGGGGGTTTCGGTCAATGGTTCCCTTAACAACTCCAGAGACTTTTTCTTTCCTTCTTTCTTTTTCTTTCTTTTTTCTTTCTTTCTTTCTTTCTTTTTCTTCCTTCCTTCCTTCCTTTCTCTCTCTCTCTCTTTCCTCCTTCCTTCCTTTCTTTCTTTCCTTTCTTTCTTTCTTTCTTCCCTTCCTTCCTTCTTTCTTTCTTTCTTTCGCACCGCACGGTATGTGGGATCTTAGTTCCCCGACCAGGGATCGAAACTGCGCCCGCTGCAGTGGAAGTGCGGAGTCTTAACCACTGGACTGCAAGGGAAGTCCACCTCTGGAGACTTTAGTAGGCCTCGAAGAGCTGGCAGCTCCATCATTTCAGTTCGGAGGGAAATTTGGCAGCTCGGCAGCTGATTCCAAGCGGAGGGTGTTCTGATGCTTTACGTCAGGGGCTGGCAAACTTCCTGTAAAGGACCAGGGAGTAAATGTTGTTGGAGTAAATGTTGTTGTAAATAAATGTTGTTGGCTTTGCAGACCAGGTGGTCTCCGTCCGATGGTGCAACTGTGCTGTTGCAGCGGAAAAGCAGTCACAGACAGTGTGTAAACAAATGGGTGTTCTGATAAAACTTTATTTACAAAAACCAGAGGTGGTCAGGATGAAGACCCTGTCGTTAATCAATCCTCCTTAGGGGAGAAAGCGTGGGCCCTTAAAGCCTCTCCAAATGGCCTCAAGAGGTCTGGAAACTTCCATCCTTGTCCTCTTACTGGAACATCAGGATGTACTGTACTGAAGTCTGGTTTGCCTCCTGGAGGACCAGGATCAGAGATGAGCCAGCCCAGCTGAAGCCCTCTAGAGCAGCCAGCCTGCCGCCCACCGGCTAAATGAGCACATATATGTGAGTGACCCCCGGCAAGACCAGCAGGGGAACTGCCCAGCTGGGCCCAGTCCAAATTGCTGATCTACACACTAATTATTAGAGAAATGCAAATCAAAATGACAATGAGATACCACCTCATACCGGTCAGAATGGCCATCATCAAAAAGGTCTACAGACAATATGGGGCTTCCCTGGTGGTCCAGTGGAAGCACCCTTCTAACACAGAGGGTGTGGGTTCGATCCCTGGTCAGGGAGTTAAGATCCCACATGCTATGTGGCCAAAAAATCAAAACATAAAACAGAAGCAACATTGTGACGAATTCAATAAAAACTTTAAAAATAAATAAATAGGGCTTCCCTGGTGGCGCAGTGGTTGAGAATCTGCCTGCCAATGCAGGGCACACGGGTTCGAGCCCTGGTCTGGGAAGATCCCACATGCCACGGAGCAACTAGGCCCGTGAGCCACAACTACTGAGCCTGGGCGTCTGGAGCCTGTGCTCCGCAACAAGAGAGGCCGCGATAGTGAGAGGCCCGTGCACCGCGATGAAGAGTGGCCCCCACTCGCCGCAACTAGAGAAAGCCCTCGCACAGAAACGAAGACCCAACACAGCCAAAAATAAATAAATAAAGTGTAAAATTTAAAATAAATAAATAAATAAAATTTAAAACTCTACAAACAGTAAATGCTGGAGAGGGTGTGGAGAAAAGGGAACCCTCTTGCACTGTTGGTGGGAATGTAAATTGATACAGCCACTAGGGAGAACAGTATGGAGGTTCCTTCAAAAACTAAGAATAGAACTACCATGTGACCCAGCAATCCCACTACTGGGCATACACCCTGAGAAAACCATAATTCAAAATGAGTCATGTACCACAGTGTTCATTGCAGCACTATTTACAATAGCCAGGACATGGAAGCAACCTAAGTGTCCATCGACAGAGGAATGGATAAAGAAGACATGGCGCATATATACAATGGAATATTACTCAGCCATAAAAAGAAACGAAATTGAGTCATTTGCAGTGATGTGGATGGACCTAGAGTCGGTCATACAGAGTGAAGTAAGTCAGAAAGAGAAAAATACCGTATGCTAACGCATATATATGGACTCTAAAAAAAAAAAAATGGTACTGGCTATTGTAAAAAATGGTCCTGGCTAATAACTAGTGTGTAGATCAGCAATTTGGACTGGGCCCAGCTGGGCAGTTCCCCTGCTGGTCTTGCCGGGGGTCACTCACATATATGTGCTCATTTAGCCGGTGGGCGGCAGGCTGGCTGCTCTAGAGGGCTTCAGCTGGGCTGGCTCATCTCTGATCCTGGTCCTCCAGGAGGCAAACCAGACTTCAGTACAGTACATCCTGATGTTCCAGTAAGAGGACAAGGATGGAAGTTTCCAGACCTCTTGAGGCCATTTGGAGAGGCTTTAAGGGCCCACGCTTTCTCCCCTAAGGAGGATTGATTAAAGACAGGGTCTAGAGTTCTCAAAACATACACCCCTGCCCCACTGACCTCAGGCTTGATGATGCAGAGCAGTTATCTGCTGCTGCGTACAAACCAGCACAAAACTTAGAACATCCACCGTGTAATACGCTCCTTGCTCTGTAGATCAGCAATTTTAAAAAAAATTTTATTGGAGTAGAGTTACTTTACAATGTCGTGTTAGTTTCTGCTACACAGAACAGAAAACCATGGCAGAAAACCATAAAAAAGACGACAACACAACCCTCAGAATGGGAGAAAATATTTGCAAACGAAGCAACTGACAAAGGATTAATCTCCAAAATATACAAGCAGCTCATGCAGCTCAATATCAAAAAAACAACCCAATCCAAAAATGGGCAGAAGACCTAAATAGACATTTCTCCCAAGAAGATATACAGATGGCCAACAAACACATGATAAGATGCTCAACATCACTAATCATTAGAGAAATGCAAATCAAAACTACAGTGAGGTATCACCTCATACTGGTTAGAATGAAAGAGAAAAACAGGGCTCCCCTGGTGGCACAGTGGTTGAGAATCTGCCTGCCGATGCAGGGGACACGGGTTCGAGCCCTGGTCTGGGAAGATCCCACATGCCGCGGAGCAACTACGCCCGTGAGCCACAACTACTGAGCCTGCGCGTCTGGAGTCTGTGCTCCGCAACAAGAGAGGCCACGATAGTGAGAGGCCCGCGCACCGCGATGAAGAGTGGCCCCCGCTTGCTGCAACTGGAGAAAGCCCTCGCACAGAAACGAAGACCCAACACAGCCAAAAAATAAATAAATAATAATTTAAAATGAATTAAAAAAAAAGCCTTAAAAAAAAAGAATGAAAGAGAGAAACAAATATAGTATATTAATGCATATATGTGGAATCTGAAAAAATTGATATAGATGATCTTATTTACAAAGCAGAAATAGAGACACAGATGTAGAGAACAAAAATATGGACACCAAGGGGGAAGAGGGGGGTGGGATGAATTGGGAGATTGAGATGGACGTATATGCACTATTGATACTATGTATAAAATAGATAACTAATGAGAACCTACTGTATAGCACAGGGAACTCTACTCAGTGCTCTGTGGTGACCTAAATGGGAAGGAAATCCAAAAAAGAGAGGGAGGATATATGTATGTGTATAACTGATTCACTTTGCTGTGTAGCAGAAACTAACACAACATTGTAAAGCAACTATATTCCAATAAAAATTTTTTGAAAAATTGCTGATCTACAGAGCAAGGAGTGTATTACATGGTGGATGTTCTAAGTTGTGTGCTGGTTTGTACGCAGCAGCATGTAACTGCTCTGCATCATCAAGCCTGGGGTCAGTGGGGCAGGGGGGTATGTTTTGAGCACTCTAGCGGGAGACCCTGTAAACACACATGGCAGAGTGTGGGGACGTGCACAGTCCTCTTGTTGGGAGAGACTCGAATATTTGGGAATAGCAATCTACTCTTCCCTTCCAGGTACCATGTGTGGTGTGTTTCTTGTGAGCCAGAAAGAGCCCATCATATGCAAGCACATTGTATGTACGTGTGTGTGTGCAAATATGAGTTTCTTCTGCACACCCCTCAGCACCTTGCTTTTTTCGTAGAACGTGTTGTGTCCATCTTTCTCCATGAGGACATCTGTCCAAAGTTACATCTGCTGGATGACCTTCACCTTGGCATACAGATTTCTCATCCTCCTTCCCTGCTGAGACAGATGCATCCGTGCTCCCAGTCTTGCCAAGAATGAGCTCACTGACCCCAGGACAAAGCAAAGGAGGCATCGGGAATGCATCAAGAGGACGCTGAGAGGGGTCCAGATTTCTGGGGCAGAAGCTTTGCCTGCAAAGCTGGTTATTATGATTGTATGTGCTACCACTGTTTTTCTTTTAACTGTGGTAAGATATACATAAACATAAAATGTACCATCTTAACCATTTTTAAGTGCACAGCTCACTGGTATTAAGTACATTCCCATTGTTGGGCAACAATCCCCACCATCCATCTCCAGAACTTTCTCATCTTCCCAAACTGAAACTCTGTCCCCATGAAACACTGACTCCCCAGCCCCTCCCCCAGCCCCTGGCCCCCACCATCTACTTCCTGTCTCTGTGGATTTGACTGGTCTAGGGACCTCATATAACTGCAATCATATAGTATTTATCCTTTTGTGCCTGGCTTATTTCACTGAGCATCATGTCCTCAGGGTTCATCCACGTTGTAATGAGTGTCAGAATTTCCTTCCTTCGTAAGGCTAAATAATGTTCCATTGTATGGAGGGACCGCATTTTGTTTGCCCACTCACCTGTCGATGGAAATTTGAGGTGTTTCTGCTTTTTGCATACTGTGAATGGTGCTGCTATGAACATGGGTGTACAAATATCTGTTTGAGTCCCTGTTTTCCATTCTTTTGGCTGTCTGCCTAGGAATAGAATTTAGTGAATCATATGGCAATTCTATGTTTAACTTTGTGAGGACCCACCAAACTGTTTTCCACAGTGGCTGCACCATTTTACACTTCCACCATCGCAGACCTAGTTTTATTTTATTCTTTTCTTTCATTTTTATTTTAGGCTGTGCCAGGTCTTAGTTGTGGCACGCGGGATCTAGATCCAACCTGGGCCCCCTGCATTGGGAGCACGGAGTCTTAACCACTGGACCACCAGGGAAGTCCCTCACCCGTTGTCTTCTGAAAGGACATTTACATTGTTTCCAGTTGTTGGCTACTGTGAACAGAACCACCATGGACATTCTGATGCACGTCCTTTAGAAGGGAGTAGACATGTTTTTCTTGGGTGTGACCTTTGGAGGGGAACTGCTGAGACCTGGAGTAGTAATGTCAGCTCTGGTGGATCCTGCTGGACAGTTTTCCAAAGCGGTTGCTCCAATCTGCACTCCCACCAGGAAGATACGGGTGTTCCAGTGGCTCCCAGCTGAACCAGCACTCCGCATTGTCTGTCTCTTTAATTTTGGCTCTTTGAGGAAGAGGAATGTCCACCCGAGTGTTAAAAGACGATACTTGGGACTTCCCTGGTGGCGCAGTGGTTAAGAATCCGCCTGCCAATGCAAGGGACACGGGTTCAAGCCCTGGGCCGGGAAGATCCCACATGCCGTGGAGCACCTAAGCCCGCGCCACAACTACTGAGCCTGCGCTCTAGAGCCCGCAAGCCACAACTACTGAGCCTGCGAGCCACAACTACTGAAGACCGCATGCCTAGAGCCCGTGCTCCGGAACAAGAGAAGCCACCGCAATGAGAAGCCCGCGCACCACAACAAAGAGCAGCCCCCTTTCGCGGCAACTAGAGAAAGCCCGCGCGCAGCAACGAAGACCCAACGCAGGAAAAAAAAAAAAAAAAAAAGACGATACTGGCCAGGTGATCAACGGTAAATTCGTTTGTCATAAGTCTCATTGATGTAGTGTATCCTTGATGTGACCTGAGGAGAATGGCATTTTTATCTCTGTCTGGATCTTCCGCCCCAAACCCTGTAACTCCAGGCCAACCATAAGAAAAACATCAGAAAACAAACAAACAAATTGAGGGAAAAAATACCTGACCAGTCCTCCTCAAAACTTTCAAAGTATCAAAACCCAGGGACGTCTGAGAAATGTCACAGCCCAGAGGAGACTGGGACAGAAAAAGGATGTTAGGGGAAAACTAGGGAAATTCTAATCAAGTGTGGACTTTAGTTTATAACAATGTATCCATCTTGGTTCCTTAGTTGGATAAACATGTCGTACTAACGTGTTGGAAATAGGGGTACTGGGTCAGGGTCCACGGCACTCTGTACACTCTGTACAGATCTTTGCAACTTTTTTGTAACTCTAAGCTATTCTAAAATTAAGCAAGTACTAAACAGAGATAAGAATGTTATTTCCTTGATTTGAACATGCCTGAGTTTCTTTTCATGGTCACATTTTTGCTATCTGGATGTGTCTTGGAATCAGTAGCAAAGGAGAGTTGCCAGCCCCTGGGAAGATGTGGGTGGTTTGCAGGTGGCTTGCTCTGGAGGTGAGGACCACGGCGGGTAGTCTGCAGACTCGGGCTGCACTTAGAACCATGGGAGGGGATGGGCCAGCTCAGGGATTGAACCTATAAATAAAACTTTCTTTCTTTTCCATTATGGTTTATCACAGGATATTGAATATAGTTCCCTGGGCTAGACAGTAGGACCTTGTAGTTTATCCATCCTATATTTAATAGTTTGCATCTGTTAACCCCAAACTCCCAATCCAACCCTCCCTCACTCTTTCTCCCCCTTGGCAACCACAAGTCTGTTCTCTATGTCTGTGAGTCTGTTTTTGTTTCGTAGATGAGTTCATTTGTGTCATATTTTAGATTTCACATATAAGTGAGATCATATATTTCTCTTTCTCTGTCTGACTTACTTCACTTAGTATGATAATCTCTAGGTCCATCCACTTTGCTGCAAATAGCATTATTTCCTTCTTTTTATGGCTGAATAATATTCCATTGTATATATGTACCACATCTTCTTTATCCATTCATCCATCAGTGGACATTTAGGTAGCTTCCATCTCTTGGCTATTGTAAACAGTGCTGCAATGAACATTGGGGTGCATGTATCTTTTCTTTCTTTCTTTTTCTTTTTCTTTTTTTTGTCACACGGCATGTGGGATCTTAGTTCCCCAACCAGAGATGGAACCCATGCCCCCTGCACTGGAAGTGCAGAGTCTTAACCACTGGACCACCAGGGAAATCCCAGGGGTGCACGCATTTTTTCGAATTAGAGTTTTCTCCAGATCTATGCCCAGGAGTGGAATTGCAGGACCCTATGGCAGCTGTATCTGTTCTCTGCACGTCTCACATCAACCACCTGCACTCCAATCCTTGCTCTCAACGTCATCTTTGGGGAACCCAACCTGCGACAGGGACCTTGACAAGAAGAAATGGCTCAGGGAAAAGCTACCTGCACAGGGAGGAGATAGAGGCCATCGCCCCTGGGGTGCAGCGGGGAGAGTGGGCACAGAGATTTGTCATTTCACCCCCGATACTCATCTCAGCCCTCCTAGGTCACCTCGGGATACAGAGGTGACCCGGATAGAGTCCCTGCCTGTGCAGGAACCTGGGGGCACCAGCGGGTCTGAATAATATTAGTGCAGGGTCTCCCCCGCAGCACTGGGGTTATTCGGGGCGGGTCATCCTCTGCTGGGGGCCCCTCCTGGGCACTGTGTGGGATTCAGCAGCAACCCTGGCCCCACCCATTTGATTCCAGGGGCCCCTCCCCCGCAGTTGTGACAACCACAGATTTTCCCCACACATCACCGAAGAACTGGGTGAGGCGGGGGCAGGATGCCTGGCCCAGGGCCAAGTCTGCCCCAATCCGTCAGCGCCTGCATTTAGAACTGCCCCTTTCCTCTCCCACCTCCCCTGCCCTGCAGTGGTCTCCGAGACATCATCCCCATGTAATAAATCACACCTTCTCAGTTTACTGTTTGCTGCCCTCGCTAGAACGTGAGCTCTGTGAGGACAGGGATGCGGTTATGTCCCCAGCACCTAGAAGAGTGTCTGCTGTGTAGTAGATGCTTCATAAATACTTGCTGAATAAAGGAGTTGAATAAAGGGATGAGTGGATGAATGAATGAAGGTTACAGTGGAAGGAGGGGGGAGATTCCCTTTCTGGCTCTCGGGGGTTGGGAGATCAAGTGAAAGATCCGTCCTAAATAGGCTGACCAGCCTTCTGGGGTCCCCCGGGACTGAGGGTTTCCCCAGAGTTCCAGCGCTCAAACCTGAGCGGTCCTGGGCAAACTGGGGGCGGGTGTTGGTCACCCTATCTAAACACAGTAACAATTCCAGCTGCAATAGCAATGGCCAATGGCCTCTACAGTCTTATTGACCAGGCACAGTTCTTTACCTGGCGGGGAAGGGTGGGCCGGGATTGGAATTCTGGTGATCCAGGGCGGGTGAGGGCACACCCCAGGCTTGTGTAAGGGAGTCCAGGAAGGTTCTGGAGGAAGTGACAGTGACACAGGAGGGAGGGAGGAGTCTAAGGAAGAACGTCCCACACGACAACCTGTGCCAATGGCCCTGGGCCCAAGGTCACACCTGACCAGGGCTTGCTTTTTTTTTTTAATTTACTTTTTCCCACGTGGATATGCAATTGTCCTAATGCCATTTATTGAAAACTCCTTAATTTCCCCACTTTCTGTCATATCAAGTTCTCATACATCTGTTTCTGGACCTTTATTCTATACCATAGAGCTATACGTCCCATCCTTGCACCACTAGGGCTGTTTCATCACTATAACTTTATTTTTTATTGATTTATTTTTTTGGCTGTGCCGTGCGGCATGTGGGACCTTATTTCCCTGACCAGGGATCGAACCCGCGCCCCCTGCAGTGGAAGCTCGGAGTCTTAATCACTGGACCTCCAGGGAAGTCCCCAGGGCTTGCTTTGACATCCATCGAATGGTGGGGGTGGGCACGGGGAGCAGGGAGCCATCCTGTGTAGAAATGCAGGGTGGAGGGGAGGACGGATCGAGCGGGAGGGGAAGAGGCGGAGGAGGGAGGGAGGGCGGGCGAGAGACAGACAAGAGAGTTTCCGGAGACAATAGCTCTGGCCGTGTCCTAGGGCATGAAAGCTGAAAATAGCTCCTAGTGCCCGGAGCCTTGGAGCCGGAGCCTCGGAGCCAGGGTGACTGGCTCTCCTCCCTGGTGTGTGTGTGTTGCGGGGGGGTGGGTGGCTCTGGGCTTCTCAGGCTGGGAATGGGGTGCACAGAGCAGGGACGGAGCAGGGACCCTTCTCTCTGGGACCTCGTGGGCCATCCTCAGCTCACAAAGCTGAGGCACTCCTGGCCCTACGAGTGGGGGGCTTCTCCTCCCTGTCCCCTGGATCACACCCCCTCACACACAACTTCCCCGTGTGTGTTCCAGGCAACCAAGGGAATCTGTTTTTAAAAGCTTTGGGGGAGGGGGGTAAACATACAAACAAGAGCAGAATGGATACTTTTTCAGAATGTAAATGGCTCTGTGTAAGCCCACCCCCAGGGTAACCACAGTCCTGACCTCTAACACCCTTGACGAGTCAGCCTTGGTCTGGGCTTGCGGACCCACGGAAGTTTCCTCATCCCCTCCTTCAGATCCCGTCTCTCCCTCGGCGTCTTTGTGACACCGAGCACCCGGGGAAGTGGGACTGCTAGGCTGTACTGCTGCTAGAACTCCACCTGGGCTCCACCAGGCTCCAGCCCCCCGCCCTGTGCACCTCTCTGACCCTGAGGCACCTCAACTGGTAAGAGCCGCATCACCTTCCCTCCCGGGACTTGTGACACTTAAGGCAGACACCGAAAGGACAAGCCTTTGGCTCCCTGGCTGGCAAAGAGCAGCTACTCAATTGTCATAAGTGTCCGTATCAGTGAGGGTTCTCCAGACAAACAGAATCCATAGGGTGTGTGTGTGTATATACACACACAGGTACATATGTACACGCATACAAAAATAGACAGCTGTGTACATATGCAGTATGCGTACACACATATACACATAATATATACAATACACATACATATACACTATACATACACACATATAAAATGCATAGTTTGTATATATACAGTACATACACATACATAGAACATATACAATATACACACCTAGGTACATATATATCATATATATATACACACATACAAAGATATATAGGTGTGTATATATACAGTATACATACATACACATATACTATACATACACATACATACATATAGACACACATATACACCTACATATAAAAGCATATAGCATAAAAATATATATGTACTGTATATATAAATACACGGTATATATACATACATATATATAAAAAATATACACATACATATATACAATGTATATACACACATACACACCTATATGTAAATATGCGCATGTATATACACATATAAATACATATGCAAGTGTGTATATATACAATATATACATATATACATATAATACCTATACAACATATACACATACAGGTATACAACATATATACACACCTATATATAAATATACACTGTATACATACATACAGTGTACATATACTGTATTTATACACACCCATATATAAATATATGGGTGTGTATATATACAGCATGTTCACATTTATAATACGTATACTATATATATACATACATACATATATACAATATATACACACAAATATATAGGTTTCTATGTATATTATATGTAGTACTTACACATATACTACATACGCACGCACATATACACATATGGGTATATACATATATATGTGTATGCACATACCTTATATTCAATACATATGCATGCGTACATACATATATATAATATGGATACACACATATACAAATTAATAGGCTTGTATATATTCAGTATTTTTAGATATATAGTTTTGTTTTAAGGAGTTGACTCACGTGACGGTGCGGCAGGCAAGTCAGGGCAGGACTCCGGGCTGGAGACACAGGGAAGAGCTGATGTCCGAAGGCCATTGGAGGAACAGTTCCCTCTTTCTATGGAAACTCATTTTTCTCTCGTCCTTCAACTGATTGATGAGGCACACCCACGCCGCGGCATTGACAATCTCCTTTACGCAAAGTGGACCGATTTCAGTGTTAATCTCATCTGAAAAATACCTTCCTGGCCATATCTGGAATAATGTTTGTGGTTGCCAGGGCCCCGCGCAGTGCGCACATGAGATTAACCATCCCCGTGGCGTTGATGACACTTTATTTTCTCCCCTAAGCATTGTCACTACTATTCCAATTAAAATGGCAGCGCCATGAGGGCAGGGCATTTCCTTTTTTGCCAGTACTGAGCGTCCAGGGTCTGGTGCCTAGCATAGGCTAAATACACGGCATTCTTGTGAACAGAAGCCGGGATTCCGGCTTTCACATTTAATGAGGAATTATAGTCTTTTTATTGGGGGGGGGGGTTGTCACGGTACGCCAATAGAGGGACTCGAACCCGCCACCGCAGGCCCCGAGGGGTCTCCCCGGGTCCCCACGTCGGGCCGGTGGGGGTGGCCGGGGGCAGCCGAGGACGTGCGTGCGTGCGTGAGTGCGTGCGTGAGTGCGGGCGAGCCCACGGGGCGGGGCTGAGGGGGGGCGCGCGCGGAGCGGCGGGCGGGGCAGCGGGCGCGCGCCGCCTCTTCGCGCCGGGCCCCCCCGCGCGCGCGCCGCGAGTGGTTCAGCCCGGCCCCCGGCTCATTGTGCTCGACTCACGCCGGCCCAAGATGGCGGCGGCGTTGGAGGCTCCGGGCCTGTGACCACAAAGAGGGAGCCGGGGGCCGGACGGGAGCGCGGCGGCGGCGGCTGAGGCCCAGGCCAGGCCCCCTCCCCTCAGCCTCCCGCCCGCCCGCCCGCCCTCCTCCGCCCTCCCGCCTGCCCCGCCCCCGCCGGCGGCGCCCCGCCCCTCCCCCAACCGCCCGACTAGCATGGTGCGGCGGCCGCGCGCGCAGACATGGGGGAGAAGCTGGAGCTGAGGCTCAAGTCGCCCGTGGGGGCTGAGCCCGCCGTCTACCCGTGGCCGCTGCCGGTCTACGTGAGTGCCGCCCGTCCCCTCCCCTCGGACCCCCGCCCCTCTTCCCCCACGGCGCGCGCTGGGCCCACCGAGAAACTGAGCGACTCGAGTCCCCAGACCCTCTTTGGACCCTCCTTCCCACCCCGCCGTGGTTCTCCGCAGCCGTTTCCAGCCCCCGCGCGCAGGGTGGGCAGAGGGGAGCCGGGGCCAGCCTGGGGCGCAGACTTGGCCGCGGGGATTCCGCGCTTCCGAGGGGCGCCCGTGCCGGGCTGCCGTTGGCTCTGCCGGGCTGGGGACCCCGGTCCCCCCGGGCCTGGACTGCCGGCGGGCTTGCCCTTCCGTACTTTATGATCTGACATGTAGGGTTTCTTTTTCCTGGTAGTTTATTCTTGGCGCTGTCAACGTGCTTAGCTTTTTTATTTTTGAGGACACCCTTTTCTCCCTCTTTCCAGTTTTTTGTGTTTTTGTTTTGTTTTAGTTAGGCATTTTGTCCCTCTGATCTTGAGTGGGTGGGCTGGCAGGACCCTTGGAACGGAGGCGTTCTGTGCCCTGATCTTGAGTGGGTGGGCTGGCAGGACCCTTGGAACGGAGGCGTTCTGTGCCCTGATCTTGAGTGGGTGGGCTGGCAGGACCCTTGGAGAGGAGGCGTCCTGTCCCCTAATTTGAATGGGTGGGCTGGCTGGACCCTTGGAGAGGAGGCATTCTGTCCCCTGATTTTGAGTGGCCTTTGGAAAATGACAGGCCAAACGGAAATTTACACAGGCGTCCCGGTGATTCCAGAAATGCAGGGTGCCCGGCCTCTCGTCCCCGGTGGCGGCGTGGTGCGCGTGTTCGTGTCCCAGGGTCCACGCTTGGGCCCTGCAGCCCGCCTTCGGGAGGGAAAGCGCAGCGGGCGCCGTGGGCCGGCGCCTTTGGGGCGCCCTTTCGCGCGCTCGGCTTGCGGGGGACCGGCCTCCAGGGGACCCGGCGGGGAAGCCCGCGCGCCCCGCCCCTCGCGCGGGCTCCGTGTGTGTCAGTTTGTGGAAACTGTGTCGCGGCCGGGGGCGGGGTCGGGACGCTGGGACCGCCCGGGAGCCGATGTTGGCTCCGGGCCCCGGTTCTCCGCGGTTCTCCGAGGTCGGAGGGTTTCCAGCCCGCCACTGCGCACCGGCGCTTTCTATTTTTGCTCTTCCTGCGCCCGGAGGCGCGGCTGAGCCCGGGCTCTGGCTTTTCCGGTTGGGTAGCTCCGGGTGGCCCGGGTGGGCGGCCTGAGCAATGGGCAGGGCGGGGAGACATCCCAGGGCACGGAAACTGAAAGTGGGGAGAACCTTCAGAACTCCAGCTGATGCACTTGCCTCGCCTCCCCCGCCCCTCTTACTGCACTTGTCATGTACCGGTTGGCTGGCCGGCGCATTTTTCAAAATGTAATAATTTGTTTATCCTTAGTAGCCGTGAAGCATAGTTCACTTGTAGTGCACAGTTCTAGGAGTTTTGACAGATGATCGCCATCAGGCGGCAGAGCAATCCCGTCATCCCATTTGCTGCCCTTTGGCGCCAGCGTGCCTCTAGCCTCTTGGCCACTAATCTCCTCTCTGTCCCTAAGGTTTTGGCTTTTCCAGAAAGTCAGATAAACGGAACAACAGTATGTAGCTTTTTGATTCTGGCTGCTTTGGCTCAGCAAAACCTATCAGAGATTCATCCCTGTTTTTTTTTTTTTTTTTTTTTTTAAATATTTACTTATTTAGTTATTTACTTGGCTGTGCCGGGTCTTAGTTGCGGCACATGGGATCTTCATTGCCGCGTGCAGGATCTTTTAGTTGCGGCGTGCGGGATCTAGTTCTCTGAGCAGGGATGGACCCCGGGCCCCCTGCATTGGGAATGCGGAGTCTTAGCCACTGGACCACCAGGGAAGTCCGTCATCCCTGTTGTTGCGGGTATGAGAAGTCACCCCTTTTTCTTGCTGTGTTGTATTCCATTTTCCGTTTGTCCATTCGCCTGCGGGTGGCAGGACTTGTGGGATATTTCCAGTTTTATGGGGATCAGGAATAAAGCTGCTGTAAACATCCCAGGGCAGGTTTCCATGTGAACTTGGGTTTTTACCTCACTTGAGAAAATACTCAGGAGTGAGACTGGGGTCTGTGCTAAGTGTATGTTTAACAACCCTTCTGCATCTTAGAAATTGGTATTTTTGAGTATTGGAAGAGTTTAGAAATCCACTGTGACCCAGCACCCAGGCACTTGAAACGAAGATGAAGGTTCATCTGGAGATGGTCACGTTGTCCCCATCACCGTCTTTTATTCAAGGCACAGCAAGGCCACAAATTTGTAACCCTTGTAAGAAAGACCTCGTGTGTCCAGGCCATGGCAGGACCTGGCTTTCTAGCGGTGGGCGGTTCTGAACTGGAGAGTGTCTTTCCCTTGCTGGCCGGACCTCGCTTGGCAGGGTGCGGGGTGTGCTGCCTGCCTGGCCGGGCACTCCTCCTGCTGGTCAGTAGCCGTTCCTGGTGTGTCTGTCCCACTACCAGGCAAGCAGTCAGGGGCCCTAGTGAAGTGCTCAGCGAGCCGCAGCCTTCCTAAAGCTTTGCGGGTAACGTCTGCTACCCTCCCATTTCCCCACTGAGGAATTTTGCTTTCTCATGGGAAGTGAGGGGGCGGTACTTTATAAGAGTTCATATTTTGTGATGACTCGATGCTGAATACATTAAGAAAATGGGCTCCTTCCAGAAGCTTAACTTTTCAGAAGGTCAGATTACTCATGTGACCGCACGTTTGAAATGACTGAGCTTGTTTGTTCATTGATTCATTCATTCTGCAAGCACCTCCTGGATATTTACAGTGAGTGTTCCAGGGGGCGCAGAGGACAGTAGACAGTATTCTTATTCTCAAGGAACTTATGAACCAAGGACGGTAGGTGATCTATAAACACAGAAGTTCAGCTGAGGTGTAGTGCCCCATATATGGGACCAGCTGAGGTCCCAGAGGGTGGGGCTGCCAGGTTTGCCCTGGGGGAGGTGTGAGTGGCTTCTCTGAGGAGGGGGCACCCGCAGGAGGAAGTGCAAACAGCCACAGCCGTCCACACGCGGAAGTGTCCAGCCTCCAAAATGGGCTTTTGCGCAATTGACAAATGGGAGGGCGGGGTGCAGGGCGAGTTTTGTTCCTTCTGTGACTGAGAGTTACCAGATATCCACTTGTAGCTCACGGCGGCATTTCTAAAGCAGCATGGCCCTTCTTTTGGTGGGAAAACCGGGTCTCAGCTCAGGAGGGAGCAGGTGGTATCTTCGGCTGCCTGATGGCTGGGCAGGAGCCTGCGAGGGCGTGCAGTGGTCCTTCCCCTCCGTGACTCACTGAGGCTGTGGGCGTGGAGCAGCCCCAGCGTGACTGTCCCCGCCTGCTCCTGGCTTCCTCCTGAGAGCCCACGAGTCTCTGATGAATGCCCGCTGAGCAGTCATGCCCTTCACTCGACTGTGAGTAGTAGCTGAAGTGGGCGGCCGAGTGAGCCATCCCTCCCTGTGACTCAGAAAATATTTTCTGATCTGACCTCTGCTGGTGTGAGTCCTGCCTAATCTGAGCTCAGGTGGAAGGCAGGTTAACCCTTTGACGACTTTCTGTGGGTGAAGTAGCCTCTTTAAAGAGGAAGGGATCACCGGAAAAACCTGATATTCCATACGTACGTGGCTGTTAGCTTTTGTACTTTGGTCCCTAACATCCAGATACCGCCTGTGGGCTCTGTTCCTGGTGGGAGGAGCCAGAGGTGGCCGGCCCTTTGGATATTCACTAGGCAGGAGGTGGCGGAGCTGCCGGGGACCCACCCCCAATCTACCTCTAGGAGCTGCATCCTTTTTTCCTTAATTAAACTTTTTATTTTGAGATTATCGTAGGTTCTTGCACAGCCGTCAGAAATAAGACGGAGACATCCCACGTTCTCTTTACTCAGTTTCTCCCGATGGTGGCATCTTACAAAGCTACACACCGATGTAATGATTTCATTAGCATTGGTACAATCAAGATACAGAGTGTTTGGCGTCCCTTTTGAATTTGGGGACCTGTAGGGTGCGACTGGCTGTGTTTGCGCGTCCCTGGGTCCCGGGCCCGGCGCTCGTCTCCCAGGAAACCCCTCTCCTCCCTCTTTCTTTCTGCCGTGTCCTCCTCTCGTGGTCCTGGCGCTCTTCCCCAGTGCGTGCGCCTTGTCTCCCTGGCTGTGGGATGGCAGTCCTTTTTCTTTCCTCCCACTCAGGGTGCTGCCTGGAGGCCTCTTTGGCATCTTCTCTGTCCCTTCAAGCTGTCCCTGCCGTTCCCACCAGCCGGGTCTCCTGCCGCACCCGTGGCGTTGAGCGGTCCCAAGGGTGTTCACAGAGGACGTGCCGGGTGTCTGTCCGCGGTGCTCCGCAGCTCACGCATGGCTCTGTAGTGCCTCCCTCACTGCCTGCCTTTGTCGTTCCTTCCCAGACTCTGTCTCCCCACCCACGGCCGCTGTCGCGGTGCCTGGCCCGGGGCTCTGTTCCTCGGCGCCCCCGTGTGGGACCGGGCCCTCTTCCTGTCCATGGCGCCTGGCAGGGCTGCCGAGTCACAGGTTCCCGGGAGCTGCAGTTGGGAGGTCGGAGGCTGTGTGCTTCACTGAGTATTGACCTTGGATGACGATGCCTCCTCATCTCTGAGGGGCTTCCGTTTGAATCCCCTCAGTTGGTCATGGGGTGCGCGGCCGATGCCCGGAAAGCGTGTTAGAGTCACGCCAGGTGCACGGGCAGCCGGTGTGTGAGAGAGGTTATCTCTGAGAACGCTTGTCCCTTAAAAACCTGACGCGTCTTTTCCCGGGTGGGGAAGGGGTTTTGCAGGCTGGGGGCCGAGGGGCCGCCACGCTGGGGTGGTGCCCATGGGGACGGCGGGAGTCGTGGGGCTCGGGGCGGGGAGCTCTCGGGAAGGATTTGCACGTCGCGTGGTGGTGGTGGCTCACGTTTCCCCTGGTCTGCAGGTGGCTCCCTGGCGTCTGCTCTGCGCTCACCCTGTGGGCTGAGTGAGGCTCCCACCGGGGAGCAGGTGCTGGGGCCGCAGGACATGCTGGGCCCACACCTGGTCTGGGACAGACACCAGGTGAAGGGGCGGGACAAGGGGAGGAGGAGCCGTGCTGGGTCTTGTGTCTTTTTAAATAACAGCTTTGTCAAGATAGCATTCACACACCACAGGACTCACCCATATGAAGTGTACAATTTAGCGGCTTTTACTATATTCACAGAGCGGTGCAACCGTCACCTCTAATTCCAGAACATTCCATCAGCGGAAAGGGCCCGCAGTCCCCTGCCCCAGACCCTGACACTAGGAACCCACTCTCTGTGTCCGTGGATCTGCCTGTTCTGGACGGTTCCCATCAGTGGAATCACACCCTGTGGGTCCTTCTGTGTCTGGCTTCTCTCACTGGGCGTCGTGTTCTCAGGGTCCGTCCACATTGTTGTGAGTGTCAGGGCTTCACCCCTTCTCAGGGCTGAGTGATGCTCCCGTCTGTGTGGACCAGGTCGTGGGGTCTTGAGGCCCCTGGAGAGGCGTTCGTTTGGCTTGGTCCTGGGGTGGGGCGACGTCAGTTGCACTGATATGGTGCTAACAGGACCCCTTGCTGGAGTGGAGACAGTTGAAGGCTGGGGGCGCGGCTCGCCTTGGCCTTTGAGACTGCGGGGTGGAGGCCGTGCTTCCGCTTCTCGCTTGGGGAGCCCCGGGCGAGTCCTTCTCCAGCTGTGCCCCCTCGGAAGGGCCTCCTCCATCCCTGGGCTTTCCCTCCCTTCCCGTCACGGCCTTGGCCTCGGCCTTGGCCTCAGGCTGGACTGCTCTGTGGCAGTAAAGCATTTTCTTTGGTGACGGCAAGAAAAGTTCTGGTGGTGAACTTTTGGTCGTCGCGTTCCCCCGTCCCACCGGAGTCATTGCACAACGGCCCCTCCACGCGGGCCCCCGGCGTCTGGCGCTCAGCACTTGCAGGGGCTCCTTGGGTGGCTGGGCGGCCTGGGCTGTTACAGGTGGGCTAGTTTGGATTGAAGCAACTGAAATGGTCTTGTCACCCCTGGAGCCACCGTGGCGCCCCGTCCTCCTGGGGACACACCCATGCCCGTCCTACAGAAGGACGGCTGCCCAGACAGCAGAACGTCCCGGCCGGTCCTGGCTCTGCGCAGACTGGCTTCCGTGAGCTGCGGACCCAGGCGTGGAGCTCAGGCTCAGGGTCAGGTCTGGAAACGCTCCCGCAGGTGCGGTGGTAGGTGAGGTGGTACATGAGCCACGCACGTGCCCTCCTGGTAGCCACGTGACAAGTCAAAAGGAGGAGGCGAGGTACGTTTTCACAGCATTGTACATAACTGAGTATAGCCCAAATACTACGTTTTCAACGTATCGTTTAAAAAATTAGTAAAGGGCAGTTTTACTTCGTGTGTGTGTGCATGCGCGCGCTATGTCTTAGAAATCCGTGTGCATCTTGTGCTCACAGCACATGGCACTGGAGTGGGCCAGCGCGCACCATTGCCCCTCGTCCAGGTGGCCAGGGGCCGCTGTGGGCACAGTGAGGCTCTAGACCCCTCTCCCTCGTGAGGACTCCTTCCTTGGACCCTGGTCATCGGGGCCCCTGTGTGCACAGTGGGTCCCACCCGCCCGGGTCCGGGCCACGGGCCCACCGTGTCCTGCGCCGTGTCCGTGGCCCGGGAGCCACGGGCCCGCTCCCTCTTCTCTCTTCCTCCTCCAGCTGGACTTTGGCCTCATGGGGTCCCGGCAGCCCCTTCCTGTTTTCCCATGTTGACAGTTCCTTGCAGTGCCGGTCTTGCGGGCAGGGTTTTGCGACGCGGCTCGGTCCCGAGACCAGCCTGGTTTGTCGCCTGGCCCTGCGGGGAGAGGGCCGGGTCGGCGGTGGGAGGAGAGCCTCCTTCCTGGCTCTCTCCTTTGCCTCGCTGTACCAGGCGGTTCCCCTCCTTGGCCTGGCTTGTCCTCCGGTACGGTCCTGGGGCCAGGCAGCACCCTCTTGCTGGGGGCCTGCGGACGTCCAGGGCGGACTGTGGACGGGACCCGTGTAATGCTCCACAGCCAGCCTCTCTGCCACCCCCGCCCCCGTGTGAGATGCACTCATTTTCAAGCGAAAACCTGGTCGCTTCTTGAATACGCAGGCCCACCGCAGGCGCTGGCCCTCCCCCTCCCCCTCCACCCCCTGCTCCCTCCCCCTGGCGAGTGGGTGCTCCCCAGCGGGGCCGCAGGCTGAGAGGTGAGGCTGAGCGCCTTCGCTGGGCCTCGGGGCCCTCTGCTCACCCGCCTGGCTTTCCTCCCAGACGGAGAGCCTTCTGTGGATTTTCCACTCCTCCAGCCAGACCTCTGCTCTCAAAAGCCCTGCCACTGAGAGAGGCAGACAGACAGCCGGCAGACCTCCCGCCGTGTTCCATCTCCCTTGCCTTTGATTCTTCCCGCTGTGCTTCTCCACTTTGGGGAACAGTGCGTGCATCACATCCTGGCCGCTCTGTCCCACTTGTCTTGGCCCCCACCCCAGGGCTCCGGAGGTGTGCAGAGCCTCGGGGAAGAAGGCAGCGACCCCCAGCCCGCAGGCAGTGCCCCCTGCAGCCTGCTGGGGAGTGGGGACCGCGGGCAGAGGCCCAGGGTGCTCCCCCTCGGCACCTCCTGGGCACTCGTGCCCTCAGCAGACGGTGATAGAGAGTGTGGTCCCTGCTTGCTTCAGGCCGGTGGTTCTCTGAGCGGGGCCCCTGGGCCAGCAGCTTTCCCACCAGCTGGAACTGGTTAGGAATGCGGGTTCCTGGGGCCCAGACCTGCTGACTCTGAAACTTTGCGGGTGGCCCCAGAACTCCACTCTTACCAGGGATTCTGACGCTCGTCCCGGTGTGATGCCCCTGCCTCGGAGGCCCCCTGGGTCCCGGCGTCTTCCTGCTGCAAGCGGGAAGAGGAGGACGGAGTCCACGTCTTGTCTCCTCCCTAGTCTCTGCCTCCTGCCTCTCGCCGGGTCCTCCAGGGATGATGTCTCCAGATGTCGTGCCCCTGTCACCGTGAACCGGCCTGCGTGCTCAGGGGTGGGCGGTGCCCTGGCAGCCAGCACCCAGGAGGCCTCCTGTCCAGGCTCCTCACGCCGGGCGCAGGGCCTGCGGGGACGAGCGGGGGCAGAGCCAGACCTGCGGGCGTCCGGGTGGAGTTCCTGTTCCCACACCTGTCCTCACGGTCAAGGAGGAGGCAGGGGCCTGCCGAGTGGGACAGCCAGACTCCCCCGCCCCGTGGGCGGCCCCCGCCCTCACCTGAGCTGGGCAGGGGCGGGGAGCGGGCTGACGGACGGGACGGGCTTGGTGGCGGCTCAGGCCTGATGACAGCCTCCGGCTTCCGCACAGGGTGCTTTTTCAGGCGGGAACGGTTGTGCTTATTGCGGCTGTTTTCCCAGGATCCCGGAGTGAGGCCGCCGGCTCTGTGGTGAGCAGCATTCCGCTAAGCCTCTGCGCGGCTTCCTGCGGAGGCTCTGATGCCATCAGTGAGAAGAGCCTGGGTTAGTCACTGACTCAGCAAGCAGCCAGCAGCGGGCCGGGGCTGTGGCTGGGACGGGGAGGCCGGGCGTCCCGTGCAGCGAGACCAGGGCTGACCTCAAACCCCGGAGTTCCAGGGTTCCCCCGGGGGAGGAGATGTGGGTGCTCCTAAGCGCGGGCTTCCTCAGGGCTGTTCTCAGTCGGACCTTTCTGGGTCGGCTTCTGGCGTCGCTCTGTTCTGAAGGCCTGTGAGGGAGAAGAGGCCACAGCCGAGAAGCTGTGAGAGCTTCTGAATCATCGATGGTGATCAGGGCATCTTAAATCATACGACTCAGGACGGTCGCTGGAAGCTGGCCAGTCCCTAAAGCAGCATCCCCAGATCGTAGGAGGCACGTCATAAACTGTTCCCTTCCTTTCGTTCTGGTTTTAAAGCTTGGGAAATCTTGAGTTCATCTCATCACAGATGAGACCACGTTCCAGGCCCCTGTCTTCCCAGGTTGGCGTGACGCGGCCTGAGACGCGGTGGCTCAGCCAGGGCTGCGTGAGGGCCCCTGCCGCCCCTGCAGGAGGAGGGTCTCTGGGGCGCGTCCAGCCTCCTGGGGGCGCCGAGGGAGGGAGCGCAGTCCGAGCCGGCACGGGGCAGCCACGCGGCGCACACTCAGGCACACGCATGTGCTCACGGGGTCCTTTCAGAGCACGCACCCTGTTTTGTAACTCCACAGTGGTGACCGGAATCAGACTCTCCTGGGTACTGTCAACGTCCTCCTGTGGCTCTAAGACTTGTTCTTATGGGCCATGCTCTCAGGGTAGTGTATCGGCCTAAACGCGGACGTGAATTTAGCGGCTTGAGACGACGCACACTGATGACCTCCCGTGGTTTCTGAGGGCAGGGATTCAGAGCAGGCGGGCGAGGGGATTCCGGCCGAGGGTCCCTCAGGAGGCTGCAGTAGGGGCTTCAGCCGGGGCTGCCCCATCCGAAGGCCGGACCGGGCGGGATGCCTGGCTTCCAGGAGGCCCCTCCCGTGGCTCCTCTGCACGTGGGCCCCCGCAGGGCTGCTGAGGCTCCTCAGTGCACGGGGGCCGGCTCCCCTCAGGAGGAGTGTGATGCGAGAGAGCGTTGGTGGAAAGTTCTAGATCCTCCTCCTCACCCTGTGACTACTCAGCGCCTTGTACACTGTGCTGTGTGCGTTTGTCTCTGAGCAGACCCTGCGGGACAGCGTGGCGTCTTCTCTGCTTTCAGTGGGTACAGGAGCCCAGGGAATTCAGGGCTGCCAGGACTGTCTGTCTGGACTCACTGAATGTTGTGGAGCAGGAACAGAGTCCGTCGGCCGTGTGAGTGTCTGAGATGCTCAGTATCTTCCTACTGAGGCGGGGGTGCTTCTAACGATACTGTGCGTTTCCTCCTGTAGATTTTGTTGTGGTTTTTTTGTTTGTTTGTTTTTGCCGTGCCGTGCAGCATGTGGGATCTTAGTTCCCCAACCAGGGATTGAACCTGGGCCCTCAGCAGTGAAAGCACAGAGTCCTAACCACTGGACCGCCAGGGAAGTCCCTGTTGTTACTGTTGTTGTTGATAGCTGTTTTTTTTTTTTTTTTTAAACATCTTTATTGAAGTATAATTGCCTTACAATGGTGTGTTAACTTCTGCTTTATAACAAAGTGAATCAGTTATACAATATGTTCCCATTTCTCTTCCCTCTTGCATCTCCCTCCCTCCCACATGATAGCTGTTTTGAGGTGTAATTTCCACACTCTTCACCTCATCCACCTAAATCGTGCCGTTCCCTGCTTTGTAATGTATTCATTGAGTGCAGTCATCACTACTACCAATTTTAGAACATTCCGTCACCCCAAGAGGAAACCCCATCCCCATTAGCATCCCTCCCATCCCCCTCCCCAGCCCCTGACAACCAGGAACCCACTCTCTGTCTCTGTGGATTGGCCTGTTCTGGACGTTTCCCATCAATGGAATCACAACCTGTGTGTCCTTCTCTGTCTGGCTTCTCTCACTGAGCATCGTGTTCTCAGGGTCCGTCCACGTTTTAGTGAGTGTCAGTGCTTCACTCTTTTTCATGGATGGATAATATTTCAATGTGTGGAGGGACACATTTGTTTATTCGTTCATCTGTTGATGGACGTTTGGGTGGTTTCCACCTTTTGGCGGTTGTGAATCACGCCTCTGTGAACATTAACGTTCAGGGGTTTTTTGTGTGTGGTTTTTTTTTTTTTTTTTTTGGCCGCGTTGGGTCTTCGTTGCTACGCGCGGGCTTTCTCTAGTTGTGGTGAGTGGGATCTACTTTTTCTTGCAGTGCGCGGGCTTCTCATTGCGTTGGCTTCTCTTGTTGCGGAGCACAGGCTCTAGGCACGCGGGCTTCAGTAGTTGCAGCACGCAGGCTCAGTAGTTGCAGCATGCAGGCTCAGTAGTTGTGGTGCACGGGCTTCGTTGCTCCGCGGCATGTAGGATCTTCCCAGACCAGGGCTCGAACCTGTGTCCCCTGCATTGGCAGGTGGATTCTTAACCACTGTGCCACCAGCCACCAGGGAAGCCCAATGTTCAGGGTTTTGTGTGGACGAATATTCTCATTTCTCTTGGGCAGACACCAGGAGAGGAATTGCTGGGTCATTTGCTAACTGTTTAACCTTTGAGGAGCTGCCAGACTGTTTTCCAAACCCAGCTGTCCTCACTGTTTTCTGACGTTTGCCAGGAGGCCTTGGGGCCGATCAGTGGTTCTTCCCCAGGGTTTCTGGGTCAGCAGTGGCGCTGATGCTGCGGGTCGGTTCTCCCGTTTCGGGAACCACTGGTCTGCAGGGCTGTCCTGTGCTGGACCGCACATGCTCCATCTCCCGCCCCCAGCCTTGTCTAAGTAATGTGAGTTCAATGGATATTTACTGCTCCATCCTTGGTAAGTTGGAGGATGTTATTAAGAACGATAGAAGATTGGTTTTTTTCCTTTGCCTTAAAAAATAAGACTCTGGGCAAAAGGTCACATATCGTAATTCTATTTACAAATGTCCAGAACTGGCAAATCCACAGAAACAGAGAGTGGATTAGCGTTGTCAAGGGCTGGGGAGGGGATTGGGGCACGTCTGCTAATGGGGTGATGGGATGTTCTGGAACTAGATAGAGGTGATGGTTGCCCAGCTCTGAATGTATTAAAACCCACTGAACTGTATACTTGAAGCGGGGGCCCAGTTTGTGTGAATTATATCTCAGTAGGGCTGCTGTTGCAAAGATGAGGCTTAGGACACGAAGGGTGTTTCCAGAGTTGTTTGACCTGTTAGGAACGCTGCGCCATGGGGGGCCCTGCCCTGGGACCTTCCGGGCATCCGTGCCCTGGCCTGCAGGGGCTCTGCCCGCGTTGCCGTCCTCCACTGTGAAGCGTGGAAATGGTGGCCTGGGCTGAGAGGGGCAGTTGCTGTCCCGGGGCAGGGCTGGCAGCTCTGGGCCTGACCGTCTCACCTCCGGCTTCAGCCCATGCTCTTCGCGGCCCCTCCTCTCGCTGTGCATCCTCTTCGAGGCCCCTCCTCACCGCGATAGAAACCTTCACTGGCGGGGTGGAGGTGCAGTCTAGAGTTACAGACCGTCCACACGATGCGTCGTCCTCACTTGGTTTCTGCGCGGTCTTGGGTTAGCTGGCCGCCAAGACCCCGGCGAAAGGCCAGAGCGACCCCCGACGTGCTCCTCGGGGAAAGCGGTGAGGCCAGCCCGCCGGGCGCAGTGGGGCCAGGAGAGCGCCGCTGTGGCCGGGAGGGAGGACCGCTGCTCGCCTGCTCCCGGTGGTTGCACGACTGGTGTTTCCCCATTTTACAGATGGAAACCGAGGCCTGCAGCGGTTCAGGGACTCAGAGCCAGGCCTGTGGCTTCCAGGCTGCAGGAGCGCCCGGGGGAAGTCCTGGGGAAGGAGGGTCGGGGGCTTAGACTCCGTCCCGGTCCCTTCCCCGCAGCCCGCTGGGCGGCAGGGCACTGCAGGAACAGGCGCTCCCGAAGCCAGCGTGTCCCACGTGGCAGGACATGGCCCCAGCGCTGTGGGTAGGGCTCTCTGGTAGGTCCCGCGGGTCGGGAAACGAGGCGGGGAGTCCTGGGGGCTGCAGCACCCGCCTCCTCTGGTCGCCACCATCACCAGAGGGTGGAGGGACGGCTCTAAACCCTGTCCCATTGTCTTTCAGGACAAACACCACGATGCTGCTCATGAAATCATCGAGACCATCCGGTGAGTGTGGCGCCTGCTGGGGCGGGGCCTCGGGGGCGGGGCCTCGGGGTGGGCCAGTCCTGAGTTCCCAGCAGCCCCCCAGCTGTGTGCTCCCCTATTCCGCCATGCTGATCCGCGTCAGCATCGTCAGCATCGAGGAGGCTTGGGAAGCGGGACTGTGGGGTCAGGGGGTCAAGTCCTCTGAGTGTGACCCAGGACAGGTCTTGGTGCTTCGTGAGCTGGCTTCCTGTGGAAGAGGCTGGAAATCCTGAGTGGCCAGCTTCCTGAGGGACCCCCTCCCCTCTCACCTCATCACCTTGTTTTACTCTTCTCCCGTGGGGTTTGCTGTGACCTTTGGGTTTGGGCTGCTCTTCCCTCTGTGAGCCTGCCCCGTGCTGTGCAGAGGAGGCCGGGTGCCCAGGAGGCTGACCCGGGCGAGATCTGGGAGGAGGGCCGCCTGCTGTGTTTCTAGTGGGCTGTCTCCTCACGTGGGACCTGACGGTCTGCGATGGCCTCCAGAGTGCCCTCGGGGGCCCATGCGCGGAATCCTGCGACCACTCTTGGCTTTAGATGTTCCACGTGTGTGACCATGGCCCTGGCATCTCGCTGCATTGTTCCTTAAAATCCTTAGCTGTGTAGCCACTGCCTGGGCCACACGCCATTATATCCGCTTGAACCTGGGGCGGACGGGCTGGCAGTGCCCCAAGAAGGAGTCAGGATGGGGGTCTGGGTTGTGATGTGAGGCCCTGTCCTGCCCCTGGTGGCTGAGTGGCCTCAGACTCCCTGAGATTGTTTTCTCTGCTCTCGGGGCTGAGCAGGGCCTCCTGCAGGATTGTCTGAAAGACTGAGTGAAATCATGGGTGTGAGTCTCGCAGGGTGGGCCTGTCCAGGGGTGGTGCTGAGAATTTGGGATCTACTTTTTTTTTGTTAATGGTGTAATCTATCATAAAAATAATGGTTTAGGGGCTTCCCTGGTGGCGCAGTGGTTGAGAATCTGCCTGCCAATGCAGGGGACACGGGTTCGAGCCCTGGTCTGGGAAGATCCCACATGCCACGGAGCAACCGGGCCCGTGAGCCACAACTACTGAGCCTGCGCGTCTGGAGCCTGTGCTCCGCAACAAGAGAGGCCGCGATACTGAGAGGCCCGCGCACCGCAATGAAGAGTGGCCCCCGCTCGCCGCAACTGGAGGAAGCCCTCGCACAGAAACGAAGACCCAACACAGCCAAAAATAAATAAATAAATAAATTTTAAAAAAAGAAGAAGAAACTAGGTGAACGTTTAAAAAAAAAAAAAAAAATAATGGTTTATTTTTAAAGAAAGCTGCTGGTTAGGAAGTGGGGCTGTGTGATTAGGCGGGGGGCACTGAGTCGGCCAGCCTGGGTTCTCACACACTCCCCGGAGCCGAGCGAGCTCCGGGGGGCAGGTTGGCCTCCCCACCTGCTTCCTTTCTGCAGGGAGGGGGTGTCCCTGCAGTGCGGGGCATCAGGACTGGGTTTGCAGCTGTCCAGCCAGGCCTGGTCCCCTCCCGGGTTGGCGGTGCCTGCCAGCCGCAGGCCTGCTCCTCATCTCACAGGCGACTTCCACCTCCTTCCCTCGTGTCCCCGAAGACAGGTTCTGTTCACTGGCAAAGAGAGCAGTTAACCTATTTTGTTTTTCCTCTTATTTTACTTTTTATCCTGGAGGATTTCCGACATGCCCAGAGGTAGGCAGTGGTTGTGATGAGCCACCCAGCCCAGCACTCGCCGACTCTCAGCTGCTTTTGTTTCACCTGTACCTCCACCCACTTTCCTCTTTTCCACGTTAGGGTTTATCATGACACAGTCGAGGTGTGGTTGAAGTGCAGGAGACTGCATGTGTGGAGAGTGTACAGTGGCCGACGTGGATGTGTGGGTGTCCCCATGTACCAGTGTACAGAGGAGTCACCCCTGTGTTTCCTTGTGCCCTCTGTCGGCCACCTCTCCCTCCCTTCTGTCCTGGGCAGCCCAACCTGCTTTCTGCCGCTGTGGATTACTTTGCATTTTCTAGAATTTTACATTTTTAAAAAATGTAACAAGTTTTTCCTTTTTATTCGTGAGGAGTGCATCATTGCAGGATGGACCACAGTTCACTTATTCGTTTACCAGATGACAGACATGTTTGGGTGGATCTCGATTTTTGGCAATTGTAAATGAAGGTGTTGTAAACATCCCCTGGAGGTTTTTGTGTGGACACATCTCCCTCCCTTCTGCGTAAATACCCGGGAGTGGGATTGCTGGGTTGTGCTTGAAGACAGGCTGCCAAAGTGTTTTCCAAGGGGGCCTCCCTACTTGGCGCTGCAGGCAGCAGTGCAGGACCCACTCCCGTGGCGCCCGTTGTTGGCAGGTGATGTTCACTGCGTTGTTTTTGCTGGTCCTGTTCGAGTCGTGTGGTGGTATCATTGCGGTTTTTATGAGAGTTTTCCTAATAATTGATGACATTCATCATCTTTTGCCTGGTTTTAAAAACTGGTTGTTTTTTAATTATTGAATTTTGAGCATTCTTTATCATTGTGATTTATCCTTTATCAGGTATGTTTTCTTCTGGTCTGTGGCTTGTCTCTTCACGCTCATGACATTGTCTTTTAAAGAGCAGATATCTTAAATTTTGATAGAAGTCCAGTTTATCACCTTTTTTTTAATGGTTTGTGGGTTTTTTGCATGCTAAGACGTGTTTGCCTAACTCAAGGTCACAAAGATTTTCTCCTATGTTTTCTGGAAGTTTTATAGTTTGGGTTTTACATTTACATCTTCTCATCCATTTTGAATAAATTTTTACATGTGGTGCAAAGTATGGGCTCAAGTTTATTGTTTTGCATGCCAGACATCCAGTAGTTCCAGCAGCATTTGTTGATGAAACTGTCCTTTCTCTGTGGAATTTCCTTGTCACCCTTGTGAAAGATCAGTTGACAGTGTACCAGGTGGTTTATTTCTAGACTCTGTTCTGTGCCGCTGATCCATGGCTCTGTCCTTTGGGCAGTACAAAACCTTGGTTACCACAGCTTTATGGTAAGCTTTGGAATCAGACAGAGTCAGTCCTCCATCTTTGTTCTTCTTTTGAAATGTTGCTTTGGTTATTCCATCTCCTTTGCATTTCCATGTAAATATTAGAATCAGCTTGTTGATTTTTGCACAGTTTAGTTAGGAATTGAATCTGTAGGTCATCTTGGAGAGATCTGCCATCTCTGTTGAGTCTTCCAATCCATGAACATGGTATACCTTTGCACTTACTTAGGCCTTTCAACATTTCTTTTGGCAGCTCTGGCATTGCAGTGTGGAGGTCTTGGACAACCTTTTGTTAGGTTTATTCCTAGCTCATTCATGCTTTTGTCACTACCATAAGTGGGATTGTGTGTTAAATTTTAAGTTCTACTTGCCTTCTGCTACTGGGTAAAAATACTGTTGATTTTTGTGTATCAACCATGACCTTGTGCTTAATTCATCAATCCTAGTGGTAGTTTTATAGATTTCCTGGGACTTGCTGTGGAAATAATTGTATCACCTGTAAGTGGGGACAGCGTTACTTCTTCCTTTACAGGCTTCATGATTTTATTTCTTTTTCTGGACCTTATTGAATTGCCTGGAACCTTCAAGACTGTTTTGCAATGAAGTGGTGAAATCTGGTGTTCTTGCCTTTTCCCTGATCCTGGTGGGAAAGATTTAGCCTTCCACGACTGAGGTGATGTTAGCTGTAGGTTCTTCACAGATGCCCACTATGAGTTTGAGGAATTCTCTACTATTCCTGGTGTTATTTTCCCTAGGTGTGACAGTGGCATCCACTTACGTTTAAAAACAAAGAAGCCATAAGTTTTACAGTTAAATACTGAAATATTTATGGATGAAAACGTCACGTGTGGTCTGCTTCCAAATAGTATGGAATGGGTGCAGAAAAAGCATTTGACAAAAAAGTGTTCCTGATAAGAGCTCTGAGTACAGCAAGAGGCATGTGGCATCCACATGTCTTGCCATGATGACATTAACTTGGATCACGTGGTTGAGGTGGTATCTTCCAGATTTCTCCAGTGTAAAGTTACTGTTTTCCCCTTTTTAATTAATAAAAACCGTGGGGGAAATATTGGGTTGGCCAAAAGGTTCGTTCGGGTTTCTGAACGAACCTTTTGGCCAACCCAATACTTGAAGGCTGTGCAGATATCCTGTTTCTTCTTGGACTTTTGCCTCTGATTTTAGCATCCAGAGGTGGACTGCGTGGACTGCAAGGACTAGTTACTGGGGCGTTTGAAAGATGCTTTTTTTTTTTTTTTTTGGGCCGTGCTGCGCGGCATGCGGGATCATAGTCTGAACCCATGCCCCCTGCAGGGGAAGCGCGGAGTCTTAACCACTGGACCGCCAGGGAAGCCCCAAAAGGTGCTTTTCTGTTTCCGTCATTCTCCCACCATTTATTAATTGGAAATTTTCTGTGAGGAAGGGCTGTTCCTCCTCAGGCATTGACTTCATTCTGTGGGTCATACCCCGCTGCTGTATTACTTGTTTTGCTCCTCAGGCTGTTCCTGTGCTGGCCTGGGGGGCTCTTTGTGTTTGTGCCCAGTCCCTTTGACTTGGCCCCGCCCACTCTGAGCACATCCTCACTTTCTGGAGCCGCCAGATGCTCCAGAGTCATCTTGAATTTGCTGTGTCCCAGTGCAAGAGTCGGCCACTGCTCCAGAGAGCTCTGGTTTTTCCCCTGGAGAAGAGTTTGTGCTGTTGTTTTTTTTTTTGTTTTTTTTTTTTTAAATTAATTCATTAGTTAATTTTTATTTTTGGCTGTTAGGTCTTTGTTGCTGCGCGCAGGCTTTCTCTAGTTGCCGTGAGTGGGGGCTACTCTTGGTTGCGGTGCGCGGACTTCTCGTTGCAGTGGCTTCTCTTGTTGTGGAGCGTGGGCTCTAGGCGTGCGGGCTTCAGTAGTTGTGGCTCGCGGGCTTAGTTGCTCTGCGGCATGTGGGATCTAACCGGACGAGGGCTCAAACCTGTGTCCCCTACATTGGCAGGCGGATTCTTAATCGCTGCGCCACCAGGGAAGCGCTGTGCTGTTTTTTGAGAACGGGTTGTTTGTCTTCTTACTGAGTTATAGGAATTATTAACATATTCCGACTGAGTGCCTAGTGAGATAGCGTATTATGCATAGTGTGGCTGATTGCGGCTTTAATGGCATCTTGATGAGTGGAAGTTTTTAACTTATCAATTTATTCTTTGTTGGTGGGTCGTCTGGGTCATATCCAGGAAATCTTTGCCTGCAGAGTCATGCAGTTATTTTCCTGTTTTCTTCAGGAAGCTTTGTGGTTTTAGCTTTTACATCCAGGTTTAAGATCAATTGTGAATTAATCTTTGTTTATGTCTGATGAGGGTTTGTGTTTATGGGGGTCAAGATTTTTTTTTTCCATTCAATATTCGATCGTTCTAGCCTCATTTGTTGAAAAGATGTTCCTTTCCCCATCAAATTGCCTTGGTGCTTTTGTCAAAAATCAGCTGTTAAAATTTAGTCTATCTGTGGATTCCATGTCCTTCCTGTACCATTGATCTGTTCGTTCACCTCTCTGCCAATACCCCACTCTTGGTTACTGTAGCTTTACATTAAGTCTCAAATTAAGGCAGTGTGAATCTTGAAACAGTGCTGTTATTTTTGAAGACTATTTCGGCTATTCTAGATTCTCTGCCTTTGTATGTCAGTTTGAGAATCAGCTTGTCTGTTACTCAGAAAAAAGCCTACTGGACTTTTTCATAGGAATTATTTTGCAGTTCAGTTTGAGGAGGAGATTTAACAATATTTAGTCTTGTATTCCATGAGCATTGTTTGTTTATTTATATATTTACTATTATGTTGTCTTTAATTTTTCTCAGTGATGTTTTGTTTTCAACGTAGAGGTCTTGCAACTTTTTCATTAAGGTAATCCCTAAGTATTTACGTTTCAATGTTGTTTTTTTGTTTTTGTTTTTACATTTATTTATTTATTTATTTTTGGGTTTGCTGGGTCTACATTGCTGCACGCAGGCTATCGCTAGTTGTGGCGAGCAGGGGCTACTTTTCACTGCGGCGCGGGGGCTTCTCATTTGCGGTGGCTTCTCTTGTTGTGGAGCATGGGCTCTAGGTGCGCGGGCTTCAGTAGTTGTGGCTTGCAGGCTCAGTAGTTGCGGAACGCAGGCTCTAGGGCGCGTGAGCTTCAGTAGTTGTGGTGCACAGGCTTAGTTGCTCCGTAGCATGTGGGATCTTCAGTAGTTGCGGCACACGGGCTTAGTTGCTCCGCGGCATGTGGGATCTTCCCGGACCAGGGCTCGAGCCCGTGTCCCCTGCGTTGGCAGGCGGATTCTTAACCACTGGGCCACCAGGGAAGTCCACGTTTTAATGTTATTTTAAGTAACATATAAAATCGTTCCCTTGGGCTTCCCTGGTGGCGCAGTGGTTGAGAATCTGCCTGCCAACGCAGGGGACACGGGTTCGAGCCCTGGTCCGGGAAGATCCCACATGCCGCGGAGCAGCTGGGCCCGTGAGCCACAATTACTGAGCCTGCGCGTCTGGAGCCTGTGCTCCGCAGCAAGAGAGGCCGCGATAGTGAGAGGCCCGCGCACCGTGATGAAGAGTGGCCCCCGCTTGCCACAACTAGGGAAGGCCCTCGCACAGAAACGAAGACCCAAGACAGCCATAAATAAAATAAATAAAATTTAAAAAAAAAATAAAGTAAAATTGTTCCCTTGGGCTTCCCTAGTGGTGCAGTGGTTAAGAATCCGCCTGCCAATGCAGGGGACACGGGTTCGAGCCCTGGTCCGGGAAGATCCCACATGCCGCGGAGCAAGTAAGTCCGTGCGCCACAACTACTGAGCCTGCGCTCTAGAGCCCGCGAGCCACAATGTGGAGCCCGCCTGCCACAACTACTGAAGCCCATGTGCCCTAGCCCGTGCTCCGCAACAAGAGAAGCCACCGCAATGAGAAGCCTGCGCACCACAACAAAGAGTAGCCCTTGCCCTCTGCAACTAGGAGAAAGCCTGCGCGCAGTAACGAAGACCCAACACAGCCAAAAATAAATAAATAAATTTATTAAAAAATTGTTCCTTTTTGGGCTTCCCTGGTGGCGCAGTGGTTGAGAGTCTGCCTGCCAATGCAGGGGACACGGGTTCGAGCCCTGGTCTGGGAAGATCCCACATGCCGCGGAGCAACTAAGCCCGTGAGCCACAACTACTGAGCCTGCGCGTCTAGAGCCTGTGCTCCGCGACGGGAGAGGCCGCGACGGTGAGAGGCCCGCGCACCGCGATGAAGAGTGGCTCCCGCTCGCCACAGCTGGAGAAAGCCCTCGCACAGAAACGAAGACCCAACACAGCCAAAAATAAATAAATAAATAAATAAATTTATTAAAAGAAAAAAAATTGTTCCTTTTTAAAATTCTTTGTTGCTGGCATTTATAAATATAGTTGATCTTTGTGCTGTGACCTTGCTGAATTCACATGAGTTCTGGTAGGTCCTCTGTAAATTCCTTAGGATGGTCTGTGTATTGAGTCATGTGTGTGTGAGTAGGGACAATTTTGCTTCTTCCTTCCCTGTCTTTATGCTGTGCATTCCTTTTTCCTGCCTTGTGGTGCTGTCCAGGACCTGTGGTAGAAGGCTGAAGGTCCCTGCCCATCCCATCCTTGGGGAGCGCAGGCTCGCACTGCCAGCTTGGTGCTGGCTGCGGGGGCCCTTGCCTTCTGTGCTAGGGGCCTCCCAAGGGAACGCAGGTGTGCTGGACAAGAGCTCGCCAGCAGTGAAGGCGCTCACCCTGAAGGCCCAGGTGGAGAGGCTGTGATGACCGTGGGGGCAGTGACTCCAGGGGCCCTTGGGTCTGAGGGAGCCGGGGGCTGGGGGGGATGACACACGGGAGCCAGCACTGCTCAGCTGCCCTGGTGACTGTGAGCTTGGGCGGGTCTCACAGGGAGGGGAGCCAGACCCCTGACGTGGGAGCGCCGGCCACCAGTGGCTAGGGCCGGTGTGTGTGTTTGGAGGGGCCTGGGGTCTGCACGATGGAGAAAACTACCTGCTGCTGGATGAGGCAGTCTGGCTGGATGACACAGGGACCCAGGTGGGCACAACAGAGCCGGCTCTCCTTCCTCTCCAGGCCTGTGGTCTCCTTGTACCCCTCCTGGCAGAGCCCCAGGCAGCAGCGGGCTTGTTGCTGAGAGACAGCAGCTCCACCATGACCCCATGCCCTTCATCAGGTGGAGGGTGGCTCTTTCTGTTTCTGGTTTCCTGAAAGTTTTTATGTGAATAGGAATTGAATTTCGTCGTGTGCGTTTTCTGTATCTTTTGAGACGATTGTATGACTTTTTTTCTCTTTTATTCTCTTAATGAGGTAAATTACAGTGACTAGTTTGTTTTTGTTTTTGTTTTGGCCGTGCCACACGACATGTGGGGTCTTAGTTTCCCAACCCGGGATCGAACCCGTGCCCCCTGCAGTGGAAGCACAGAGTCTTAACCACTGGACCGCCCGGGAAGTCCCTGCAGTGACTAGTTATAGAATGTTAAACAACTTTTCATTCCTGGGATAAACTCTACGTGAATAAGATGTATTGCTGACTTCAGTTTACTAATATTTCTAAAGGGTTTTTGTGTCTGTGTTTGTGAGGGATACTGGTCTGTAGATTTCCTTCCTCGTGATGACTTTATGTTTACAAGGCTTTGTCTTTCTCTGGTTTTGCTGTCAGGGTAACGTTGGCCTCATAAAGCTGAAAAGGATTAGTGTTACTTCTCCAGTGATCCATAGAATTCACCAGCGAAGCTACCTGGGCTTGGAGTTTCTTTGTGGGAGGTATTTGATTAGGAAGTCACGTTCTGTAATAGGTATAGGGCTATTCAGATGTTCTGTTTCTTCTTCTGTCAGTTTCGGTAATTTGTGTCTTTCAGGGAATTTGTTCATTTCTCCCAAGTTGTTGAGTTTATTGACATGGCATTTTTCATAATATCCCTTATTTTCCTTTTATTCTCTGTAAGTTCTGTAGTGATGACTCCTCTGTCACAACTTTTCTCAAGATTGTATCAGGATCCAATCAGGGTTACACCTTGGGTTTGGTGGATATATTTTTGTCTTTCAGTCCGCAGGTTCCCCCTCCATCTCTTTTTTTCCCTTGCAGTGTTTTTTTGTTTTTGTTTTTGTTTTTTGGGATCTTAGTTCCCCAACCAGGCATTGAACCCAGGCCCTTGGAAGCGAAAGCTCGGAGTGCTAACCACTGGCCTGGCCCACCAGGGAATTCCTTCAGTGTGTTTATTGAAGAAGCCCCGTTGTTTGTCTTGGGATTAGTTAATTCTTCAAATAATAGTTCCCTTTCATTTCTGGTGGATACGTTGCTTTTCAGACTCCCTGATTTGAGCTGATTTGGTTTCCTAGACCCTGTAACACATTAAGTCCATTTAGCTCCCAATGGACAACATTGTTGGAACTTGAAGCAACCGTAATACTTGTGTAATTCATAAGGACAGCATCATTGTAATGACAGCACTGTAAACTTCACAGCCTTTGTTTTGAAGTAACACCTCCCTTCACTCTTTCACATTTTGAGTTGGGTAATGAGGATGTTTTGTTTTTGTATTTGTAGAGTAAACAGTGTTTAAGAACAGTGTTGAGAGTAAAAAATAGAGCACTAATACTAGTTTTCTTTGTGTTTCAGGTGGGTCTGTGAAGAAATCCCAGATCTCAAGCTCGCTATGGAGAATTATGTTTTAATCGACTACGACACCAAAAGGTAAGCCGGGTTCTGCCTGGGCTGCGTCTGCACTTGGGATGGGCTCAGCGTGTGTGGACACAGCCTATAATTAGATCTTCCTCGATGCTGCAGGCTGATGGGAAAGTTCCTTTTAGAGTTTCCTTTCAGAGCCAGCATTGAGTTATTTTGGTAGGAAATGTTTATCCAATATTGGCAGAGGCTGTCAGAGTGAGGACATAATTGGAAACTGCACGTTGCAGCAACTGGGATTGGTGTGTGTGTGAAACTACCCCAAGTTAGGAGTCACTCTTCACGGCAGGCAGCTGCCAGCGCCTGCGGCCTGGTCTGGGGAGCCTTGGGCCCTGCCCAGCTCTGGTCAAGGTCTCACATGGCTTTGGCCACGTCTAGCAGTTTCCTACAGCCACATCCTGGGTCTCCGAGGAGAGTCCTGTGGGTGGGGAAGGGCGAGGCCGTGTCTGGAATGCCTGCCTGGAATTTTTTTTGTTTTTCTTTGAGAAACGCTCCTGCCTGTCTCCGTCCTTGGCAGTCTCGAGGTGGCATGCAGGCTCCAGCTTAGGTAGCTGCTCGTGGCAGAGAACGCGGCCCCGAGGCGCCCTCGAGCCCCGCACAGGGCCTGCTGCCAGACCTGCTCACGTGGGCTCACTCCCGCGTTTGGAGGACTTGTGGTCCTGGCCGGCCTTCCCAGCCTCAGTCAGCCCCTGGTCCCACCCCCTTGCCTCCCCCTCCTCCCTGTTCAGTCATCAGTACTTGCTGTTGTGACAAGAGGCCACCCGTGCTGGCCCCTCGTCCAGAGCAACCAGACCCCCGCAGCGTCGGCACAGGTGGCCACACGGGCTCGGGCGGCCAGCGCATCCGTGGGTCCTGACCCCTGATGAGGACGCCTCCTGCCCCTGGGGTGAGGGCGGCTGTGGCCGCTGACCTTGAATGATGGTCTTGAGGTCCGTGCAGCTCATGTCTCATGACGGTTGAGTGCCATGGGCCCGGCCTAGAGCAGCCGGGGTGCTTAAGGGCGCTTTTGGTGCAAGGTGCTTGCAGGTGGGGGTTTGGTGTTCTTCCCTCCGTGTTCAGCCGGTTGAGGAAAGACTGGAAGGACGTGGGGCTGGGCGAGGACAGGGGGCGGTCTGACGGCGCCCACCCCAGGGACCCGTGCGACCTCAGGGTCTGTGACGGCAGGGCCGGCACAGAGGGCCGAGCTCCTCTGTCGGGTGGATCCCGGCAGGGATCAGGGTGCCCAGGTTCCCCTGAGCTTCCGTGTTGCTCATCCTCCCAGGAAAAGGTCTCTTCCAGGGTGTAGCCAGAGGCTTTGAAGGAGGTGTAGAAGTCAGAACACAAGGAAGTGAGGTTGCGAACTAGTGCGTTGTTTTCTCCCTGAGGCCTGCGTAGGAAGACAGGAGCTGGAAATGGACTGGCCATCGCGTCCACCCTTCCATTTCGAAGAGTGGGTGCCTGGGGCCAGGGACGGGCATGTCACTCACAGACACTGCACTCGGGTGGCTGCTGGGCCGTGCTCCCCGGGACCCCGCGGCCCGGTGCTGGGCTGGACCCCTCGTGCCTGTGCACGTGGTTAGCTCCCCCGGAATGTGGGTTTCCTGCCTTGTTGCGGCGTGTCAGCCTGCTCCCAGCGTGTTGGAGCCGAGTATCCCTCTCTGTGTGTCTGTGTGTGAGTTTCACAGGCTTCAGCCGTGCCTGCTCTTTCCCGCTCGAGATCTCTGGCTTTTCAGCTGCAGCTGCCATTCTAGGAAACTGAACTTGCCATATGGTTACAGGTCCCAGTTGAATTCTTTTACTTCTGTTAGGAAGGAAGGAAGGTGCACTTAAATTCCCAGAGTCCTTCCAGGGCCAGGGTTGAGGGCCGGGGGGTCTCGAAGATGCAGGTGGGGAGGGGCTGCGGGGGGTGCTCCCTGCACCCCTGTGTGCATCCTTGGGTTCCCCGGGGTCCTGGCGTCTCACTGGGGAGCAGCCGTCTTGCTGCCCTGCCTGTAGGGGGTGTTGGACGAGCCCCCGAGTGACAGCCCCTCCCCTGTGCAGCGCAGTTACCAGGCACAGCCCCTCACTGCGGGCCTCGGGCAGGTCATTCTCCGCGGGGCCGTCCCAGGCAGCCCCCGCCCCATCTCTCAATGCCACTGGTGACAACCACAAATGGCCCCAGATACCGCCCCGGGGGTACCCCTGGGTTAGGGGATTCCGTTGAAAACTCATTCCCTTGGTGTTTGGGAGAGCCTAGTCTTGTTAAAAACTCCTGACAACTCCCTTGTTAGGCGTCTAACACAGGCTGCTTATATCTGTGAAAGTGTCAGAAACTTAAACAGGTATAGTAAACAGAAGTGATGTCGGCGTGAGGGGGGAGGTGCTGACCCTACTCTCTGCAGAGCCGGGGTGTCGGCTGTCATCCCCTTCCACCCGACCAATAGAGCAGGAGCCCGTCTGCTTCCACGTGGCCCTCGGTGCCCCGGCTGTCCCCCCGCCCACTCAAGTTAGGCCGAGGGGTAAACATGGAGGCCCCCACCCCCCCCCCACCCCCGGCTAGGACAGGGAAGGGGCGGCCCAGCCCTGGGGCGGTGGGACTTCATTGCATCCACGGGTTGGGGGTGAGGCAGCCTTGGTCCCGCCCGCCTCTCTCTGCGGATGGCTGTGCGTAGCCCTTTCCTCACCCAAGGCCTGCAGGGCGCCGCTGCCCGAGGCTTTGACCCGTGAGCCGACCCCTCCGCTCTGGTCTCGAGGCCCCATGATGCCCCTGGGACCTCTGCCCCCTCCCACGAGGCCCGGTGGCTTGTTCCGAGCTCGGCAGTGGCCAGCGGCTAACCCCTGCCTATTTCAGCTTCGAAAGCATGCAGAGGCTCTGTGACAAGTACAACCGGGCCATCGACAGCATCCACCAGCTGGTATGTGGCCTTCACCTGCCCCTCGGGCCCGCCTCCTCCTCCGGGCCCACGCTGTGCTTCAGGACCCCGTTGCCTGTCGAGTCGCTTGGGTGCTTCAACCCGACCCCTGAGGCCCTGGGAGTGCAGAGTCTGCAGCACCCCAGGGCGTTGGACCGTGTAGTGGGGAGGGGGCGGGGAACTGCAGCCGCTGTGACGCAGACAGTCGGAACTGAGCGACCTCGTTACTTCCAAGGGGGTCCCGGGCCCTGGTCGCCCCTGGGGGCCACGGCAGGCGGGCGGGTGACGGGGAGCCTTCCTGGGGCTTCTCCGTCCTTCACCCACCCCTCGGGCACTCTGGGCGCTGGGACAGACCAGCTAGGAGAGGGGAGCTGTGCTGGGGAGCTCACACACTGCTTGGGTCCAGGGGTGCACACGTGTGCACACGCACCCCCGCACGGGTACACGCGTGCACGCAGGTTCATACTACACACATCCACACACAGGCTCACACACACGCTCCCGCGCACACGCGTCACCATTGGGGGCAGTGGCGTGGCCGGCGGGGCGGGGCCCAGGTGGACCGACTGGCGCCCCCTGTGCCGCAGTGGAAGGGCACCACGCAGCCCATGAAGCTGAACACGCGGCCGTCCACGGGGCTCCTGCGCCACATCCTGCAGCAGGTCTACAACCACTCGGTGACCGACCCCGAGAAACTCAACAACTACGAGCCCTTCTCCCCGGAGGTGTACGGGGAGACCTCCTTCGACCTGGTCGCCCAGATGATCGACGAGATCAAGATGACCGAGGACGACCTGTTTGTGGACCTGGGTAGCGGTGAGTGTGGGCCAAGCCCGTGTGCCCGCCGGGAGGGGTCCGGGGCAAGTGCTAGGCAGTGGGGGAGCCCTGACCCTGCAGTCCTAGTCAGCACACCCCTCCCCCCACCCGGCAGCCCGCAAACCAAGCCTGCCTTTCCAGTGCCCAGAAACCTGCCCCTTCACTCCTGCTCAGCCAGCCTGAGAAGGTCCGTGGGCTCCGCCCAGCTGCCAGCGCTGAGCTGCAGCTCTGCTTCCCGCCCCCCGCTCCCCCCACCCCCCGTGCCTGCTGCTGCGGAGAGGAGAGCCCTGCTCCCTGTGCTCCCAGGCCTCGTGGCTGCACTCCCTCCTGCTCCCTCCTGGGCCTGGGGCTGCTCCTGGCTCTTGGCCCACAGGTGGCCCCAGGGACCACCGAGGTGGACCAGCCCCCACCTTGCTGGCGGTCCCTCCCCCCTGCCCGCACTCACCAGCCCAAGCGGCCCCCTTGCTTGCTCACGGGGCGTCCTTCTGCACAGAGTGGAGACTCCTGGGGTTAGGGCCTGGCAGGCGCACACGTGGCACGCCGTGCTGCCTGAGTAAGCATTGGGCTGACTGGTTCCTGGTGGGACCTGTGAGGTCACGGGCTGACGGGGGTGCTATCTGGCATGTCGTTGGGCGGCTCCATCAGGAACCCCCAGCATAGCCCACTGGGGCATCTCTGCCACCCCATGTGACCTGCTCACAGACCCGAAAGCCCCGTCTCAGCCGGGCAGGCGCCCTGCAGATGGGGACGAAGATGGCTTCTTTCGTGGTGTCATCGTCGGTTTAAGTCCTCTTTAAGTGTACGATTCATATTTTAATAAGAATGCACGTACTTCAAAGGTCATTCCTTTAAAAGCCTGTAAAATTTCCCTAGTGTCAGAAGGCTTATGATTTCTGAGAAGCGCCAGCCTCCTCAGGTCCAGCTCTCCACACCTTCCCCCTGTCCCCTGGGAGGGACCGCACATCCTCTCCCGTGTTTACCCCGTGTTTCTGAATAGAGGTTTGTTTTCATCGTTGGAGTACATTCTATTCAAAATGGGAAATCAAGGGGCTCCTGACACTTTATTTAAAGTGCAACTGATCTAAGTTCAAGGAGAGACCATTTAAAAAGCTTCCTTTTGTCATGAAGCTTAAATGCCTGCAGACTCTGCCTCCGTCTTGCTGGCATGTGTGGTGTGGGGCCCTCCCGCCCCCTCTCTGAGCCCGCTTCAGACTCGGCTGAGGATGCGAGCTGGCCGTGTAGTGGAACCATGGTGTGTCCGGGGCGGGCGGGAGCCTTCCCGAGGGGTTCCTGGGTCTCACACAGCTGGGTCTGTGTCTGGACAGTTAATGCCACATGGGGCCGTGGACCAAGGATGGATTCTGGTTGGGGGGCCGTGGAGTGTTGTCCTTGGATGATGAAGTGGAACCCAGATGGCTGTCCCCTGGTGGCGGCTCAGCCCACGGCCTGGGGCATTTGAACACATTCTGTGACCTCGGAGAGCGCTCGGGCACCTTCGCTGAGAGCCCGTGGCCTCTGCCTGGTGACCTTGTGGCCATCGCCCCAGTGGCTGGGGTGTGGCCTCTGTCACAGTGCACATCTGACACCTGCTGCTGTCTCTCTCTCTCTCTCTCTCTCTCTCTCTCTCTCTCTTAAGGAGTGGGGCAGGTTGTGCTGCAGGTCGCCGCGGCTACCAACTGCAAACATCACTATGGTGTCGAGAAAGCTGACATCCCGGCCAAGTACGCGGAGGTGAGCGCTTCTGGGCCCTGGACACGGTTGCATCTGTCGCTTTTCTTTCCAACCTTGGTTTGTGGTGGCCTGTGGGGCGAGGGCGTGGCCTGTGCCGGGGGTCAAGGGGAGGGGAGTTCCCCCAGCACCGTGGGGTCAGCTGGCGTTACCCTTGTGCCAGCGTCTGCCTGGGGGGCGGCAGGGTCTGGGGAGAGCACACGTCTGAGCGGTGTCATCCCCACAGGAATGTGTTTAGAGTTGTGGTTCGCACGCCCGCTGACTCGGGTTCCCTGTGGTTGGGAAGCCTTTGCCAGGGACCCCGGAGCGGGCGGGCGAGGGGAGGAAGGGGGCTTGGGGAGCCGTGGGTGCCCTCCCGGCTGCCTGGTTCCTGATGGGCTGTCTGGTTCGGCTCCCTTGCAGACCATGGACCGAGAGTTCAGGAAGTGGATGAAATGGTATGGAAAAAAGCATGCAGAATACACAGTGAGTGCCACCGCTCCATGCCCCGTGGCTGCTGGTGCAGTGCCTGCCCTGAGCCTCCGCCCCCGGGGGCGGGGGCAGCTCCCCTGCCCGGAGCGCCCTCCCCACGCTTTCCACCCTCTGCCGGCCACTCTCGTCCTCCCTCCTGGGGGCCCTTGCGGGCGCTCAGAGAACAGAGGTGGCCCACGTGGCATTTCTCTTCCTCAGCCCCCCAGGCACCGGCAAGGCCTCAGAGCACCGGCTCTTTCAGAGGCAGCGCCCCTCCCGGGTCAGCAGGTGGGGGCGGCAGGGTGTGGGCGAGGCGGCCTCTGCCCCTTCCGCGGGCCGTCTGAGGGCATCTTTCTCCTGCTTGCCCCCCGCAGCAGTGTGGGGCCCAGCGGATGAGTCCCCCAGCTGTCCCGGTGCTGCCTGCCCCTCTGCCCCTCACTCAGCATCGCTCAGCCCGGCCTTTCGACGCCGAGGTTCCTCAGGTCTCGCTCCTGGATCCTGGACGCTCTGGCCTCTCTCTCTGCTCCTCCTGCCCAGGGTGTCCGCGTCCGCATCCTCGGCTCGAGTGCGTTTCTGTGCTCAAGGCTCCATCAGTCTTCCTGCCAGGTTTCGGTTGCCTGTGGACGCACGGCCGCCACGCAGCCACCATACCCTGGGCCGCTGCTGGGGCATCGCAGGGGGCGGGGTCCGCAACCGGATGATCTTCACCACACCCACCACTTCCCATCTCACGCCCCCCAGGTCACTTAGACCCCAGCTGGCTGCGCCGTGGTCCTGACGCCCCCTCCCAGAGTTCCTTGCCGTGCTCGCTGCTCTCCCTGCGCCGTCCTGCGGGCAGGGTTGTGGGGCCAGAATCGGCGTCCCCGTCGCCTCGGGGACCCAGAGTGGGTCACGTAATCGTAGGTGGGAGGCAGATGGGGGCGCAGGAGAGGGGGCTCCAGGCTCTTAGAACAGCCTAGCCATTTCTCCTTTCATGGGTCATGCTTTCGGTGTCGTGTTTAAAAGCCAAGCCTCAGCTCACCTAGATTTACCCTCACGGTATCGTATAGGAGTTCTGTGGCTGTGCGTTTTGCCTGTAGGTTCGTGGTTTCTTTCTGGTTACTTCTTGTGGAGGGAGTGAGGTCTGCGTCTACATTCATTTGTCCGTGTGCAGACATCCAGCTGCCCCACCCCGTCTGCTGCAGGGCTGCCTCTGTCTGCTGAGCCGTCTTTGTTGATTCGTCCGAGGCCAGCGGCCGCTCCGCTGCGTCCCACGCTCTCCCCGTCTGCTCTCTCAGTGGCACCGCAGTGTCTTGACAGCTGCGTCTTCGTGAGAGTCAGTCCTGAACCACGTGGCATCGGGCCTCCAGCCTCGTTCTCCTCCTTCAGTGATATGCTGGCCACTCTGAGGGGTTTGCACTTGACTTCTGTCTGCTCCGTGCTGACGTACAGCCATACCCTCATCCTGCAGCCTTCCTCTAGCTGCTGGATTAGTTCCACGGTTGTCGTCACTGTCGTTGATTCTTTTGGATTTTCTACATAGACGATAACATCACCTTTGAGCAAAGGCAGTTTTATGTCTGCCTTCCCGATCTGTACCCTTTCCTTTTCTTGTCTTATTGCATTAGCCGGGGCTTCTAGTATGGTGTTGAAGAGCGGGGATGAGAGGGCATATCCTTGCCTTGCCCCTGATCTTAGCAGGAAAGCCTCAAGCTTCTCACCATGGGTGTGATGTTAGCTTTAGGGTTTTTTTGGTGGATGTTCTTTTTTAAGTTGACGAAGTTCACCTCTGTTCTTATTTTTGTGCTGAAAATCTTTATTGTGAATGGGTATTGGGTTTTGTTAAAGCTGCTTTTGCTTGTGTGATTTTCTTCTTTGGCCTGTTGAGGGGACAGAGTACAGAGGTTGATGTACTTCCACGCCCGGGGTAAATCCCACCTGGCCCTGGGGTATAGCTCCTATTTTGTTGAGGTTATTTGCAGCCAAGAGGGATGCTGGTCTGTAGTTCTCCTTTCTCGTGACGCCTGGCTTTGGCAGCAGGGTGGTGTGGCTTCGTGGCGTGAGCTCAGCCGTGCCCTCTCTGCTTCTGTTCTGCTGTTCTTGGACCAGGAGTTGCACATCTACAGGCTGGGCCCAGCTCCCCTCCCCTTTTTCCTGGTGGGATTTCTTGCAGGATTCTCTCCCCTCGGTGAAAAACGAGGGGTGTATCCTCTGTCCTCCTGTGTCCCTCCTGCATCTCAAGTCCTCTGGTGTTCGTTGCTCAGGCTGAGGGCAGTCAGTCCAGTTGGTTTCTGTTTCCAGGAAACTTCTTCCTGCCCAGTCCCTAGATCCACCGGCATGCTGCTAAGAGTTCCTGGGTGGTTTACCGTTTTCCTAAGACCTCATGACGTCCTAAAACATAGGTTTTAAAATTTAAGAAGTGCCTCCTGCTTCTGGTGAGAGGGCCAAGCAGTTCAAGCCCATAGCATAGAAGTCTGCATTGACATAGGTCCCAGGGATGCCCCGATGGATCCGCGGGCAGCCTTCGCTGCTTTATTCGGAGTGTGGTTCTAGCTGCTGGTACAATCCCCGCTGCTGGAGGGAGAGGCGGGGGTGAGATTGGTGGGCTGCCCGCCCCGGCGGGTCACCTCTCCTTCCCTCCTCCCCTCGTCACCTTTGGGCGGCAGCGCCTGGCCTGGTGGGTGTTTGGGGGTCAGTGGCACGTCAGCTGGCTCCTTGGCGGGGCTCCCTGTGTGTGAACCTTCTCGCTCTTTGGCCTCGTGAGGTCCAGGGCCCTTGTCAGTTGCCCTTGCTCTGCGGCCTCGCGAGGTGGCTGCGAGCAGAACTCGGCTCAGAGGACTCCTGGTCACAGCCTTGGCGGCCGTGTCCGGAGCGGCAGCCAGCTGTGCCTCTGGCGTCCACGTGGCCCTGCTCCAGGAGGGTGTGGCGACAGTCCCTGCCCAACGCCTGGATTTGGCAGGAGCTTGCCGGCTGGGTCTGGAAAGGTGCCCCCACTGCGGCTCTCTGTGGCTGGGAGCAGGTGCCCTGGTTGGCGGGCAGGGTCCTGCCTCTGTCACTTAGTAACTGAGCGGGGAACGAAGCCAGCAGGAGCCTCCGAGCCCAGTGTGTTTCCTGGCACCCGAGCCGCCTCTTCGGTCCCTGCCCGGCCCTGCAGCCCACAGCTCTCCTCCCGTCGGAGCCCCTGGGCCCTCCCTACGCCCGGCTTCTGCCTGCGTCTGTCACACCTCAGGGCGCCCCCTCCGCCTGGCAACAGCCGGGTGACGCCGTGCTGTCGGCCCCTGGCAGTGGGCCTGGCACACAGGTTTCGCGTGCCTGGGGCGGTGCGGCCTCCCGGAAGTGCTGTGTGGGGAGGTACCCCCGGCCAGGTCCCCGGGCAGGCAGTGGCAGCCCCTGTGCCTATGCGGGCTGGAGTCCGTTGTTCTTTCTTATCCCCGCGTGCGTTTCTCCACACTGGAGGTGTTGGTTATCTTGGAGCCAGTCACGGGTCCTTGGTGGGGGGGTGACATCTTCCTGCCACGGTTAACTCGGGCACATTGGCCCCAGCGACACAGAGCCGACTCGGCCAGTCTGTGTCAAGAGGCGAATGGCGGCGGGGCCGGGACAATGGCTGTTTTCTTGCCTTGAACGGGAGGCCACAACAGAGCAGTGGCGCTGTGGCTTGAAACGGTGTGGCTTGGATGGGTGAGCCCCCATGGAGAGAGAAGCCACATCAGGACAAGCCTGGGGGACCCCAGGACGCAGCAGACGTCGTCCTCACATTGCAGTTTATTCAGAGACAGGACGGAGCAAAACCAGCGGAGGGAAGAGACGTCGGGTGGGTCCAGGGGACCGGGCGCAGCTTCCAGACTCCACAGGGCGCGCTTCACTCCCCCAAGCGAGACGCGACAGCACGAGCGAGGTGTGGGCCCCAGGGAGGCTCACAGGACCCAGCCCAGGGTTCTCACTGGGGGCCGGTCAGCCGAGACCCCAGACTCCGGGAGGAGAGCAGGTGCCCATGTGGACCCCATGTTTTCCCGGAGAGTGTGCGGACAGGGAGCCCCTGAGGTCCGGTTCCAGACACCGAGCGGCCTTCCCAGGACGTGGCCTCAGGCCCGCAGCTTGAGCTTTGTCCTGTGCGGCATCGTCAGGACTTTGGACTTGGGTCAGTGCCCCGAGCCTGCTGGGCTGTGCGCAGGGAACCGTGGCAGCCTCAGGAGGGGAGAGGACCCAGCGAGCAGACGCGGACGTCCGGGACGTAGACCTCCCACGGCACCTTCATGTTTTAGGACAGCCATCTCCGTTCTGCCCTGCGGGGCTCGGCCCCTCATGTCCCTGGGTGACTCCTGTGTGCCGGAGGGCGCCGGGCCTGCAGCTGCTCTGCCTGGGCGCCGTGGCACTCGCAGGCTCCTCCGCTCGGGGTCTTCCCTCCTGCCCGTCCGAGACAGGCTCAGGGGCCAGCCCTGCTGGGTGGTGCTGCCCCATTGCTGCCTGGAGGGCCTCCGGTCACCTGGTGGCTTGTGGGGTGCAGACGGGGCCGCCAGCAGCCACCTCCACCCTCCCCCAGAGACGCTCTGTCTTTGGGTCCGCCTGTCCTGGACGTTTCCCGTCAGTGGAATCACAGCCTGCGTGTCCTTCTGCGTCTGGCTTCTCTCACTGAGCGTCGTGTTCTCAGGGTCCGTCCACGTTGCGGCGGGTGTCGGGGCTTCACCCCTTCTCAGGGTTGAGTGATGTTCCCGGGTGTGGAGGGACCACGGGGTGTTTGCACGTTCACGTTCATGACGGACACGTGGGCTCCCACCTTTGCTGCTGCGGACAGGGGTGTGCAGGTTCTCCTGTGGAGGTCTGTTTTCACTTCTCTGGGGTGGACACCCAGGAGTGGGATGATAGCCTTTTTTTGAAGAATTATGAAGCCAGATTTCTTGGTTTGTTAAATGGTATACAGTTCTGGGCGGTTAGGTTAATAAGGTCTGAGTTGTCTCAGGCAGACTTTGGCCTTGAGGCACAGTGAGATTAGTCGTCTAACAAAGATAGTGGTCAGGGCGTAAGGACAGCCCTGCTGCCCGGGAGACAGGCGAGGTGGTGCAGGAGAGCTGCGCCCTCGCCGCGTTTGCTCTGTCCAGCACGGCCGCCTCGGGGCGCCCCCTGCTGGCCCTGCATGGGCATGGCGTGGTCTCGGCCTCTCCCCGCCGTCCCCTTGTGGGAGCCTGGCCCCAACGCCACCGCCCTGCCGCGGCCTCCCAACTCAGGGCCTCTGTTCATTCCATCTCTTCTTTGGGGGGCAGGTGGGGGCGGGGCGCAGAGGCGAGTGAGACCCCTGAGTGATGGGCTGTCTCTCTTTTCTCCTTTCAGCTGGAGAGAGGAGATTTCCTCTCAGAGGAGTGGAGAGAGCGGATCGCCAACACGAGGTACGGCCGGGCCAGAGTGAGGCTGCGAGGGCCGCGGGGGCCTGCCGGGCAGGGAAGGATGGCGCGGGGCGGCGCAGCTCCCCCTCCCCGGGTTGCTCCCCCTCCCCGGGGGTCACCCCAGCAGGCAGGGGCCGGAGAGCGCGGGGAGGGCCTGGGCTCAGTGCAGGTTCCTGCCGTCGGGCCTCCCCGGGATGGATGGTAGCGCCGTGGCAAGCAGTCTCCAGGCCGACACCGCCGCGTGTCCTGAGCTTGCCGGCAGCTCTGCCTCCGTGGTTCCTTCCCTTGTCCTGCCCAGACCTGGGGCCGGGGAGCGGGCTGGACCCCGCGCTTGCGCACCTGGCGGCAGCAGTGGCAGTGCCTGTGGAGCGCGAGGCGCTCGTGTGGCTCAGTGGGGGTGGCCGGGCCTTGGTGACCGCGGGGCGGGCGTGTCACTCTCTCAGCTCTCTGGAGGGGGGCGGGTCACACCTTTTCCCTTCGACCTCGTGGTCTGGCCTCCCCGCTTCCTTCTGCATGTGCTCGCTGCACGGCTCCCCGAGGCCCCACCACTGGGTTCCGTGCAGGCAGGTAGGAAACAGGCATCCCTCGTTCACAAAGGCCTGTCCTTGTCTCGCTCTCCCGTGAGAATGTCTCACCTGATTTGGGCACGCCGTCCCCCTTTTCTTGAGGGGACTGTGCTGACCCCGTGGGTGTCCCCATCAGATGGGGTCGGGGGGCTCTGGAGCAGCTGCCGTGGGGGCCTCTCCCGTGGGGGGCGCCCAGCAGCTGTGGCCCGGCGAGGAAGAGCTCGCCCAGAGCACCGCGAGGCCCCGAGGCTGGGCTCTGCCGGGGCCCCCAGACGGTGCCCCCCAGACGGCGAGCACCCTAGGCGCTCTGCTTCCTTTTGGGGGTGTCCCCGCCCTGACCAGCTCCTCTGCGCTCAGGGGTCTTCATCCTGGCTTCCGCGGGCCTCAGGGAGCTTCCTTGTTTCCTCTCGGGTGATTCTAGTTCAGGCAGCCCAGGGTCTGTCCTGGCTTACCCCCTCTCCCCACCTTGGCCACCTTGAGGCCCTGGCGTGCAGCCTTCCCAGGCTCCATCCCAGAGCAGGGACCTCTCCAGGCCGGCCCCACGCCCTGTCGGAGCCTCCCCAGCTCGCCGCTCTCATCAGGGCTCTGCCTGTCGGCCCCAACCTGAACCGCACCGCATCTGGGTTTCTTTCCAAGCGGTCGGCAGCGAGAGAGCTTGGCTTACACCTTCAGTGCTTCTCCTGCTGCCCGTGTCCGTCCTCGCCCCGGTCAGATCCTCCGTTACTGTCCTAGTACCGAGATTCCAGACAAGTGGCATGGAACAGCAGACAGCTCGCTGCTCTCCGTCACGTTCAGATGGGGAAGGGATCCCTGGTGGGGGTCCTACATGGGGGCAGGAGCCGGCGGGCAGAGGAGGGGACAGGTTGGGGGCCTGTGCGGGCAGCAGCCTCCTACTGCCTGGTGGGCGTCTTCAGGCAGCGCTTCCTCGGGCCGTCGGGTGCCAGAGAACGTTTGAGAAACGGGAGAGGATGGGCCAGGCCCTGCCTCGGAAGAACTTGGCACTGGGCCCTCGGGTGGTGGTGCAGCTTGACGGGTCTGTGCTGCTTTCCTGCCTGGGTGTCCTCGCACCTCTCTGCCCAGCTGGCGCTTGAGCTGCCCGCTTTCCAACCCCGGGGCACCTGAGGGGCAGGCAGGGCAGCCCGTGTTGCCCTGGGCCCGTGTCCGTGCGCGCCTTGCCAAGGGAGCTAGCGGTCTGCTTGTCGCGGTGTCCGTGTTCACGGCACCCAGGGTGGCAGTCACAGCCCGTGGGCCCCGGCACCCGTCCCCAGGCTGGGCGGAGGTGGTGCGGGCAGAGCCGGCGGCAGAGGCGGTAGGCGTGGTAGGCGCTGCGGCTCTGTACGTGTGTGCAGGTAGAACCTCCTTTCACTCAACTGGAATATTATTTTGCAGTGTTATATTTGTGAATAACTTTGCCTTTGGTCCTGAGGTGGATCACCAGCTGAAGGAGCGGTTCGCAAACATGAAGGAAGGTAATGAGCTCCCCTCCCTGCCCTGTGCGTCCGCGCCTGCACCTGCTCGGGGCTGGGTGGCTGTGGCCCTGGTCACAGGTGGCGGGGTCCTGACTGGCATCGTCGGGTTCGGCCCTGGTGGAGAGGCCTCAGGCAGGGGGTCCCATCCATCGTGGTTCTCACTGTCACCTAGGTTGTGGGCGGGTGCCTCGCAGCTCAGCACGTGTGGTGGAATAGACTTGACTCCTCCCCCGCTCAGGCCCCAGCTTGCAGCCGGCCCAAAGGACTGGGGCGGGGCCAGATTAGCAAGGGAGCTGCAGGCTGTCTGGTTCGTTCAGATTTCGGGAGACAGGGAGTGACTTCTTAGTTCAAGGACATCCTGCCTTCTCCTAAGGGATTCTTCACTGTGTATGGGAAACTGAAACTTGATTGGGTGTCCCCATGTGATCTGGAACCCTAACCTGGGGGCGCTGAGGGCACGGGGGTTCCCCTGGCCGGCCCCTGCGACCTTTGCCGGCCGGGCCTTTCCTGTACTTGGACCCGGGCTGCCTGGCCAGAGCCGCCCCCGCTGCTTCCCCTTCCCCCTCACCCTCCGTCCCCAGGCCAGTCGAGACCCGGAAGCGGGAGGGGACCTCACCTTTCTTGTGTCCGAGTCTCGGAAGTGCTGCCAGAACTGCTCGGCACAGCTCTGGAAGGAGAGGTCACGAGGTGAAGCTGAAAGCTGAGTCTGTTCTCAAGTCAGGATCCATTTTAGCCTGTAGGAGGGGCGTGTTCTCCCCGTGCTTATGAAAGCGTTTAGACTCACGGGTTACCTTGGTGCTTTTGTGGAGTGAGTGCTGTTGGCATCTGGCCAGAACCTTGTATGGGGGAGGTCTCGACAGGCCATGAAGAGACTGGGAGGGAAGTGCCAAGGCCGAGCGCTTGGACGACGGGAGCTCCTGGCGTCTGAGCGGACTCTCCCCTCCTCAGGAACGCGGGCGGGGGTTGTTCGGTCTTCTTGTGTCCCGAGCTCCTCCCTCTGGCGTGGTGGTCCCCGAGTGAGATCCCTCCAGGCCACTGAAGGTGCAGGGAGGGAGCTGCGTCGAGGCCCGCCCAGGCCCAGCAGCACCCGTGAGGTGTCCCTTAGCTGTGCCTGGGGCGTCCTCATGCACGTGGAGCATCAGACCGGTGCGGACACCTGGGCGGGGCCTTCTACGCAGCTGGGAGCTGACCAGTTTCATTTGAGCCTAGTGTGTGTGCTCGTGCCCGCCCCTGGGTCCCACGGTGAGCTGGGCTCAGGCTCAGAGTGGGAGAGCAGGTCCGGTGTGTTCCAGGAAGAGGGGACGCAGGAGCGGCTGCTTCTCCAGGCCGTCCTCCTCAGTCCGTCTCCCTCAGAAAGCTGGGCGCTGTCTGTCCCAGCACCATCGATGGTCCTGACAAGCAGGGCAGCAGCTGGGGGACCCGGGGAGGGCCCGCGTTTCCCCTTGTCCTGTGCCCTCGCGCCTGCTTCTCACCTGCTGCTTTGTTTCTTCCCCGTGGGGAGGCCAGTAGCTTCCCATGTGTGGTGAACACTCGGGGTGACGGCGGCTCTGTCTGTGCCCTGTGATGCGCTCTGCTCCAGGAGCGTGGGGGTCATCCCACCGCTGGTGGAGTCGCGGGCTTCTTTCCCTGGACGCCCAGGCGCACACGGCCGGGCTCTGGTCCTCGGCCGGGGGCTGTCGCCATCCGTGTGAGAGCTCCAGCCTCAGGTGCCCATCCTTCTCGGGGTCCTCCTGGCAGGACGGGACCGGTCTCCCGGGCCCCCTGTGGGCTATGACCTCAACGTGAGGTCGGATATGCCGCCCCGCGTGCCCACGGCGCTGCTGGGCTCTGCCCGCTCCCCCTCCTGGGGCCTGGCCAGGGATGCGGCCCTGACAGGGTGTCCCCATGCTTCTCCAGTCATGACATGAGATGGCAGGAGTCACCTGTCCTGCAGGGAGGTCTCCAGAAAGCGTCTTTGTCCTCGGGCTCAGGAGGGCGGCTTCTGCTGCCGCCGCTGCTGCTGCTGCTGCGATTCCCACGTCAGGTCTTTGCAGACGCGCCGCGCTCTGTCCTGCTCCCTGTCCCCGCAGCTGCGGGGAGGCCCCCATGCCGTCCTGACCTCCTCTGTGGCCGGGAGAGAGGAACGGGGTGTGTCCCCCAAGTTTTGTTATGAAACGTTTCAAGCAAACAGGAGAGGGGAAAGGATCACCCAGCATAGGCACAGAGAGTTTCCAGCTGCCCTCAGCACTGCCGGCTGCGTGTGTGTTTGCATGTGTGCGTGTGCAGGTGAGCGCAGGGTCGCTCCTGATGGTTTTGTGGGAACGAGCGCCGTGCCCGGGCCCTTCTCCTGAGCACTCGGCACCCATCCCCGCGCCCCACCTGGGAGAGGAGCGTGGATTCCTGCTCTGCCAGCTGCCCTGGGCGCCTCTTGGGCTGTGCGGTCCCGACTCTCTAGACTTAGGGCCTCGGGTCGTGGCCCCTCCATCTTTTTGGACGCGGCCCGTTGGGCATCTGGCCTCGTTGTCTCGTGGGATGTCGCCCGTTCTGCACTCGTCCCTCTTGGTCATCTTGACCTCGCCCTCCGCACCCCGTGTCCCAGCTGAGCGCCCGGGTATTGCACGCAGCCGGCTCGGGGCCCCTGGTGACATGCCCACAGAAGTCCCCTCAGGGCACCTGTTGTCCCGGAAGCCTTGCAGGGGGCACATTCCTAATTCGAGCGTCCTCCCTTCGACACTCTTCAGGTGCGCCCAGGGGACCCCCTCAGCCTCTGGCTGCCGTGACTTTGCTGGCACAACCAGCCGACTGCCCAAACTCGCCCCTGGCCAGCCCGGGACCTGGCGTCGCCGCCTCCTCGGGGTGGGGGGCGCCCAGAGGCCAGGCTGGGGCTCGGGGAGCCGTGAGCGCGTGCGCTAGCAGAGGGCTCATCCTGACTGCTTCAGTTTACTCGTCACGCGTTTTCTTTGACTTTTATATTTGGCTCTGTATTTCCTACGCTGGAACGTTCCGGTGTATTACGTTTCCTGACAGTGTTTCGTACAGGATGGGGGAAGCGTCTGTAACCTGAGGGTGACATCGTCAATCATGGTGACCTCTCTGCAGGAGGCTGCGAGTCCTTGTGGTTCTTTTCCCTACAATGACTGCACACATGCCGGGAGTTAATTGGAAAAACTGTTTTCTGTGCAGCTGTTCCCGACCTGACCCTTTCGCGTTCTGTCTGTGTGGGGTCAGGGCCCGGTTCTGCCTTAGGTTCTGTCTGTTCCTGTGGATCAGGACCCGGTTCTCCCTCAGGTTCTGTTTGTGTTGGGTTAGGGCCTGGTTCTCCCTCAGGCTCTGTCTGTGTGGAGTCTGGGCCCGGTTCTCTCTGAGGTCCTGTTTCCCTGGAGTCGGGCCTCGTCCTGCCTCGGGTTCTGTCTATGTGTGTGGATCAGGACCCGGTTCTCCCTCAGGTTCTGTTGGTTCTGTGTTAGGGCCTGGTCCAGCCTTAGGTTCTGTCTGTGTGTCCGGACCCGGTTCTCCCTCAGGTTCTGTCTGTCTCTGGGGTCAGGGCTGGTTCTGGCCCGGATCTGGTGTGGGTGTGGCGCATCTAGACAGCGCAGAAGCTGTAGAGGGGGTGCCCAGCGGGCCCCACGGCGAGACCCAGGGGACTGTGAGGCCCTGAGCGCGTTTTGCAGGAAAGCAAATCGTGAGACGGGTCGGAGCGCTCAGGCGCCGCTTTGCTTTTAGCTGCGAGATTAGCTCAGGACTCCCAGTCCCTCGGCTTTCCTGTGTTCAGAGGGCTGGTTTCTCTGGATGCTTTTGCGTCCTGGTGCTCTAACCTTCATCAGGCTCTTGCTCGTAACGCGCGCTGGTGTCCCCACGGCCTGCACTGATCCCCCTCTGTGTTTCAGGTGGCAGAATTGTGTCCTCGAAGCCCTTTGCACCTCTGAACTTCAGAATAAACAGTAGAAACTTGAGTGGTAAGAGCTCTCGTGTTGCCGAGTTCTTAACACGTGCAATTATGAGCACCTGCCGTGGGTTAAGGCGGGGTCGCCCGCCAGCAGTGGTGACGGGGTGGGGGTGGGGGGGCGCGTCCCGGGCGCTGTGGGATGTGGAGCGGCGGCCGCACTTACTCCACGCGGGAGGCCCCCAGTTGTGACAACCCCAGACGTCCCCAGACGTGGCCCTGGGCAGGACCGTGGTGCCGGGACCCGAGGGAGCAGTGACAAGGACAAGCAGCAGTGTGTGCGGGGCCGCGGGGAGGTGGGACCCTCAGGCGCTGCGCATCCTCGCGGCTGCTTGCTTGCCACATCGGCCCCCGCCCTGTGGGCTCTTCGCCCTCGTCCTTGGCCAGGCGCCTGGGTGCGGGGAGGGCCGTGGGCACCTCCCCAGCCGGCGGTTGGGACGCGCCTGGGACCTGAGCCCCGCCGTACCCCTCCCCCTGGTGCCCTGGCGACCCCTGACCCCTGCGCCCCGTTGTGCGCAGACATCGGCACCATCATGCGCGTCGTGGAGCTGTCGCCGCTAAAAGGCTCGGTGTCGTGGACGGGGAAGCCGGTGTCTTACTACCTGCACACCATCGACCGCACCATAGTGAGTGGCACCCCTTCCTCCCCGACCCGCCTCCAGCTGACGTGGGTGGGCAGAGGTCCTGCTCCCAACCCGGGGTCCCGAGCGCTCACCGCGCCCATCACTGCCTGATGTCGGTGGGTCTGGGCTGTGGCTCTTGTCCTGACAGGGTTTTCCATCGCTAATGAGACGTTTTCTTTTCCTTTTCCATTTTTAGCTTGAAAACTATTTTTCTAGTCTGAAAAATCCAAAACTCAGGGTAAGTTTGTGTATTTGTCCTTGATCTCTAAGCTGACCAGGGCCCGAGGCATCCCGAGTGGCCGGGCGTGGGCCTGGGTGCCGGGGCCCCCTGGCTGTGGCGGCCGCGTCTTGAGCAGCTTCACCGTGGCCACGTTTCTTGAGAGATTTTTGGGGGAGATAGGTTGGAGTTACAACCTTTCAAAATGTCCTGCAGCCTTGTGGTCATCACTTTGTCTCTGAACCTTGTGGGACGTCTGTCCCAGAGTCTTTCTCTTTGGAGGCTCAGACAAGCACGTGAGCCTTGAAGGAGCCCCCCGCCCGGGCCCTTCCTGCCACACTAGGGCCTCCGGGTCAGGGCATGGTGACGGCCACCCCCACCTGGAGACAGAGGACGGCCTTGAGGGTGGCCCTGTCCTCCCTCCTGTTGCCGTGGGTGTCCCGCAGCCGTCGCCTGTGGATAGCGCGCCCCTCGGTGGGGAAGTGGCTGTGGGGACCTTGGGACCACCCGCCGTCGGGGGGGAGCCAGGCCAGGCCGTTTGGGGGGCCACTGGGTTCCCAGCAGAGACGGGATGTGGGGTGTGTGCACCTCGCTTTCCCCCGGGGCCGGGGCTGCAGGGCCCCTGCAGGCAGGAGGGTCTCCGCGGTGCCCGTGGTTCAGAGGACGAGCCCCCCGCTTGCTCCCCAGGAGGAACAAGAGGCAGCTCGGCGCCGGCAGCAGCGGGAGAACAAGAGCAACACGACCACCCCCACCAAGGTGCCCGAGAGCAAGGCGGCCATGCCCGCCGACACCCCCATGGTGAGCGCCACGCCCCCGGCCGGCCCCGGTCTCAGGGGAGGGAGCCAGGCTGCCCTCGGGAGCCCACGTCGCCGGCTGGTCCCTCACACGGTCTTCCGCTAGGACTCTGGTGCTGAGGAAGAGAAAGCCGGGTCGACCGCTGTCAAGAAGCCGTCTCCCTCCAAGGCCCGGAAGAAGAAGCTGAACAAGAAGGGCCGGAAGATGGCTGGCCGGAAGCGCGGACGTCCCAAGAAGATGAGCACCGCCAACCCCGAGCGCAAGCCCAAGAAGACCCAGAGCGCACTCGACCTGCTGCACGCCCAGACCGTGTCGCGGGCGGCGTCACCCTCGCCGCAGGGTGAGTGCCTCCTCGCCCCCGCCCCGCTGTGCTCTGGGGTCCCGGGGAGCCTCACTGCTGTCCCTTTTCCTGCCGGCTCGGGCAGAAGCCACTGCGGCAGCGTCTGCACTGAGTACTCGGTTGAGGGGGGGGGGCGTGCTCCAGCTCCAAGGCCTCCCGAGGGCTCCGCGGGGGTCCCGTGCAGAAGCCCCGCTCAGGCAGGGCGAAGTGCCGCGGTTCGGGGTCTGGTGGCGGCTTGGCTGGGCAGCTGGGGCGTCGCGCAGGGCCTGGCGTCTAGGGAGCGTGACCCGCCGTCTCCCCGCAGGCGCCCCCTACCAGCTACCTCCCAGCACGCAGCGGCGCCCCCCTGAGCAGCTGCTGCTGGCGCCCGCCCCGCCCGCCCTGCACAGGCTGCTAGGTGAGCTGCCCCGGGAGGGAGGCCGGGCGGGCGGGGCGGAGCGCGAGGAGCGGCTTGTCTGCAGACCCCCTGGGAAACCCACACTGCGTGGCCAAGCGCACCACTCCCGGGGCTCAGGCTCAGCCCCGCCAGGGCGCCCCTGGGCTGTGGGGTCAGCGGGGCCCGTGCGGCGGTCTGAGGCTGCGGTCCTGCCCCAGGGGAAGCGAGGCCACGTCTGGGGGCATCGTCACGACTGGCGGGGGGGGGCTCCTGGCGTCGAGAAGGTGGAGGCCAGGGATGCGGTTCCACCACCCACGGTGCCCAGGGTGCCCTGCAGAGGAGGACCCAGCCCCGTGTCTGCAGTGTCAGGGAGACCTGTCCGGGATGAGCCCGGTGCCCCGAGGGAGCAGGGCTCTGTCCTGCCGAGTCAAGCTCGTGCTCACGTGGCTGGGCTGCCTTGAGATGCCTTGTCCCTTCAGAAAGTGGATGAAGGAAACTCCTGTACAGTTTTCTCAATTCGACGTCGGTAGCATATGTTTACCGAGAAGACCGGCAGACTGGCTGACGGCAACCCACGTGTCCTTGGGGAGAACGAAAAAGCGGGCTGGGGATGGCAGGAGCTGCCAGGGTCCCCACGTGGGCACGAGCCCCACGTGGCGGCGGGACATGCTGAGGCAGTGTGGGGACACGGGCCCCGGCACGACAACGGCACCGTGTGACCCCAGCACCACTCGGGCCCTGGGGAGCCTGCGCATCATTCCCGAACCCCACCCGCCCCCGCCTCGAGCCTCAGCTGGAGGGTTTCTGAGTTAAAACCTTGTCTTGGCTCCCCTCGTAGAATCCTTCAAGATTCAGTACCTACAGTTCCTGGCATACACAAAGACCCCTCAGTACAAGGCCAACCTGCAGCAGCTGCTGGACCAGGAGAAGGTGAGCCGCACCTGGTGCTGCCAGGCCCAGCTCCCCTCACCTGCGGGGCCTGATGGCCCCCGGGCCACGGCTGGCAGGGCCCTGCTGCCCCGTTTGAGGCGTCCTCCTCTGGGGACAGTGTGCCCTGCAGCCTCGGTGGCGGAGCTGGGGTTGGGGGCTGTGTGGTGCGGCCGCCCTCGGGCCTGGTGCGGGCACCCCGGCTTTCCTGAGGGCGGGAAGCGTCAGGCTCTGTGGCTCCTGGTAACGTGGTGCCACGTTTCGGGGTGAGGCCCCGACGGGGGTCTGGCCAACCCCCTCACGGGTGCGTGTACGCCGCCGTGTCCGCCAGGCGGGCTGCGAGTCAGGCGGGGCGCCCATCCCGGGGGCCTCGCGCTCACGGCCCTGCCCCGCAGGAGAAGAACGCCCGGTTGGTGGGCGCTGTGCAGCAGCTGTTCGGCCACTGCCAAGCTCAGAAGGAGGAGATCAAGAGGCTTTTCCAGCAGAAACTGGATGAGGTAGGCGCCCTGCCCTGGACACCCTGAGGCCACGCAGACGGCCCTGGTGCGGGATGGGGGGCAGGCTGGGCCCAGGGCCCAGCCCGGACGTCTGGCCAAGATCCAGAAGGACTGGTGCCCTCCTGGTGCTCTTCACGTTGAAAGTGTCCCTGATGAAGCGGCCTGGAGGTGGTCAGAGGGAGGCTTCCTGCCTCGTGATGCCCCCGGCCCCCCGTGAGAGCCCCCCCCTTTGCCGTCGTTTGTCCTCAGCTGGGAGTGAAGGCGCTGACCTACAACGACCTGATCCAAGCACAGAAGGAGATCTCGGCTCACAACCAGCAGCTGAGGGAGCAGACGGAGCAGCTGGAAAAGGGCAACCGGGAGCTGAGGAGCCAGAGCCTGCGGCTGGTGCGCGGGGCGGGGCGGGGTGCGCGGGGCGGGGCGGGGCGGGCAGCCTGCTCCAGGCCGGGCAGGGTCCCGGGGCAGAGAGGTGACCGAGGGCGGGCCCTGAGGCTGCGGCAGTGGGGCGCCCAGGGCCCTCCGACGCCTCACGGCCGCCCACCCGTCCCCACAGCTCCAGGCACGGTGCGAGGAGCTGAAGCTGGACTGGCCCACGCTGTCCCTGGAGGGCCTGCTGAAGGAGAAGCAGGCCCTGAAGAGCCAGATCTCGGAGAAGCAGAGGCACTGCCTGGAGCTGCAGGTAGGAGGCCTGTCGGAGGCGGCGGGGCTCAGGCTTCAGCTGGGGCACCAGGACCAGCGTCCTAGGCCCAGTCCCCGCCGCACCGCCCGGGCTGGCGAGCGCCTTGTTTCTGAGGCTGCCGCTGGCGGCCCTCACTTGCACCGTGAGAACAGCTCGTGCTGACGAGGTGAGCAGAGGACGGTGCGGGAAGGAAGGACGGACAGATCAGCGCGCGGGTGCGGGCTTCCCGGAAGCCCGTCTGCAGGCCGAGGCCTCCCGCCGTGTTTGCGTCTCCCCAGTGAGGTTTCGTGATTTACGTGAAGCTTTCGCCGTTGCCCGGCCCTGGGGGCTCTTTCAGGGATGGGTTACTGCAGAATGGCAATGCAGTGAATTCCTCTGCACCGGAGGCTGCTCTGGAGGCTACGTCCCTAAAGACACGCGTCCCCCGAGTAGCCGTCGGAGCAGCTGTAGGTCCCAGGATGCGGTGTCGAGCTGCCTTCTGTGGTGGCCCGGCCCTGCTGCCAGCCTGTGTGCAGGAGGAGTCTCAGGAGGCTGCGTGCGGGGTCCTGACGCTCCTGTGTAACCGAGAGGCGGCCCGAAGCTATGGGCCCTTGATTCATTGTAGGGAGAGCCAGACAAACGATGCCTCGGGCCCCAGCCCCCGGGGCCCCCGCCCCCGGAGCCGATACCTTACCCTCGCGGTCGCGGTGACAGCCACAGAGCCTGGGCCCCTCGCTTCCTCAGGCCGGTGCGTCCGCGCGCCTGCGCTGACGCTCGTCTGCCCATCACACTAGCTGGCCCACGTCCCTCTAGCCGGCCCACGTCCCTCTCGCTCTCGCAGGACCGGCCCTGCCAGTGAGGTGCTGGGCGTGGGGCCTCTCAGGCCTGATGCCTCCTCTCGTCCCCCAGATCAGCATCGTGGAGCTGGAGAAGAGCCAGCGGCAGCAGGAGCTCCTGCAGCTCAAGTCCTGCGTGCCGCCCGACGACGCCCTGTCCCTGCATCTGCGCGGGAAGGGTGGCCTGGGCCGAGAGCAGGAGGCTGAGCCCGGCCGGCCACACCTGGAGCTGGACTGCGCCAGGTTCTCCCTGCCCCACTTGAGCAACATGAGCCCAGAGCTGTCCATGAACGGCCACGCGGCCGGCTACGAACTCTGCGGCGCGCTGAGCCGGCCCTCACCCAAGCAGAACACCCCCCAGTACCTGGCCTCCCCCCTGGACCAGGAGGTCGTGCCCTGCACCCCGAACCACAGTGGCCGGCCGAGGCTCGAGAAGTTGTCCGGCCTGGCCCTGCCCGACTACACCAGGCTCTCCCCTGCCAAGCTGGTGCTGCGGCGCCACCTGAGCCAGGACCACACAGCCAACAGCAGGGCGACCGCCAGTGAGCTGCACCCACGGTGAGCTCGTGGTGGGGGGCCTTCTGACCGGGGGATCGTCAGTTTGGAAGAGAATCTCGGGGGTTGTTAGGCCCAGGCGGCCAGCTCTGAATGCAAAACCGCGGCTCTGAGGGCTCCCCAGAAAATGACCGAGGACACGTCTCGTTTCCAGAGCTGAGCATGCCAAGGAGAACGGCCTCCCGTACCAGAGCCCCGGCATCGCCAATGGCATCAAACTGAGCCCGCAGGACCCTCGGCCCTCGTCCCCTGCGGCCTTGCAGATGACGGGAGAGAAGGGCAGTGAGAAGGTGAGGCCACAGCTCTTGAGAAAGCGCCCGCCCGCGCGCAGAGTGGTGTAGGGCTGAGAGGGCGGGTGGGAGGCTGCCTGGCCGCGCCCTAGCCCTGGGGTGAGGCTGGAAGGGTGGGGTTGTCTCTGGGGAAAGGAGAGGGCGGGTTGAGCAGCAGGGGAAGGGAAAAGCCTGCTGCGCTTCCGTGATGGGGCGTGTGCTGGGGTGATGGGCTGGGACCCTGGCAGGTCGGGAGGATCGCTTTGGGGTGGGGGTGACTTGTCACTGGTTGGAGGGCTGCTGTGTCCCTCGGGGCGGTGCTCAAGGCCCAGTGTCCTGGTCAGCGGGAGCAGGCCGGCCCGGTGGTGTGTCTGCAGGGTTGGAAGGAGCGCACCTACGCCAGCAGTGGGGAGGCCATCACCAGCCTGCCCGTCAGCATCCCGCTCAGCACCGTGCAGCCCAGCAAGCTGCCAGTCAGCATCCCTCTGGCCAGCGTGGTGCTGCCCAGCCGCGCCGAGAAGGTGGTGAGTGAGGCCCTCGGCCTGGAAGCCTGGCGTCCCCAGGCACCGTGTGTAGGCACCGAGAGAGCCGTTGCTCTTGTTCTTTCCCCTCGAGGCCTAGAGCCGCCTTGTTCAATTGCACGTGGTTACGTTTTGAGCTTACCGTGGTGCCCGAGAAAAACGATGTCTGATGTCCACATTTAATTCCAGTAACATTTTGCCACTTTTATCTTAGATCCTTTTAGTAAAAGGTGACGTGTGCAAACGGAGAGGGACTAAAACTTCCAGATTCTGTAGAAATTTCTCCTTCTAGTTCACATGTGCATTCAGTCTCACACGCATGGACTTGGAAATGACACTCTCCTGTGGAGTGGGCTGTTCGTGTTTATGGAGATGTCACTCACACACAACTCACCCACCTAAGGTGTTCGGTGCAGTGGGTTTTAGTACATTCACCAGTCTTGCAGCCATCTCTAGTTCCAGAACATTCCATCCCCCCAAAAGGAAGCCCATCCCCACCAGCAGTCACCCACATCCCCTCCCCAGCCCCTGACAACCAGGAGCCCACTGTCTCTGTGGATCTGCCTGTTCTGGACGTTTCCCATCAGTGGAATCACACGCTGCGTGTCCTGTGTCTGGCTTCTCTCACTGAGCATCGTGTTCTCAGGGTCTGTCCACGTTGTAGCGAGTGTCAGGGCTTCTCTCCTTTCCATGGCTGAGAGATGTTCCACCATATAGACGGACTGCATTGTGTTCGTCCGTCACCTGCTGGTGGTCATCTGGGGTGTTTCCACGTTGGGGCTGCTGTGGACGTGCATGTGCGGGTTTTGTGTGGGTACTTGCTGTTGCCTGGCTCCACGCAGGAGTGGAGTTGCTCGGTCAGGTCGTAACGGCTGCCCTCACTGCTCTCCCTGCCCGTTTATCCCTGGCCCAGTGCTTGCCCATTAGCCAGGGCCATCCCTTAGGACTGAGGTCAGACACCTGTGCCTCACCTTGTGAGAACCTTCCCGGGGCTGCCCACCAGGCTCACACCCTGAGCAGCCACTTGCCCTTCCGTGCTCGCAGCCTCGGGCCCTTGGCACGTCCTGCGGCGTGTGGCCGGCTCAGCTGACAATCTGCACTTTCTCTCCGCAGAGAAGCACCCCCAGCCCCGTGCCGCAGGCCCGAGAGCCCTCGTCCACGCTGGAGAAGCAGATGGGTGCTGGCGCCCACGGCTCCGGGGGCAGCGCTGCTGGGAGCAGAAGCCTCGCCCTGGCCTCCGCGGGTAAGGGCTCCCTCCCGTGCGAGGACCCAGAGGTGCCGGGTGGGCTCAGCACGTCAGCTGCACAGCGCGGCCTGGGGCTCGGGGGGCTCCGAGCTGGGCTGTCCCGCTCTGCTCCTCTCAGCTGGCTGTGCTCTGCCTGGGCCCATGCCGGTCCTCTGGGCGGTGGCGTCCTCGTCCAACCGCGTTCCAGCCGGTTCTGCTCCTCCTCAGAGAGCTCCGAGTGAGGCTTCCGGGCGGGGCCCTGCGACCTAGAGGGTGCCTGTCGCCACTGCCCAGCCATGGAGCCCGTCGGGGGCGGCGGGCGTGTGTGGTCAGGTTGCTTGCCTGTGTCCGCACGGCCTGATCCACACCTGTTCTTCTGGGGGTAAAGAGCACAGGGAGGAAGCTGCTGTTGGGACGGGCATCCCGCCTCGGGCACCGCTGCTCTCGCGTGGGGCGGGCATCACCGCTGGAGGTGCCCGGGGTCCACCGGCTTGTGCGTGAGCTCCAGGGCCCAACCATCCCAGGCCCAGAAGTGGGAAGAGCACACAAGTGACGGCCCGGGGGCCCCCACTTGTCCTCACCCGAACCTGGTTCCGTGGTGCCGTCTCAAGGTGCTGGGCACTGAGCACGCGGAGAGCTGAGCTTCCTTGTGCTCCGCCGGGTTCGGCCAGGTGGGCATCCTTCCCCGGATGAGCTCCCCTGAGAAAGCGTGTCCTTCCCACAGGCTTCGCCTACGCCGGCTCGGTGGCCATCAGCGGGGCCCTGGCAGGCAGCCCGGCACCACTCGTCTCTGGAGCCGAGCCCCCCGCCCTGGATGAGTCCTCCAGCTCCGGAAGCCTCTTCGCCACTGTGGGGTCCCGCAGCTCCACCCCTCAGCACCCCTCCCTGCTGGCGCAGCCCCGCAACTGCGGCTCAGCCTCGCCCGCCCCCCAGCTCTGCGCCAGTCCCCGGCACGGCGCCCAGGGCCCACTCCCCGACGCCAGCAAAGGAGACCTGCCCTCTGAGGCCGGCTTCTCGGATCCCGAGAGTGAAGCCAAGAGAAGGATCGTCTTCACCATCTCGGCCGGCTCCAGCAGCGCCAAGCAGTCGCCTTCCAGCAAGCACAGCCCTCTGTCCTCGGGCGCCCGTGGTGACGGCGGCCAGAGCCACGGGCAGGACAGCCGCAAGAGGGGCAGGAGGAAGCGGGCCGCGGCAGGGACCCCCGGCCTCAGCTCGGGCGTGTCCCCCAAGCGCCGGGCCCTGCCGTCCGTCGCCGGCCTCTTCACCCAGTCTTCAGGGTCCCCCCTGAACCTCAACTCCATGGTGAGGCTGGGAGTGGCGTCGGGGGCGGTAGGTCCAGGGCGCTCCAGGGGCCTGCTGACGGGCTTGTGTGTCTGACCCCTCAGGTCAGCAACATCAACCAGCCCTTGGAAATCACGGCCATCTCATCCCCTGAGAGCTCCCTGAAGAGCTCGCCTGTCCCTTACCAGGACAACGACCAGCCGCCCGTGCTCAAGAAGGAGAAGCCCCTGAGCCAGACCAACGGGGCCCACTATTCCCCGCTGACCTCGGATGAGGAGCAGGGCTCTGAGGACGAGCCTGGCAGTGCCAGGCGAGTGGGGCCGACGGGGCAGGTCCCTGTGGCCGGGACGCGGGGCAGGCAGCTTCCCACCTGCCGCTGGGCGGTGGGCGCAGGGTCCCGACCCCACTTGGGGCGCGTCCTGGAGCAGACAGGCCCCTTCCCGGATTGTTCACTTTTAACTGTGTAAGAAACAGCCCGTGAAGGGCCCAGGGCGTCTGAGAGCATCTCGCCACGTGCGTGTGGGGCGGGGCTGACCCCTGAGTCTGCAGCTCCCGGGGCAGCGGTGCGTGGCGGGTGTTTCTTGGTGGCAGAGAGAAGGGGAGGGCGGCCGCCACGGCAGAGAGCCAAGAGGCAGGCGTGCAGGCTCCCGTCGGCGCCTGGTGTCCACTCAGCTGATGGTGAAGAGTGCTTGCTTTCTGGTTTTTTTTTTTTTTATAACAGCTTTATTAGGTATAATTCACATACCACACCGCCCGCTTGAAACGTGTGACCCAGTGGTTTTTGACGTATTCGTGGGGTTGTGCAGCCATCACCACTGTCGGTTTTAGAACATTTTCATCGCCACAGAAAGAACCCCTGTACCCTTAAACACTGACTCCCGAGCCCCTCCCCCAGCCCCGGCCCCCACCAGCTACTTCCTGTCTCTGTGGATGTGACTCCTCTAGGGACCCTGTGAGTGGGATCAGGCAGCGTGTGTCCTTCTGTGTCTGGTCTATTTCACTGAGCGTCGTGTTCTCAGGTTCATCCGTGGTGTAGCAGGTATCAGAACCTCCTTCTTTTTTAAGACTAGTATTCTTCTGTGTGTATATATCACGTTTCGTTTATCCACCGTGTGTCTGTGGATGCTTGGGTTGCTTCATTTTCAGCTGTTGTGAATCATGCTGCTATGAACGTTCCTATACTACATGTGTTTTTACTTGAAAATGTGTTTTCAATGTACCCAGTACTTAGGCGTGGAATTGCTGGATCTCGTGTGGCGAGCCTGGGTTTAACGTTTTGAGGAACCACCAGACTTTTCCACGGCAGCTGCCCCATCTCACACTGCTGCCAACCGTGCACGAGAGTGCCAGTTTCTCCACATCCTCACCAGCACTTGTTATTTTCTGGGTTTGTTTTTAGTATGGTAGCTATTTCTGTGAGGGTGTGGTGGTGTCACCATGGTTTTGACCTCATCTCCCTCGTGGCCGACGCCGCTCAGCATCATCTGTTCCTCAGAGAGATGTCTGTTCAGGTCCCGGGCCCACGCTTGAGTCGCGTTGTCTTGTGCTGCTGTTGTTATGTCGTGAGAGTTCTTTAGACGTCTACGTACGGGATCCCTTGTCAGGTACGGGATCTGCAGCTGTGTTCTCCCGTCCTGTGGGTGGTGTGTTCACGCCATTGCTGGTGTCCTTTGAGGCGTAGGAGTGTTCAGTGTTGACGAGGCCCCGTGTGTCGTGTATCTGTGTTTTCTTTATTATTTTTTTAATTAATTTATTTATTTTTGGCTGCGTTGGGTCTCTGTTACTGCGTGCGGGCTTTCTCTAGTTGCGGCGAGCAGGGGCTACTCTTCATTGAGGTGCACGGGCTTCTCATTGTGGTGGCTTCTCTTGTTGCGGACCAGGGTCTCTAGGCACGCGGGCTTCAGTAGTTGTGGCATGCGGGCTCAGTAGTTGTGGCACACGGGCTTAGTTGCTTCGCAGCCTGTGGGATCTTCCCGGACCAGGCTCGAACCCGTGACCCCTGCATTGGCAGGTGGATTCTTATCCACTGTGCCACCAGGGAAGTCCCTTTCTTTAATTTTATTTAATGCTTAATTTATTTATTTTGGTCACTCGGGTCTTAGTTGTGTCATGTTTACTTGCGGCATGTGGGATCTTCAGCTGCGGCATGCAGACTCTTATTAGTTGCAGCATGCGTGTGGGATCGAGTTCCCCCACCAGGGATCGAACCCGGGCCCCCTGCACTGGGGGCGCGAAGTCTTACCCGCTGGACCGCCGGGGACGTCCCTGTGTTTTCTTTAGTTGCCTGTGTTTTCAGTGTCTTGCTGAGTTACTCTTCCACGTACGAAAAGTATGTTGTGCAAGTTCTGGATTCTTTGGCGAGTTCTGTGTCTCTGGAGGTCGTAGTTCTTCAGGACGGTCCACAAAAATCCTGACACGTGAAACACACACTGCTGTGTACTTCGGTGCAGCTATGGGTACAGCTTGCTGGGGAGTTAACATGTTAGGTGCTGCGCATCCGCCTCTGTGGGCGACGCGGTCTCCTAGAGCTTGAGAACACGTTAAGCACGGAGACAGTTCTGTTTGGGACTCGCGGCTGTCTCTGCGTGTTGGGAAACGGCATCCCTGCTCCTCCGCCGGGGCCCGGCTCTCAGCTGTGTCCCCCACCACGGCCGTCATCGTGCCGGCACAGGCGCCACCGCACAGGCATGGGGGCGCCGGGGGGCCCTGACGGCGGGTCATGCATTGCCGGCTTACCGACCCCGCTGGGCAGTTTGGTGTAAACGTATAGCGCTCTGGTGTGCCCGTGGACTGCCATCATTCATCGTCTCTTTTTTTTTCCTGATAGAATTGAAAGAAAAATTGCAACAATCTCCTTAGAAAGCAAATCTCCTCCGAAAACCTTGGAAAATGGTGAGTTCAGTGCTCCTGATGCCTGAGTCCTTGGTGCCCGGCCTCTGAGGAGCCACATGGGGCTTCCAGAGTGGTCCCTGGGCGGTGTGGGTGCTGCCCGGCCTCCTGGCCCCTTTCCCTGCGGACGTGGCAGGCGCTCTGGATGCTGCCTGGGTAGATCGGGCACGTGTGGTGCTCTGTGCTGACACGCCAGCCCTCCTGCACAAGCAGCCCTGCTCCCTGAGCTTCTCCCACGGCCCCACCCTCACCAGGTCAGCCCCGTCCTCCGCCAAGGGGGCTTGTCTTGGGGGCGGGGGTCATTCCGAGCCGGTGGGGGTCTGGTCCCCGCAGCTTCCGCTCTGCCCCACCCGCCCCAGGCCTCACAGCTGCTGCCTCTCCTGGCAGGTGGCGGCCTGGCGGGAAGGAAGGTGCCGGCCAGTGAGCCGGTCAACAGCAGCAAGTGGAAGTCCACCTTCTCGCCCATCTCCGACCTCGGCCTGGCCAAGGCAGCCGACAGCCCGCTGCAGGCCGCCTCCGCTCTGAGCCACAACTCCCTGTTCGCTTTCCGGCCCGGCCTGGAGGAACCTGGCGCGGCTGACGCCAAGCTGGCTGCCCACCCCAGGAAGAGCTTCCCAGGCGCGCTGCCGGGAGCGGGCGGGCTGAGCCCCAGCAGCCATCCCGCCAGCGGCTTCGCCCTGGGCGGGGGCCTGGCAGCCGACCTCAGTTTACACAGCTTCAGCGATGGTGCTTCTCTCTCCCACAAGGCCCCCGAGGCGGCCGGCCTGGGCGCCCCCCTGAGCTTTCCCGGCCCGCGGGGCAAGGAGGGCGGCGCCGCAGAGCCCGGCCCCTTCGTGAACAAGAGGCAGCTGGACGGACTGGCCCCAAAGGGCGAGGGTGGCCCGCCTGTGTGCGGGCCCGCGGACAAGGCCTCAGCGACGCACGGCAAGGCGGGCAAGGGCCGTGACCGCGAGCCCGACGTCAAGAACGGCCACAACCTCTTCATGGCCGCTGCCGCCGCCGCCGCCGCCGCCGCCGCGCCCCCCGGGGGCCTCCTCAGCGGCCCGGGCCTTGCCCCAGCGGCGTCCTCAGCAGGGGGCACGGCCCCGTCCGCCCAGACCCACCGCCCCTTCCTGGGCGCCTTCGCCCCTGGCCCGCAGTTCACGCTGGGCCCCATGTCCCTGCAGGCCAACCTGGGCCCGTCCGTGCTGCAGTCCCTGTTCAGCTCCGTGCCCGCCGCCGGCCTGGTGCACGTCTCAACCGCTGCCACCAGACTGACCAACTCGCACGCCATGGGCAGCTTCTCCTCCGGGGTGGCCGGCGGTGCAGTCGGAGGTAGGCAGCGCCCTCCGGCCGCGCGGGACCCGCTGGGGGACGGGCCGCGGGCCGCACGCTGTCACCGGCGCCCTCCAGGACCGCTGGGTTTAACCACCGCTGTTTGCAGGTTCCCTTCCAGGGCCCCCTGAGGGGGGAGAGGCTGTGCCCGCGTATCCCCTTGGGTCTACTTTGCACCCGTCACCTCGTTCCTTTTCGCGAAACGCAGACGTGACTGTCGTGTGGGCAGAGCGCTCAGGCGTGAGTCGGCCTGTGCCAGGCTCTCTGGTCTGACGGCGTCCCTCTCGCTCTCGGGAGCTGGCGCCAGACGGGGCTCTCTCCTTCCTCCCCGCGGAGGTCACCTGTCAGGCCTGACGCGGCCCGGACTCCGGGCAGCCTTGGGGCCGGTGCTGGGGAAGAGCCAAGGGCCGCGGCACCCGCCACACACACCGTGGCGCGTGCGGGGTGGAGAGGAGCGCAGGGAGCCACAGCCGGCCCCTTACTGGGCACGGGCGCCGGGGCTGGGCTGGGGAGGGGAGGGGAGCCGTCCTGCAGGTAATCCTAGCGCCTGCGCTCCCGCTGCCTGCGCTTCGCCCTCACCTGTGCCGCTCGCACGCGGAGCTGGAGCTGCAGCCGCCGTCGGCTTCCCCTTCTCCGCGCGCCTTCCTTGGCTTGGCTGGCGATGCCCGCCTGTTGAAGCTGGGTTTTTCTCTCCTGTTTGCAGGTGCCTTTAACCACGCGGTGCCTCCCGCCTCCGCTCATCCGTTTGGAGCCAGTTTCGGCAGTGGGGCTGCATGTCGCAGCGCCACGCTGAGCCTAACCCCGCTGCAGGCGGTGGCCAGCACCCCGGCCTCTTCCTTTCAGGCCCCGTCCCCTGCGGAGCCGAGGCCGCCCCCGCCCCCTCCGCACCTGGGCCGGCCCCCTCTGGGGCAGCCCGCCCTCCACGCCCCCCCCCCTCCTAACGCCGCCTTGCCTCCGCCCCCTGCGCTGCTCCCGGCTAACTCTGAGCCCGTGCTCCTGCAGAACCTCGCGTCCCTCCCAGCTAACCAAGCTTTCTTACCTGCCTCCTCTGCTGCCTCTGTGCCGCCTGCTAACGCCTCTCTGTCCATCAAGCTCGCCTCACTTCCGCACAAGGTGTCCCGCCCCTCCTTCACGGTGCACCACCCGCCCCTGCCCGGGCTGGCCCTGGCCCAGGCCGCGCCCGTGATCCCGCAGGCCAGCTCCACGGGGCCGCCCACCGTGTGGGTTTCCCTTGGCATGCCACCTCCGTATGCCGCGTGCCTTGCGGGGGTTAAGCCGCGATAAAGACCTTGCTTAGCTAGCAGTTCGTATTCTGTAAGGTAAGGCTAGAGCTCGACCAGGCGGCCCATACGAGAACCTGAACTGACCTTCCTTTGCAGAGAGCAGGCGGGCCCGCGGGGCTCCATGGAGGGGCCCGGGGGCCAAGGCTGCTCTCCTGCGGCCGGGAGTTGCGAAGGCAAAGAGCCAGGGAGGCAAGGGAACCTGGGCGGCGAGAGCAGAGCGAGGGAGGGTGTGGCTGGCCCCCCCCACTTCCGCCGCTGCTGGTGGGCCCTCCCACCAGGTCACCGAGGGAGGGGGCCAGGAGGAGTCAGTCAGGGCTGGCGTCCTGGCCGGGTGGAGCCCAGCTCGAGCTTGCCGCCGCCCTAGGCTTGGCATCTGCAGCAGCCGGGGACCTGGGCAGCCCTGGCATGGGGTCATGGGGGCAGCTCAGGATCCCAGCTTGGCCTTGTGTGCGCTCGTGGGCCCCTCAGCCCGTTTCCATAAACGCGCCTTATGTAGGGTTTGGGGGGAGCTCAACGTGTTTAAGGCCCCAGGTACACGGCAGGCCTTCAGGACGTGGGGGTCACACCTGTTGGGCTCCTTCGCTAGAGGGCCTGCCTGCAGGGGCCGATGGGCAGCAGGGTGAGTGTGGCGCCAGCCCCACAGGCAGGAATGCCGGGCGGGTGGTGGGGCTCTGTAGTTGTGGCCGAGGCCCGGCTCCTCCGGCCCCCGAGGCGCACGGCCTGGCCTGTGCCTTTCAGACCGTCCGTGTGGGGTCAGCGGAGACAAGCGTAGGAAGGGCCCGCTTTCGGGAGCTGGACGGGGCAGGTGCCTGCGAGGCCTCCAGGGAGGGTCCTGGGCTCCGGTGCAGCTGGCCCGGCCACTGCTGGTGCCGCGTCCACATCCCCCTGGGGCCAGGACTGGAGCAGGGGGTCTGCCTGCCGTCCTTGGCTGTCTGTCGTGTTTTTAAGTGGAAACAGATGGGAGGCCGCTGGAGTCTGACGGGCTCCTGGTCAGGGTGCAGGTCAGCAGACAGCCATACCCGAGGCCTGGGGATTGGGCTGTGCCTCGGTTGTTGGAAAAGCCCAGAAGGTAGGGCGGCTCAGCCTGCAGTGGCCTCGCGCCGTCAGAGGAGCTTGGAGAGGGCAGACGTGGATGTGCACTGGGAGGTCTGGGGCCAGGCCCACGGTGGACGCTGCCTGCCTGCCATCCTGGCCACGCCGGCCTCACTCCTGGCATGTGCAGGCTTGTCCTGGAGCGCTGCCCGGTGTGGGGACCGGGGGGGGGGTCTCCTGGGGAGGAGGGGAAGCCAGGACCCAGCCAGCGCCCCACACGCACTGGAAGGGCCCGGGGACAGGACCTCCTGCCTCTGAAGGGGCCCAGGGGCGGGGCTCAGGGTGCTGCCACCACCACGTCTGCCGTCTGTCGTCTGTCCGTCCGTCTGTAGGCGGCTCTGGCACCCTGGCCTGGGGGTGCGACGGGCTCGTCTGGACGCGAAGCTAACGCTCTGCTGCCTTTCCTCCCGCACCGTGTCCGCAGGTAACTAGGATTTCTACCTCAACCGCGAGACTATGCAAGGATGGGGCGGGCTGGCGGCGCGGGCCCCCCCGCAGGACGGCGAGGACGGACGGAGGCCAGAGGACAGGCTCTACTGTGAATCAGCGCCGCGCAGAGCTGCGGAGACAGCGCGCTGGGGCCTGGCTCCAGCCTGTACTGTCGATAGTTTTAGATAAAGTATTTATCGTTTTTTAAAAAGTATAAACAATTTTGACTTATTTTATTCCACCGAAGTCGTGAAGGCAACCTATCGAGAGATGTAGATACTATATATGTGAGAGAATATATGTAAAGACATCGCCGAAGGACCGGCCCACCGCGGAGACGCCGCCAGCTGGCCCGGTGCTATCTCGTCGCCAGGCTCGCGCCTCCACGTGCTCTTGGTGCTGACTCTCGAGGTTGACCACGCCAACGCCAGGCCCTAGCGCCTGGCGTGTTCATTCCCGCCGCTCTTCCCATACCAAAGGCGGCGTCTCCGGTGGAGGCCCGCCCCGCCATCACTGTGAACGGCCTCGGCTCAGCCCTCGGGATGGCGCCTTTGGCATCGGAACGGCGGTCCTGCGCGGCAAGGCTGCGGTGGCGGAGCCTCGAGGAGGGGGACCCGTTCTCAGTGGTGCTTGTGAGGAGGGTCTGGTACCCGACTCTGCTGCCTGCCTGGCTGGCTCGCTCGTGTGACAGGTGCATTTGTACGTCTCCGCTCGCCCTGGGCTCCCACCGCAGCCCCCCGCTGCAGGGTCGGCTCCTGTGGTGGCCGGGGCCGCAGGCGGGTTAGTCGTGGGTGCCTGCTGTGTCTACAGGGGAGTCACGCTGACAGGTGACAGTATTTTATAGAGAGGTGATGAAAATTTATAAATTTCATAGACGGACTTCATTTATTTTTAGACTGTATGACGAATACACAGTAAACTAAAGAGAAAAGGAAGAAAGGAAAGTGGGAGGAAACCCTCCCATCTGTTCTAGTGCACAGCGGCGCTGGCCCAGGGCCCGCCTGCCCACCCCACTGGGGTGACACCCGCCCCATCTGAGCAGCCACGGTGGTGCTTGGGAAGGGATGCGCTGGGGGTGGCCGGGCAGGAGGGCTGCTCCCTGAGGCTCCAAGATGGCCGGCCGGTAGGGCTCTTGGTCCCTCGAGCACAGCACCTGTGACCGGTCCTGGGCCCCTGGGTGGAGCAATGTTGTCTGTGTGCCTCCCGAGAAGCTCTCGGTCCCCCGAAAGGGCCGACATCGGCCAAAGGTGCTGACAGCGGGCCTGGACCCAAGGTTGGGTGCCCCAGCGAGGGCTGAGCGTGGGCAGTCGGAGCACCACCCTCAGGTGCTTGCCCCCCAGGTGGCACCCATCAAGGAGCGCGGGAGGGGGCCTCTGTGCGGCGGCCTAATGTGAGCCTTCCCCGGCCTGGCCGACTCCACACACCCTCCAGAGGTGGACGCCACGGGCCCTCTGCCTGCCCGCGAGCAGGGTCAGTGTGGTGGCCGAGGCCCGGCTCCGCTTCCTGACCCCCGGGACGCAGGCCATGAGGGTCAGAGCGGGCCGGTGCGCTACCTGCAGCCACCTCTACACCGTGCGGGGCAGCAATCAGGCTAGAGACGGAGCCTTCCTCCTGTGACCGCCCACCCTGCCCCCTTCCCCCCAGGTCGGTGCTCTCGGTGCACGGTGGTGCTGTCCTGACCCCCGACCCCCGGCCTCTGCAAGAGGCTCCCCTCCCCGTGTCAGGAACACAGGGCTCCCGAGAAAGCTGCGGCGCTGCCAGCGGAGCCCCCATCTGAACAAAGGACACTGTACAAAACACTGCGTCACTTCGGGAGGACGACCGCGCCGCGTCTGTCCTCTGCACGCACACGCAGGCACCAGGGGACGGACGACCCGCGCGGGGTCTGCCCCACAGCGGGGCCCAGCTCGGCCTCTCCACACCCACCCTCCGGTCCCAGCCTGAGCGCCGCCGCTGCCGCCAGCCACAGGAGTAGGGCGCCGACTGGCGTGCGTGGAGAGCGGCCCCACGGGAGCCCCACCGCTGCTGCCGACGCGGGCGCTCCAGGTCTGACGGCTGCCGTCGCTTTGCTCAGGAAAACCTAACAACTAGGACAGCCTCCGGTCAGGGGATGCGTCCTCTGTTCACCTATGAATTGTGACCTATTTAAGAACCCCCCCCCCCCCCCACCCTTATTTATCCTGCCAGCCAGCCCGTCTACGGTTAGGACTGTCTGTTCTCATTTACACATCCATCCACGCTGGCTCTCGCATCCCTGCCTTGGTTTGTAACGCAGACGGGCTTTGCTTTCTTGTTCTGGTAGCCTGTGTTTCAGTTGGGGCGCTGGCTCCACCCCCTCTTCCCAAGGGAACCCCACTGCACTGCGTTTCCATCTCTAGACGCTGTAATAAAATACCTGTTTTCACTTGAACCTGGTCTGGTGGCAGTGTTTCTTCCTGACCCTGACACGGCAAGGTCCTGGAGCGCAAAGAGAGTCCCGGGCCGTGATCACCATCCCCAATTGGGGAGGACGGTCACTCGCAGAAGCCCCACCTGCTCCGGAAGGCAGGCCCTGTGACCACAGCAGACAATGAGCCCCACCTCAGGGAGGCCCAGCCCCTCCTCGAGGGCCGACACCTGACTAGGTCAGGCCCACCCAGGGTGGGCCTCCTTCTTGACTAACTGAAACCAACTGCTTGGGTATTTTTCACAACACCAACAAAACCCTTCCCGAAGTCCCGCCTGCACTCAGAGGGAGGCCTGTGAGCCCCAGAGGCCCTGTGGGCTGGGCCCCAGCCTCCCTACCTTTCCTGGCTCTGGGTTCTAGGCTTCCTCTCCTCTGTTCCTACTGGGCACTTAAACCTTGAACCTGGGCAGGGCCTCACTTCCCTCAGGACCCCGCTGTGACTCTGCGGGACCGGCAGCCTGCGGAGGACAGAGGTCCCTCTCTGCATTCACTGCACCGCCATCCCGTGTGAAAAAGAGGTACCTTTATTTGAACAGAACAAACTGGCCACCTCAAAGGCGCACCTTCCAGCTCTGCCCAGAGGCGTCCGGCCGGGGCCTGCCCCTTCAGCAGGAGAATTCACAGCGGCCCCAGCATCGGCCCACGCCCTTCACAGCATCACCTAATGTTGTACATTCAGCCTGCACGGGGCAGGAGAGTTGCATCAGCCTCAGGCACCTGCCAGGCCTGGATGGACGCACCCAAGGGGCCGGGCACAGCTCCTGGGAGGGGACACCTGTCCCCTGGCAGCAGCATGTGGCACTGAGGTGCCAAACCAGTCCAGTGGGTCCCAGTGCATCCAGAAGGGGCTTGCTGGGTTGCTTCTTCAAAAAGGCAGCCCCCGTGGGCCCTGGGGCTTTTAAAATCTTTAAACCAAGACACCTCCCACGGCAAATCCAGGCTTGGCCAGGAAACCCGGGCCCCAGGGAGGGTTCATCCAGCCCCCAGCAGGAAAGCTGAGGAGCCCCACACCCAGACTCATGCCTTCAGGCCACTCAGCTGGAACCTGGCCTCCTCCGATATGCCGAACTGCTCCAGGGGATCCTGTGTGGGTGGACGATGGCGGGGGTGGGGGGGGGGATGGCATGAGCCTGGGCCCAGAAGACCCCCACCTCCCACCCCTGCACCCACGCGCACCTTGCCAGTCATCTTCTGGATCTCGTTCCTGTAGAAGATGAGGCTCCTCCGCATGAACTCGTAACTGGGGAGGAGGGTGGTGTGAGTCCACAGGGCCTGCCCTGCCCCTGCCCCAGGCCCCCAAGGCGGCCGCACCCCACCTGGCTCGACGCAGAGCAGTCATCCACTCCTGACATTGCTCCTCACTGCAGCACTCAAAGTGATACTTCCTCTCTGGGTCCTCTAGGAAGCCTGCGGAGGGAGTAGCCCCCATCTGTCCCCGCTCGCTCCCACCTCCCCCCAACCCAGCCCTCAACTTCCTCTTGCCATTGTCCACGACTGTCCCCTTTCCAGCCCCGGCCCGCCTGGGCCCACTGCTTCCCACCAGCTGGGTGTCAGTTGAACTGTGTCCCCCAAAAGATGTATGTTCGAGTCTTAAAACGTGAAACATTTCCCAGGACTATGAATCTATCTGGATGTGGAATCACTGCAGGTCTAAGTAGTTACAAGCAGTTAAGCTGAGATCACGCTGCACTAGGGTGAGCCTCTAATCCAACAGAACTGGTGTTCTTAAGAAAAGTGAAACCTGGACACGACCACACAGTGGAGAAGATCCCATGAAAAGGAAGGCAGAGATGGAGTGACAACGGTCGCCAACGACCCCCCAGAAGCCGGGAGAGAGATCATGGAGGCAGATTCTCCTTCAGAAGGAACCAGCCATGCCAACACTCTTGATGTCACACTTCTTGCCCCCCAGAACTGGGAGAAATAAATTTCTGCTGTTTAAGCCCCCCATTCTGTGGCACTCTTCTTGCAGCCTCCCCAGGAGACTAGTTAGAAGCTCCGTCTTCGCCTGCAGACCCCACCCTCTCAAGACGACCCAGTTGAATCCTCCCAGTCCCCCAGCACAGGGCCCTGATCCCAGGAGAAATGAAACAGTTACAGCGAGGCACCCCGAGAGGGCAGCGCTCCCCAACAAGACAAGGGCGGCCTCTGGGGTAGTGCGCTCGGCCTGGGCCCCCACCCGGAGGAGTCAGCGCGAGTGGGGCTGCCCGGGACACTGGACTCAGCCTCTGGGGACTCAGGCGGGGCCGCGCCGGGGTGGAGCGGGGCGGGACGGGGTCAAGTAGCCTCGCCCCAGGCCGCACTCACTGATGGAGAAGCCGCTGGGCTCTTCCTGAGTGACTCTGCAGTGCTCCAGCAGCAGGGCTCCGACGGGCTAGGGACAGACAGGCGCATGGGGGCGGGCGCCGGGAACCTGCCCGCCCCCCGCCCCGCCCCGCCCCCGACTGCAGACCCCGCCCTCCAACTGCGGCCGCCACCCCCCCCCCCCCCCAACTGCGGACCCGGACCCCGACCCTGACCCCAACCCCCGCCCCGGCCCTCCCCGCCGCCCTACCTCCGCCTCGTCCGTCCGGAAGTAGAAAAGGAAGTTGACCACCAGCTTCACCAGCCGCCGTTTCACCACTGCGGGAACAAGGCGGGCTCGCGCGGGTTCCGCGGCTGCCCACCCCCGCCCCCCGGCCGCCTGTCCGCCCGGCCGCCCGCCCGCTCCGGCGCCCCGGGCCGCTCACCGCTGCCCTTCTTGGGGCCCCGCATGCCCAGCTCGGCTGCCATCTCGGCCGGCTGCCGGGACAGCGCCTGCAGCTCCTTCTCGTTATAGCGCATGGCGCCGCTGGGACCCAGAACGCGGAGCGCTGGGCCGCGCCCTCCGAGCCGCCGTCCCCGCTCGCGCCGGTGCCGGCGCCAAAAGAGTCCCAGGGCGCCGTCCCGGAAGCGCGGCCGGAGCTACCACGCCTGCGCGCTCCCGGGCCGCTCAGCCTGTCCTACACCGGCGAGTGGCAGAAGCGTCCCAGGGGCTGCCGGGGCCGAGTAGAGCCCTCGTGGGGCGCACGGGGCAGTAGGCAAGATGGACGGTTGTCATGTAACCAGGCAACAAGGTGGCCCTGGGGTGGAAACAATAAAGCACCCCCACGACCGATAGCGCCCCGTACTCAAGGGAACAGGCGGGCGGGAGTGGGAAACGAGAAGCAACTCGCTTTCCCGCGAGAACTGGCTCCGCGCGAGTTTGCCCGACCGAAAGGACATTGAGAGCCGGTGCGCACGCGCGCTTCGGCTTCCGGCCTGCATTCCCTGCTGCCCGCTTTCCTCCAGCCTCCGAGGCGTCTAGCCCGCGCCGCTGGGCGGGCCGGGCATGCGCACACGGAAGACCCCGCCCCGCCTGCCCTCGGAAGTGCTTCCTTAGCCCGCGGCGCGCATGTGCAGAACGGAGTCGGCGCGGCGGCAGAGGTGGCGGCTGAACAGGCGACGGCAGTGCGGCTGCGGGTGAGAGTTAAGAGCCGCGCGGGGCTAGGGCGGTGACCGCGAGGGGCTCCCTGGAGGGGAGTGGGCGAGGGGCGCCTCGGCAGGGGCGCGGGCTGGGGGCGGGCGCCGGCTCCCCGTCCGCGCCCGGCGCTGGGCAGGCCCGACCCCCCCCCCACCCCCGCCCTCTAGGAGCTCCGGCTGCAAAGGCCCTTTGGGTCGGGTTGGGTCAGGTCGGGTCGGGTCGGGTGGCGGCTCCCGTGGTCCGGGGCGCCTTCCCTGCGCCCGGGGACTCGTCCGTTGGCTTGCTGGCTCTGTGGTCCGGGACTCACCTGGATAGGGGTAACGGTGGTCCCAGTTCCAGGCCCATCGAGTAGAAAGGAAGGTCCGGAGGCGGAGCGCCCGGCACCGCGCCCGAGGCCACCAGAGCCCGTTAGCTGGGCCCGTTTCGCAAGCGAAGCCCCGAGGTTAAGTGACTTCCCCGCCTGTCAGTCTAGGTGTTCGTCCTCTTCTCCCTTCTGCCCTTTGGCAGCTCAGAGCGACCGATAGGAGCTTGTAAATAGCGTGAGTTTTTCCGGATGCGTCGGGCGTAGACGTGGTCTCTCGACCTCCTACCGTGATTGCTGAGGTCTTACGTCTGCCTCCCGCCCACCTGCTCCAGCTTCACCCTACACTTCCTGCACGTGGTTGTAGACACTACTTTAGCCAAGCTGTCGGTTTTCTTTTCTTTTTCTTTTTAATATTTATTTGTTTATTTGGCTGCACCGGGTGTTAGTTGCGGGCCGTGGGATCTAGTTCCCTGACCAGGGATCCAACCGGGGCCCCCCTGCATTGGGAGCGCGGAGTCCTAGCCACTGGACCCCCTGTCAGTCTTATTTTCTAGGGCTGAAAATACTGTCCGCTGCTTAGGCGGGTAGTGTGTTGAGCTGTGCTGCTTTTCTTATACCATTCTCGCTCCTGCCCCCCAAAGCTCGTTAACTTCTTCACTTTTCCTATTCGCCTGATTTTCTCTGCTTGTTTTTAAACCTTTGTACTCAAAGCGTTTTCACGTCAGACGCCTAGCGGTTGTATTTTCCCACACGTTGAAACAAATGGATGCCTTTTTTCCTTCCCCCGTGGAAACTTCCCTCTCAAAGCTGGCATCCTCCGGCTCCGGTCGGGACTGGAGCCCCACCTTGCAGCTGAGTAGCTGTCCTAGAACCTGCTGTCCGGGCTCCCCTGGGCTGGCTTGTTTTCAGTGTGACCATCTACTCCCCTTCCTTTCTTCCGTCAGAGCTCATCAGGTAGCTTTTGAAAAAGTCGACTCATTTGTTTATATTGAGCTCTCGGTTAGCTGGAAACGGCTTTATTTACCCTCACAGTCAGAAGTGTGGGTGTAAAGTTCCAGATCAAAAGCCCCCGGTGGGAATTGTGAAAGCATTGCCCGTCTTAGGAGTTCCGTGCTGTTCTGAAGGGTCTCATCCCTTTCTGGTTTCCGACCTCTTGTTTCTGATTTTCTTTCTGTCTAGTAGAAACTTTAGGTTTTCATTAGTGCTGTGAAATTTCATGGTCTCTTCGTTTGAGAGTGTTTTTCTTTGTTTTTGTCTGAAGATTAGGTCCTTTCAGTCCTAGGGTATTTTCTTTTATTTCATAGGTCATTCCTTTGATGATATTCTTCACGTTTGTTCTTTTTAGTTGTTATTTTATGTGGGTCTGTAGTTGATTTACAACATCGTGTTAGTTTCAGGCATACAGCAAAGTGATTTATACACATACATGTGTCCACTCTTTTTCAGGTTCTTTTCGCATATAGGTCATTGCAGAGCATTGAGCAGAGTTCCCTGTGTTATGCAGGAGGTCCCTATTGATTATCTTTTTTTTTTTTTTTTGAATAAAGTTATTTATTTTATTTATTTATTTTTGGCTGCGTCGGGTCTTCATTGCTGCGCACGGGCTTTCTCTAGTTGGTGGCGAGTGGGGTCTACTCTTCGTTGCGGTGTGCGGGCTTCTCGTCGTGGCGGCTTCTGTTGTTGCGGAGCACAGGCTCTAGGTGCACAGGCTTCAGTAGTTGTGGCTCACGGGCTCAGTAGTTGTGGCTTGCGAGCTCTAGAGCGCAGGCTCAGTAGTTGTGGTGCATGGGCTTAGCTGCTCCGCGGCATTTGGGATCTTCCTGGGCCAGGGCTCGAACCCATGTCCCCTGCATTGGCAGGCGGATTCTTAACCACTGCACCACCAGGGAAGCCCTGGTTATCTATTTTAAATATAGTAGTGTGTCCACGTTTCGTTCTGTTTTCAGTCCGGGATTTCTAGGTTCTTGCTTTGCTTCTTGTTATTTCGCTATTGTTGTTGTTGTTGTTGTTCATTTTTCTGTTCTTCTTTATGAAAGCCTTCTTTGACTCTTACCTTCAAGCGCTTGTATTCATTGTTTTGTCAGGTTCATCACTTTTTTTTTAAACTTTATCTGTTTATTTAGGCTGCACCGGGTCTTAGTTGTGGCATGCGCACTCATAGTTGCAGCATGTGGGATCTAGTTCCCCGACCAGGGATGGAACCCAGGCCCCCTGCATTGGGAGCGTGGAGTCTTACCCACTGGACCACCAGGGAAGTCCCAGGGTTCGTCTGGTTTTAATTCACCGTGCTCACCTTTGGCACCTGTTTTAGTTTCACGGTGTGGTAACGTCTCCTGTCATCCATTGACGTTTCCACCAGGTTTTTTTTTCTCTGATATACACGTTTCTTTGCATCTGTTTATGTTAAGTTACCAGTCTGCGTGGAGAGCAGTGCTTCTCATCTAGTGAGCTCAGTGGGCCTGGCAGAGTGCTGGGGTTTGGGGAGTGCGGGGGGGGGGCCCCCAAATGTGAGTGTCTGAGAATACTGTCTCTGGTACTCTCCCCAGAAAAGACTCCTGATCTCCCCTGGGCTGGGAGCACCAGCTGGGTCTCCTGCCTGCTGGACACAGACCAGGGGAAGGGGTGTTGCCTGCTGCTCAGCGGGTGGGTTTTTTGTTGTCTTTTTTTTTTTTTTTTTTTTTTTGGCTGCATCAGGTCTTCGTTGCTGCGCGGGCTTTTCTCTAGTTACGGCAAGCGGGAGCTACTCTTTGTTGTGGTGCGTGGGCTTCTCATTGCGGTGGCTTCTCCTGTTGCGGAGCAGGGGCTCTAGGTGTGCGGGCTACAATAGTTGCAGCACGCAGGTTCAGTAGTTGTGGCTCACAGGCTCTAGAGTGCAGGCTCAGTAGTTGTGGCACACGAGGGAAGCCCCAGCCGGTGGGTTTTGATGGACCTGCCTCCTTTTCACCCCAGCCTCATCTCAGTCTCTGATAGGTACTGGCGTTCACTGTAACGTGGTGAGTGATTATTTGTTTGCATTTGGGTTTCCTGAGCCAGTCAGATCCTCTCCACAGGTGCTTTCGCGACACCTGTGGCACGTACTCCCGGTTAGAACAAGAGCTTGTTCTGGCTGCTTAAGAAGAAACTGGGCTCCCCCCAAACCGATTGGAACTCTTGGCTCTGTTAGTGTTTTGCCTTTACCAGTTGGCAGCTCTGGGTGGACTTGGCGTGAAATAAAAAGTCTAGCCCTGGGATCCTGCAGCCAACTAGGTCACCGCGCTGGTCACCATATGTGAGGTTTTTGTAAACTCATCAAGTCACACTGCGGGTCGATGGCACAGCTGGCTGGTGCCTGGACTGTTAGTTTCCTGTGGTCGGTGCAGCAAACCACCACAGACCTAGTGGCTTAAACGACCTAAGTTCATGATGCAGCTCTGGAGGTCAGAAGTTCAACGTGAGTCTCACTGAGCTTTATTCCTTCCGGAGGCTCCAGGGGAGCAGCGGTTCCCGCCTTTTCCAGCTTCTAGAGGCGCCGCATCCCTGGCTCGTGGCCCGTTCTCCATCCTCACAGCCAGCAGCGCAGCATCTCCCGTCTCTCTCTGCCTCTGACCCCCCCCCCCCACCCCCGCCTCCCTCTTATAAGGACCCTGTGATGACACTAGGCCCCTTGGGGAATCCAGGGTCCTCCCCATCTCAGGGGCCTTAACCCCACCTGCAAAGTCTTCTCTGCCCCGTGAGGTGACACGTCCAGGAACCCCTGGGATTGAGATAGGGACGTCTTTGGCGGGGGTCATATTCACTCCTGGGCCCCATCCCTGTGAATTTACCCCAACAGAGACAAGATACCAGACACCTGGGGCCAACATTGACCGGATGCGAAAGGGAGTGTAAGATGAGAGAGAGGTATCTGGAGGCTGGGTCTGAGCTGAGCCTGAAGGAGGGTGGGAAACAGTGGCTGGGCTGGAAGAGACATCAAGGGCTCGTGAAAGCCTTCCTCAGCCACGAACGAGCCGTGAACATCTTGTGCGTTAGGCAGTGGTGGTGGTGGGGGGGATAGGTTGGTAGATGTGTTCCTTGTTTCCAGCAAATGTACAGTTGAGCCAGAGAAGCTGAATTTAGGGTGCAAAAAGTAAGGGTAAGACAATCAGGGAATTCAGAGGAGGGAGTGAACAGCACGGGCTTGGGCGGTCTGGGGAGGCTTCCTGGAGGAGGTGAGACTAATTAGTGAGAGCTTGGTCTCATTTTGCCCTTTGCCATTTCGGGTCCTTGGGCCTTTGCACTACTCCTCAGGCTGGGGGGACTTCCTTAGTCCATCCCCAAGGTCACCTGGAGATGCCCTGTTTCTCCTTCTTCCTCGTTTCCATGTGCCTGGCCCATCGTGGACCCTCGGCCACTGGAAGAGACTTGGTGAAGCCTGGGCGTGGGGCTGAGGACGGCGAGAGCGGGGCGGGGGGTGAGGCTGAACCAGGAGGGCGAGGCCTTCTGCACAGCCTCACAGCTGCCCCTTGGCCTCCACAGGTTTCCCCTCTGGTCTGGTAGAGCCCCAGGGTCCTCACCATGGACTTCCAGCATCGCCCCGGAGGCAAGACCGGGAGCGGGGGCGTGGCCTCCTCCTCTGAGAGCAACCGGGACCGCAGGGAACGCCTCCGGCAGCTGGCCCTGGAGACGATCGACATCAACAAGGTACACACGCCCTGCCACCGCCTGTGCCCACCACGCACCAGGGAGCTTCACCTGGAGTGGCAGCTCCCAGTGTCCACCAGAGGCCGGCTGCTGTTCGTAGCCCCACGTTTGAAGGGTCTGTTACCACAGGAAGCTATACTTACCCAGAGGTGTCGGGAGTCGCCAGTGGTGGGGGCCCTGATGGCACCGCAGGCAGCGAAGGACAGCAGCTTATCCGTACAGAGCTGTAGGGAGACGGGCCTCCGCCTCGGCCCTGGGGACGCGTATGTGGGCCCCCCTGGGTGCTGTGGGGTGTGCAGCAGCATCCCTGCCCTGCCCCCGCGCCAGATGCCAGGAGCTCCCCAGTCACAGCGGCCACAGATGTCCCCATATGTCGCTCAGTGTCCCTTGGGGGGCGGAATCGCCTCCGGTGAGACCCCAGGGTTAGGGATTCCACTGACCCCAGGAGGCTGGGTTCCATGACCTCCTGACCTCTGAGGTCCTGGGATGCTGCACACATTTCAGTCCACACCTGAGCGGGAGGGAGAGGAGGAGACACAGATGCTGGGGGCCCCCCTGGCTTACACCGTCTGACCATCGGGGGTTTTTCCTGGCGTCCAGCGTGAGCAGGGAGCAGACTCGAGATTTTCGCGAATAACTGACTAAGGGTTTGTCAGCGTGGACTTCGATGTGCGGCCGGGCCATTCCCTGGGGGGTGGGGGCCGTCACGGGCGCTGTGGGGTGTGGAGGAGCACCCTCACCTGCACACTTGATGCCGGGAGCCCCCCAACTCGTGACAACCACTGACGTCCCCAGACGTCGCCCAGTGGCCCCTGGAGGCAGAGTTGCCCTTGATGTGCCCCTTGGTGTCTGCGTCCTCTTAGACTTTGAAATGCCCTGAGGTGTGTCGAGCCCTCACCGTGTGCCAGGCACCCCCAAAGTCCCTCACAGGCCCGGTCTGGGAGGTCAGTTCTGTTACTCTCCCCGTTTTCCAGATGAGGAAACAGAGTTGGGGGTGGGATTGTCATCGCCAATGACGACACGGTTTCTGGGCGGTGGAGTTGGGACCTGAACCCCTGCCGTCTGCTCTGCGCCTCTTGGGTGGTCACCAGTTGGCCCTGGAGTTCCTGCCCCACTCATGGGACGTGCAGAGACGGGGTCCCCTAGGGCCTGGGGTTGGCCCGCTTGCTTCTCCTCTGCCCGCATCTGGCTGTGCTGCGGCACGAGGAGTGCTGGCCTGGTCGGCGACAGAGCCTGGTCCGCGCCGTGGAGATGGATGAGCGGCGGTGCTGTTTTGGCTCTGCCTCCTGGACCCCAGGCTGCCGAGGACGTGGGGCCGGGGCTCCCGGAGGACCCCTCCCCGGAGCTTGCTGCAGGGGCGCGTGGTCAGCCCCAGCCCCACCCAGTGGACTCTGCGGTGCTGCCCTGGGGGCTCCTGCGTGTCCTCTGCCCCCCCTCCCCCGCCGCGAGCGTTTGCCCGGAAGAGAGTGGTGGTCTCTCAGCGCCCGCCAGGGCCCCGGGGCCCCTCCCACCGCGTAACAAGCGTGCTTCCTCCGCAGGACCCGTACTTCATGAAGAACCATCTGGGCTCCTACGAGTGCAAGCTGTGCCTGACGCTGCACAACAATGAGGTGCGGCCCTGCCCCACCCCTGCCTGCACAGCGCGCAGCGCTGCTGTGGACTCGCCGAGTCCTTCCGTCCATTTCCTTCGGTACCGGTGGCACCGTTGCCACAGATGTGTATCTGGGAACGTGGGGACACCCTGGCACGTTCCACGTCAGGATCAGGGTCGTGAAGTCTAGCCGGTGTGGCTCTAGTTTGCGCCTTTGAAGCAGGCGAGAGTCTGATGCTCCCTCGCGCTGGGCCCCTCCCCTGGCACGAGTAGGTCCCTTTGTCCCTTTTCTCGCGTGGAGTACGTGCTTTGTTTCCGGTGTTTCCCAGCCCCAGACGGCAGCACTGAATTGAACAGCCTGATATGGGAGGTTCTCCCCGTGGCAATGGGGCTGCTCATCCTCCGGGGAGGACCGTCCTGGGTATGGTGTCCCCGGGGGTCAGAAACCACCCCACCCCCGCCTCCTAGTTGAGAACCACTGATTCGCGTGTCTCATCCCTGGGGCATCGTGGAGATGGAATCACGGGACATGGTCACTCCCGGGTTTCCCCACCACTTCCAAGCAGTGTCCACAGCCCACACTGCACCCCAGCAGCTGCGAGACTGCCCGCGTCACACCCTCTGGAGGCCCGCCTCACCTCCAGCTTTTGGGGGTCTCGTTCCCCTAGCGCTCGTCTACTCAGCAGCGATCGGGTGCCTACCGGCACCTCCCCGCTCGCTTTGTCCTGAGCTGTGCGTCCCTCTCCCGTTCTAGGGGAGTTACCTCGCGCACACCCAAGGGAAAAAGCATCAGACTAACTTGTGAGTACCTCGCGCCCCTTCCCATGCCCGGCGCTCACCCCCACCAGAGCTGTCACCTCACTTGGCCCCCGTCCCCCCCGACCTCGAAGCTCCAAGGTTGGCTGGGGCAGGGCGGGGGGGGGGTGGCACTCCTGGCACCTGGGCCTGTGGCCTTGGCGGCCTGTGTGGAGGGGCCTCAGCACCATGTCCGTCCTGCCTGCAGGGCCCGGCGAGCAGCCAAGGAGGCCAAGGAGGCCCCCGCCCAGCCGGCGCCAGAGAAGGTCAAGGTGGAGGTGAAGAAGTTCGTGAAGATCGGCCGCCCGGGCTACAAAGGTAAGGGTGCTCTGTGGCCTTGGCGGGCAGCCCCTCACCCACCCACACCCACACCCACACCCACATCATCCGCCTCTGGGGAGTGTCTCTACTTCCCGTCAGAGGGCTTCCTTCTCTGGGGGCCGGGACATGCCTTCCCGCTCTGAACTTTCACACACATGCCGGAGGAGGGGCGGGGAGCGTGGTGTCCCGTCCGTGCCTGTCATCATTCTTTACGCTCCTGGCAAAGGTGGGTGAGCTTGTGGGATGCGACCGCGGGCCCTGGTGTGGCTCTTTCCTCTGACCTCGGAACTGGGTGCTGGCTCCTCTTCACCTGAGGAGAAAGGAGGGGGAGGGGGAGGGTCTGCGCGTGCAGTAGCGCCTGAGTTACCTGGTTCGGAAAGCCAGTCAAGCTGCCTAGCTGGAGTACAGGGGATACAGAGGACCGTGTTGCCGGGTGGGGGGAAGGCAGGCCACCTGGTAGGTGTCCTGCTAAAGTGGGGACATCCTGCGTGTGGTTGGCGTTTCGGGGCGTGGCGTGCAAAGGCCCTGGGGTGGGCCTGCTTGGTGAGCCAGGACAGGGATGGCACCATCCCCCTGGGGAGGCCACCACAGGCTTTTTGGCCAGTTCAGGCCATCTGGCGTCTTCCTGGGTGTAGCGGGGAGACACTGAGCACCCGTGTGGAAAGCAGCCAGAGCCGCAGAGTTCTGGCAGTGGGCACCCTCTCCCAGAAGTGGGGGCACGGTCTCGACCCTCACACTCGGTGCTCCCCAGGTCGGGGGGGCGGGCAGTGGGGAGGCCTCCCTCTCACCACCACCCCCACCCGTGTGATCTGGGGCAGATGGCACCCGGGGTGCAGCCCTCCCAGCCCTGGGCGGTGCCCATCCAGCTGCGGATGGCTCTTGTGCTTCCCCAGCCAGGTGACCACCCCCATGCCTGCTCTCCCGTTTGTGGGTGGTGTTAGGCCAGCCCCAGGGCCCCTTAGCTGGTCCTGACACCCTCCTGCGTTGCAGTGACCAAGCAGAGGGACACGGAGATGGGTCAGCAGAGCCTCCTCTTCCAGGTGAGCAAAGGCTGGGGACCCAGTCCTGAGGGGAGGGGCTCCCTGAGAGGCAGTGCTGCCACCCGGTCGTGTCCCCACAGATCGACTACCCCGAGATCGCCGAGGGCATCATGCCCCGCCACCGCTTCATGTCCGCCTACGAGCAGAGGATCGAGCCTCCGGACCGGCGCTGGCAGTACCTGCTCATGGCCGCCGAGCCCTACGAGACCATCGCCTTCAAGGTAGCGCGCGCTGGACCCCCGAGGAGTCTGCTCCATCCAGCCCACTCCAGGATGCCCCTCCTGCCAGGCCCGGGGGTGTCCCTCTGGGCCCTTGGCTCCTGATGGGGTGGCGAAGGACGAGGTAGCGCGAGGGCCGGGGGCTGGGCGTCCGAGGTGGGTGTCCGCCAAGAGGCAGAGACTTCTAACGTGGCCCCAGCAGTGAGGCGTCCCTGCTGCTGGCTGTTCGTGGATTCCGTGACCGGATCTGGTCCCCAGACGGACGTTAATGGGATAGCGTAGCTCACGACTTTCTCGGGGTTGCAGGCTTGCTGAGCAGGGGAGCGAGGACATCAGTCGACTCTGTTACCCCCACGCTAGACCCTGTCCCCTTACAGAAGGGCCTCCTCAGCCGGGCCATCTCGTGGTCCTGAAGGCCCGTCTCTGCCCTCTGCTACACCCCACGCAGGTGCCGAGCAGGGAGATTGACAAGGCTGAAGGCAAGTTTTGGACTCACTGGAACCGGGAAACCAAGCAGGTGAGTCACTGCAGGTCCAGGCAGTTCCCGAACCTTCTCCCAGCCCAAGGCCCAGGGGCTGCACTCAGCCTCTCCTTTCTGTCCAGTTTTTTCTCCAGTTCCACTTTAAGATGGAGAAGCCACCGGCCCCACCGAGCCTCCCCGCCGGGCCTCCTGGGGTGAAGCGACCCCCACCCCCGCTGATGAATGGTTTGCCCCCTCGGCCGCCACTGCCCGAGTCGTTGCCCCCGCCCCCGCCAGGAGGCCTGCCCCTGCCCCCCATGCCGCCCAGTGGGCCTGCGCCCTCGGGACCCCCGGGCCCTCCTCAGCTGCCCCCACCGGCTCCCGGTGTCCACCCCCCAGCACCAGTGGTCCACCCCCCAGCGTCTGGAGTGCACCCCCCAGCTCCTGGGGTCCACCCCCCGGCACCAGTGGTCCACCCACCAGCATCTGGGGTCCACCCCCCTGCTCCAGGGGTCCATCCCCCAGCCCCGGGGGTCCACCCTCCAGCCCCTGGTGTCCATCCTCCCCCATCTGCTGGGGTTCACCCCCAGGCCCCAGGGGTGCACCCACCAGCTCCTGCAGTTCACCCCCAGGCCCCGGGGGTGCACCCACCAGCTCCTGCAGTTCACCCCCAGGCCCCAGGGGTCCATCCACCAGCTCCTGGGGTCCACCCACCAGCCCCCGGGATCCACCCCCAGCCTCCTGGGGTCCACCCCCCACCTCCTGGGGTCCACCCAGCAGCTCCTGGGGTCCATCCTCCAGCTCCTGGGGTCCATCCCCAGCCTCCTGGAGTTCACCCCTCAAATCCCGGGGTGCACCCCCCGACTCCCATGCCCCCGATGCTGAGACCCCCGCTGCCCTCCGAAGGCCCTGGGAACATTCCTCCCCCTCCCCCTACCAACTGAAAAGCCACCCCTGTCCCAGCAAGCCTGGCCTTGTTTTCCTGTGTTACCCCCCCCAGAGTGAAGTTGAGTTTTTTGTACAGGGCTGGGCCGTGTTTCCAGAGCCCATTAAAGAGTCTCTGCTAACCCTGGAGTGCACTGCTGTGTGGGCTGGCCGGCGGGCGGGCGGGCGAGAAGCACCCACTCGCTGTGGGTGAACACACACGGCTCCCCTCCGCCACCTATGGGGGTGGCTCAGGGTCGGGGCCCCACCAGGCCCCCGGGGGTGGCCACTGGCGATGCTGTGCCCTGGAGGCTGCTGGGTGAGGACAGACCCTGCTGGCCAGCAGTGGGTCTGGGGTCGTCCTCTGGGAGGAGAGCAGAGCAAAGGCTGCTCGCTCTCCTTGGGGGTCTCTGTGGGCCCCAGAGGCGTGGTGAGCGAGCGTGCAGGGGGCACGGGGGGGGGGGGGGCGCCCCCCACCCACCTACCCAGTGGTCCTGTGGGGCAGGGGCTCTGCAGCTCTGCCCTCCTCCAGCACCCTCCACCCTCCCAAATTGTTGATCGTTTGGGCCACACACTCCCTGCTCACATTCCTGCTCCTGGCTCCAAAGGGGAAAACTCGTCAAGGACAGTCTGACAAATGGGTCACAGGCCACACTTTGTAGCACTGGTGAGAAGGAGATAGATAGGCAGCCGGGCCGGAACAGAAGGGGCTTTGAGAAGGCTGCCGGCCTGCCCGGGCTCACGGCGGGCATTGGCCCCCAAGGTCACATCCCTGAAGGAGATAGGGGCCGCCCTCTGGCACAAACATTCCTGCTCCCCCATATAAGCTGGGGCAGCCCGGCCCCTCCAAGCTCCCACGATGCAGGGTCCACCTCTCTCTCAGCTGGCCCTGGTGCTGTCGGCAATGGGGGCCCTGCTGGGGGCCAGGACCCTCAGGGGAGAGGTCCCCAGCACCCCGGCCCTGCCCAGGGAGCCAACCCCAGGCAGCGGAGGGCTCATCTTCCACCAAGACTGGGACTGGCCACCCCCTGGCATCTGGCCACCAGGCAGCCCTCAGGACCCCCTGTGCCTGGTGACCCTGGATGGGGGTGGCAACAGGAGCAGTGCTCCCTTGCGGGTGGTGGGGGCCCTGAGCGGCTATGAGCGGGCCTTCCTAGAGGCTGTGCGGCGCGCCCACTGGGGGCCCCGGGACCTGGCCACCTTTGCGGTCTGCCCCCACGGAGACGGGCAGCCCGCCCTGCCCCATCTGCAGCAGCTGCAGGCGTGGCTTGGGGGGCCTGGGGGGCGGCGGCTTGTGGTCCTACACTTGGAGGAAGGTACGTGGGGCCCTAACCTGGGGGCCTGGGGGGGGGGGCCGGCTTTGGTGCCCCGGGGTGGGAGACCCCTAGGGAAGTGGAGGCTGATGGCCACAGAGATGGGTGACTTTATCTTTGCCCTGCCTGGGGCCGCAAGTCCTCCTGCAGTGCCTGGGGAGGGTCCCCTCTCCACCGACCTGGGAGCCACAGGGGGCAGGGCCAGCACAGCCTGAAGGTCAAGCGGAGGAGGGCCCCTCCCCCCACACCCCCACCAGGCTGCCCAGGGGGCCTATCCCCAGGGACCACTGGCCTCAGACCCACTACGAGGAAGGGCTTCCCCCCAGGACATCCCCAGACCAAGAGACCCCAAGGGCTCCACCCACTGCCTACAGTGTCCGTCACTCCTCCCAGGCCACCCGTGTCCCAAGAAAGCCCTACACCTGGGGTCCAGGGGCGTCAAGCCTCTCCCACTAGGTTCCCCCGGGCTCTGGGTGGGGTGGGGGCTCTCCCTCCTGCAGGACTGGGACAGGCTTGGGGGAGGGGCTCAGGTGTCCCCTCCCCCGCTGTCCTGGCCGCAGTGACGTGGGAGCCGACACCCTCGCTGAGGTTCCAGGAGCCTCCACCTGGAGGAGCCAGCCCCGAAGAGCTGGCGCTGATGGTGCTGTACCCAGGGCCTGGCCCGGAGGTCACCGTCACCGGGGCCGGGCTGCCCGGCGCCCAGGTACCAGGGAGTTGAAGGGGACTGCCCCTGGGCCACCAGGAGCCCTCGCTCAGGGCGAGGAAGGGGTTACGGTTTTGTTGATTTTTTTAACTGGGTTTAAGAAAAAGGCTGCAAGTGCCCAGGTTGGAATCTTGAAGGGATGTTAAGGGCAGCAGGCAGAGCAGGGCTGGCGTCCCGCGCACCCACTGCCTGACTGAGCCCCCATTTCCGCAGAGCCTCTGCCTGAGCCAAGACTCCAGCTACCTGCCGTTGGTTGTGGGACGCCCGGAGGCGGCCTGGCGCGGGCCTGGGCTCGCCCTGACCCTGCGGCGCCGCGGAAACGGTAGGTCTCGCCCAGATAGGGACACGAATGCCGCGGGGCGTGGGGACGGCTGTCCTCGACCCCCAGACCCCCGGCGCTGAAGCAGCGCCGCGCACGCGCCTCCCCTCGCAGGTGCGCCCCTGAGCACCGCCCAGCTGCAGGCGCTGCTGTTCGGCGCCGACTCCCGCTGCTTCACACGGATGACCCCGGCGCTGCTCCTGCTGCCGCCGCGGGGTCCCGCGCCGATGCCCGCGCACGGCCAGCTGGACTCGGTGCCCTTCCCGCAGCCCAGGTGCGCGCGGGCCCGGGCCTGGGGGCGCGGGGAGTGGGGGGCGGCGCAGCCTTGCGCCCTCACGATTCCCCACTCTGCCGTCCAGGCCGTCCCCAGAGCCCGAGGAGACGCCGCCCAGCGCCGATCCCTTCCTGGAGACGCTCACGCGCCTGGTGCGCGCGCTGCGGGGACCCGCGTCCCGAGCGTCTCCGCCGCGTCTGGCCCTGGACCCGGGCGCGCTGGCCGGTTTCCCGCAGGGCCAGGTCAACCTGTCGGACCCCGCGGCACTGGAGCGCCTGCTCGACGGCGAGGAGCCGCTGCTGCTGCTGCTGCTGCCGCCCACGGCAGCCACCGCCGGGGTCCCCGCGCCACTGCAGGGTCCGGCGTCCGCAGTGTGGGCCGCGGGCCTAGCGCGCCGGGTGGCCGCCGAGCTTCAGGCGGCGGCCGCGGAACTGCGCGGCCTCCCGGGGCTGCCGCCCGCCGCCACCCCGCTGCTGGCACGCCTACTGGCGCTGTGCCCGGGGGACCCGGGCGGCCCCGGCGGCCCGCTGCGCGCGCTGCTGCTGCTGAAAGCGCTGCAGGGCCTGCGCGCCGAGTGGCGCGGGCGGGAGCGGAGCGGGTCGGCACGGGCGCAGCGCAGCGCCGGCGCCGCGGCCACCGACGGGCCGTGCGGGCTGCGCGAGCTGAGCGTGGACCTCCGCGCCGAGCGCTCGGTGCTCATCCCCGAGACGTACCAGGCCAACAACTGCCAGGGCGCGTGCGGCTGGCCGCAATCGGACCGCAACCCGCGGTACGGCAACCACGTGGTGCTCCTGCTGAAGATGCAGGCCCGCGGCGCCGCCCTGGAGCGCCCGCCCTGCTGCGTGCCCACGGCCTACGCCGGCAAGCTCCTCATCAGCCTGTCCGAGGAGCGCATCAGCGCGCACCACGTGCCCAACATGGTGGCCACCGAATGTGGCTGCCGGTGACCCCGCGCCGTGCCCCGGCCAGCCCATATTTATTCGGACCCCTTCATCGCCCCCAATAAAGACCAGAAAGCACGCGGTTGGGGTGTCCGTGCATGTCTGGGGACAGGCGGAGGCCTCCTTCCCCCATTTCTCCTCTGGCGGGCAGGGCCGCGTCCTCCCCGTTGGTACCCACTGCCTCCCTGCCCCCGACCCCCCACCCCCAGCCGCCTAAAGCTCCCCATCCCTGTCACTCAGGCCCCGGGCAGGTTCTGGGGTCCAGGCACAAAGGAGCAGGCGATGAGGGGGACCACAGCACTCGCTTTATTTGCTGGAACCGCGGGCAGTCGAGCAGAGGTTCAGGGACCCCCGTGCAGGACCCAGGTCTGGCTCAGTCCCGCCCCTTGCCCGCGTGATGCTTCTGGCGGCCGGGAGGCCGGTCCTCCTCGTCGGGGCGCCGCGGGGAGGCCCAGGCCTGCCTCTTCCTATGCTCGGGGTCTCTGGACTCTCCCGCCCATGCCCTATGGCCCCCTTCGCGTGCCTCCCAGCGTCGGGGTAGGGCCTCCCCGGCAGCCCGCGGCCTCTCCTTTTTCCGGGGTCTCTCCCTCCTCGGCCTCTCCTCCTTCTGTGGCCTCTCCTTCCGGGGCCTCTCCTTTCTTGGCTTCTCCTCCTTCTTCCGCCTCTCCTTGGGCCCTCGGTTGGCAAGCGGCACGCGCTCCTCCTCAGCGGCCTCCTCAGACTCCCCTTTGTCCTTCCCTGCAGCCCCGCTGCTCCTGGGAACCGCGGCCCTTTCCTCTACCTTCGCCGGGGGCTCCGGCGGTCCCAGTGGGGGGGCCCAGGCCACGGACTTTGGCTGCAACGCGGACAGTGTGGGGTAGTGGGGTCGGCGCAGGGTTCCACGGCCCAGGCCCCTTCCCCCAGTGAAGGCCCCACTGACAGGTCGCTTGAGGAAGTGCTTACCAGGGGTGACGCTGGCTCCTTCAGAGCCGAGCTTGGCGGGACCCACGGCTCAGGGACAGGCGCAGGGGCTTCCGCCTCCCCCGCCACGGCCTCTGGGAGGGGACGGGAGGGGATGCAAAACAGCCTGGCCCAGGGGACCGACCACTGCACACCGTCCATCCCCACCCTTGCCCCCAGAGCCCCCTCTCCTCGGGGACATGCAAGGGGGCCCAGCCGGACCCCACCGGGTACGCTGAGGCTGGGCTGGGTCCCTCCGAGCCCTGGGAAGGGGTTCGGAGTCTCCGCTGCTGCGATGACCTTCCCTTCAAACCTCCCTCATTCAGGCTGCAAAAGGATGCTCCCGTTTCTCTGAGGGCCGCAGGAGCGCCCGCCCTGGCGCACAGAGAAAGCGGCACGCTACCGAACGGGGGCGCACACGCCCATCCTGGGCCTGCAAGGCCCGGGGTGGGAGTCGGGGGCGGTGAGGGTCGGTCACCGGGGAAGGGAGGTGCACCGAGGTCCTTGCTGGGGGGTGGGGGGGCAGGGCTCCTCTTAAGGTCTATGGGAGGCGGGAGTCAAATCTGGTCCTGGATAGAGGGACTCGGGCGCGACCGTCGGGGTGCACAAGGTCAGTCTGTCCCTGAGCAGGAAGTGCACGGGGCGGGGGAACCCCCCCTCACTCACAAGGTCCATACTGGGGGGAAGGGGGCGCGCACGGCCTAGAGTGGATTCGCACAGACCCGCCCCCTGGGCTGTCCGCGCTTCTGGGAGGGAGTAACCACGTGCGGAGGCGCAGGCTCACCGCGGCACAGCTGGAAGGCGGAGCCCAGCAGCGCCACGAGCGAGGCGAGCACCAGGCACTTGTTGAGCGTCAGGTGTCCCCAGAGCAGCTCCTCACTCAGGACCGGGGGCGGGGGCGGGGGCGGCGGCTGCGAGGGCGACGCGGCCTGCGCCTTCTTCCGCGCGGGGCTCCGGGGGCCTGCGGGAGCAAGTGCGGGCTGGGCGCAGGCCGCGTGGGGCCGACCCGCGGCTAAACTCAGTTCTGCCCTGCCGGGCTGTGCGGCCCTGGGCCGAGGAACTAAGCCCTGCGGGATTGGCCGCTTCACTGGGATGCCGAGAATATTCTAGAAGATAATTAGCTGAAGCTTAGTGGCACCTAAGCTGGTGTTATCATGAATTAGCAGAGGCTCCCACAGCCCACTGAGTTACGGCCTGTGACACCCAGACACCCCCCAGTCAGGAGCCCCATGCACGCTATCGCCCTGCCCCCCAGATCCAAGGACCCAGCCCAGGACCGATCCGCGACCCCCATGCTGGTCCACACCCACCCCCCACCTCACCCCTGCCTCCCGGAAACCCACTTGCTCCTGCTTTCAGCCTCTCCTTACCAGGTCCGGAGGCCACTTTGGCCACAGGCTCCTTTTCTGTTTTCTTGGGCCAAGCATCCACACCGCCTGCGGGGCTGCCCTCAGCTGCCGGCTCCTGAGAGTCCTGTGGGGAGTAACATGTCATCCTGGGTGTTTCCCTAAGGGAGACCAAACCCTTCCCATGGGCTGCAGAAACGCACCCTCTTGGCCAACATGTCCCCTACTCTAGGGGCACCCTGGGCTGAAACCCCAGGGCCCCGGCTACTCACACGGGGCCAGCTGCTGGAGTCGGCCAGCCTGGATGTCACTGTTGGCGGGAAAAGAGGGACAGTCACGGTCGTGGAAACCCCCAGGCTGATCCCACCCTCCGCTCAGTTCTGCTGGGTGAGGGGCAGGTGACTGCTCCCATTTTGCAGATTAGAAAGCAGACAGACTCAGAGGCAGCCTTGCACAAAGGCACACAGCACGTCACTGCCAGGCTGGGATTCAAACCCTGACCTGTGTGGCCCAGCACCTGTGTTCTCTGGGCTCTTTACAAACCCCCGACACACTAATGGACACAGGTTGGAAATGGGGGGCATGGTTTAAGTCAGTCCAGTGTGGGAGGCTAAGTCCTGGTCCCTGACGGTGAGCCACCTGGCTCAACAGGAGGATGGGGGCGTGGGCTTCATCCTGTGGTACCCTCTTGGCTACCTTGAGCCCTGTCCTCCCGGGGCCGGCCTGAGCAGGGGTCAGGCAGTGCAGAGCGGTCCTCCTCCACTTGGCAGCTGCCCAGGCCTCCATCCAACTCCTCCAAGGCCCTGGTTGTCATGGAGACGTCTGAGAAGCAGCAGGTCCAGAGTCCGGCTTGGGGGGTAGGGGGAAGAGGCAGCCTGCATCTGCTGAGCCCCTGGTATGAGCCTGGGCCTGGGCCTGACCTGGGGAGAAGGGGGCTCCCTACCTCCCCACACCGCCTTGCTTGTCCCTCTGCCTGGAGCCACCTTTCCTTGGTAGCTTCACACGCAGGGCACGGCCACAGCCCTCCGCCAGGCACTCTCCCTGACCCCCTCAGGCCTGCCTCAGGACCCCTCCTGACAGGCTGCTGGGCTGCTGGGGCCCAGAGTGGGCTGGGTTCTGGCCATGGTCACACAGAGGTGAGCAAAGAGCCCAAACCGGAACCCTTGGCCCCAGGGTCGGCTCATGTTCTCAGAGACCAGCGACTATTTTTATCCAGTGCCCGAGGCCAGCAGGACAGGCCAACGTGGGGCCCAGCCCCTCCTAGGCCCTTGCCCCCCTGGGGTCTCCCTTTGGACCATCCTCACCCCCTATTCCTGGCACCCAGCCTCCCCCCAGACACCCTGGGTGTAGGAGCTCAAGCCCCAGCAGTCGGGACCAGCCTGGTTCTGGCCATGGCAGGCAGGGGCAGGGGTCCCGGGCCTGCAGACCCCAACGCTGGGGTCGCCGCCTCCTCTGGCCGTCTCTGCTCCCATAGGGCAGATGAAGAAACTGAGGCTGGAGGTGGAGCCGTGGGCCAGAGGTTGTGCAGAGCTGAAGCCAAACCCGTCTGTTGGCTTCCACAGCCCTGCTCTTTGGGGTCCCCAGGGTCTCCGGCGCCAGCGTTAGTGTGACCCATCCCTGGGGCCAGAGCAGGCCGTGGGGAAGGGGCCCAGTGGGCCAGGGGGTGCCCCTAAGGGTGTGTGTGGCAGCCACAGGAGTCGGGGACCCCCGTGGACCTCAGGGACGCCCTCCCAGATCCCAGGGACCCCCACTTCTGCCCAGGCCTCCCTCTGCCCCTCTTACCCCGCTGTTGCCACGCTGGGCCTGGTGGGCAGGATGGAGCACGGGGCTTGTGGCCCCAAGACAGACAGCAGCAGGTGGCTGGAGGCCGCGAGGTGGGCCAATCAGCTCCTCAGCCGCCGCGGGGGTGGAAGGAGGGCCAGCCTGAGGTCCCTGCTGGGGCACATCCCCACCTCGGAGCAGGGCCAGGCGCTGGCCCCACCCCCATGAGCACAAAGCCACCGCCAGGCTGGCCGCGGTGACTCTGGGAGTATTGCTTCCTCTTTCAGCCTCAGAAAAGAGGGTCCCGGGGGGCGGGAGCACCCACAAAGCGTGGTTACCTCGCCTTTACGAGCACCTGTTGTGTGCCGGACTCAGGAGCAGCTAAACAACCACATCCCTGTGGAGCCGGGGTCCATCAGGGAGGGCTTCAGGGAGGAGGATGACACCATCGAAAAGAACCCAGGCTCTGCTGGCTGACCCGGGTCAGGCACAGCTCAGAGGCCTTGGTTTCCTCATCTGGAAAGTGGGGTCATTTCCTCCCAGGGGGGCAGTGAGGCTCAACTGTGGGCTGTTTTTTTTTTTTTATTTTAATTGAAGTATAGTTGATTTACAATGTTGTGTTAGTTTCTGCAGTACAGCAAAGTGTCTCAGTTATATGTATATATATTCTTTTTTCATGTTCTTTTCCATTGTGGTTTATCACAGCATATTGAATATAGTTCCCTGTGCTTTATAGTAGGACCTTGTTGTTTATCCATCCTATATATACTATTTTGCATCTGCGAATCCCAAACTCCCAATCCATCCCTCTCCCACCCCCCTTTTCCCTTTGGCAACCACAAGTCTGTTCTCTATGTCTGTGAATCTGTTTTTGTTTCGTAGATAAGTTCATTTGTGTCATATTTTAGATTCCGTGTATAAGTGATATCATATATTTGTCTTTCTCTGACTTACTTCACTTAGTATGATAATCTCTAGTTGTATCTATGTTGCTGCAAATGGCATTATTTCATTCTTTTTTATGGCTGAGTAGTATTCTATTGTATATATGTACCACATGTTCTTTATCCATTCCTCTGTCGATGGATATTTAGGTTGTTTCCATGTCTTGGCTATTGTGAATAGTGATGCTAGGAATATAGGGGTTCACGTATCTCTTTGGATTAGAGTTTTGTCTGGATATATGCCCAGGAGCAGGATTGCTGGAACATACGGTAACTCTATTTTTAGTTTTTTGAGGAACCTCCATACCGTTTTCCATAGTGTCTGCACCAATTTACGTTCAATTGTGGGCTGCTTTTGTATCATCCCACCTAGTCACCCATCCACACCTTTGTTTAGTCGATCATCAAACACACACCACTCAGCCCAGCCCAGCTGTACTGGAAATTACTTTGTCATTTTCTTAAATAACAGCCTTATTGAGATACAGTTCATGTGCAATTCACTCTGTAAAGTGCACAATCCAGTGGTATTTAGTACATTCCCACAGTTGTGCCACAATCATCTCTATCCAGTTCCAGAACATTCCATCACCCCAAAAGAAGCCTGTCCCCATCAGAGTCACCCCCCATCCCCAGCCCCTGGCAACCAGGTATCCACTCTCTGTGTCTGTGAATCTGCCTGTTCTGGACGTTTCCCATCAGTGGAATCACACACTGTGTGTCCTTCTGCGTCTGGCTTCTCTCACTGAGCATCATGTTCTCAGGGTCCATGCACGTTGCAGCGAGTGTCCGGGCTTCACCCCTTTTCGTGGCTGAGTGATGCTCCCGTGTGTGGAGGGACCACATTGTGTGTATCCCTTCACTTGCATCTGACAGGGCTGGGATTAGGAGGAGGAGAGGAGGAGATTTGGTCAAGTGCAGGTTCAGATCCTGTCTTCCTGTAAAATGTTGATATACTGTTCATAGTGGATTTTTATGCATTAATTTTTAATTGTGGTAAAATACACATAAACATAAAATTCACCATCTTAACCATTTTTAAGCGCACAGCTCAGTGGCACTAAGCACCTTCACATTTCTGGGCAACCATCCCCACCATCCATCTCCAGAACTTTCTCATCTTCCCAAACTGAAGCTCTGTCCCCATGAAACACTGACTCTCCATCACCTCCCCCAGCCCCTGGCCCCCACCATTCTACTTTCTGTCTCTGAATATGACTAGGGTTAAAACATACTGCTTCACACATCATGTAAGACCCTTACAAGCTTACATTTCCATTTCCACCTCCCATTCTGTATATACTATTGTTTTACTTCAAATATGATGTAAAATAAATCTCATAGTACATTGCTGTTAGTTTTTCTTTAAAAGGGAATTATCATCTGAAGACATTAAGAAATAATTATAGGGCTTCTCTGGTGGCACAGTGGTTAAGAATCCGCCTGCCAATATAGGGGACCCGGGTTCGATCCCTGGTCCGGGAAGATCCCACATGCCGCAGGGCAACTAAGCCCATGCACCACAACTGCTGAGCCTGCACTCTAGAGCCCACGAGCCACAACCACTGAGCCTGCGTGCCACAGCTACTGAGCCTGAGCTCTAGAGCCCACGAGCCACAACTACTGAGCCCGTGCGCCACAACTACTGAGCCCGCATGCCACAAATACTGAGCCTGAGCTCTAGAGCCCACGAGCCACAACTACTGAAGCCCGAGCACCTAGAGCCCATGTTCCAAAATGAGAAGCCACTGCAATGAGAAGCCCGTGCACGGTAACAAAGAGTAGCCCCCACTCACTGCAACTAAAGAAAGCCCGCACGAAGCAATGAAGACCCAACACGGCCAAAAATAAATAAATAAAAAATAAATTAATTTTTAAAAAACCCTGAATGCAGTAAGGAAGAGACTATTTAAAAAAGAAAAGAAAAAGAAATAATTATACTGGGACTTCCCTGATGGTCCAGTGGATAAGGCGCTGCACTCCCAATGCAGGGGGCCTGGTTTCGATCCCTGGTCAGGGAAATAGATCCCGCATGCTGCAGCAAAGAGCCTGCATGCCGCAACTAAGACCTGGCATAGCCAAATTAAAAAACAAAAGAATTGCATTAACCACATTTTTAGAATTTCTTGTGTTCTTCATTCCATTGCATAGATCCAAATCTCTGGTAACATTTCCTTCTGTCCAAAGAACTTCCTTTAACATTCCTTTCTTTTTTATTTTCTTTTTCTTTCTATCTTTTTTTTTTTTGGTGCCAAAACCTAGGAATGAAAACATTTCTTTTATTGTATGTCTGCTGGCCACACATTCACTCAGCTTTTATTTATCTGAAAATAGGTATTTCCTGGGACTTCCCTGGTGGTCCAATGGTTAAGACTCGGTGCTTCCACTGAACGGAGCCTGGGTTCAATCCCTGGTCGGGGAACTAAGATACTGCATGCTGCGCGCGGCTTGTGGGGTCTTAGTTCCCCGACCAGGGATTGAACCCAGTCCCCCTGCAGTGGAAGCTCAGAGTCCTAACCACCGGACCACCAGGGAAGTCCCACTTTATCTCTGATTTCTAACACTTTAATTTATAATGTGCTTGGTTGTGCTTTTCTCTGTGTTTATCTCTCCTGGAGTTCATTGAGCTTCTTAGATTGTGGTTTTATAGTTACTGTATTTGGAAACTTTGTGGCCATTCATTCTTTGATTTTAAAAAAAATAAATTTATTTATTTATTTATTTTTGGCTGTGTTGGGTCTTCGTTGCTGCGCGTGGGCTTTCTCTAGTTGCGGTGATTGGGGGCTACTCTTTGTTGCGGTGCGTGGGCTTCTCATGGCGGTGGCTTCTCTTGCTGTGGAGCACAGGCTCTAGGCGCATGGGCTTCAGTAGTTGTGGCACGTGGGCTCAGTAGTTGTGGCTCACGGGCTCTAGAGCGCAGGCTCAGTAGTTGTGACGCACAGGCTTAGTTGCTCCGTGGCATGTGGGATTTTCCCGGACCAGGGCTCAAACCCATGTCCCCTGCATTGGCAGGCAGATTCTTAACCACTGTGCCACCAGGGAAGTCCCAGTGATTTGTTCTTTTTTGTTGCTGCATTATTCCGTTGTTGGATATACCACAGGAGTTATATATCCATTTTATGTCAATGGACATTTGGATCGTTTTGAGTTTTGGGCTAATATAAATATGGCTGCTGTGAGCATTCTTGTCCAAGTCTTTGGTGGATGTAATTATGCGTTCTTGTTGGGTACAGTAGTAGAGTTGCTGGGTCAAAGGGCATACATACATTAGCTTTAAAAGATACAGCCAGGGGACTTCCCTGGCAGTCTAGTGGTTAAGACTCTGTGCTTCCACTGCAAAGGCTTCCAGTGTAGCTGTGTAGTTTTACGTTCCTACCTGAAATGTAAGACAAGGGAGTTGCAGTTGCTCCACATCCTTGCAACACTTGAAATTGGCAATCTTTCTAATTTTAGCCATTTTTATGGGGGTACAGAAATATCTCAGTGTGGTTTAAATTTACTTTTCCCTCATAACTGAGATACAGCAGCCTATTGGCCATTTGGATGTCTTCTTTTGTGAAACGCATATTCACAATCTTTTGCCATGTTTTAACTGGTTTGTCTTTTTCTTTGCGATTTGTAGGAATTTTTGTTTGGTTCTGCTTTATTTTCTGTTTAACCGTATTGTGGATATAAGTCCTTCGTCAGATATATGTATTGCTAATATCTTACCCCAGTTTGTGGCTTGCTTTTTTACTCTCTTTATGGTGGATCCCGGTGGGCAGGAACCAAGTGTCTCTCATTCACTGGTCAGGCCTGGCACACAGTAGGCTGTCAATAAAGTAGTTCGCTGAATGAAAGACTGTGTTGAAGTCCTAGTTCTGGGCCTCAGTTTTTCCACTGGCCATGTTAATCCCTGTCCTGGCCATATCACAGGATTTTGTGAGACGTGCAGGAGACTCAGGATCGGTTCGCCGCAGACTCGGTTTTGAAGGTTCTCTGACACCGTCAGCTTTCAGAATCAGAAAGGGCGGAGCTGGGTTCTTCTCCAGGAACCACCCTGGGAAGCTCCACGTGAGCGTGCCCGCCCATAGCAGGCCCCGCCCACAGATGGGCCCGCCCACACCTGTCACTTAGCTGAGGGGCGGGCCAGGGAGGGAGAGCCTAGGGGGCGTGGTTACAACCGGAACGAGGAAGTAGGTGGAGTTCCGGAGGTCACTGACCTATGAGAGGGAAGAGCCCTGAGCTGGAGGGGGCGTGGCCGAGCAGCCCGGAGGCCGTTGTCTGCGTTTCCATTGGGCTGTCTGGCGTCGTCAGGGAAACGCGGCGTCTCGGGGTGAAGGGGCGGGGTTTATAGGGAGGCGGGGCCTCTGGGGGCGGGCCGCCCGGTCCGGGTTACCGCCGTCAGCTGACCGGCCGCCATTTTGTCCGCCATTTGCAAGCGGCGCGGAGCCGGAGGGGAGGGGAGCGCGGCCTGCTGAGCGGGTCCGCTGCAGCCGCCGCCCCGCCAACCGCCGCCGACCTGGCCTGGGAGACCGCCCCGCCGCGGCGACTGGCAGCGCAGCGCTCCGCGGGCGGCAGACGCGGCCCCCAGGCCCCCTCAGGGCGCCTGGCCGCGGGCCTCCCGGGGTTCGGGCCCGGCGGCAGCCGCCGCGATGGCCCTCAAGATGGTCAAGGGCAGCATCGACCGCATGTTCGACAAGAATCTGCAGGACCTGGTGCGCGGCATCCGCAACCACAAGGAGGACGAGGTAAGCCCGGCGCGCCGGCCCGGGCCCGGATCCGGACCCGGACCCTCGCGCCGACCCAGTCCGACCCCGGCCCCGATCCCGACCCCGGCTCTGCCCCTGATTCCGGCCCCCAGCCCGCCCCCGAGGCCCCGCTCCCGGCTCGAGCCCCAGCTGTCCGCGGCCTAGGCCTCCGCACGCCCGCTCCGTCTCCGAGCCTCAGTTTACTGCCCGGCGTTGGGGGCCCGCCTCCTCCTCCCCGAGGGTGGCCCGGAAGAGACTTCACAGCCCCCCCCCGCCCCCCCCCAGAGGTGGATCTCCAATCTTGAATGTGTTTCTGGGTCTCCCGTTCAAAAGGGAGGGCCCCCGGCCCCGCCCCAGGCCTTGGACTCCTGGCTGGGGGACTCTCCTCTCCGCGGGTCGCCCCCGGAGGGAACCCCTGGTGGGCTAAACGCACGTCCAGGTCACTCCTTGGTGCCTGGCCCGGAACTGGGCCTTGCCTCGTGGGCCCGTGTCCCCGGGAAGGTGGGGCCGCGCCTTTTACGGGGTGAGGGGGTGGGGCAGCGGACGTCCTAGGCCGAAATGAGGAAGCCGCTCAGGGGTCCTGCAATAGGGAAGCAGACTTAAAACTAGACACCCGAAAGTCGGTGGGAAAAGGTTTTCCATAAGTAATGTTGTAATCGTGGGCACCATTTTCTTCCCTCCCGCCACGCCCCAACCTGTGACCTAGATTTAGGAGGATCGGGGACAGTTAGTGACCACCAGGCCGCTGACTTCCATGGATGGAGGTCCAAGCCTGCACTTACACAGTGGGGTGTTGGAGAAGGTCCCCTTTTCCCGGCTGGAGAGTGAGACTGCCCGATGGAGAGCAGCTGTTGGACATCGTGCAGGTCCCACTACCAGATTCCACCCCGCCGGCCCTCACAGTGGCGCTCGGGAAGCCCAGCAGTACCCGGAGGAAGGTGCAGAGAAGTTAAGGAATTTGCTGGGAGGCACCAAGGGCCCTGGGCTCTGTCCTTCAGCTGAGGGCCTGAGTTCCTTGCCTCTTTGTCGCACTTTCTCAGAATGGGTGTGACCTCGCTGAAATGTAATTAGGTTGTTTTGGTTCATTTCTGTCACCCCTTCTCTTCTCTGGCTACGCTTGGGTTTTGCATCAGGTTGGAAGCTCTGGCCAGCTGCGTTGGTTACAAGTGTAGGGAACTCTTGGTCTGATTTTCAGTTTCTCTTTGAGTTGAAAAGAGTAGCTGGTTGGTCTGCATTTTATTTTATTTTAATTTTTTTAATATTTATTTATTTATTTAATTTATTTTTGGCTGCGTTGGGTCTTCGTTGCTGTGCGGGCTTTAGTTGCGGCGAGCGGGCTTCTCATTGCGGTGGCTTCTCTTGTTGCGGAGCATGGGCTCTAGGCGTGTGGGCTTCAGTAGTTGTGGCATGCGGGCTCAGTAGTTTTGGCTCGTGGGCTTAGTTGCTCCGCGGCATGTGAGATCTTCCCGGACCAAGGATGGAACCCGTGTCCCCTGCATTGGCAGGCGGATTCTTCACCACTGAGCCACCAGGGAAGCCCTGGCCTGCATTTTAGATACTAAGCATGGCTAAGTGAATTTGGAAGGTGTCTGCACCCTTAGATTTCTTTTTCTGTGCCGGTTGGTCTCCTGATTTTCCCGCCTTGGTTACTGGATGTTACTGAGCAGTCTGTTCCGGGATTCTGAGGAGGTGCCGAGGGGTCTTTCCAGTAGAGAGACGCACAATGCAGTTAAGGGGGTCTGCTTTTTACGGCGTGTGCCGGTCATCACTGGTAGTACCCTGGGCCGTGCTCTATTCATTTGGAATTGGTGGGGATTGATGGCGCTGTCCCCACAGGCTCGGAGCCCACTAAATGGAGTTTTGGTGGTGGAGGCGCTGGTGCTGGGAGTCCTCAAGGCCAGGTTCCATGCGAATACTGCCCTTAGCCTGTTGGCGATTCCCACAGACGTGGCATCGGGATGTGGAGGTTTCCTCATCAGACGAGTCGTGATCTGGAGGGTCATTACTGGTTCCAGATGTTCTGGAGCACAGCAGGTGGTTGTGGGGTGACTCTTCTAGCTCCAAGATGAGTTCTTCCCTTCTACCCCGCCCCGCCCCGCGCATTCCAGGGAAGACTTCTGGCAGCAGTATAGTTTACCCTCAAAGTAACAGATTTTTTTTTTTAAGGATTTACTTATTTTTTAATCTACTTAATTTATTTTTGGCTGCGTCGGGTCTTAGTTGCGGCGCGCGGGGTCTTCGTTGTGCGTGGACTTCTCTCTAGCTGTGGTGCGTGCGCTCTGTAGTTGTGGCGCGCGGGTTCCAGAGCACGTGGGCTCTGTAGTTCGTGGCACGCGGGCTCTAGTTGAGGCGCGTGGGCTTAGTTGCCCTGCGGCATGTGAGATCTTAGTTCCCCGGCCAGGGATCGAACCCACGTTCCCTGCATTGTAAGGCAGATTCTTTACCACTGGACCACCAGGGAAGTCCCCAAAGTAATAGATTTTAGCCTAAAACTTCTGTGCGGCACCACAGAAGTGAGGCTTAGCGGTGACTTTAAAAGCCATGTGGAAAGGCAGCGTGGTTTAGTGTGTGACGTTTGGGAGACCCGCATCCTGGTTCTTGGGTCTCTTTGGGTGACCTGGGGAGAGCCCCCTGATGTTTTGAAGTGGGGGTGACAGCCACCTCTCCACCTTGCTGAGTGCCTGTGAGGGTGCAGCAAGTGATGGAATGCAGGCTTCTGTGAGCCCCCAAAAGAAGAAACTGGAAAATCTGGACCACTGGTGGAGTAACTTGTTTTTTGAAACTTTTGTTTCAGCTTATGATACTAAGTGTATGCATGCCTGTGAGTTGGGTTACCATGGAAAATGTATGTTTTCCAATGAGTCAAAGAAGTTTGAGAAACAGTGGGCTAATTCACCTGTTTCTTGGATGCTTGAGTTTGCTTCTCAGTTCCTAAGATACAGTACAGGTAATGTTGGCAGGTAGGTGGAAATTCACTTGCGAATGTCCTTGCTTCCAAAACTTGGGTATGACTAGGAAAAAACAAATGACTTTTTAACATTTCATTCTTATGAGTACTTTTCATGTTTTGGGGAAAGGTTTTTCTTTCCGTCTTTTAAATTATACCCATAACTTTTTGTAATGAGCTTAGCGTTTATTAAGTCAAAAGGTAACATTCTTCTCCCCAGAAGTCAATTTGAGAATTTTTTCTGTGCGTAGAAATTGAGAGAGGTTCTGTCTGTTAAGATTCTGTCCTGTTCTTGCCTGTTAGCCTTCCTGAGTGCTGTCCACGCATGCCGAGTGCTCCTGAGGGCTCAGCCCTCACGAGTGGGGGTTCCACGTGGGGGCACTGCAGTTTAGGTACCCTGCCCCCCAGTGGCATTGAGGTGGGTTCCATGTTTTCTGTTTGGTGCCACAGCTTATTCCATCGGGCGACACTCAGCAGTATCAGCCAGGGTTTGGGTGGTGTCTGAGCGTTTTCTCCTGGGTCTAAAAATTTCCGAACCACTTAACTGAAGTTTCTGAACTTTATTTTTAATTTATTTATTTACTTTTAAAATATTTATTTGGTTGCACTGGGTCTTAGTTGCAGCACACAGGCTCCTTAGTTGTGGCATGTGAACTCTTAGTTGCAGCATGCATGTGGGATCTGACCAGGGATTGAACCCAGGCCCCCTGCGTTGGGAGCACAGAGTCCTATCCACCGCACCACCAGGGAAGTCCCCTGAACTTTATTTTTATTTATTTATTTTAAATTTTTGTTTGTTTTTTTGGTTGCGTCGGGTCTTCGTCGCGGTGCACCGCCTCAGTGGTTACGGCGCATGGGCTTAGTTGCCCCGTGGCATGTGGGATTTTAGTTCCCCGACCAGGGATCGAACCCGCATCCCCTGCGTTGGAAGGCAAATTCTCAACCACTGGACCACCAGGGAAGTCCCAAAGTTTCTGAACTTTAAAAAATTCAGTTTTAACTGTGTATGGTCGGCTGTGTGTGTCTGCAGGTTCTGTATTTGCCAATTGTGGATTGAAAGTATTTTTTTAAAAAATTCCAGAAAGTTTCGGGACTTCCCTGGTGGTCCAGTGGTTAGGACTCCATGCTCCCAACGCAGGGGGCCTGGGTTCGATCCCTGGTCAGGGAACTAAGATCCCGCACGAAGCAACGAAGGTCCCGCGTGTTGCAACTAACACCTGGCACGGCCAAATAAATAAATAAGTAAATATTTTTTTTAAAAGCGTATATCATATATGTGCTGTTACATACATTAAACACATTTAAAAAAAATTTCCAGAAAGTTTCAAAAAGCAAGACTTGAATTTGCTGAACGCAGGCAACCATTTACACAGCAGTTGCACTGTATCAAGTATTGTAAGTCATCTAGAGATGATGTAAAGTGTACCGGAGGCTGTGTGCACGTTGTATGCAAGTCTGCGCCATTTTATACAAGGGACTTGAGCGTCTGAGGATTTCGGTGTCTTCGGAGGTCCTGGGACCAGTCCCCCACAGATACCAAGGGGTGACTGTAGAGAGATATTTTGAAATTGGGTATAATCTGGGATTAAGATGGAACTGTGTGAAGTGCTGATATTCTAGTGCTTCTGACCTCAAAAATGGCAATTTCTTGGGGTTTAACCTGGTGCCGAGGTGTGCGGGGCTGGCCCTCGCTCCGGGGACGGTGACCGAAGCACATGTCACGTCTGGCACGGCTAAGCGCTTGGTGCTTTCAAACTGTTTCTGTAAGATTCCTTTTATTTTCACAGCTTCTGAGGAGAGTGGAGATAGGACGTTTAGTAAATAGGTTGTTACCCTAAGTCAGGGTCTCTCCCCCTCGGCACTGCCCACATCAGGGCCGGGTCATCCTCTGAGGGGGGCCGGCCTGGGCGCTCTGGGGTGTGGAGCAACACCTCTGGCCCCGCCCATCTGATACCAGGCCATGCCCAGTCTCGACAACCACAACGTCCCCAGACGTGGCCGTGCCCCCTGGGGGGGTGGGATTGCCCAGATGAGAACCCCTGACCCAAACTGATAAAGGAAAATTTCCCAGAATCCCCTAATGCCGGCCCTTCATCCAGGTGTCCCTTGTCCCCTGTGTTGTCATCGTGTTGTTGGACCCTGTGCTATTGTGAGATAAGATGGCCTTTGTCCCTGCTCCTGTCGCAGAGCTCCTGGAACTTTTGTCGTTTCCTAAGCAACAGAGGTACTAGGGGCATCCTCGTTGGGATATTCGGTCTCTGCCCCTGGTTCCTGACACTGACCTGCTGAATCCCTTGGGGTTTCCTGGGTGATGGGGGTGTCTTTTGTTCTAATGAGATGCTCCTGGGTGGGACTGGTCACAAGAAAGACCAGGCCGTGGTTTGAAGCTTCACACCCGCTCTCCCGCCAATCCTTCGGAGAGGGGAGAGGGGCTGCAGGTGGAGTTAATGATGGATCCTGCCTACGTGATGAAGCTTCCATAAAAATCTAAAGTATGAGGTTCAGGGAGGTTCTCGGTTGGTGAAAGCATCCATGTGCCAGGAGGGTGGTGCCCCCCAGTGCCACGAGAACAGAAGCTCTGCCTCCCAACCCGCTGGACCCCACCCTCTGCCTCTTCGTCCAGCTGTTTATCTGTATCCGTTGTTGTGCCTCTCGCAATAAACTGGAAAACTTGAGTAAGTGCTTCCCTGCGGAGACGCGGGTCTCTGGTTTACTGCTGGCGGGTGTGTGAGGTGGGGACAGACCTGTGGCTGAGCCCTCACTCAGCCTGTGGGGTCTGCGCTGACACCGGGCAGAGAGGGTCAGATCCGAACTGAGTTTGGGGACACCCAGCTGGTGTCAGGGAGTCGGTCATTGTGTGGGAGGCCCGCGCTGGAGGTCAGAGTGAAGGGAAACGGGGAGGTTTCCTAGACAGCCCACAGGGTGGGTCTCCTAGATTTGTGTGTTTTTTTTGAACTCTTGTTAGTTGTGAAGTATATAATGCACATTCGTACAGCTGAAGTATTACGATAATTATCCTAAGTTCTCCGAGGGTAATTTCCTTGCCTTGCTTATAGTTTTGTCCCGTAAATGTCCCCGAACGTCTCGCTTACTTCTGCTTGCAGGCTGGTGTCAGTGGCCACCTCTGTCGCTGGCTGCTGCAGGGAAGGGCCACGGTGGCTTGTTCGCTTTGGTCGCCAGCAGGGGTCTGCTGCGGTTGATTTATCCTTCAGACTGTTGCCGGACCTCTGGGTTGTTTCCTGCCTGGGGCATTTGATGAAGCGCCCTTCGTGGGAGGGCAGTCACCGCAGCGTGGGCCGGAGCAGCCTTGGCCTCCAGGGCAGTGTCACGACCACTAGAAGCGCTCCTGTGGCTCCTGTTCCCAGCAGCAGCCGCCGCGGCCTCGCCTGCCTTTACTCTTTCCTCGGCGTAGTGCTGTCTGCAGCCTTCGCAGACGCTGTCTGCCTGAGCCTCCGTGCCCGAGTCTGGGCGCTGGTGCCCGATAAGACCAGAACGGAGGATTCGTGGCGGCACTCTGGGGAGGCCGAGCCTCGGGAGACGGCGAGGGGGGCGTGCCCGTCCTGCCTGTGCCCGCCTCGGACCAGGGCACAGCCTGGGGGGCCCGGGACTCGGCCACGGATCGGCTGCAGGGCCGCAGTCAAGCCTCAAGCTTCCCGACCTTCGACCCCCAGCCCGTGCCCCGAGCAGAGCTCCCAGCACAAGGCTCTCAGCTCTCCCTGACTTGGAGGAGTTATTCACAGGGCGTGGCCCGGCGCAGCGGGTGGCCGGGCTGCGGGCGGGTGGCAGTTGTGAGGACCAAGTCTGTAGTGGGCTGTGTCTGTGCGGGTCATCAGCTCCTAGGAATGCCCATTTGCATAACAATTCCAGGAGGTTGAAAGGCAGGAGCGGGGGCGGTGCAGTGGTTAGGACTCTAGGTTTCACTGCTGAGGGCGTGGGTTCAATCCCTGGTCGGGGAACTAAGATCCCGCAAGCCGTGCGGTGTGGCCAAAAGTATTAAAAAAAAAAACAAAAAAACAGGGAAGGAATGGTGACCTAGGTAGGCTCGACGCTAGGGTGCCCCCTTGGCACTGTGGACTCTGGGGCCTGCTCATCCCCTGGGGGGGCGTCCGTCCTGGGCACTGGGGTGTGGAGCAGCCTCCCTGGCCCCACCCACCGCCTGCCAGACCCTCCAGTCTGAGGACCAGGGACGTCCCAGGTGTGGCCTGGCGTCCCCTGGGGGCACGGCCGCAGAGCTGAGAGCCTTTGTGCTGGGAGCTCTGCTGGGGGGATGGGGTGGGATTCGAAGGTCGGGAAGCCTGAGGCTTGACTGCGGCCCCATGGCCGAGTCCCGGGCCCCCCAGCTGTGCCCGGGTCCGCGGTGGGCACAGGCAGGACGGGCACGCCCCCCTCGCCGTCTCCCGAGGCTCGGCCTCCCCAGAGTGCCGCCACGAATCCTCCGACCTGGTCTTGTCGGGCGCCAGCGCTTACTTGGGCGCGGAGGCTCAGGGTGAGCCCTGGTGCCACCGTCACTGTCCACTGCCGGGGGACCCCGGCGCTGAGGGTCTCCTCCTTCTCCACTTGAATGACTCGGGCCCTGGAGGCCACTGCTGGGCGGCCGGGTCTCCGGGCCGCTGTCACCCTGCAGGCAGGAGGGTCGCTGTTCCGGTGTAGACTAGTGCTGTGAGCATTTGCAGAACCAGAGGCGCAGGCCCGTCGGGTCACATGTCGTCGAATAACGTCTTTCCATTCTGGTGGCAACGAAGTGGTTTTTCGCTGTGTGGCTTTATTGAGACAGTATGGCTTATATAGCTTAGCATCCACCTGCTTGAAGTGTGAAATTCAGTGAAGGTTTTAGTGTATTTACAAAAGCGCACAGCCGTCAGCACGATCTACCTTTACATTTCCGTCACCCCACCAGGGATGCTGTCCCCACTCTACGGTCCCCATTTCCCCTCCCCCAGCCCCCGGCCCCCACCCATCTGCTTCTGTCTCTGCCGAGGTGGGGCTCCAGTCTGGGCCGAGGGCGACTGGGTGACGAGAAGGGCCATGATTGGCCGTCAGGAGCTGCTTGACCTGCCTGCGTGGGGTCCCGGGGGCTGAGCACGGGGACGAGGGGCTCGTGGGATGGACGGGGTGGCAGTGGTCCCGGATGGGCTGTCTGGCCTCTGTCCGTTGCACTGCTCAGCACCGTGCCCTGGCTGTGTTCGTTGCTGGGATGGTGACGGGTCCTGACCCCAGGGTGGGCCTCAGCTCGGGCTTCTGCAGGAGGCCTGGCTCTTCCGGCTGCAGAGGCGCCGGCGCCCATCCCTGGCCAGGTGAGCACAGGACAGCGCCCTCCTTGTGGGTCCCGCTTGCATCTCGTCAGGAGAAGTCCTCTCGTCTCGACACTGACTCGCCTCCGTTTCTGGGTTAAAATGTTAATATTTTCTTGTGGAAGCGATGGTCGTAGATGGCAGCTGGGTTGTTCTTGGCAAGGTGGATGGAATAACGGGGAGAGCCCTCCCTGGTCGCGTATTGTAACGACTTCTGAAATGTTTCTGGTCTGACACTGGCATGCCCTGGAAATGCTGCTGTCGTTACACCCATCTCTGGCAGCGGCGGTGGTGGTCTCAACCCGTCCAAGCCCCCAAAGGTCTGAGCACGCTGGCGCTGGTGCTCACGAGAGCAGGGTGCTGAGGCTCTGGGTCCCGAGCCGGGGCGCCCGCGAGCAGCTGTGGGTGGTGGCAGGACCGGCGTGTTGGGACGATCCGGAGAGCACCTCTGGGAGACGGCAGGGGACGAGGCAGCAGAGATGATGTCGCCCAGGTGGTGGACGGAGCATCCAGACGATGCAGTGTCCCTCAGCGCTAAGGAGAAAGCCGTCAAGCCACGGAAGACACGCAGGAACCTTAAATGCACATGACCGAGAGGAAGAAGCCAGTCTGTAAAGGCTACACACTGTGATTCCAACTCTGGGACATTCTGGCAGGACTCTGGAGCCGGGGGAAGGATCAATGGTGTGGGGGTTGGGGGGAGGAGAGATGAATGGGCAGGGCCCAGAGGGGTTTTAGGGGCAGTGAAACTATGCCGTGTGACGCCGTAACAGTGGATGTGGGTCAGTGAACGTGTGTGCAAACCCACAAACCAGCAAACCTCCGTCAGCTGTGGCTGCTGGGTGATAACGAAGTGTCCGTGTAGATTCGTTAGTTGTAACACACGTCGCACTGGTGGGGGATACTGCTAGTGGGGATGCTGTGCACACGTGGGGCGGGGGGTGGGAAACCTCTGCCTCCCAGTCAGTTTTGCTGTGAACCTAAATCTCTTAAAAAGAGTCCAAAAGAAAAGTCCAGGGTCCAGCTGCGTGGTTTTGCAGCCTGCCAGCACCTCAGGGTCAACGGCAGCTTCTCTGGGCCTCGGTCCTCGAGGTCTGACTCCACTCCTCTGGGAGGGCCTGGGGATCCTGAGGATTTTCAAGTGTCCCAGGGAACTCTGCTGAGCAGGCAGTGTTGAAATGGCTGTTTTATTATAGCTGCGGGGTTCGTATATGAGGGAAGTTTGTATCCTTTGTTCTCAGGTAAATTCTGGATCACACCTCCGTTTCAGTACTGTTTGCTCTGTGGTGAAGTGTGACCCTGCTCAGAACAGGCCGAGGTGTTTGAGAATTTCATCATGCTTGCATCTCCAACTTCTTTTTTGGAAAACAGTGTCAGCGATATGTGATAGCTGTTTATACTTTAGATCTTAAAATATTTCTATTTCATGTTTTTGATACAGACAGGCCTTATTTTTTTGCGCTTCCCTTCGTTGTGCTTCGCAGATACTGCGTTTTTCACAAATGGAAGGTCTGTGGCGACCCTGCAGGGAGCACGCCTGTCGCCGCCATTTTTCCAACAGCATTTGCTCACTTCGTGTCTCTGTGTCACATTTTGGTAATTCTCACAAGTTTTCAAACTATCTCATTATTACGTGATGGTGATCTGTAGTCTGTGATCTCTGATGTTACTCTTGCCGTTGTTTTGGGGCTCCACGAACCTCGCCCACGTAAGACGTGACATAATCGATTGTTGAAACGACAACAAAGCGTTTAGAATATTACATAACTTAGTTGATAAAGGGTTTGAGAGCATTGACTCGAACTGTGAAGGAAGTTCTCCTTCGGGTAAAATGCCATCAAACAGTATCGGACGCCACGGAGAAACTGTTCGTGAGAGGAAGAGGCCACCGATTCGGCAGACTTCATTGTTGTCTTATTTTAAGAAATGGCCACGGCCGCCCCGTCCACAGCATCAGGGCAGGACCCGCCACCAGCAAAAAGATTATGACTCGCTAGGAATTCCCTGGCGGTCCAGTGGTTAGGACGACTTGGCGCTTTCACTGCTGAGGGCTCAGGTTCAATCCCTGGTCGGGGAACTCAGATCCTGCCCCCCCCCCCCCCCCAAAAAAAATGATGGCTTGCTGAAGGCTCAGATGATGGTTAGCATTTTTTAGCAATAAAGTAATTTTAATTAAGGTTTGTATGTTGTTTTTTTTAGACATAATGCTTACTGCACACCTGGCAGACTACAGAATAGCGTGAACGTAACTTTTACGTGGGACTTGCTTTACTGTGATATTCGCTGTATTGAGGTGGTCTGGAACCCTTCCTACAATATCTCTGAGGTCTGCCTGTATAATTTCCTGGATCTAGATCATGTCTGTATACCTTGGCCATTTTTTTTTTTTTTTTGGGAAAAGGAGAGTAAATAGTTCTTTGTTAGCAATGCTGTGTGTAAATAAGACTGCAAAGACTAATCATTCTCTCCCACGTTCCTTACTTTAACTTCATGTGTGTAACTATGTTTTAGATAAATATTTAAATACTCTCAAGGGAATATGAAACATTATTTTTTTAATTTATTTATTTAAACATCTTTGTTGGAGTATAGTTGCTTTACAGTGGTGTGTTAGTTTCTGTTGTACAGCAAAATGAATCAGCTGTATGTGCACGTATATCCCCATATCCCCTCGCTCTTGCATCTCCCTCCCACCCTCCCTATCGCACCCCTCTAGGTGGTCACAAAGCACTGAGCTGATCTCCCTGTGCTATGCGGCTGCTTCCCACTAGCTAGCTATTTTACATTTGGTAGTATATATAAGTCCATGCCACTCTCTCACTTCGTCCCAGCTTACCCTTCCCCCTCCCCACGTCCTCAAGTCCATTTTCTACGTCTGCATCTTTATTCCTGTCCTGGCCCTAGGTTCATGAGAACCATTTTTATTTTTAGAGTCCAAATATATGTGTTAGCATACAGTACTTGTTTTTCTCTTTCTGACTTACTTCACTCTGTATGACAGACTCTAGGTCCATCCACCTCACTACAAATAACTCCATTTCATTTCTTTTTATGGCTGAGTAATATTCCATTGTATATATGTGCCACACCTTCTTTATCCATTCATCTGTTGATGGACACTTGTTGCTTCCATGTCCTCACTGTTGTAAATAGTGCTGCAGTGAACATTGTGGTACATGACTCTTTTTGAATTATGGTTTTCTCAGGGCATATGCCCAGTAGTGGGACTGCTGGGTCATATGGTAGTTCTGTTTTTAGTCTTTTAAGGAACCTCTACACTGTTCTCCATAGTGGCTGTATCAATTTACATTCCCACCAACAGTGTAAGAGGGTTCCCTTTTCTCCACACCCTTTCCAGCATTTTTGTTTGTAGATTTTTTGATGATGGCTGTTCTGACCGGTGTGAGGTGATACCTCATTGTAGTTTTGATTTGCATTTCTCTAATGAATAGTGACGTTGAGCATCTTTTCATGTGTTTGTTTGCAATCTGTATATCTTCTTTGGAGAAATGTCTATTTAGGTTTTCTGCCCAATTTTTGGATTGGTTTTTATTTTTTTGGTATTGAGCTGCATGAGCTGCATGTATATTTTGGAGGTTAATCCTTTGTCAGTTGCTTCATTTGCAAATATTTTCTCCCATTCTGAGGGTTGTCTTTTCATCTTTTTTATGGTTTCCTTTGCTGTGCAAAAGCTTTTAACTTTCATTAGGTCCCATTTGTTTATTTTTGTTTTTATTTCCATTTTTCTAGGAGGTGGGTCAAAAAGGATCTTGCTGTGATTTATGTCATAGAGTGTTCTGCCTATGTTTTCCTCTAAGAGTTTTATAGTGTTTGGCCTTACATGAAGGTCTTTAATCCATTTTGAGTTTATTTTTCTGTATGGTGTTAGGAAGTGTTCTAATTTCATTCTTTTACATGTAGCTGTCCAGTTTTCCCAGCACCACTTATTGAAGAGGCTGTCTTTTCTCCATTGTATACTCTTGCCTCCTTTATCAAAGATAAGGTGACCATATGTGCGTGGGTTTATCTCTGGGCTTTCTATCCTGTTCCATTGATCTATATTTCTGTTTTTTGTGCCATTCCCATACTGTCTTGATTACTGTAGCTTTGTAGTATAGTCTGAAGTCAGGGAGCCTGATTCCTCCAGCTCCATTTTTATTTTTCAAGATTGTTTTGGCTATTTGTGGTCTTTTGTGTTTCCATACAAATTGTGCAGTTTTGTGTTCTAGTTCTGTGAAAAATGCCATTGGTAGTTTGATAGGGATTGGACTGAATCTGTAGATTGCTTTGGGTAGTACAGTCATTTTCGCAATGTTGATTCTTCCAATCCAAGAACATGGTATATCTCTCCATCTGTTTGTATCATCTTTAATTTCTTTCATCAGTGTCTCATAGTTTTTTGCATACAGGTCTTTTGTCTCCCTAGGTAGGTTTATTCCTAGGTATTTTATTCTTTTTGTTGCAGTGGTAAATGGGAATGTTTCCTTAATTTCTCTTTCAGATTTTTCATCATTAGTATATAGGAATGCAGGAGATTTCTGTGCATTAATTTTGTATCCTGCTACTCTACCAAGTTCATTGATTAGCTCTAGTAGTTTTCTGGTAGCATCTTTAGGATTTTCTATGTATAGTATCATGTCATCTGCAAACAGTGACAGCTTCACTTCTTCTTTTCCAATTTGGATTCCTTTTATTTCTTTTTCTTCTCTGCTGTGGCTAAAACTTCCAAAACTATGTTGAATAATAGTGGTGAGAGTGGGCAACCTTGTCTTGTTCCTGATCTTAGTGGAAATGGTTTCAGTTTTTCACCATTGAGAATGATGTTGGCTGTGGGTTTGTCATATATGGCCTTTATTATGTTGAGGTAGTTTCCCTCTGTGCCTACTTCCTGGAGAGTTTTTATCATAAATGGGTGTTGAATTTTGTCAAAAGCTTTTTCTGCATCTGTTGAGATTATCATATGGTGTCTGATCCTTTTAATGTGCTGTTGGATTCTGTTTGCTCATGTTTTGTTGAGGATTTTTGCATCTGTGTTCATCAGAGATACTGGCCTGTAGTTTTTTTGTGTGACATCTTTGTCTGGTTTTGGTATCAGGGTGATTGTGGCCTCATAGAATGAGTTTCGAAGTGTTCCTCCCTCTGCTATATTTTGGAAGAGTTTGAGAAGAATAGGTATTAGCTCTTCTCTAAATGTTTGATAGAATTCGCCTGTGGAGCCATCTGGTCCTGGGCTTTTGTTTGTTGGAAGATTTTTAATCACAGTTTCAATTTCAGCGCTTGTGATTGGTCTGTTTGTATTTTCTGTTTCCTCCTGGTTCAGTCTTGGAAGGTTGTGCTTTTCTAAGAATTTGTCCATTTCTTCCAGGTTGTCCATTTTATTGGCATATAGTTGCTTGTAGTAATCTCTCGTGATCCTTTGTGTTTCTGCAGTGTCAGTTGTTACTTCTCTTTCATTTCTAATTCTGTTGATTTGAGTCTTCTCCCTTTTTTTCTTGGTGAGTCTGGCTAATGGTTTATCAATTTTGTTTATCTTCTCAAAGAACCAGCTTTTAGTTTTATTGATCTTTGCTATCGTTTCCTTCCTTTCTTTTTCATTTATTTCTGATCCGATCTTTATGACTTCTTTCCTTCTGCTAACTTTGGGGTTTTTTTTGTTCCTCTTTCTCTAATTGCTTTAGGTGTAAGGTTAGGTTTATTTGAGATTTTTCTTGTTTCTTGAGGTAGGATTGTATTGCTATAAACTTCCCTCTTAGAACTGCTTTTGCTGCATCCCATAGGTTTTGGATCGTCGTGTTTTCATTGTCATTTGTTTCGAGGTATTTTTTGATTTCCTCTTTGATTTCTTCAGTGATCTCTTGTTTATTTAGCAGTGTATTGTTTAGCCTCCATGTGTTTGTGTTTTTTACAGTTCTTTTCCTGTAATTGATGTCCAGTCTCATAACGTTGTGGTTGGAAAAGATACTTGATACGATTTCAGTTTTCTTAAATTTACCAAGGCTTGATTTGTGACCCAAGATACGGTCTATCCTGGAGAATGTTCCATGAGCACTTGAGAAGAAAGTGTATTCTGTTGTTGCTGGATGGAATGTCCTATAAATATCAATTAAGTCCATCTTGTTTAATGTGTTATCTAAAGCTTGTGTTTCCTTATTTATTTTCATTTTGGATTATCTGTCCATTGGTGAAAGTGGGGTGTTAAAATCCCCTACTATTATTGTGTTACTGTCGATTTCCCCTTTTATGGCTGTTGGCATTTGCCTTATGTATTGAGGTGCTCCTATGTTGGGTGCATAAATATTTACAATTGTTGTATCTTCTTGGATTAATCCCTTGATCATTATGTAGTGTCCTTCCTTGTCTCTTGTAATAGTCTTTATTTTAAAGTGTATTTTGTCTGATATGAGAATTGCTACTCCAGCTTTCTTTTGATTTCCGTTTTCATGGAATATCTTTTTCCATCCCCTCACTTTCAGTCTGTATGCGTCCCTAGGTCTGAAGTGGGTCTCTTGTAGGCAGCATATATATGGGTCTTGTTTTTGTATCCATTCAGCCAGTCTGTGTCTTTTGGTTGGAGCATTTAATCCATTTACACTTAAGATAATTTTTTTTTAAATTAATTATTTATTTATTTTTGGCTGCATGGGGTCTTTGTCGCTGCATGCAGGCTTTCGCTAGTTGCGGCGAGCAGAGGCTACTCTTCGTTGCAGTGCGCGGGCTTCTCATTGCAGTGGCTTCTCTTGTGGGGCACGGGCTGTAGGTGCGTGGGCTTCAGTAGTTGTGACACGCGGGCTCAGTAGTTGTGGCTCGCAGTTTCTAGAGCGCAGGCTCAGTAGTCGTGGCGCACGGGCTTAGTTGCTCCGCGGCATGTGGGATCTTCCCGGACCAGGGCTCGAACCCCATTGGCAAGCAGATTCTTAACCACTGCGCCACCAGGGAAGCCCTAAGATAATTATTGATGTGTATGTTTCTATTACCATTTTCTGAATTGTTTTGGGTTTGTTATTGTGCGTCTTTTCCTCTTCTTGTGTTTCCTGCCTAGAGAAGTTCTTTTAGCGTTTGTTGTAAAGCTGGTTTGGTGGTGCTGAATTCTCTTAACTTTTGCTTATCTGTAAAGGTTTTAATTTCTCCATCGAATCTGAATGAGATCCTTGCTGGGTAGAATAACCTGGGTTGTAGGTTTTTCCCTTTCATCACTTTAAATATGTCCTGCCATTCCCTTCTGGCTTGCAGAGTTTCCGCTGAAAAATCAGTTGTTAACCTTATGGGCATTCCCTTGTATGTTGTTTGTTGCTTTTCCCTTGCTGCTTTCAATGTTTTTTCTTTGTACTTAATTTTTGATACTTTGATTAATATGTGTCTCTCGGCATGTTTCTCTTTGGGTTTATCCTGTATGGTACTCTCTGTGCTTCCTGGACTTGATTGACTATTTCCTTTCCCATGTTAGGGAAGTTTTCGACTATAATCTCTTTAAATATTTTTTCAGACCCTTTCTTTTTCTCTTTTCTTCTGGGACCCCTATAATTCGAATGTTGGTGCTTTAATGTTGTCCCAGAGGTCTCTGAGACTGTCTTCAATTCTTTTCATTCTTTTTTCTTTATTCTGCTCCCTGGCAGTTATTTCCACCATTTTATCTTCTAGCTCACTTATCTGTTTTTCTGCCTCAGTTATTCTGTTATTGATTCCTTCTAGAGTATTTTTAATTTCAGTAATTGTGTTGTTCATCCCTGCTTGTTTGCTCTTTAGTTCTTCTAGATCCTTGTTAAACGTTTCTCGTGTTTTCTCCATTCTGTTTCCGAGATTTTGGATCATCTTTACTATCGTTACTCTGAATTCTTTTTCAGGTAGGTTGCCTGTTTTGTCTTTATTTATTTGGCCTTGTAGGTTTTTACCTTGCTTCTTCGCCTGAAACAAATTTTTTTGTCTTTTCTGTTTTTTCTTTTTTTTTTTTTTTTTTGATGGTTGGTGCTGTATTCCTGTCTTACTGATTGTTTGTCCTGAGACGTCCAGCACTGGAGTTTGCAGGCAGTTGGATAGAGCTTGGTGCTGAGATGAGGACCTCCGGGAGGCCTCACTCTGATTGATACTCCCTGGGGTCTGAGGTTCTCTGTTAGTCCAGCGGTTTGGACTTGGAGCTCCCACCACAGGAGCTCTGGCCCGACCTCCCACCTGGGAACCAAGATCCCGCAAGCTTTGTGGCGCAGTAAGAAAAAAAAAAAAAAAGAAGAAAGAAAAAAAGGAGCAGTACCATATCAAAGAATAAAAACCAAAATAAAATTAGAGATAAAAAATACATTAGGAAAAATAAAACTGTAATTGAAACAACCAGTCGTTGGGGGTTCCTCCCGTCCCCTTAGGTGTCCATGGTCCCCCACCGGTGCCTGGTAGGTGCTCTGGTTGTGAGGAGATGCGAATTCCACATCCTCCTAGTATGCCATCTTGACTCCACCCTCCTGAAACATTATTTTAATATTTTACAACCCATTCCTCCCTTTTCCTGCCTGTAGGAACCATGAGCCTGTGCACCTGTCTTATAGCTAAAAACTCGTGTCGAGGCTGGGTCTTCCTGCAGGTCAGCCACTTCCTGTGGGCTCATTTGTCACCCCTGTGGGTGCTCCGAGGTGCAGGGATGTTACTCTGCCTTCATTCCTGAGGGGTGTTCTTGGATGGAGAGCCCTGGGCCTGGAGTCCTCCCACCTCCCTCAGCCCCCTGCTCCCCTGTAGCAGCACACCCTTTTCCGCTGGCTCCTCTGAAGATTTTCTCCTTATTTTCAGTTTTCAGCAGTTTGCCTGTGATATGTCTGGGTGTGATTTTCTTTTATATTTCCTGTTTGAGGGGGGCGGTGCTGGGCTTCTTGAAATAGTAAATTTATGTCTTTCACCACATTTGGGGAAGTTTGAGCTGTTTGGTTTTTCACATATTTTCTCTGTCCTTCCTCTCCTGGGACCCCAGTTGTACACACGCTACGCCTTTGGTGTACCACAGCCTTGCCTGACTTTCCTCCCTTCAGACTGGGTGGGCCCTGGTGCTCCACTTTCTTCTCAGCTCCAGCTCCCCGTCCAGTCCCCGCAGTGCCTCTTCTACCTCGGAGATTGTTTTTCACTTCTAGGGTTTTCATCTGGTTGTTTGTGTCACTTTCCGTTCTCTGCTGAGATTTTCTCTCTTTCTATTCATTAGGAGCATATTTTCTTTTTGGTCATGAGAGCATGGTTACAGTTGCTGTGTTGAAGTCTCAGCAAATGAATGCGTTCATGCCATCACCAGGGTCACCTCAGGGCCGGTCTTCATTGGCCGTCTTTTTTTCCTTGGGTATAGGTTATGTTTTCCTGTTTCTTTTTTTATTATTATTTTAATTAATTAATTTTTGGCTGTGTTGGGTCTTTGTTGCTGCACGCAGGCTTTTCTCTGGTTGTGGCGAGCGGGGGCTACTCTTCATTGTGGTGTGTGAGCTTTTCATTGTGGTGGTTTCTCTTGTTGCGGAGCATGGGCTCTAGGCGTGCGGGCTTCAGTAGTTGTGGCTCGTGGGCTCTAGAGCACAGGCTCAGTAATTGTGGTGCACGAGCGTAGTTGCTCCGCGGCATGTGGGATCTTCCCAGACCAGGGCTCGAACCCGTGTCCCCTGCATTGGTAGGCAGATTCTTAACCACTGCACCACCAGGGAAGTCCTTCCTGTTTCTAATTTGAATAATTTTGGCTTGTGACCCGGACATTGTGGCTGGTATGTTGTAGACACTGGATTCTGTTGTACTCTCAGTGGAGTGTTGGTTTTGCAGGGAGGGGATGTGTTTTAGGGGCAGTGAGCTTGTCTGTGCTGGAAGTTCGGCTCAGCCTGTCCTGCAGTGGGCAAGAGGCCGCTGGAGTGCTGGGCGGTGTGCAGCATGCAGTGGGTGCAGAGTTCACGTGAGGATGTACCCCACCCCCATTCCCCCCTCACTTCCCAGCAGCTGCGTTTGCCCAGGCTGCTCCCTGCTCTGCATGGCTCTCAGGATCAAAGCCGGGGCAGGACCAGTGGTCTCGCCTGTCCTGCGCTGCCTGGACATTTGTCTCCAAACAGTGCTGGTGGGAGGCATGGTCTGACGGTGGCTGCGCAGACATTGCCGGGAGTGGACGCTGCCTGGCTTCCTGAGAGCTGAGGGGTCACTGGGGCGCCTAGGAAATGGATTTGTGCAGAGGGGTGCACTGTGTTGGCCGTTCACCAGCGGACAGACATCTGGGCGTTGAGGGGCCAGCGTGTGTGTGTGCGTGCGTGTGTGCCTGTGTGTGTGTGTACGCGTGCACCAGTTTGCACCCGGGACCTGCAGACCATCTCCCGCAGCGCTGTGTGCTGGGCCTGTTCTCCCACACTTGGGATCACCTCTCTGTTCTTTCCCTTTTGAATTGTTAACAGCACATCCAGGGTGCACGAAGGGGTTATCGTGCACTGGGATGGGAACTGAGGCGCCTGGGGGATTAGTAACTGGAAGCCCGTTGGAAGGATCTGGTGACCCATGTTCCATTGTCCGACTCTTGGTCATGGAATATTCATCAGACGCTCGCTGAGAGCGCTCTCAGGGTGGCGCCTTCCCCGGGAGCCTGTGCTGGGCCTACGAGTGGTCTGGGGTGACATGGGAGGAGGGTGCAGCCACTTGGGCGGGGTCGCTGAGCTCGCCAGCCTGGCAGGTTTAGGCGATGCCACTGTTGGTGGGTGACGGGAGCGCGGGGCACCACACTCCTCCCAGCCCTGAGTGACGACCCGCCTCTGGGCAGGGCTGGGCTCTCCTGAGGCTGCCAATGGGACTTCTGTGCGGCTCTGGGGGTGGAGCCTTGCGCCCCATGGGACACATTCCTCACTCTGGACCGTGTGTGTCGGTACTGACCTTTTGATCCGTGTTTTAGTACAAGTGCTGGGGTAGTGAGGAAAACTGAAGAGGATCGAAAAGGTGTCCACACAGGCGCCTGTATACACACATCCACGGCAGTGTGCGTCACGGGAGCCGGAAAGTGGGAAGGATCCAAGCCCTCGCGTTGCTGGGTGGGTGGACACGCATGGTGGCAGCGCCGCTGAGCGCTGACACGCTGCAGCGTCCGTCACAGGGAGGCCGGTGGGGCGTGCACACAGACCCTGTCAGACAGGGCCTGAGAAGCCTGCGGGGGAGGCTGCCTAGAGAAGGGCCTCAGTGGGGAAGTGGGGAGCCCGAGGGGAGCCCGCAGTGCCCCCGCCAGTGTGGCTGGTCCTGGGAGGAGTCGGGGGTCCCGGGGGCCGGAGGTGTTCACCCTCCCACCCCCGGCAGCTCTCACCTGCGCCCATGCCATCTGGCCCGCCTAGGCCTTAGGTACCTCGACGCTCTTCTTGGGCGGCCAGCCCCAGAGCAAGCGAGAGGCCTGCGAGGGGCCCTCCCAGGGGACCCTTGGGTGCTCCTGCCCTTGGGGGGCAGCGCTGCACGTCGGCAGTGAGCACCGGCCCTGCAGGAGCTGGAAGGCACCAGCGCACTCACCTGGATGGGGGCACGGAGGGGGGTCTCCGTAAGTGGAGTTATGTGAAGTTATGAGTGGAGTTATGTGAAGCGCTGTGACAGGTGCCTGGGGGGAGGCCCCGGCTCCGTGATACGCGGCGTGGGGAAGGAGGACGGCTGCCCAGGACGGGCCAGTAATGAACCTGGGCTGCGTGGAGGTGGACGGCAGGGGCCCAACAGGCACGGTTCCTGGGGCGGCCGGGCCCTTCCTGCTGTGGATGCCAGTGGGGCGCCCCACGTGGGTGGCCATGCTGGGCAGAGCTCCCGGGCTCCCCAGTCACAGCAGCGTGGGACCGAGGTGGACCTGCCGCCCCCGGCCACGCGGGCTGAGGGACGGGCCTTTGGTGGTGGGACGTGGGCTCTCTTCTGGGCTTGCGCTTTCTCTCGTTCACAGCTGGTTAAAGGGCTGAACTGGAGGACTAAGAACGTTTCCGTGTCTTAATGCTCTGTGTTGAAATGGTTATTCTTTTTTTCTAAGTTTTAAAACTTTTCATTGTAGAAAATGTCAGATATACACACGAGTAGGGGAAGCAGAATTCCCAGAGCTCAGTGTGCCTGCTTCAGGCTAGATCAGCCTAGGCCACTCCTGTTCTCCCGTGGCCCCCTGGCCCTTGGGAGGAGAGCTTTGGGGGATCCCAGGCAACTTATCGCACTGACAGAGCTTTTCAGGATAACAACCTTGTTATCATTCACATACCATTCAGCTCACCCCTTTAATATGTGTAATTCAGTGGTTTTTAGTATGTTCACAGAGTTCTGTTGAATTCCAGAGCATTCCATCACCCTCCCTTTCCCCCTCCCCCGGCCCCTGACAACCAGGACTCCCCTCTGCCTCTCTGGAGTTGCCTGTTCTGGACGTTTCATCTAAATGGAATTGCACACTGTGTGACCTCTTGTGTCTGGCTTCTTTAGGTTTTAGCCAGACACTTGCAACTTTTCAATTTTTTTTCCCTTTTAGGCAAAATATATCTCTCAGTGCATTGATGAAATCAAGCAAGAGCTGAAGCAAGACAACATTGCGGTGAAAGCAAACGCGGTCTGCAAGCTGACCTACGTGAGTGCCGGGCCGCTCGCTCTGTCAGGCCGGGTCTGGCTCCACTATCCCCCTGCTGTCTGTCCATCCGTCCCACCACCACTGATGGACACCGTCCGCTCCAAGCGCCAGCCTGGGGGCACATGCCGGGCTGACTCGGGGTGGAGGGTGAGGCATGTGTGGTGATCACGTGGCACAGGGCAAGCTGGGGCCCCGTCCAGTGGGCCTTTCCCACATGGAGGGGCGGGAGCGCCCCAGCTATCACGGCTCCCCTGCGGGCTGGTCCCCGAAGCCTGGTGGGCGGAGCCCTGCAGTCCCTGGTTGGGGTGTGAGCCTGGACCAGGCAACCCCATGCTGGCCTCCCCTGGTCAGAGAAAGGAGATGAACGGCCTGACCGGTTACCGGTCCTTGTGGGGAATTTTAACCCATGTAACGCTGGTATTTAAACTGCAGGTGTTTATTTATCAGGCCTTATTTTAGTGTGTTATAACCTGTCGCTTTGGTTTTAAACGTGAAGACTCACCTGTCAGAAAAAGAAAGGAATCTCCCCAGAGTGTATGGGGGTGGGGAGCTGGGGCGGGTGCGTGAGAATCAGCCTCTTTCCTCCGCAGCTGCAGATGCTAGGATATGACATCAGCTGGGCCGCCTTCAACATCATAGAAGTGATGAGCGCCTCCAAGTTCACATTCAAGGTGAAGGGAACCAGCTCGCTCTGGGGCCTGAGCCCTGTGGGTGGGGTCCTGGGGGAGGAGGGCGTCCGTCCTGTGATGCAGGCCGTGCTGGGAGGGGACACAGTGACAGACAACAGCGACCCATTCCCATCACCACTTCGGTCCAGTTAGGTCTTTACCACTACTTGCATCACGTTTTTCTTTCCATTTTAAGTAGTGTCAGTGAAATTCGGGTTTGTAGGGTGTAGGGTTGGTTATGTGTTTTATAATACAAATTAAAGTAAATTTGTGACTCTTCAAAAAAAAACAAGCCGACGCTGATCGTCTCCCCCAGAGGCCACCACTTGTCACTTGTCCCGGTGTCTCTTAGCACCCTCTGAGCGTTTTTTCTTGGCGTCTCAGGGATCCCCCTCGTGCGCAGTTTGCGACATTGCTTCTTACTTGATATCATAACAAATAAGCACGTGTCCTGCTTTAGTAAACGTTCTGAAAAGCGGTTTTCAGTGCCCACAGCCCACGTGGGGGTGTCCCGTGGTTTTCCTGGCTTGGCTCAGTTTTCCTTGGGAACACACACCACGCGGCGTCTGAGGCTGTGTCCTGCCGGCGGGTCACTGCCGAGGGCGGGTTCCCGTCCTCCTGAAGGACACAGTTGTCCTGCCTGCCGGTTACTCTTGGTGAAGAAACTAAATGCCGTATTTGCCAAAATTGGGCCAGTGCTCTGCACGTGTGTTTAAGTGTCACACGCACGTGCAGGTGCGACTTTAGGTTACACTCAGCCCGAGTTTAGGCGCTCGTGATGACTTACTCCGTCGGGCCATAACAGCAGCTCCCGCTGTCAAGAAGGCAGTGAGGATGCACATGTTAGCGACAGGACGTGCTTGGCAACCCCTGAAAGACATTGTGCTCCAGAGACCATACGCCTGGGACAGGGCGAGGGGTGCCCTCCTCCTGGTTTGTGACGGGCCGGCCAGGGCTGCTTGGCGCGAAGCTCAGGAGGGCTGGGTGCTTCCCCGAGGGCGCCCGGTCCCCTTGTCACCCCTGACGACTCCATTTGTTCCACTCACAGCGAATCGGCTACCTCGCTGCTTCCCAGTGCTTTCACGAAGGGACCGACGTCATCATGCTGACCACCAACCAGATCCGCAAGGTAGGCCCCTCCTGCGGGAGCAGGTTAGCGGGCAGATGGACAGCCTTCTGCGATCCTCGGAAATGGGAAAAGGGACGGCGGGGCACGCGGGACTTTCCTCTCTCGTTTTCCCCCCTTGGCGACAGGGACTGCCCTCTCGGTCACTCCTTTTTTCAGCTCCTTTCCCCTCTTTTGGGGGCGCCTGCTGAGGGCTCGCCCCTCCCAGCGTGGGGGCCTTTGTGCCCACTGGGTCTTGTGAGTTGGACCAGGTGCGTCTCTCGGCCCCGTGTGGTTTTCTATGCTCTGCAGTGAGAGCACTGAGTAGTCAGCTCCTCCTTGGCCTCAAGACTTTGAGTATCTCTTGTCTCCCGCCTCTCTGCAAACACTTAGATAGAGGGTGTGTCAGAGGCACCCTTTCCCACCCCAGACCCCGCATCGGACCCTGTGGCCCGGGGCTCTCAGACGGCTGGCGCCAGGGCCGGGGCGGAACTGTTGTGGTCGCCCCGCAGGTGGCTGGTGTCGGGGCTCCAAGCGGGAGCTGCAGGGCAGGCAGGCTGTTGGCAGTCATCTGAGGGCCCCTCCGCGAACCTGCTGGCTGACGCCCCGGGGCAGCTCCCGAGGTGCCTGCTGCTCTTGTCGGGCTCTTTGTGAATCACGCTGAGTTGGAGGGACTGTGCCATGAGGCCCTGTCTGCTCAGCCTGGGCTGGAGTGATTTTTTTTTCTTTCCCCGCATGGGGGATCTTAGTTCCCCGACCAGGGATCGAACCTGCGCCCCCTGCAGTGGGGGCGTGGAGTCCTAACCACTGGACCGCCAGGGAAGTCCCTGGAGTGAACTTTAAAAGCCTGTGGTTTCGTATTGTTATCACAGTCTGGAAGGTTAACTCTTTTTTTTTAGTGACTCCTTTTTTTTTTTTTCATTTTTTTTTTGGGCTGCATTGGGTCTTCGTTGCTGCGCACGGGCTTTCTCTAGTTGTGGCGAGCAGGGGCTACTCTTCGTTGCGGTGCGCGGACTTCTCACTGGAGTGGCTTCTCTTGTTGCAGAGCACGGGCTCTAGGCAGGCGGGCTCAGTAGGTGTGGCTTGCGGGCTCTAGAGCGCAGGCTCAGTAGTTGTGGCGCGTGGGCTTAGTTGCTCCACGGCACGTGGGATCTTCACAGACCAGGGCTCAAACCCGTGTCCCCTGCATTGGCAGGCAGATTCTTTTTTTTTTTTTTTTTAAATTTATTTATTTATTTTTGGCTGCGTTGGGTCTTCGTTGCTGTTTGCGGGCTTTCTCTAGTTGCGGCGAGCAGGGGCTACTCTTCGTTGCGGTACGTGGGCTCCTCATGGCGGTGGCTTCTCTTGTTGCGGAGCACGGGCTGTAGGCGCGTGGGCTTCAGTAGTTGTGGCACATGGGCCCAGTAGTTGTGGCTTGCCGGCTCTAGAGTGCAGGCTCAGTTGTGGCACACGGGCTTAGTTGCTCCACGGCATGTGGGATCTTCCCGGACCAGGGCTCGAAGTCGTGTCCCCTGCATTGGCAGAAGGATTCTTAACCACTGCACCACCTGGGAAGTCCCTGGAAGGTTAACTCTTACAACGTCTCTCAGTGTATCTTTTACCACACGTGTGAAGTTTGGGGAGGTTCCTCTATGTAAACAGAGTCCTCTCTTTGTGCCGAGATGGGGCTTCCGCATCGGTTTTAGCGGGAGCACAGGCGAGTGACGTCAGAGGCTAGGGCAGATGTGCGCTTCCTGTGGCTGCTTTTCCTGCTACCCTGAGGGGTAGAGCTCTGGTGGAAGCTTCTCTCCACTTTGGGGAGGGGCCCAGAGGAGTCACCCCTGGTTGTAGTAGGGGAGACACCCCAACGGAAGCAGAGGTTCTAGGGTTCCACCCTGGGGGGCCCCTGCTCTGTGCCTTTGGGCGGTCGGAGCTGGCTGGCTGCACCATTTCCTCGGCCCTTGGGTTCTCCCATAGGGAAGCCGTGGGTGGCACTGGCTCTGCTCCATTGCACCCCTGGAGTGAGGGGCGGACCCGAGACAGCCCTCCCCTTAGAGCCGTCCCGGCTCTTGCTCGGTGACAGAGCGTGGAGCTGGCTGTTTCTCGTGAGTCCTCATCCAAGCCCGTCTCCAGACCCAGAGCAGGGCTGGCAGGCGCAGCTGGGACCCAGCGAGGCGCAGTGGGCGCCTGCCTCTAACCCTCTCTCTCCCTTTCCAGGACCTGAGCAGCCCCAGCCAGTATGACACTGGCGTTGCGCTGACTGGCCTGTCCTGTTTTGTTACCCCAGATCTTGCCAGAGACTTGGCCAACGACATCATGACACTGGTGAGTCTGGGAGCGTGCCCGCCCCCCCTTGGCTTTTGCTCCCTGACGTGCCTGGAAAACCGAGGTTGTAATTTCACGTCGAGGGCACTTGGGTGGGCGGAAACGGCCTGGGTCCCCAGGATGAGCTGGGACACTGAGTCACCGTCTCCCCTTCCATCACCTGGTGGGGCCCGGCATTCACACCTCACCTCCTCTGAAATGGTCCTGCTGGGGAGGGACGGGGTCTGGCTGGGGACGATGGCCTGTCGTGAGCCCATGACCCATCAGCTGTGTTCTGAGGCATGGGTGGTGATGGCAGTGGTCTTGGCAGGCAGTGGTCAGGTGGTTCTCCGGCCAGGAAACTTTTTATTTTCATCTGAGCAAATCTGTTGTCTGGGGCCCAGTCCATCCAAAAGGCAGAAACCCCAGCCAGCCTTGATCTCCAAGGTGAGCAAGAACTTTGTTCTGAAATGTGGACGTGCTCTTTAGAAATCACAGTGCTCGACTCCAATAAAAATTAATTAAAAAAATTAAAACAAAACTGGAATTGACCGTAAAAAAAAAAAAAAAAAAGGAAAGAAATCACGGCCCTCAGAGGGTCGCCTGCATGCCAGATTCTCCATGGTCGGGGGGAGGCTTTCCCCCTCCAGCCACGATAAAGCAGCGTGGAAGGGTGGCACGTTCCTCCCGGGAAGATTCTGTCCGTACGTGGCCTGTTCGCTGTGCAGATGGTCAGGTCTTGGCCCGCGGTCTGGAAGGCTTTGGGTACACGCAGCTTCTAGATCCGGGGCCAGCACAGCACGGCTCGGGCTGCATCCAGTCACTGCCTTTTATAAATGGTTTGTCCACACACGGCCCCGCCCCTTCGTCCACACGGTGTCCCTGGGCTTCCCAGCAGCAAGGGCAGAGTCAGACAGAGATTCTGGCCGGCAAAGCCGACAGTATTGATCTTCAGGCCCTCTTCAAGAAGTGTGAGGAGCTCTCTAGGTGAAAGCGGTCACGAGCCCACAGTGGGGCGGTAGTGAGCTGTCACAATGCATCTCGGGGGCGGGGTGGCTTCCTCAGGGCCAGGCTGCCCGGGGCCCTGACAGGTGAGGAGTGTGCCCACCTGCAGACGAGAGGCCCTCCTGGCCGGAGCACGGTCCCGAGGAAGGACAGGAGCTCCAGGGGTGCAGTGCAGAGGTGCGGAGGGGGCTGAGGCCCGGGCGAGGGGCACTGCTCTGGGGACAGGCCTGGGTGGCCCGAAGAGTCTGAGGCCAGTGTTGACAGGTGGAGGCTCTCTCCAGCGTGACCTTCCACTTGGGGCCACCCTCCCTCCTTCTGTCCCTCATTGCGCCCCAGTGAGTCCAGGAGGCCGGTCTCAGCCTCCAGAGGGCAAGCTGGGGTCATGGACTCAGGGAGGCAGGTTTCGATTCCGTCCAAGACACTGTTGTGTAACCCCTGGGCTGGGGGGGGGCAGTGGAGTAAACATGCAGGCCGGGCTCAGAGGCCAGAAGCCAGATGAGCTGGAGAGAGGGTTATCCTCCAGGTGATGGAGGCGAGACGCGGGCAGGTGTGGGAGGCGAGGGGAGGTGGGGGGGGGGAGCAGGGGGTGCGGGAAGGACTGGGGCAGGGTGGGCGCAGTGGTGTCAGCAGGGAGACTGACAGCCTCTGCCCCTGCAGATGTCGCACACCAAGCCGTACATCCGGAAGAAGGCTGTGCTGATCATGTACAAGGTGTTCCTGAAGTACCCTGAGTCTCTGCGCCCCGCCTTTCCCCGCCTGAAGGAGAAGCTGGAGGACCCCGATCCCGGTTTGTTGACTTGAGTTAAGAAGGGGCCCGTGCGGGGCCGTGATGCTTCATCAGCGTCTGTGAGGCTTGGTGGAGGGGTACTAGGTCCCGGGACCCCATCCTAGCCCTCCCCCATAGGGCACCTTCTTACTTCCTGGCACCACGAGATGCCAGGTTCACTTTCTACTTTCCCGCCAGTCCTGGAATCCGCCGTTTCTCCAAACAGCTCTAGTTTTGTTAGCTGATGTGGGATTTAGAAACCAAGAAGACCACTGGGTGTGCTTATTTCTGCCAGCCGTCATTGCCTCCAGGCCGCAGCAGACTCCACACTCGCTCCCTGGGGAGGCCTCTCTGTCCACGTGTTCGCTGTCTCGTGTTTATTCGCTGCCTTGACTGGCAGTCCCACGCCACAGGGTTCACTCCTGCCTCCGCCCGTCCTTTTCTGTAACTCCTTCTGGGGAGACCCCAGGCCATGCAGGTGTAAGACAGCTTCTCCAAATATTTGCTTGTCTCGGGAGAATCTGCTGTGCATCGCAGAGGATCACGGGGTGTGGAGCGTCGTGGTTAGGGTCAGGAGCCAAGGGGCAGGCGAGGCGGGCTGGGGGCGTGAGCGGGGGCAGCCCCTGGTGGAGGCAGACGGAGCACCTGGATTGACTTTGATCCTGCTGGGGACACGCCCCGAGGGACCGGCCTGCTCCGGAGGACGCCCCCTTGCTGATGGCGTCCCTCGCTTCACAGGGGTCCAGTCAGCGGCAGTCAACGTCATCTGTGAGCTGGCCAGACGTAACCCCAAGAACTACCTTTCCCTCGCCCCGCTCTTCTTCAAGCTCATGACCTCCTCCACCAACAACTGGGTCCTCATTAAGATTATCAAACTGGCAAGTGTTGCCCCTGGGGTTTCCTGGACACGCGCAGCCAGCAGAGCCCCGGGCTGCCGTCCCATCCCTGCTTTGGGTGACCGCTGGCCTCTCTTGTCCCCTAGTTTGGTGCTCTGACCCCCTTGGAGCCAAGGTTGGGGAAGAAGCTGATTGAGCCTCTCACCAACCTGATCCACAGGTAGGGCTTGGGGCAGGCGTGGGAGGGGTGCCCCAAGGAGGGGCGGGTGGAGGGGCACCCAGGCCTGAGGGCCTGCCGCCGCCAGGAGCCGCGTCTCTGGGCTCTCCCTTCCTCAGTCTGCAGACAGCACAGTCAAGACAGGATGGAGAGGGAATTCCTTGGCGGTCAAGTGGTTAGGACTCCGAGTTCTCACTGCCGAGGTCCCGGGTTCCATCCCTGATTGGGGAACTAAAGTCTCACAAGCTGTGCAGCACCGCCAGAAGTAGACAGACAGACAGATAGGCAGGCAACAAGGATATATTTTAAAAATAAAAAAAGGTTGGAGAAAGCTGTCCCAGCCAGTCTCTGGTTCACAAGTAGACCTCAGTCTAGTTGAAGAGCCCTAGGTGAGTGTGTCACCGCCCAGTTCTGGAATGTTCTAGGAGCTTCTACGCAACTTCAGGTGCCTGTGTTTGAATTGTGGGGGCCAAGCTTCAGGTGCCAGGAGATTCTGCTCCTGGGGTCCCCTGGGAAGTGGCCAAGGGCTTGGGACGTTGCTGATTTTAAACAAATCACCAGTGACCGGGTTTATAGTAGCTTGTGGTTTTCAGAGCATTGACGAGAAGCCATCGGTCCTATGACTGTTCATGTGGACTGCCTCTGGTGGCCCGTGCTCTCGGGTTTGGGGGATTTGGGCTCAAGAACATCACTGTGAGAATATCAGAGTGGAGTGGACGTGCCTGGTGCCCACCCTGGTCGTCCTGGGCTGTGCTCACTGTGGCCCTGGACACCCCCGAGGGATGACATGGGGCATGACTCCGTGTTCCTCCTGCCTGCGCGTGGCCAGGCCTACTCCCTGTCCCAGTGGAGCCGGCTGGCGGGGTCTGGGCTGGAGGAGAGAGGCCTTTGGGGAACTAGGCTTCTCTTTATGGGGGTCGCAGAATCAGAAGGTTATTTGTGCGTGGGCTGCAGTGGTGGGAGCATTTCAGGCTGCTTTTGAGGGCTAAAAGGGGTGCTTCTGTCCCTTGGAGGAATCTGATGGCCTCACTGCCCAGGGTGGGGTGTCACCGGCATGGCCTTCAGACCTGAGGCTTCCTGGGCTCCGCGTTTCCTCGGAGGTGGTGCCCCCAGGGGTCTTCGTGGGGTGAGCGGGAGGCAGGCGGCCCTGTCTTCCCGACTCCTATGCTTCCTTCTCTAGCACGTCTGCCATGTCCCTTCTCTACGAGTGTGTCAACACCGTCATCGCAGGTGAGCACCCGGGGTGACCTGTTCTGGAGCAGGGAGCTGTCGCTGGCGGGGGAGCTGGTCCCCGGGCCTCACCAGAACCTTGAGGTTCCTGGCTGGGAAGCTGCTTGGCCCGGCCCGTCTGCAGCCCCTTTGGAAGTGTCAGCTCGGACACGGTTGCAGCCAGAGCCATGGCCAACCTCGGACTCCAGTGATAAACACTGCACCCTGGCACCTGCCACACCCACCAGCAAGACCGCTTTTCATGAGCATTTTAAAGCAAATCTCAGGCCACTTCCCCTGTGGCGTCTTTAGCATAGGACCTGCAACCAGGAGAGTTCTCGAGAGAGAATCGGCACATGTTCCCCAAAGGGTCTCGCGGAGTTCGTTAGTTGCAGTCGGACTGCCTGGTGACTTGTCCCCGCAGCCCAGTTTCCTGTAGATAGGCAGAGGGAGTTGGTGGCCCAAGGGTTCAGCTTCTCGCTGCCTTCCTGTCCCTGCCCCAAACTGTTGGGATGCTCCTCACAGCCCGTGGGCAGCCTTAAGTTCAGTAAAGCCCAGGAAGCTGGCCCGGGGTCTACGCTCGTGACTGCTCTGTGGGCTGTGAGTGTCGCTGAGGGTCAGCGACAGTGAAAGGGAGAGGAAGGGCGAGTATGGGACTTGGGAGCAGGGCAGGCTGGCCGGAGAGTGGTCCCTGAGTCTGGAAAGGTCCAAGGGGAGGACCAAGGTGTGGCAGGATCACAGATGGCCCTGGTGATGGGCAGAGGGAGTGGGGATGCAGACGGGAGGTGGGCCTGGTCCATCGTGCGTCGCGGGGCCAGCGGGTCTCAGCTGGGGGCTGGCCCATAGACCTGCCCTAGACAAGGAGCCCTGGTGCCCAGGGCCTGTGGTCTGCTCTCTTGGCCGCAGAGACCCAGCCTGGGGTTCTCACTGGGGCCGGTCACACGGTGCCCTCACCCCGGTCGTCTGTTTCAGTGCTCATCTCGCTGTCGTCTGGCATGCCCAACCATAGTGCCAGCATCCAGGTATGTCATGGGACCAGGGGCTCCCCTCCTAGGCCCCAGGGACACCGACTCTGCCATTGGTTTAGAAGACGTGACCAGTGGCATCTCCCCTCTTTACAGCTCTGTGTTCAGAAACTGAGGATACTAATAGAAGACTCCGATCAGAACTGTGAGTTGCTCCCTCTGCAGGCCCTGCAGGCCCTGCGCCCTAGATCTCCGCCAGTGAGGGCTCGTCCCCGCCCGAGAGGAGCGTGGGCCTGGCATGGCTGGCAGATTCCTCCTTGGGCACGGCCCCCTCGTCTGCACGGCAGGTTCCTTCCAGCCAGCATCTCAGGGTGTGGCTTGGCCGTGTCCACTGGAAAGGTCTTTAAGCTCTGGGCCCCGTGCCCACATCCACGGGGAGCTGGAACCCGGTTGCAGGGAGGAGCCGGGGAGGCCGGCAGAAGCGCAGTTGAGACATAAAGGGCGAGCTCAGGCCCGGGAGGAGCAGGCTGGGCGTGGAGGAAAGTCCCCACGGGCATGCTGCAGGCCCCCGCCCCCGGCGGTTAATCAGGTGGGGCGGTGCGTGGGGCTCCTGATGAGCGAGGGGGAGCTGCTGTCTGTCTTGCCCATGTGCCCACTCGTGCACTTCCTTCAGCTGACGTGTGCTGTCGAGGGTTCCAGCCAGTCACACGCCCCTGCTGCCAGGACCACGGTGGAGAGGGCTTCTGAGGGCCTGCTCACGTGGGCTGCTCATTTTTTGTTTATCGTTTTTGTTTTTTTTTGTCTGCGCCTTGTGGCTGCTGGGATCCTAGTTCCCCAACCAGACCAGGGATTGATCCTGGGCCCTTACAGTGGAAGTGTGGAATCCCAACCACTGGACAGCCAGGGAATTAATTCCCTGGCTGCTCATTTTGAACCCAGGTCTGTTTGTTTTGAGCAGGAGTTGCCGAACTTTTCCTGGAAAGGGCCAGATAGTAATTCTCGTCAGCTTTGCTGGCTGTGTGGTCTCTGCCACTGTAGCGTAGAAGCCTGCTGGCGGGTGTAGACCACAGGCCTGTCGTGTGCCAGTAACGCTGCCCTAGAGACGGGCTGCGGCCGGACGTGGCCTGTGGCCCAGTCTAGATGATAGTGCGTTGGGCTGCTTTAGGTGGGCAGCGAGGTGGGCCTGGTGCCCCTGAGACGTGGGCCGACGGGGCCCAGGTGGTTTGGGGTGGGGATGCAGGCCCGACCTCGCGCTCCGAACCTCGTCCACGTCTGAGAGCTCTGCGCTGTCTTTGCAGTGAAGTACCTGGGGCTCCTGGCCATGTCCAAGATCCTGAGGACGCACCCCAAGTCCGTGCAGGCGCACAAGGATCTTGTCCTGCAGTGCCTGGACGACAAGGACGAGTCCATCCGGCTGCGGGCCCTCGACCTCCTGTACGGCATGGTGCGTGCCCACCCTGCCGCCTGGCCGCCCCGCCTGCCTGCCCGGCCCCTCCCTCACCAGCCGCCCCCACCCAGGTGTCCAAGAAGAACCTGATGGAGATCGTCAAGAAGCTGATGACCCACGTGGACAAGGCCGAGGGCACGACCTACCGCGACGAGCTGCTCACCAAGATCATCGACATCTGCAGCCAGTCCAACTACCAGCACATCACCAACTTCGAGTGGTGCGGCCCGCGGCCCAGCGTGCGGGCGGGTGGGCGGGCAGGTGGGGGCGCTGCCCTCACGGGCTCTGTCCCGCAGGTACATCAGCATCCTGGTGGAGCTGACCCGGCTGGAGGGCACCCGCCACGGCCACCTCATCGCCGCCCAGATGCTGGATGTGGCCATCCGCGTGAAGGCCATCCGCCGGTTTGCCGTGTCGCAGATGTCCGCGCTGCTCGACAGCGCCCATCTGGTGGCCAGCAGCACCCAGCGCAGTGGCATCTGCGAGGTGCTCTACGCGGCTGCCTGGATCTGCGGGGAGTTCTCCGAGTGAGTGGGGGCCAGGGGCCTCCTGCTCCCCAGGGGAAGCGGGTGTGCCCACCAGACCCCAGCCCCAGCAGCCGCCCCGCCCACCGGCCCGTCTCCTCTCTCTTGCCCTCGTTGGGCAACAACTGCTCTCGCGGCGAATGTCTCCCGTCACGGGGAGCGGTGAGAGGTCTGCCAGCCGCTGGCCCAGCCTTCCTCCCCTCCTCACTGCTGCAGCCACAGGTCATCTGTTGCCAAATTCAGGCCGTTGATAGTTTTCCTTTCCTTTTTCTCGACTGCTTTGTGTGGCTGCTCTGTGACTGTCTCGCCATTGCCGTGGTTTCTCCCTTCACATCTCCTCCCTCAGCACCTGGCATCGGGCGGGGACTTGCATGGCTGGCGCCAGCCCTGGCACACAGACCCGCTGGGGCGGCTGCTCACTGGCCCTCCCTGTCCTCAGGCACCTACAGGAGCCCCAGCAGACCCTCGAGGCCATGCTGCGGCCCAAAGTCACCACCCTGCCGGGCCACATCCAGGCCGTGTACGTGCAGAACGTGGTCAAGCTGTACGCAGCCATCCTGCAGCAGAAGGAGCGGGCCGCGGACACGCAGGCGGCCCAGGAGGTCACGCAGCTCCTGGTGGAGCGGCTGCCCCAGTTTGTGCAGAGCGCGGACCTGGAAGCCCAGGAGCGGGTGAGTGCCGCGTGTCGGCACGTCCTCGGGGTCGGGTCAGCTCCGGGAGAGCAGCTTGGGCAGGTGTTCTTTTCGTGGCTCCCCCGCGCTCGGCCCGGGGGTTGGGCAGATCTGGAGCCCCCATGCTGGGGAGGCCCTGGGTCAAGGGGGGTGGGAGACTGTGAGCGAACGGGAGACCATGTGAGGGTATGTGGTCAGCCCGAGAGGGAAACATCAGAGGTGACCGCGGTCCTGGAGGGCGCTGGCCGGGAGGGTGGAGGAGAGCTGGTCGGAGGAGAGCTTGGCATGCATGGCGTCTGGGCATCGGTGGCCTGGGAGCTCGCCTCTTGGCTCCTTGGTGACGGGGGGCTCTCAGCTACCCAGACCCCGCACTGGCGCTCAGCGGGCCCCGGCGGCTTCTGCGGTCACCGGCGGGTGTGTGACGTGCGCCCGTCTGCTGGCTGAGGGTCAGCTGCGCTCTTGGGGGCCTTGTGAAGGTGCCCTGGTGGCCGGCGCTGCTGCTCGCTGGGGCGGTTGCCTTGCGGGGCGGTGCTCCCTCCACCCCCAACCCGTTGTCTCGCCCGGGAGCCCGTTTGTGTCCTGGCTGGCCCAGTCAGCGGCTCCTCGCGGCGTGTTCTGCACGTCCTCAGCAGGGGTCCGGCTGGGCGTCTGCACGGTTTGAGCGATGCCCCGTGGGGGCTGAGTGGCCTTCAGGGCCAGGCCTCCGTAACTCCTTCCTGACTCATCCACGGCCTCCCCAGGCGTCTTGCATCTTGCAGCTGGTCAAGCACGTCCAGAAGCTTCAGGCCAGAGATGTGCCAGTGGCAGAAGAAGTGAGCGCCCTCTTTGCTGGGGAGCTGAACCCGGTGGCTCCCAAGGCACAGAAGAAGGTTCCAGTCCCCGAAGGGTGAGCCGTGCGGTCCGTCAGAGGACACAGATGCAGGGTGGCACGAGGGCCCGTGGGAGCAGGACCACAGCCCGGACCTGCCGTCCAGACGGGCGAGGTGGAGGGGGCTGGGAGGAAGGCCCCCTGCGGCCCCAGCCCCCTGTGGGCGGGACAGACCTTTCTCACACAGACCGTATGCACGTCACTCACTAGTTCTCCTGGGGCCCTGCTGACCCCTCCCCTGGTGCCATCCCTGGGAAGCAGGTTGGCTGGCAGCTGTCGCCCACAAACCTTGGGGGCAGCTTGAGAACGTGGGAGGGGGGCTGCCCAGGCTCCAGGGTCCCTGGTCTGCCTTGCCCACTGTGACCTCAGGCCGCTGCCCAGCCTTCATGTCCTTGTCTCCAAGGGGACGGCAGTGTCCAGGGCCAGGCATGCAGGCCGGAGCCACCGTGTGATCTCACTGTGTCCTGCAGCCTGGACCTGGACGCCTGGATCAATGAGCCGCTCTCGGACAGTGAGTCTGAGGATGAGAAGCCCAAGGCCATCTTCCACGACGAGGAGCCACGGCACGCCAAGCAGCGGCCGCCCGAGGCGGACGAGCAGGAGCTGGCCCGGGTGAGGCGGGGAGGGCCAGGGCCGCGCACGGTCAGGTCTGGGCTTGGGTCCACTGTCCGGTGGGCAGCGCTGAGCCACCTTCGACTTTGGGTGGGGTTCTCATTGAGACCAGGAGTGGCCTCTTGAGCCGGGAGCTCCCTAGGGAGACCGTGGGGCCCGAGCGCGCTCAGGCCCTGGGGTACCCTGCATGCTGCGCCCGCCTGCTGCCTGCGCTCCTGGGTGCGGAGCCTCAGGGTGCCGTGCAGACTGGAGAAGCAAGGCGTGCTGTGTCCCCCGCTCCCCCGCCGGCCTTCCTCGCCCGGCCTGCCCCCCACCCCAGGCCCTGCCCCGGAGCACGCGGCCTCTCCGAGCCCCGCCCGTGCAGCTCCTGGGTTGTCCCGCCTGCCGCCTGCCTGTCTCCCACCTGCTCTTTCCCACCGCCGCTCTCCGTCTCCTCGTGGTCAAAGGCCGACAGTGAAAGTGGCGAGGGGTCCCGGCACCGCCCGCCCCCGCCGGGTCTGGCGCGTGGACGTGGCCCCCACCTGGGAGGATGCGAAGGTGAGGGCTCCGCGTGCCCGCTGACGTGCGCGCTGCATCCTGTCCCCTCAGCGCCGCGAGGCCCGGAAGCAGGAGCAGGCCAACAACCCATTCTACATCAAGAGTTCCCCGTCCCCCCAAAAGGTGAGGCCGGCCTGCTCGTCCTTGAGACACGCTCCCGCGGGGCCCGTCCGCTCTCTGTCCACGGCCCGTGTGGGGCTGTCAGCAGGTCCACGGGCAGGACCGTGAGGGGCTCCCGACACTAATACCTGGGGAGTGAGTCCTGCGTGGGCGAGGTCAGGCTCCTTTGCCTTGGTGGGAGGGGAGGGTGCGCGAGGGGACCTGGGCTCCTGCCTGGAGCCACCTCCTTCATCTTTACCCTCCACCCAGCAGACCCGTCGTCCGTGTTGGGCTCCACGGGGCGGGTGCTGCACGGTTTCCTTGCTCTTGGGATTTCTGGGTCACCTCTCTGAGGGGCTGCAGACTGTCCCCCGCCGGCACCTGTGTGTCGGGCTTGCTGATACCAGCCGTCCTGGGGGCGGGAAGCGCTATGTCACCGTGATTCCAAGCCTGCACTGTTTTTCCGACTTGGAAAGAAAAAAGATTCAGATGCAAAAAATGGAAGTGTTGCGCCCCATCCTGTACTCGTCCCTGCTGGCAGCCCACCCCCGTCTTTGTGACCCCTTGCTCTGGGGCGTTGGCGCATCACGCTGGGCCCGCCGCCCTGCCCCGTGACGGGGCCTCGGTGTCTCCTCTCCAGCGGTACCAGGACGCGCCAGGCGTGGACCACATTCCCGTGGTGCAGATTGACCTCTCGGTGCCCTTGAAGGTGCCAGGCAAGTGTGTGCCCGGTGGCACGGGTGACGGGGGCTTCAGGCCAGGTGCAGCTGCCACCTCGGGCCTGCGCTCCAGCCCTGCCCTGCACCCCGTGCTGCATCCTCGTCCCAGCAGGCAGGGGTGCACGCCACGGCCCCCAGGTTCAGCCCCATACCCCTCGCCGCCCTGGGGACCCTGTCTGTGTCCCGGTAGCCAGAGGGCACTGCCCAGCATCCCCTTCCCCCAGGCCTGGGTCTCGGGGCTGTGGGTGAACCAGGTGGCAGCAGGGTGCTGGCCGGGTGGGACGTGTCCGTGGTTCCGGGCTGAGTGCCGCGTGTGCGCCTGTCGGCAGGGATGCCCATGTCAGACCAGTACGTGAAGCTGGAGGAAGAACGGCGGCACCGGCAGAGGCTGGAGAAGGACAAGAGAAAGAGGAAGAAGAGGGAGCGGGAGAGGCGGGGTGCCCGGCGCCACAGCTCACTGCACACGGAGAGCGACGAGGACATCACCCCCGCCCAGCGTGTGGACATCGTCACCGAGGAGATGCCCGAGGTCAGCCGCGGGCCTGCGTGGCGGGCGGGCAGGCACCCTTCCCCGAGGTGGGCTCCACCCTCGCGTGGGCCTGCCCATCGCTGCTGCCTCTGTGGCACGGGGTAGCCTCAGCCAGCTGTGCCCTGTGCACCGTGAGCAGGCGGCCCCTGCACTCCTGCCCCATTACCTGCGTTGAGTTCGCTGCCCGCGCCGAGCGCCAGGCCCCAGATCAGGCTCCCTCATGGGTGTGGACCTGGTGGCCTGTTTCTGAGAAGGGAGATGGGTGCCCTGTCCACCCGTAAGGCTCGGCGGGGTCGGGGGCCGGACGGGTTGATCTGGATGGACGCAGGGCTCCTCTCCCCCCTCAGAATGCCCTGCCCAGCGACGAGGACGACAAAGACCCCAACGACCCCTACAGGGCCCTGGACATCGACTTGGACAAGTGAGTGCTGGGACTGAGACCTGGGCAGCTGCCCCGCGGGGCTGGACGTGGCCTGGGCTCCCCATGGCCTGGTCCCTCCCTCTGTTCTCTTGTTTACTGCACAGAGGGGGAGCGGCCTTGTCACGGGCCATGCCTCCTGTGACCACCCCCAGGCCCCTAGCCGACAGCGAGAAGCTGCCCGTCCAGAAACACAGAGACGCTGAGACCTCCAAGTCCCCGGAGAGACAGGACATCGCTGTCGTGGAAAAAAAGAGCAAGAAGCCCAAGAGGAAGGAGAAGAAGCACAAGGAGAAAGAGCGAGAGAAGAAAAAGAAGGAGGCGGAGAAGGTGAGAGGCCAGGCGGCGTGTGTCACGTTGGGCGGGGCGGGCCCGGGCTGCCAGCTGCCCCTCTTCCATCGCATGCGTGTCACGCGTGTGGAGGGGGGCTCCTACGGAACCGTCACGCACGGGTCGTGGGCCTTGCCGCAGAGCAGCGTGACTCCGCCTGGCCGCGTGGTCTCGGCGGGCGCTCGTTCCCGTGGCGGTAGCGCTGCACGTGCTGCCGGCTCCGTGCACACTCGGGTCTTGCGGGGCTGCAGTGGCCTGTGCCTGGCGGAGCCACCGTGCCCTCTCAGGGCTGCTGCTCTGGCCAAAGGCGTGTGTTCCTGTGGTTTCAGGGTGCGGACTTAGACTTCTGGCTGTCCACCGCGCCACCTGCCGCCACCCCGGCCCCGGTAAGAGCCTGCCAGTGACCTGTGCTGGCCCCAAGTGCCCCTCGGCGGACACCTGTGCTTTTCGGCCTTGGAGACGTCAGGGTGCCACCTTGGCGCCCTGCCCCGGCGGTGGAGGAGGTGGGGGACCCTCAGGCAGAAGCCCGGTCTGGGCCGGCTCGGTTCTGTGCCCGAGGTCTCGCCCAGGCAGTGGCTGCGTGGCCGGCCCTCAGCGCAGAGCCCGGGCCCCCAGAGCCAGGCAGCGCTCCTGAGCGACCGCTTTGTGTTAGTGGCTGGGGCCTGGTGGCTCTGGGGTCTCCAGCCGTGACCCTGGTCAGTGCCAGCCGGCCTCAGGCGGGGGCCTCCTTTCCCCTCTGCTGGCCACCGGCACTTACTGGGGGCCACACGTCTGTCTGCGTGCTGACGACACGCCTGGCGTGCGGAGGGAGGTTCGTCACTGCGGGGTGTCCCGGACCAGGCAGGTCAGGGCTGAGGGCGCAGGCCACCCCATCCCGGGCCCCAGCTGCCTTTTGAGCCTGCCACCTGTCTCCCTGCAGGAAGAGCCCGGCGTGAACGCCGCGGTCGCTGCCCCGAAGGAGGAGCGGGAGGAGCCCAGGGGAGAGGAGCAGGACGCCGCCGAGGACGGGGAGCAGGACCTCGAGAAGGTGGGGGCGTGGTGTGCAGGATCCGGGCTGGGGGAGGTGCTAGCCCGCCACCCAGGTCCCACCGAGGGGGGCCGCTGGGGCCTCCTCACAGTGGCCTCCTGTCGCTGTGCATGCGGGGTTCTGCTTCCACACGGCACCGTGGGGCTGTAACTCGCTGGAGGAGCGTGGGGTTGGCCTGAGCCCTGTTCCTGTTTCAGAAACCTTCCAAGCATAAGAAGAAGAAACACAAGAAGGACAAGGAGGAGCGCTCCAAAGACCAGAAGAAATCCAAGAAGAGGGCGCCTCCGAGGGAAGGGGAGGCCGAGCCCGTGGAGAACGGCGCACTCGATGAGGAGCCCCTCCCGGTGAGCGTGCTTCCCGAGCACGCTGGGAGCGGGCCACGGGCGTCGCACCCTCCCTGCGGTCCTCCCGGCCCTGCCAGGGTCAGGAGCCCCGGGGTGTAGACTCGTGTTGTCCGGGACCCGCGGGGGCTCCTAGTGTTTCCTGCCGGCGGCACCTGGCAGCTCCCGACGTCGGTCCCAGGTCCTCGCCGCCCGAAGCTGAAACGTTTCTCTTTTGTTCCAGCCCATGTCTAGCTACTCTCTCCTGGCTGAAAATTCTTACATCAAGATGGTGAGCCACGTGGGGGTTATGGGGGGTGGGGCTGGGCGGGCTCAGGGCTCTTGTCTCTGGACATGCAGGGCATGGAGTGGAGCCGGGCGGCCAGCGAGGCCTGCTCGCTGTGGGTCGGGAACAGCTGACAGTCGCGGACAGAGCTGGAACTCGGGTGCTCGTGCGAGGGCTCAGGACGTTCCCTTCTTTGCACGTTCATGCGCTGGGAGAGCGGGTGGTGCCCACACTCTCCCGGGCCCTCGTCTAGGCCCACGGGGGTCCTTGGTGGGCTTCCCTGCCCCGCCGACCCCGGGCCTTGCTCTGCAGACGTACGACGTGCAGGGCAGCCTGCAGAAGGACAGCCAGGTCACGGTGTCCGTGGTCCTGGAGAACCAGAGCAGCAGCTTCCTCAAGAACATGGAGCTCAACGTGCTGGACTCTCTCAACGCCCGGCTGGCCCGGCCAGAGGGCTCCTCGGTCCACGACGGTGTCCCCGTGCCTTTCCAGCTGCCCCCTGGTGAGTGGCCCCCGGGGCGGCCAGGAGCCCCCGGATCCTGTCATCTGGTGCCCCCTCAGGGCTGAGCCTGGCTCCCTGACCAGGGCAGGCAGCACTTGAGGACAGACCCAGGCCAGGCTTGCGTCCCTGCCGCCTGCCCAGGTGGCTGCACCCCCATCCGCCACCCCAGGCCGTGCCCCGTGCTGCTCCTCAGGTCCGCTTCTCACCCTCACCAGGCATCTCCAACGAAGCCCAGTTTGTGTTCACCATTCAGAGCATCGTCACGGCGCAGAAGCTCAAAGGGACCCTGTCTTTCATCGCCAAGGTACCTGGTGGGGAAGGGGGGCACCCTGAGGGTCAGCTGCGTGCCCCACCCCCGCTCACCCTGCGCCCCTGCTCCTGCAGAATGACGAAGGTTCCACCCATGAGAAGCTGGACTTCAAGCTGCACTTCACCTGCACCTCGTACTTGGTCACCACACCGTGCTACAGGTGCGCCACCCTCCTGCCCACCCCTGGCTCCCCACTTCTGTGCCGTGGGAAGCTCTCCATGCGGTCACCTTGGCAACGTCCTCTGACCCGAGACGAGGATGTGCACGGAGTGTTGGGTGACCGGCTCGTGGTTGGCGCAGAACGCCCAGCGCGTCTGCCGGGCCGGCCAGCTCGGGCGCCTGACTCTCAGCACAGGCCTGGTGGCCCTAACGCTGGACGTCCGAGCCCAGAGCGCGGGCAGGGCTGGCCCTCCTGAGGCCCCTCTCCGTGGCCCTCTCCCCGTGTCCTCACGTGGTCATCCATCCCTGCACGTCTGCATCCTCATTTCCTGTTCCCACAGGGACCCTGGTCACGTTAGATTAGGGCCCTGTTTCCAAGTGCAGTCGTGTCCTGGGGACGCGTTCAGCTCTTGACTTCCTACCAGACCCTGGGGGACCCTGAGTTACAGGCCTGCAAAGGAGGCGCCCCACCCCCTGGGCTGGGGTCTCTGCCCTGCTGCAGGGGATCCCCCGGTTGTCCCCCCCCTGTTCTGTGTCCTTCCCACAGTGACGCGTTTGCCAAGTTGTTGGAGTCCGGGGACCTGAGCATGAGCTCAGTCAAGGTTGATGGCATTAGTATGTCCTTCCAGAACCTTCTGGCAAAGATCTGTTTTCACCACCATTTTTCCGGTAAGACTGGACATGCCGACAGATGGCTCGGCCCTCTTCCCGCACCTGTGACTGTCCCCTGCCGCCAGGGGCTGGCCCGGTCTCACCCCCAGGCCCTCTGTTGCAGTTGTGGAGCGGGTGGACTCCTGCGCCTCCATGTACAGTCGTTCCATCCAGGGCCACCACGTCTGCCTCCTGGTGAAGAAGGTGAGCCCCACGGGAGGGCCCCCGCCAGGCCTGTCCACGCCTCGCCGCCGTGCCTCCTTGAGCCTGTGTTTGTGAGGGGTGTCGGCCTTTCCTTTTCTCCATCTGGCCTTGGCATCAGGGCACTAGTGTGTTCCCTCCTCTCACATTTCCCGGAAGAGATTGCGTGTAGTCAGTATTCCTTCTTGCACGTTATGTAGAATTTGCCAAGGAAAGCGTTTGGGTCTGGGGGTTTCTTTTTTGAAAGGTTTTTATCTACGAGTTCAGTTTCTTTCTTTGATAGTTGTAAGACTTCTTGCTTTCTCTGTTTCTTATTGGGTGATTTTTGGTAGTTCGTAGTTTTCAAAGAATTGGTCTGTTTGTTTCATCCAGGTTATGGAGCTGACGGTGTGTCAAGTTGGCCGGTTCTCTTCGTGTCCTTTTAGTGTCTGAGGGATCAGTGGTGATTATTTTTCATTCTTTTTTTTTTTTTTTTTTTTTAAATTACTGATTTATTTATTTAATTTTGGCTGTGTTGGGTCTTCGTTTCTGTGCGTGGGCTTTCTCTAGTTGCGGCAAGCGGGGGCCACTCTTCATCGCGGTGCGCGGGCCTCTCACCATCGCGGCCTCTCTCGTTGCGGAGCACAGGCTCCACATGCGCAGGCTCAGTAGCTGTGGCTCACGGGCCCAGTTGCTCCGCGGCATGTGGGATCTTCCCAGACCAGGGCGCGAACCCGTGTTCCCTGCATTGGCAGGCAGACTCTCAACCACTGCACCACCAGGGAAGCCCTATTTTTCATTCTTGATGTTGGTAATTGGTGTCTTCTCTCATTTTTCTTGGTTATCCTGGCCAGAAGTCTTACTTATCCATTTTGTTGATCTTTTGAAAGATCAATTTGATAACCAATCTTTTTAAAAAGTTTGGGACTTTCCTGGCAGTGCAGTGGTTAGGACTCCATGCTTCCACTGCTGGGCGCCCGGGTTTGATCCCTGGCATGGTGCGGCCAAAAAATAAAAAAAGTTAATATTTCTTTAAACAATAAATTTTATTGAGTTTTGCTGCATATCTCCTTACTTCTGCCTGCCTTGGGTTTATTTTGCTCATTCGTGGTTTCTTAAGGTGAAAACTTAGACCAAGACCTGTCTCTTCTTCTTCTTTTTTTTTTTCCTAATATTTATTTGTTTGTTTGTTCGTTTATTTACTTATTTTTTTTTCGCTTTTTTTTTTTTTAATTAATTATTAGTTAATGGCTGTGTTGGGTCTTCGTTTCTGTGCGAGGGCTTTCTCTAGTTGTGGCAAGCGGGGGCCACTCTTCATCACGGTGCGCGGGCCTCTCACTATCGCGGCCTCTCTTCTTGCGGAGCACAGGCTCCAGACGCACAGGCTCAGTAATTGTGGCTCACGGGCCCAGTTGCTCCGCGGCATGTGGGATCTTCCCAGACCAGGGCTTGAACCCGTGTCCCCTGCATTGGCAGGCAGATTCTCAACCACTGCGCCACCAGGGAAGCCCCTACTTAACTTATTTTTGACTCGAGCCAGGTCTTTAGTTGCTGCACACAGACTTCTTAGTTGTGGCATGTGGACTCTTAGTTGTGGCATGTAACTCTTTAGTTGCTGCATGCGGGATCTAGTTCCCCGACCAGGGATCGAACCCAGGCCCCCTGCATTGGGAGCGCGGAGTCTTACCCACTGCACCATCAGGAAAGTCCGAGACCTGTCTCTTCTAATAAAGTTTTTAGTGTTATAAATTTTCCTCTGAAGTACTGTTTTGGATGAACTGCACACATTTTTGTGATTCATTTTCATTTCTATACAGTTCAAAATACTTCCTGTCACTCCTTCCTCTCTGACCCATGGATTACTTAGAAGTATGTTAATTTCTAAGCATTTAGAAAGTTTCCTGTTGCTTTTTGGTTACTGATTTCTAGTTTGCCTTTTCAGGCCTTTGAAATGTGCTGAGGCTTGTGCTCTGGCCCAGGATGTGGTCATTCTGGGTGGATATTCCATAGGTGCCTGGAAGCGTGTTATACGTGTCACCTAGATCCTGCTGGTTGATGGCGTTTTCCTTTTCTTCTGGATCCTTGCAGATTTTCTCTCTTCCGGCCCTTGATGAGTGAGCAAGGAGTATGAGGCCAGTGGTGGTCAGTTGGTCTGTTCCCCCAGTTCGTCAGGCTTTACTCCACGTGTGGGAGCCCTGTTGTTGGCTGTGTGGACCGTTAGAATTGTGGGATCTTGGCGAGGGACCCTCTCATCAGTGGGTGTGCTCCTCTCTGTCCTGGGCTGTGTTCTTTTGTCTGAAGGCTACCTTGTCTGGTATCAGTACAGGCACTCCTGCTCTCATTTGATGGGTGCTTACGTGGTATGTCTTTTGCTATGAACCTGCCTTTATCCTGTTTGGATAAGAATTCCTTGTGAATGCTGTGGAGTTTGGGTCACGTGTCCTTATTCATCCTGTCAATCTCTGTCTTTCAGTTGTCGTGTTCAGACCATTTGTGCTTAAAGTACTACTGATACATTTGGGTTTGTCCCACATTTTGTTTTTTCCCTGTGTTTTTCGTTCCTCTTCTTCCCACTTCCACTTTCTGTGGTGTATGTGAGCATTACAGTATCCCGTGTTTATATGTTGGCCGTGTTGTTGATGGTCTCTGTGTATCTGCTTGGGGGGCTCAAGGGACTACATTACACACTTGGTGTGCACAGTCTACTTGGAACTCAGGCGGAATGTAAAAAGCTCACACCCTCTCGGTCCCTTGACCATCCCTTCGCACGGGCAGTTGTCTTAGGTTTTGCCTTTGCAGACGTTGAAGACGCCTTACACCACATTACAGCTTTACAGATTTCAGAGAACTCGGGGTGCGGGTGGGGGCGGGAGGGGGTGAGATAGCCTCTTGTGCTCGCCCACATGTCTCCCATTTCTGTCGCTTTCATTCCTCACGTTCCACCCTTCTGGCTCATTTCCCTCTGTCTGAAGAACTTCTTTTTAGATCAGGTATATTGGATGTGTATTCTCTTAGTTTTCCTTCATCTGATTGATTATTCTTTATTTCAGTATTCCTCAAGGCTATTTTTACTGGGTATGAAATTCTGGCTTTGTGGGTCTTTTCACTCAGTACCTCAAAAATAGGCCATTTCCCCCTTTTTAAAAAGAAAAAAAATGAAAATATTTACTTATTTGGCTGCACCAGGTCTTAGTTGCGGCATGCAGGATCTTTTTAGTTGCAGCATGAGGGATCTTTGGTTGAGGCATGCGGGATCTAGTTCCCTGACCAGGGATCGAACCCAGGCCCCCCGCATTGGGAGCACAGAGTCTTAGCCACTGGACCACCAGGGAAGGCCCTAGGCCATTTCCTTTTAGTGTCTGTGGTTTCTGACAAGGAACATTTTCCTTTTACTAGGGAATGCATTGTTTTCCTCTGGCTATTTTAGGTTTTTCTCTGTCTTCAGTTTTCAGCGGTTCGTGATGTGTCTGGGCATTGACTTCCTTGGGTTTATGTTAACTGTGTGGAGTCTGCCGAACTTGCTGAATCTGTGCGTTTATGTCTTTTGCACAACTTGGAAGTTTTCAGCTATGATTTAAGTACCTCTTCAGCACTTCATTCTTTGTCCCCTCCTTCCGGGACCCCTGTGATGTGAATCTCAGACCTTTTGTTACTCTGCCCACCCCACCCCACCTCCGACTCCTTTCCGCTATCTGTTCAGCTTGGATTATTTTCATTAATCTCTTGTCTGGGTCATTGACTCTTCTGTCATGTCCGTTCTGCTGTTGAGCCCATCCAGTGAGCTTTTCATCTTGGCTGTTGTATTCAGGTCTCGAAGTTCCACTGGGTTGATCTTGACTCTTCCATTACTTTGCTGAGATGTCGTGTTTTCCTATGTGCTTCAGGAATGTACGTGGTTGGTGATGGGAGGTTCTCGCAGTAGCTGCTTCAAAGCCTGTTAGGTGATTCCAACATCCACCTCTTCTCGGTGGGCGTTTGTTGATTGTCTTTTCCACGTGAGCTGAGATTCCCCCGGTCTTGCGGTGCCGAGTGATTTTGGACTGTATCCTGGACACTCTGAATAGGAGGAGACCCTGGGCCTTCCTTAGACCCTGTGGAGGGCGTTGACACACAGGTTCCAGCTGCAGGACACCTGGGCCCACGCCCTCCGGTTTTCACAGCCTTCCTCTCTGCACAGCTGCCTCCTGCGTGCCCCTGTGGGGCCGGGCCGGGTGGGGCTGTGTGTCCTCCGCAGGGCTGGCATCGCTGCCTCCGCCGCGCTCTGCCCGAGCGTCCATCCTGGGCCCCTGGGAGACAGCAGGGCGCGGTGCACCTGCTCCGTCTTGCCTGGAGCCCCTCCTTTTGATTATGAAAGCACCCGGGCATAGGAGAGCATTTGCAGAAGTTGGAGGTACACGGGAGTCGCAGGGCGGCGTCTCAAGGCGCTGGCCGTTGTTTCCCCGTTGCAGGGTGAGAAGTCGGTGTCGGTGGATGGGAAGTGCAGCGATTCAACACTGCTGAGCAACGTGCTAGAGGAGATGAAGGAAACGCTGGCCAAATGCTGAGCGCGCCGCCCGCCATGGGGAGGGCTCGCGGGGAGGGCGGCCAAGTGCCGGGTTTCTCCTCTGTCGCAAGGACTGGGTGCAGCCGGGAGATAACCCAGTCCACCGTCATCCACTGTGTAGACACCGAGGTTTATGTTGCGTTGATTTATCCTGTCATCTTTTTTACTTTGCCCTCACCGCTCTCTCTGGCGAGAAGCCCCCTTCCACTCCCCAGGCCAGCAGGGGCTTCTGTAGCCGGAGCGGACTGTGCACGTGGCCACAGGAGCTGCCCGAGGGTGAGGGTGACCGCCATCCAGGCTGGTTCCTGGTGGGGACCAGACGGGGTGGCGCGTCCCGCTTCTGTCAAGCCATCCGAGTCCCATGAGTCCCCGGATGCCCTGCCCACTGGCAGCTGGGGGTGAAGAACAGGCCAGCTACTCAGCCAGGCGACATTCCTGTTCATCCCTGACGCCAAGGGTCACGTCCTCCCCGCAGGACACATGGTGGGAGAGGGTCGTGCAGGCTCTCGTCCATCACATCCCGTTCATCCCACCACCGTGTTCGTGTGTCCGCCGAGTGGGGGGTGCCCAGCGGGGATCCCGGACCTCACTGGCTTCCGTGCCCAGTCGGGTGTTGGGGTGAGTGGTGGAGAGCTGCGATTCTGGCCCCTCCGCTCATCACTGGACGCTCTGCAGGTCTGTGCCTGCACGTGCGGAAGGGCCTAGTCCTGGGCTCCGCAGCCCTGACGGCGAAGCACGTGTGTCCAGGGGCGGCTGGGCCCCTGAAATGCACCTCAGGGGCAGGGAGGGGGACCCCAGCCCACCCCCGTGAGACTGAACTTTCCTCAGAAATGATAGTCCTCGATGACGTTTTAACTTTTCCTTTTGATGAAAACTGTCACTTTAGCATGTAGAGTAACCTATTACAGAATCCTGTGCAGTGATTCTAGAATCTCGAAATGTATGATGTGTTACATAAGAATTTATTTGCTATCGACATTCCCGTATAAAGGAGAGACATATCACGCTGCTGTAATGATTCTGTGTCAAGATGATCCAATAAACTTGCAAAACAGACGTTTACCTGTTGGGTCTCTGGCCCATGACAGTGTATGCCCCCCAGCCAGGGGATTCTGACCCACTATGGGGGTCAGCACACAGCCCCTGAAATGCTCGTGGTCCGAGGGGGCTGCAGGGCACCCTCATGGAGGTTGCAATGTGCGGGGGAGCCCTTGCCCTCCTGCCATGCACCCCTCAGCCCCTCGGGAGGGGACGTGGTCCTCACGTTATCCAGGCCCCTGGGCTCCGGTGGTAACGAGGAGCCACCGGCCCCCCCCGCCCCACGGGATTCTGAGGGGTCCAGGGGTCTCCCTCCCTTACCAGGGAACCCCATTCGTAAGGGGTGTGCAGGGTGAGCAGAAGCGTTACTGAAATAAATAAGGAAAGTTTAAGTTAGGTAAACGCTTGTACACACATGCACACACACACACCCTCATTTCTAATTTTTGAAGCGCCCAGTGAGAAAAGGGCAGGGTTAGGAGTCCAGACACACGTGTACAGACCCCAGGGCCCCAGGAATCAGCAGGAGCAGATGCTGGAAGGAAGGCCCTGTTGCTGTTTTGGGGTTTTTTTGTTTCGTTTTTTTTTTTCTTTTTTTTAATTTTATATTTTATTTTTGGCTGTGTTGGGTTTTCGTTGCTGGGTGCAGGTTTTCTCTAGTTGCGGTGCGCAGGCTTCTCATTGTGGTGGCTTCTCTTGTTGCGGAGCACGGGCTCTAGGCGCGCGTCAGTTGTTGTGGCGCATGGGCTCAGTAGTTGTGGCTCGCGGGCTCTAGGGCGCAAGCTCAGTAGTTGTGGCGCACGGGCTTAGTTGCTCCGTGGCATGTGGGATCTTCCCGGACCAGGGCTCGAACCCGTGTCCCCTGCATTGGCAGGCGGATTCTTAACCACTGCGCCACCAGGGAAGTCCCCTGCTGCTGTTTTGATACTCAGCATTTCAGATGGCTTCACTGACGCCATGTGGACAGAGGGCTGTGCCAGCAGAGCCCAAATCAACTCCAGCCTGAATCCAAAACGTGGGCAGGTGTGGAGCCCCGCACGGAAGCCCCCTCCGGCAGCGGGCGGGGAGAGAGGCCTCGGATGGCCCCCGGGTGGTCGTTGGCCTGGCCCGCCCTGCTCCAGCTCGTGGACCCCGCACAGGCCCAGGGCGTTGGAGCATCCCTCTGGAGTTTCCCGCTCTCAGTTGCCCTGACCTCAGCAACATTCCTGGGCAGGCAGAGGCCAGTGTTCTGTCAGTGAACCCTTGGAAGGAAGGCGCCACGCCAGGCAGGGGACCCCTTAGCTGGGGGAAGGGATCGGCGGCTGACCAGGCTGTGAAGGGCCAGCCCAGGAGCCAGACAGCTGCCAAGCTCACCACGGCATCCGCGGGCACAGAGGCACCTCCCGTCTGCTGGATGGATGTTGAGCCCTGGGTCACAGTTTGGGTCTGTCCCCTCATGACCCATGTGGGGTGTTTCCTCAAAACCAAGAAGCCAAGCGGTGGGCACAGCAGTTCCCGTGCCTCGGCTGAGATGCAGCCGATGTGGTAGGAGCCCCAGGATGCACCGATGCTGGCCCTGACTTTCACCAGCTTCCTTTCATGTCATCAGGAGAACCACTTGCCCTGAAGGCTAGTTGCCGTTTGCACCCGGGAAGCCCCGCAGCCCTGCCCTGTAGGCCAAGGTCGCACCTCGCCTGGGGCCCCAGCCCGGAGCCCCAACAAGGACCACTTCGGGATGAGAAATGTCAGGGATATTTAATCATTCCGTCAAACAGCTGTGATCCCGCTGCTATATACAAACCCATCTACTTCCCTTCCCCTCCTCCCAGCCCCGGCCCGGCCCAGCCTGGGCTCCAAGGGGGTGGGGCACCCAGGCAGCAGCGGGCCTGCTCCACGGAGTCAGACCGTGGCGGGGGTGGGTCTGGCGGGCCTGGCCGCCCTCAGTGCTGCATCAGGCACTCGGAGGCGTTTTCCAGAGTCAGGTTGGCCAGGTGCGGGGGCTCCAGACACCTGAAGCTTGGTGATAACAAGCTGCAAGGAGACGTGGGTGCCCCCGGTCCTTCCTCCCCTCCCGCACCTTGCTCTCCCTGGTGGGTTTTTGCTGGGGACCTGGGCCCCTCCTCCCAGCTGGGCATGTGACAGGGCTGCAGACAGACCCTCAAGCTGAACTCGGAGGCCTTGCGTGTTCTCACATCCCTAGGACAGCAGAAGGGTCACGCCCTACACTCCCACGACTAGGGCTGAAAAGGCAGCAATGAGTGGGGGGGGGGCATGGGGTTCTGATCTCTGGCTTAGGCACAACTCCTGCCCCTGGAGTTCACCCATGTCCCTGCGGCTTACCCCCACTGGGTCACTCACAAGGCTGGAGTGGTTCTGTGTGTCCAGGCGAGGAGGAGGAGGAGCTCATGTTTATTCATGGAGTGATGGCATGGGCGGGGTTGCAGACGTGATGTCCACATGTCCCAGGTGCAGAGAGGGAGCCCTGCCCGGCTGCGCCCACCCCATCCAACACCCCTGCCCTCCCCCACTGACTGGGACAACCCCACGCCACACACCCCCGCCTGCTCCAGGAGGACGGGCCTGGGGGGGGGCCTTACCTTGTGTTGGTGTCCTGTCTGAAAGACACAACGGGCCCCAGTTAGCTCCGAGCTTTGGGGCTGAGGCTGTGCCTGTGGCCCTGAGGCACCTCCACTGGGGCACACCTCCACCAGGGGGCGCCCTCCCCAGCTCCGACCACAGCCTGCCACTGGCCTGGGGCAGGGGTAGGACCAGACTCTGGGGACCCCTTAACCAGGATGTGCTCCTCGTGCCAGCCGAGCTCAGAGACCCTGGGTGGTAGAGGCTGGGCCCGCCACACCAGGGGCAGGTGCTGCCTTCTGTGGCTGCCCCGGCACATAACTCACCCACGAGGACGCACACGCACACTGCCTTTGGGGAGGGGGAACTACTTACTTGCTCCAGTTATTTCTACAACGACAGCAGGACTGGAGTCAGGGCCAAGCGGCCTTGATCGGGGGTCTCTCCTCCCCGAGCCCAGCTGCCCTGACTCACATGTGCTGGAGGAGGCCCTGCACTGCTGTCTCCCACTCTGCCGACGACCTGCGGGGACACGGGGTGTGGAGGGGGCGCGGCCCACATTCAGGGGCCAGGTGGGGGGCTTCCATCCCCTGCCCGGGTGATGAGGGGACCCTCCAGGGAGAGCCTCGGACCCCAGGGGCAGGGGGCCGCCCGCGTCTGAGCCCTACTCGCAGTTGTAGCCAAAGCAGACGACGTGCGAGTTCGTGCAGTTGGTGCAGGAGATGGTCTCGTACTGGAAGATGCCTGTAACACACCAGAGGCGGCCGCACCCTCCCTTCACCCTCAGCCTCTGGGGCCCTGAGTTGCCGCCACTGCCGCCACACCCCACAACCCGGACAGAGGCTCACTCACCACAGTGACGCTGACAGTCGATGCGGCCTGTGGGGGGACGAGAGCACAGCCGGCGCCTTCTTAGCAGGCCTGGCCTGTCCCCCGCTCTCTCCCCCTCCCAGGCTGCCCAAGGCTCAGGGCCTGTCCGTTGGTCACTTAGGTGGGCCCCAGCCTGGGATGGGGCAAAGCACGGGGGAGGGCGGCCTCAAGACTCTGAGGCCTCCAGGGGCCCGTTGGGGGGAGGTAGCAGGGACGGGTGGGATTTATCCTTCAAGGCCTCCTTCCTGTTGGTGCCCACTGGATGAAAAGGGCCCCCCTCAGGGTGTGGCCCTTCTCCCCCGTTTCTGCCCTTTCTGAGTTCTGACACCTGGCTGCACCAGGCCAGACGCCCTATTCACATTACTCCAGCCTCACCACGACCTGGCCGGGACCCCAGGCCTGGAAGGAGACTGAAATACTCGCGTGGCCCTGGGTCCTCAGGCCCTGGGCAGCAGCACCCTCTCTCTCTCCCCCAGCCCTCATTTGCTCACTTTCGATGATGGCATTCTGGATGAGGTGCACCTGCTCCCGGAAGATAGCTCGCAGCTCGTTGGGAAAATACCCTGATGGCGGGAAGGCAAGAGGGGGGAGGTCACGCACAGTCGGCGGGCGGACCTGAGGTGTCCTGGGGCGGGTGGGCTCTGCCTTAGTTCCCCGTGCACGGCGGTCGCCCCCTTACCAGGGAAATACATCTTCCCCTTGTACAGTTGATCCATCCTCTGGTACACGACGTTCGCCACTTGGTTCAGCTTCTCCCGGGCTGGGGACGGCAGGAGGAGGCGTGTGAGCGGGCCGGGGCCTGGCTGGGCCGGGGGCGCTCCCGATCGCGGCCCCGCACTCACTGATCTCCGCGGGGATGGCCAGGTGCAGCTCCTTCATTGTGTCCTGGCTCCAGTCAGTGAGCAGCGAGCCCGACACGGGGATGTCGCCCACCCACCAGGACTTGAGGTTCACGTGATGGCGGTAGAAGGAGAACTTCTCCGAGAAGTTGCCGTGGCAGTGCAAGCAGCCACGGGCCAGCGCCGCTGTCAGAGCCAGGCACAGCAGCAGTGCCATGGCCCGCCCCCGCCCGCCGCCCGCCGCCCGCCGCCCGCCGCCCGCCGCCCGCCGCCGGCCAACCGACGGCGCCTCCCGCGCCACGCCCCTCCACCGCGCACCAACCAACGGTATCTCCTGCCACACCCCCAGCCGGGCACCAACCAACGACGCCCTCTCGGGCCCGGGCCGCGCCCCCCACCCACACCCCGCCCCCGGCGTACGCCCCGCCCCCGCAACGGACAACTGAGGGAGCCGGTTCCTTTTTCAGGCCCCGCCCACGAGCCGCCACTCCCGGGGAGGCTCCACCTCTCTGTTGGCCCCGCCCACGACCTCGCTCCACGCATGCGCCATCGGCCGGCGCAAGCTCCTCCTTCCAGGCTGGCCTCTGTTCGAGTCCCCGCCCCGCGCTACGCGCAAGCTCCGCCCGCAGGTCTCCCCGGAAGCCGGGGAGGCCTCGGCCCGGAGCGGAAGTATATCCGGCCGGGGGGTGGGGTGGTCGTGCGCGGAGTTTCTCCGGCCTGGCGGCGAGGCTACGCTGGCCAGCGACCCGGGGACGCGGTTCAGCGGCGAGCTTGGCCCGACTCTTCTGGCGGCAGGCGGCAGGTGGGTGCTCAGAGAGGCGACCGCGGGCGTTGGGGAGACCGAGCCCCTCAGGAGAGGAGACCGCGGGCGGCGGGGAGACCGGGCCCCTCAGAGGGGGTGAACGGTAGTGGAGGGGAGGGGAGCCGGTGGCGGCCCTTGGTGGAATTAGGGGTTACATGTGTCACTTTGGGGTCACCCCCTGGCCGTGTCAGTAACCAGGACCCCACCTCCTGGTGTGGATGGAAAGTCCACAGGATTTTAACGGCTCCCAGCACACCGGGACCCCGCCCTCTGAAAGCAGGCTTCTTGGTCCCCAGAACCCGTGAGCAGTGGGAGGTGTTTGCGTGTCAGCACTGCCCACTGGCTGACTCCACCGCTACGTCTGTGCACTGGCTGTAGGGCTTGCGTTTGCTTTAAAGGCCCATGTATTTTACAAAATGTCACTGAGGAGGGAAGGGGGTGTGTGATCGGGGTGATTCTCTTTGTGACGGAGAGTCACAAAGCAGAAAATAAATTGCCAGTGATGCTTCCACCCAGAGAGCCACTCACTGCTCATTTTGGGGTAAGAGTCTTCCAGTCTTTACTCATATGTGCTTTCTGCTCCTTGCATCTTTTTTTTTTTTTTTACCTTTTATAGAGGCTCAACTGACATGCAATGAACTGCACACATTCACAGCATACACTTGGATAAATTTTGGTATGTGATGCGCGAGCACTTTGCATATTTCACCCCCACTGCCTGTCGGCACTTTCGTGATTTTGGACTTGCTTCTGTTACAAGTGGCCCCCGCCGGCGGCTTCTTTGTTCTTCCTTCCCCGCAACATAAAGTTCAGGGGCTTTTATCAGCCCATTTTACAGACTCAGCGCGGAGTGATGCCAAGAATCCTGGCCCTGGCCAGTGTCAGGACAGGGCGCTGCAGCCTCCCAAAGCCCTGAGCACCCGTCCACCCACCTCCCCCCACCCCAAGTTCATGGTAGCCTGTCAGTGTCTGTTGTACTGATTATGGAGTGGAGCAAGTGGAAGTCCTGGCTGCCCCGCCCCTGCCTGCACCCTGGGGCGCCCTGTTTCTCCCCTCCCTTCCGGAGGCGCCCTTTGTTTGTTCACCTCAAACCTCAACCTTCTCTGATCCAGAGCCTCTCCCCTCCCCGGGGTCCGAATCCAGCGCCCACCTCAGACAGCACCCATCCCATTGCTCCTGTCCTCTGACAGGTGGGTTTTCCCCTTTTAAACCACCCCGGAGCCGGGCTGTCCAGTGCAGCAGCCGCTGGCCCCGCATGGCTAATGAGCACCTGAAACGTGGCTGGTCCAAAATGGGATGCGCCATTCGTGTAAGATACGCACCAGTTTCCGAAGACTCTGTGTGTTAAGGTGGGGGTGGGCGGGGAGTGTGTGCAGATTATTTCCTTAATATTTTCTATGTTTGTTAGATGTTGAAGTGATGTTTTGGTGCTCTTGGGTTAAATAGTATATATTATCAATGTTTAAGTCACTTTTTTCATTTTTTACTTTTCAGTGTGGCTACCAGAAGGTTAAAAATTACATACGTGGTGTACATTATATTTCAATGTGTTCCATGGCATTTATTCTTTTTTTTTTTTTTTTTTTTAATTTTTGGCTGCGTTGGGTCTTCGTTGCTGCGCGCGGGCTTTCTCTAGTTGCGGCGAGCGGGGGCTACTCTGTGTTGCGGTGCGCGGGCTTCTCATTGCGGTGGCTTCTCTTGTTGTGGAGCACGGGCTCTAGGCGTGCAGGCTTCGATAGTTGTGGCACGCAGGCTTCCGTAGTTGTGGCTCGCGGGCTCTAGAGCGCAGGCTCAGTAGTTGTGGCGCACAGGCTTAGTTGCTCCGCGGCATGTGGGATCTTCCCAGACCAGGGCTCGAACCCGTATGCCCCGCATTGGCAGGCGGATTCTTAACCACTGTGCCACCAGGGAAGGCCCCTGGGTTCACTCTTGGTGTTGTATGCTCTCTGGGTTTGGACAATGTGTACTGACATGTACCCATCATTTATCACACGGAGTAGTTTCGCTTCCCTAAAAACCCCCTGTGCCCCCCGTTCACGTGTCCCTTAGCCCCCACCCCCACTGCCTTCCACAACCACTGGTCCTTTTCTGCTCTGCCCTTTCCGCAGCGTCACAGAGTTGGAATCACAGTGTCGCCTTGTCAGACGGGCTTCGTTCACTTGGTGGTGGGTGTTTACGGTTCCTCGTGTCTCTTCGTGGCTTGATAGTTTGCTTTTTATTTGGACCTCCCTAAAGGAGAAGAGTAACTCTATCATCTTGAAAATCTGGACCGTGGCGTTCGCACACCAGGTGCCCCAAATAGCTGTGACAGGCTGAGTTCTAAGATCACCTCTGTCTCTCAGCAAAAGCATAAGTGGTTATTTTTGTCCCTGAGGGGGTTCTTGGAAGTGCTGTTTCAGTTCCAGGACTCTAGATGATTTGTATTCCTAAGAAGGTTAAGCTAGTCTGTTTCACGTGTGACGACACTCCCAAGCCAGCCAGAGTTCATGGAAAAGTCAGCCATTAACCATCATTCCGGGAGCTGCTCTCTCATCTCCAGGGCTTCTCGAAATGGAGGTTGAACAAAAATTCCCCAGGCAGCCGGCTTGGAACTTGGGTTTTTACCCTGGGAACTTCTGGACATGCCCCAGCTGGTGAGCTCTGCTCTTGACTTCCTGGAATTGCGAGGTTCAGATTGCTGCAGCAAAAGAGGCGAATCCGACTTCAGAAACCGAGTTCTGGGAAGGAGATGGTCATTCCTGCGGCTCCTGAGTCCCAGATAAGACATCCGGGGCCGGGTCACTCTCTGGGGGGACCGTGCCGGGCGCCGTGGGTTGTGAGCAGCCTCCCTGATCTCCACCCACTCGGTGCCTGGGGCATCCCCAGTCGTGACAACCACAGACGTCCCCCGTCCCCGTGGCCCCTGGGGGCAGGGTTGCCTCATTCGAGACCCACGGCTGCGGCTGAGCGTGGCAGGAGCTCTTGCCGGCGCCTGGAGAGAGTGCGGTCCTTGGTGGACGCCCTCCCCACAGACTGGGTCAGCGCACAGGCCAGTCCAGATCCCGAGGACCCTGATGTTGAGAGGAAGTTTGGGCAGCCAGCGAAGGGGAGCTCGTGGTGGACGGGAGATCGGGTCACGGTTTCTTGTCCGTTACCCTTTCTGACACACAGGACTCGGGTCAGTTAAACACGCGGTGATGGCTCTTGCAGCCTCGGACCGGGTGCTCAGAAGGAAGAGGTGTGGCTCCTACACAGACACACCGCCCACGACCTCCCCCCACGTTTCTCTCCTTTCTGTCCCCCCCCACCCCCTGTGACACCATTCTGTTGAACAGAAAATCGCGTTTGCCCCCATGGGGAACTGAGACTGAGGAAGGAGGTTCGGAGGAGAATCGTGGCGCTGGGCTGTGTGCACCCGGCAGCCCCTCTCCGTCTGGGTGGAGTGAAGGCCGTGGACGTGGGGACAGCCGGGTTTAGATCCCAGGCCAGCTCTCCTCTGCTGTGGGCTCAGGGCTCTCAGAGGCCCCAGGGAGGGTCCTTCCTGCCTCTCTCCCGGCTTCTGGTGCGGCCGGCCATCCTACTCATTCCTTGGCTTGTAGGGCTTGTAGACGCATCACCCGATCTCTGCTTCCATCACATGGCTGTCTCCCGGTGTCTGTGTCCAGATCTCCCTCTTTTTATAAGGACAACAGTCACTGGCCTAGGGCCCACCGTCCTCCAGTGTGACCTCATCTTAACTTAACTGCATATGCAATGACCCCACTTCCAAACAGGGTCCCTTCACAGGTTTGGGGGGTTAAGACTTCAGCATGTCTTTTGGGGCGGGGGAATGTGATTTAGCCCATAAAGGGGGATAGGAAGTGACTGCTTATGGGCACGGGGTTTCTTTGTGGGGTGATGAGAATGTTCTGGAATTAGATAGTGGTGATGGTTGCATACTCCATGATTTTTCTAAAAGCCATTGAATTGTATGCTTTTAAAGGGTGGAGTTTATAGCTGTGTGAATTATATCTCAATTGGCTTTTGTTAAAAAAAAAAAAAAAAAAAGGGATTATCAGGAGGGCTGGAATATACAGAACCCGCTAAAGCACCTGGCTTTCGTATGTGTCCCGCAGATGGCGGGCAGCCTCCCCACCCAGGCTGCAGTCGCAGTATTTAAATATAAACATTTAGTTGATGGAAGACAGCTCTGGAGCGCAGCCATCTTTATCAGGACAGATCCTGGGCCGTGAGCATCTTCCAGCCAGACACTCAGCCTTCCAGGCCAGGGACAAGGGCTTACACACCAACCGAAAACGTGCGGGACCTCCGAGCTTGGGGCCTGTCCCCATGGCGGCGGTGGCCGGGCAGGATGTGGAAGCACCGGAAGGAAGTGGCCGCCGGGCCAAGGTGCGGCAGTTGCTTACAGGAACTGTTTCATTTTGTTCTTAGAAGAAAACGGGGGTGCGTGTGTGCTGGGGAGGCGAGCTTTGTCATCTTAACTTTTGTCACTCTCAGAGTTTGAGTGCCACACGCATCTCGTCTGCAGGAAGAACCAGGGGAGCCCTTGGCGCTGAATTCCGAGAAGCCTGTCCTGCCTACCCCCCGGCCCCGCCATCCTTGGAGGTGTTCTGAGAAGGACCAAGACAAAACAGCCCCAGAGACGGTACCCGGGACGGCGGGGCGGTGGTGGGCAGCAACTCCCGGGCGCCCTGGCCTGCGGCAACGCTTCTCGAGGAAAAGGCACTTCTGGTGGCCGGCCACCCCGCGGCCGCAGGAGCATGTGTTTCTGTTAGAAAGCTCTTTGCTTTTGATGGGACCTTTGCCCATCCAGGAAGTTTTTCAGAAAACCATTGCTTCCACTTAGAAAAAAACCCTCCCACTTTCTGAGGAGACAGAAGGGCAGGCAGGAACCTTCCAAGCCCCTTCCGCTGCCCCGCCCTGTCTTCCAGAACTGTCCTGGCATGGGTCAGCCCACGGCATGACGGGCTGTGGATAGAGCCGCGGGGTCACCCCCGCCCCCTCCCTGAGGCCCTCCTCTCCACCCCTCAGACGCACCTGTCTGACAGGTCACGCGTCCCCAGGTGACATCGTGGGGAGTTAGACTCCCAAACCCGTCCGCAGAGAGGCCCCAGAATTAATAGAAGGCAGCAGTGGGACACTAGCGGGCTGCGTTTTTCTTGACGCTGTGGTTTCCGTGAGGGTTAGAAGGCCGGCTGCAGGGTGGATAAGGAACCTGGGCGGGTGGGTGCACAGAAGCAGCTGCCAGGGCTCAGCGGCCGGTCTGGCCCAGCTCTCCCCCCCTGCCCCGCCACCCCACCCCGGCTGGACGACACGGAGCACCCCGCTCCGTCTTCTCGTGACCAAAGTGGGGCTGCGCTCAGCCCGGGCCGAAGGGTGTTTGGAGGCTGAAATCGGTCCGTGCCGCTGGCAGGTGGTGGGCACGGGGCAGGATGGCTTGAGTCGCTAGTGGGTCCGCACAGGGTCACTGTCCCTTGACCTGCAGCCAAGTGGCCTGAGAGTGGCTGGTTTGCACATTAATCACCTGGGCAGGTTCACGGCCCCCTGGGAAATTTGCAGTCACAGGTGGGGCCGCAGGGTCCCCACGCGACGCGTCCAGCGCCCATGCCCTCGCGTAGAGGGGTCCCGGCTGCCCGGCGCAGGGGACACGGTCAGTCTCTGCAACAGAGGGTCGGGGCAGGTGGCCTCTTTTAATCAGTGCCTCCTGCGGGGTCTGAGGTCCTCCACGTCGGGAGAGAAGCAGGCAGGTGGGGCGTTTGTGGCTGAACCCTGTACTCAAATGCATTCCCTTCTCGGAGGCACCACCTTCCTGCCCTCCAGGCCCTGGGCACCTGGGGCTGTGCCTGCACCCCCAAAACCAGGGAGAGTCGGAGCCGGAAGCACCCAGCCGGCCTGCAGGCATTGCAGAGGCGCCTGGTGCGGGAGCAGCCCCGGCCCAGAGGGCACTTGGCCCTGGGTTTGGGATGAGACGGGCAGAAGCTCGAATAGCGGAGGGGTGGGGCTGTGGAGGCGGGTGGCTGGGCAGAAGGAGCCATGGCTTCACCCCCACGGTCCAGGGTGCGGAGTCGACTCCCCCCTGCTGCCAGCTGCGTGGCTTAGCACTGATTTACTAATCATTAACTAGTGGGGCTGAGTCACCATCTTCTAACCCAGTGGTTCTCACCTAGGGTGGTCCTGCCCCCAGGGGACACTGGGCCATGTCTGGGGACATCTGTGGTCTTCAGGACTGGACGGAGCTCCTGGCATTGAGGGGGTGGGGGCAGGGATGCTGTCCCCACCCCCCACAGCACCCGGGCCGGCCCTGATAGCAGCAGTGCTAGGTCTGGGCCTCAGTCTTTAAAGTGGGGGTTCTCTTTTGTTCTGAGGGTTACTGTGAATGCCTCGCTGGGTGTTAACCAGGGTGGCAGGAAGTGATGATGGCTTTGGGGAAGGAAGTGAAGGCACTTCTGGTCTGTGGACGAGGCACGGGGCCTCCTTGCTCCAGAGCACAGGTGGCCTCTAGCTGCATCGCCAGGGGGCTCCTTACGCAGCGAGTGTTCACTCTGTGACACATCAGTGACTGCACCTTTTATCCCGTGTAGTTTTCCGTGCTTGTGTTGTTACCTTTCACGGTAAACAGATTTTACAGGTAGTGCTGACCTCAGTTTGAGCTGAGAGGGAAACTGCTTTAGTTCTTTACGGTGCCCGGGGTAGCGGTGCCCGGGGTAGCGGCTCAGCCTGCACTTGCTCGGCTTGTCCCCCGCGCCCTGCTTTAAAAATGGCAACTTTACTGACTGTCACTCACATACCGGACTTTCCGCCTGTCTCCCGTGTGCATTCCAGCGTTTTCAGTACATTCACAACGTTTGCAGCCACCGTCTCTGTCTAGTTCCAGAACATTCAGTCACCTCAGAAGAAGCCCCATCGTCAACAGCAGTCACTCCCCATCCCCTCCCCCAGCCCCTGACAACCAGGAACCCACTCTCTGTGTCTGCGGATCTGCCTGTTCTGGACGTTTCCCATCAATGGAATCACACACTGTGTGTCCTTCTGTGTCTGGCTTCTCTCACTGAGCATCGTGTCCTCAGGGTCCATGCACGTGGTGGCGAGTGTCAGGGATTCACCCCTTTTCACGACTGAGTGATGTTCCCGTGTGTGGATCAGTGCACCCGTTGCTGGGCATTTGGGTGTCTCTACCTTTTGGCTGTTGTGTGAACCATGCTGCTGGGCACATGCACAGGTTTTTGTGTGGACATGTGTTGTCACTTCTCTTGGGTGGGCACCCAGGAGAGAATCGCTGGGTGAGATTTAACTGTGTTTTGGTAACTGCCAGGCTGTTTTCAACAGCGGTGGCCCCGTTTTACGTTCCCACCAGCAGTGCAGGAGGGTTCCGACTGCTCCACGTCCTCACCAGCCCTGTTGATTGTCCTTTTTGCTTACGGCCGTCCTCGTGGGGGGAGGTGGGTCCCTCCGCTCTTCACTGGAGCTCCTCCTGTCCATCTGGCTCCATCCCCGGATGCTCAGCTCCTGTGTTTTGCACAGTTCATGCTGCCTTGAGTTGACCTTCCCACACCCGTAGTGTCCAGCGGGGCCCAGAAGTATGAGCGGGCTTCGCCTGCCAGCGGGGAGAACAGAAGATCCCAGGCCCACGTGTTACCAGGGCCTGAGTGACCCAGTTACATCAACTGCAAGTTATTTTGCCCAGCGCTCATTAGGATTATCTGCGTAGCCTCTGTCTGAGTTTCCTAAGACTGCTGTAATAAGTCACCACAGACTTTGTAGCCCAAAACCACACAGATTTATTATCTCACGGTTCTGGAGGTCAGGAGTCTGACTCGGGCCTCACGGGGATAAATCCAGGCAAGGGCAGGGCTGGTCCTTCCAGAGGCTCCAGGGGAGCAGCGGTTCCCGCCTTTTCCAGCTTCTAGAGGCGCCGCATCCCTGGCTCACGGCCCCTCCTGCATCCTCACAGCCAGCAGTGCAGCGTCTCCCATCTCTCTCTGCCTCTGACCCTCCCGCCTCCCTCTTATAAGGACCCTGGGATGACGCTGGGCCCCCCGGGGAATCCAGGGTCATCCCCGTCTCAGGGGCCTCAACTTAATTCTGTCTGCAAAGTCCCCTCTGCCATTTGAGGTGACACGTCCTCGGGGCCCAGGACCAGGACGGGGGTGTCCCTGGGGCCCTTATCCTGCTGACCACGCCCTCTCCCCTAACCAGGGCAGGGAGGCCTCCTCCATGCTTTCACATTGGATACTTTTTGAGCCCTCTGTGAGCAGGCCCTGTGGACACGCTGAGGACACAGGAGGAGGTAGGGTCATGGTCACTCCCGCCCTAAGGGGAGAGACGCTGGGGTCTCCTCTGCCCCCCTTCCATCGGGCCCCACCCTCCCCACCCCTGGGCTCCAGAAGGATCTGCTCTCAAGGCTCAGCTTGAGCGCCATCTCCCTTTAGGCCAGAGCAACGTTTTGCTTTGTAAATTCTCATAACTTAGAGTCTGCATCGCTCCTGGCTCTGCTGCCCTGGGGGCAGGACCGCCCTGGCTAGAACGCTGGTTTGAGCCCTAGACATCATCTATCCAGCCTCCGGAATTAACCCAGAGGCTCACATTCTAGAGGCAGCTGCTGAAGGCCAGGCCAGGAGCCCTAGGCCTGCGGGGGTTTCCAGACCTCCGAGCTGTGGAAGGGCTGAGCCTGCAGGAGACGCTGGCCTACAGTACGTGGTGGGTCGTGCCTCAGCTCTTACTAACCGTCTGCTGAGGTCCTACCCCTCCCGGTCGCTCCGCCTGGACCCGCGGACACGGGTCCTCCAAGGCCGGGGTGACCAGACCTGCCGGCCTCGGGCCTGCCCACCTGGAACGGCTTCTCTGTCACTGAGGCCGTCCTGGTGACGTTGACGTCCTCTCTGCAGGGCAGCCCTGGGCCTGGGGGGGTGACAGGGTCCCTGCTCAAAGACATATCAGGCCCGGCTCAGATGTGGGACATCCAGAACTTTCTGATAATGAAGGAGGGCTGTTCGAAGCCCCTCAGTTTGTGGCAGTTTGCCACACAGTGTGCTAGTCTGGAGGGCGGGCCACCGGACAAGGCTGATGGTCCCAGGGCCCAGAAACCAACTCCTGAGGGATTTACTAAAACGTTACAGATAAGTGGGGTGTGCATCATATGGGGGTGCACGGGTGCGTGCGGTGGAGCCCAGCCTGGGCGGTGCAGAGGCTCTGCTTCCGCTTTCCCTCTAGGCCGACTTCCCCTTCTGCGGCTGCTCCTGGGTGAGCGCCCGAGACACCCCCGTGCCGGCCACGTCCGCACGCCCGGGAAAGCGCATCCCCGGGCCGGAGATGGAGAGCCGGGGCGGCGGGCCAGCGCTGTCATCGTAGCAGCAATGGGGGCGGGGACGGCGCGTGACCAGTCCCGAGCGTGAGCCCGACCTGGGCTCCTTGTGCTCGATTTCATCCTTTCGTGCCCTCTGAGGTGGGGTTTGTAACAGAGGAGACGGTGCAGAGCAAAGGCTCGGGAGGAGCCGGAGGGGGACCGGGCATCACGGCAGGGCCACGGCAGCTGCAGCCCCTATATCGGGGCCTCGTGCCCCAAAATGGGCGGCGTCAGTCATGAGACCAGACGACTCGTAGAGGCATCTTTACTTAGTGCACTGGGGTGGATAGTGTCCCCCCAAATTCATATCCACCCCTTGGAAATGGAGTCTGTGCAGATGTCACGATGGAGAGATGAGGTCGCGATGGGTCACGGCGGCCCCCAATCCAGTGACGAGATTGGGACACAAGACACAGGGAAGATCAGAGAGGCAGCAGGAATGTACCCCCTCCCAGTCCCGGAGGCCAGAAGCCCCAGATGGGTGTGGGCAGGGCCGGTTCGGCCTGGGGCTCTGAGGGGGCATCTGTCCCAGGCCTCTCTCCCGACTCTAATGGTGCTGGCAGTCCTTGGTGTCCCCTGGCCTGTAGATGCATCACCCCGTCTCTGCGTCCATTATCACATGGCCTTTCCCTGGGTGTCTGTCTTCCCTTATAGGGACACTCATCATTGGATTTAGGGCCCACGGGGATAATCCCGGAAGAGGGCATCCCAGGATCCTTAACCCAATCACATCTGCAAAGACTGCAAAGTGTCTTCTTCCAAATAAGGTCCATTCGCAAGTCCCAGGGCTGTGGACGTCTCTTCGTGGAGACGAAGAGACCACCTCAACTGCGGGGGCCGCCCTCAGCCAGCGTGTGGGAGCTAGCGGCTCTCTCCGCTTTACCGAAAGCCTCTGGGCACAGAGAGGATGCTGCAGGGCCCGGCTCAGTGTCTTCTGCTCTGAGGCAGGGGGATGTGCCTGGGGCAGTGCTGTGCGCCCTTTTGGTGAAACTCAAAACCACAAGTCCCGGGAGTGTCCCCAGTCTGCCCGCCGGTGCTTCCAGAACAGGGTTCTGAGAAGGGTGACGGTGCTTCCTCTTTGTGTGTTCCAGGTCTGGGGGAGACCCAGGGGCCCGGTGACCTTCCCATCGTGAGCGTCCCGCCCGGCCCTCCCCGTGGAGGCCTCGCAGGGGGCGTCCTGAGTGCGCGGCGGAGATGTCCAACCCCTTCCTGAAGCAGGTCTTCAACAAGGACAAGACCTTCCGGCCCAAGCGCAAGTTCGAGCCGGGCACCCAGCGCTTCGAGCTGCACAAGAAGGCGCAGGCGTCGCTGAATGCGGGGCTAGACCTGAAGCTGGCCGTGCAGCTGCCCGCCGGCGAGGAGCTCAACGACTGGGTGGCCGTGCACGTGGTGGACTTCTTCAACCGCGTCAACCTCATCTACGGCACCATCAGCGACGGCTGCACCGAGCGCTCCTGCCCCGTCATGTCAGGCGGCCCCAAGTACGAGTACCGCTGGCAGGACGAGCACAGGTTCCGGCGGCCCACGGCGCTGTCGGCCCCCCGGTACATGGACCTGCTCATGGACTGGATCGAGGTGCAGATCAACAACGAGGACGTCTTCCCCACCAATGTCGGTGAGTCTCTGCGCTTTCATGTTCTTTTCATAACAGCTTTATCAGGATGGAATCCACACACCGTAAAACCCACCCACTTAAAGTGCACCGTTTGATGTCATTTTAGGACAGTTACAGCGTCGTGCAGCTATCAGCTCTATCTAAACCCATCGCCCTGGGACTCCCCTGGTGGTCCAGCGGTTAAGACTCCGCCTTGCAATGCAGGGGGTGCGGGTTCGATCCCTGGTCGGGGAACTAAGCTCCCACATGCTGCATAGTGTGGCCAAAAATTTTAAAAATAATAATAAAAATAAATAAACCCATCACCCTAAAAGAACCCCGTCCCCGTCAGCAGTCACTCCCCACCCCCTCCCCAGCCCCTGACAACCAGGAACCCACTCTGTCTCTGGATTTGCCTGTTTTGGACGTTTCCCATCAGTGGAATCACCCCTGTGGGTCCTTCTGTGTCTGGCTTCTCTCACTGAGCATCGTGTTCTCAGGGTCCATCCACATGGTAGCGAGTGTCAGGGCTTTCCTCCTTTTCATGGCTGAGTGATGCTCCCATGTGTGGAGGGACTACGTTTTGCTTCAAGTTAAGGATCTTGAGATGGAGAGATTATTCTGGATTATCTGGGTGAGCCCTAAATGTCATCACAAGGGTCCTAACAAGAGGGAGACGGAGGGAGACTAGACACCCAGGAGAGCAGAAGACAGTGAAGCAACGGGAGGAGGAAGGGATTGTGAGCCCAGAAAAGGCAGGAACAGGTTCTCCCTGGAGCCCCCGGAGGACCCATCCCTGCCCACACCTGCACTTCGGCCCAGGGCGCCATGTGGACTCTGGCCTCAGGAGCTGTGAGAGAACCCGTATGAGTTGTTCTGAGCCACTGAGCAGGTGGTAACTTGTCCTGGCAGCTGCGGGCGATGGTAGATGTCGTTCTCAATGTTCACCCGGGGCGACACGGCTTCCTGGCAAACCGGCCAGTGTGCAGGCCTCGGGCCCAGCTCTTGGCCGCTGGCGTGCTCTGTGCCTCGTTAAGTTTCTCGCCCGCCGTCGGTACAGTGAACCAGGCTGACTCTGGCGGGGTTTTCAGGGACTCATCTGGGAAAAGGCCATCCGGGAATCATCACTTTCTCAAAATAGAGATTCCTGGGCAGTCCCCCATCAGGTTGCCGGTCCAGGTCTACACATGCTCCCTGTCATCCTGAGTCCCTGCCTTGCTGGGACCCCCTGAAGCCTCCCCAGCTCCTGAGCGGTCCACATCCTAGAACTCAGACCCTGAGGGCCTCTAGTCAGTGCCTCGCCCACGGAAGCAAGTTCTAGTAATCCTACCAAAGAGGAAAGCACTAGAAGGGCGAGAGAAATGAACTTGGCAGACATCACTCAGCTGCCCAGCAGGGGTCAGAGACCTCTGCCACACGGCCGCAGTGGGTTCTGTGGCTGCTGCCACCTTCCTCGGGCCACCTGGCCCAGGCCACACCTTCCAGCCCTGTCCACGGACCCTGGGGCCAGCTTCACCCCTCGCCTTGGTTCGACCCCCCAGCCAGGCACGCAGACTGGAATGCTTCCCTTTGCTCGTCTGTGGTGCTGCTCAGAGCCTGCCGCGCTCCTCAAGGTGAAATTTGTGGCCGGGCAAAGAAAGGGCAGCTCCAAAGTTCATCCTACCTCCCGTGCTGGTTCCACTCACACCTGAGCATCCACTTAGGCCCCAAAGCCACCTGCCCACGCTCTTGAGCTTAGACCCAGGATCTTTCCCGTAAAAGAAAAGTTCTTTCACAGACTTTTCCCGTAAAGGGTCAGGCAGTAAATCTTTCCGGTTTTTCCCTCGAGATGGTCTGTCTCAGCTACGCGGATCTGCTGTGTAGCCTGAAAGCTGTCATGGACGATATATAAACAGACAAGGGTGCATAAGGAGTGGGCCTGCGTTCCAATAAAACTTTATTTACAGAAGTGGGCGGTGGGCTGGATTTGTGACCCCCGTGTGAGGGCATCGTGGCAGGTGTGGGCAATGCAGTCCCAGAATCTTCTGTTTCTAGGCCCTTCTACGGAGCTGCCACTCCCCCTCCACCCAGGATGGCCCAGGTTGACCTTGGTGACTCCTGGCATCCCTCTCCCAGGAGAGGGGGCAGGGCAGGGCCTTAGCCTCGTTGGGCCCAGGACCCCGTGTGGCTGGTGCCAGCCACACCCTGTGCTCACCTTCCTCTGCTTGCCATGGGCTCTGCACTCCCTCTGACTTCCTGACACTGTTAGGGGACTTCCCTTATGGGGATCCCCATGCCCTGGAGACCGCTGTCCCACCAAGTGGCTTTCACAGGTCTTCAAGACGGCGTGTGCTCCTGAGATGCCCCGTGAATGTGGTCGTCTCTCGAGGGTGGAGCATTTTTTTTTAATAAATAAATAAATTAATTAATTAATTAATTTATTTATTTATTTATTTATTTATTTTTGGCTGTGTTGGGTCTTCGTTTCTGTGCGAGGGCTTTCTCCAGTTGCAGCAAGCAGGCGCCGCTCTTAATCGCGGTGCACGGGCCTCTCACTGTCACGGCCTCTCCTGTTGCGGAGCGCAGGCTCAGTAGTTGTGGCTCACGGGCTTAGTTGCTCCATGGCATGTGGGATCTTCCCAGACCAGGGCTCGAACCCATGTCCCCTGCATTGACAGGCAGATTCTTAACCACTGCGCCACGAGGGAAGCCCCGAGCATTACTTTTTTTTTTTTTTTTTTAATTTGTTTATTTATTTATTTATTTTTGGTTGTGTTGGGTCTTCGTTGCTGCATGCAGGCTTTCTCTAGTTGCAGCGAGCGGGGGCCACTCTTCATCGCGGTGCGCGGGCCTCTCACTATCGTGGCCTCTCTTGCTGCAGAGCACAGGCTCTGGACGCGCAGGCTCAGTAGTTGTGGCTCACGGGCGCAGTTGCTCGCGGCATGTGGGATCTTCCCAGACCAGGGCTCGAACCCGTGTCCCCTGCATTGGCAGGCGGATTCTCAACCACTGCGCCACCAGGGAAGCCCCCGAGCATTACTTTTGTTTAGCCTTTTTTCTCCAGTCGGATGGAGGGAGAGAACCCAAAGGCCTCGTTGATGCTGAACGAACCTTCCGCAGAGGTAGATCCCTGGAGCCGCTGGACCCTGTCCACCTGTAACAGACGTTCACAGGCGCTTCCGGTTGATGGAATACCAGTCCCATCAGCTGTCACACCCACCAGGACACGCAGGAGGGAGCAGGACGGGAGCTGGGAAGGCGCACGTTCATGGGAGCGTCTTTCCCGTTTGCCTCGTGCCTCCACAGGCCTGGGACCTTTCCCTGGTGTGAGCCGCCGCGTGGGCTCGTCTTCCACCTCCCACTTGGGCCGGGCTGTTCCCCGTCTCACTGCAGACGCCATCCCGTGACGCCACCCTGCGCACGGATCTCCGGCACTTGCCCGCACGTCTTCGGGGCCTTTGCTCGCTGACCACAGGGCTGTGAAGCACAGCACCGTCCAGCAGCTGACCTCTCCATCTTCCGGAAGCACGTGCCTGGTGCACCGTGGCTTTCCTTGCGCTTGGTGGCACCTTTGTGCTCCTCCCGCTGGGCTGCCAGCTCGGGAGCCCCTCTCTTGAAGGACTGGGGCCGGTCCACCCTGGTCCTGGGCAGCCCCCTGGTAGTACCGGTTAGGTGGAGCGAATGCGTGGCCTCTGCCCTGTGGGACGAAGAGGACACGAGGTGGGAGCGGGCGAGCACGTGGGGGGCGCAGACTAATGCCGGAGGAGGGCTGGGTCCGCCAGTCCCACAGTACGTGTGTGTCACCGCGATTTAGAAAACAGAGGGGCTTCCTGGTGGCACAGTGGCTGAGACGCCACGCTCCCAGTGCAGGGGGCCCGGGTTCGATCCCTGGTCAGGGAACTAAGATCCCACGTGCCACAGCTAAGCCCACGTGCTGCGACTACTGAGCCCAAGCGCTCTACAGCCAGTGTGCCACAGCAAAGACCCAGCATGGCCAAAATAAATAAATAATAAATACACTTGAAAAAATAGAAATAAAACGTATTAAATTCAGTAATTGGACAAGAAAGTGCAATATAGTGTATGCATGCAATTAAGTTAGGATATGTACATTCAAATTTAAGTGATGTCATGACACATACGCTGGAGAGCGAGAAGTGTATTAAGTGAAAAATGTCAAAGGCCAAAACATAGGTTTTTATGGGTTCTCCAGTTCTATTACGAAAAATAAACGTAACTGGAGACAGACACACACAGAAGCCTGTGAGCCACCGGAAGCGGGATGGCGTGTCCACAGCTGGCCAGACCGGGGTGGGGCGGGGCGAGGGGTGCGGGACACGTCCAGCGGGCGCCGGGCCGCAAGGGGGCTGCAGTCCTGGCGCTCTATCTGCCGGCGCCCCGCCCCGCCCCGCCCCCAGGCACTGTTAGGGAGCCGAGAAGTGGGCTTCCCAGGCCTGGGGTCCTGCAGAGAGGGGTTCGCGCCTGCAGCTGGGGGCGTGTCCTAGCTGAGCTGCCCCTGCCGCCTCTGCAGGCACGCCGTTCCCCAAGAACTTCCTGCAGGTGGTGAAGAAGATCCTGTCGCGGCTCTTCCGCGTGTTCGTGCACGTCTACATCCACCACTTCGACCGCATCGCGCAGCTGGGCTCCGAGGCACACGTCAACACCTGCTATAAGCACTTCTACTACTTCGTCACGGAGTTTGGCCTCATCGACACCAAGGAGCTGGAGCCGCTGGTGAGCGGGTCGGGGCGTCGTGGGGAGGCGAGTGCCCCCTATCCTGGGGCTGCACGCCCATCGGGGCGCGGGTGGGCGGGTCACCCCGTCGCGCAGCCCAGAGGGGCTCCTGCCTGCAGCTGCCCCCGCTTCCCTGTGGGAGAAACAGATGGGCCTCTGGGTGCCTGTCCCCACCTACACCTCCTCCACCCACCCCCGTCCTCTGCCTGCGGAGAACAAGGATTTTTTTCGTTTTAATTGAGGTAAAATTTGCATAACGTAAAATTAGCCATCATTGAAGTCAACGATTCAGTGGTGTTTAGCACATTCACAGGGTTGGGCAACCACCACCTCTATCCAGTTCCAGAACCTTCCTTCCACCACCCCAAAAGAAGCCCCGTCCCCATCAGCAGTCACCCCCATCCTCCTCCCCAGCCCCTGCAACCACTAACCCACTTTATTTATTTCTTTTATTTTTTAATTAATTTATTTATTTTTGGCTGTGTTGGGTCTTCGTTGCTGCGTGAGGGCTTTCTCTAGTTGCAGCGAGCGGGGACTACTCTTCGTTGCGGTGCACGGGCTTCTCATTGCGGTGGCTTCTCTTGTTGCGGAGCACAGGCTCTAGGCACGCGGGCTTCAGTAGTTACGACATGCGGGCTCGGTAGTTGTGGCGCACGGGCTTAGTTGCTCCGCGGCATGTGGGATCTTCCCGGCCCAGGGCTCGAACCCGTGTCCCCTGCATTGGCAGGTGGGTTCTTAGCCACTGCGCCACCAGGGAAGCCCCAGCCCCTATTCTTTTACAACTTTAAAAAATCTCTGAAAACACCTTCACAGAACTTTCTCATTTTTGTATATTCCCTTGCAGGCTCTGCCTATCAGTAAACATTTTTCCAGAGTTAAAGTTACAGTGTGCATGCTTAGTGGGGTTGGGGTTTTCCTCTGGGGTAGTGGAATGTTCTGGAATTAGAAGTGGGGTTGTGCACCCTTGTGGAGGTGAATGCCGCTTTAGCACAGTTCCTTTTATGTGAATCTCACCAAATACTAAAAATCATCGTGTGCAGTTTTGTGATCAGCTCACTTTTGTTTAACTCAGTGCCCTAATCGCACGGTCATTTGTCCCGCACTGATGCTTAGAGTTAGCTCTTTCTGGACACAGGGACTGTGGGACCCTTCACAGAAAGAGTCTGCGCCCCAGCCTGAGACGCGCTGCCGTCTGCTCTGTATTTCGTAAGATTTGCTTTAAGTGAGGCCTGAGGGCCCCCATGAGACTGCGTCCCCCGATTTCCTGTGTGATTTCCTGATGTCCTGCTTGTTCTTAACAGAAAGAAATGACCGCACGGATGTGCCACTGAGAGCCCCTCGGCCCCGTTGTCACCGAGTCCACATCCGGGGGACAGTCCTACTTGAGGGCCACGTCTCCAGAACAGGGACCGGTGTTTTCTAGCCCAGCAAATTCTGTGCTGTCTGGGCTGCCGTCCTCTCTCCGATCCCAAGGTGGCAGCACCCGTGGGTCTGAACCTCCCTGAGCCCCAGTCTCCTCGGCCAGCACAGGGGAGATAGATAGAACCTGAACTCTGTGATTCCATGTGTTATGAGCAACCGGGAAAACCCACTTCGTTTGCAAACCGCTTGCACCTGCCCGGAGGCTGGCCCCACTCAGGTCCGTCTCTTGCACCAGCCCGCCTGCTCGGCCGTGGGTGGCCAGGCCCCCGTCAGCGAGGCTGAGACCCCGCAGTGCCCCCCACTGCGGCCCAGGCCTGGTTCCGAGTGGTACGAGCGCTCGGCTTCCGTCCTCCCCGCGTCCTTCCCCCCGGCCACTTCCGTCCCGCGGTTCCTCCGGGACCCTTAGGCTCCTGTGCCGGCTTCCCGAGCCCACACCCACATCCCAGGTGTCCTGGGGCCCCTTCATGTCGCATAAAAGATTGAATTCGTCTAGTTACATTTACGACCACCATGAGATGTTACCGAAAGAAAAAAGTTTTTTACCTACAAGGAGTGATCCCCCTCCCCTCTAGAAAAATGTCCCCTTTTCGTCGTGAGTAGCAGTACGATTCTGCCAGGGAACGCCTCTCCCCCGGTTTGGGACCTTTGAGTTTCACCGAATGTTTAGCCGGACTTGGCCTTGCTTCACACGCCTGCCAGCTTCATATCGAAACCCTTTGTCAGCGTGGCCCTCCGTGGCTCCGGGACCAAATCCCAGCACTGTCTCCCCGCAGAAGCTTGGGGGCCCCGCCCGCTCGCGCCCCACCCACGCACAGCATCCTCCGTGGCCTTTCGCCGTGGCGGTCCTGCCCGCCTGGACCACACCAGCTCTGAGTACCTCTGGGTGTCTGGGACGCTCGCGGGGAGACGGGGCCGCCACCCGACACCAACACCCAACAAGTGCAATTAACGCGACCTGGGCCTCTGTCCTTCCCGAAGTTGCCGGGATCCCACTCCCGGAGTCCTGGAAAGACTGCAGGAAACCGCCCGGTCGCGTGTAGCTCCTCTTAAATGCAGAACCACGACCAAACGCCATAACCACTGTGCCACTCAGGTCACCAGCCAGGTTGGAAAGGTGGCGGGGCTGGAGGGGGGCGCTCCCCTGCCCACCCTCCCGTGCCCGTGGATGTTCCCACAGGACCATCAGAGTAAATCATGTGTCTCCTTACCTGCGCCTGCTGGTTGTCATTTCTGTCTTCCTGGTGGGAGGGCCTGGCATTGGGACATGTCCCCAAGTGGCAAAGAAATCTTAGATGTCACAACAGTTTGTGGCCCCCCAGAGTGTCCCAAGTAGATAAACAGATGCACAGAATGTCAGTGGGATTAGAATTTCCCGGGGTGCAGGGCGGGGCTGATGAGGGCCACTGTCTGGAAAGCAGGTTGAGAAGGCGCCCACTCCCTCTCCCGTTTCTGCTTTGTCTCACGTTGCTTTTGGCACTCAGCAAACATTTTAACTGTTGCCTCTTTGCTACATAAAGAAGGTTCCAGAAAACTTTGAACCGAGTGGGAACAGACAGAGGGGTGTTTTCTGTCTCAGCCCCGTCCTAACTATCCTGTGACCTTGACACATGAGTTTACCCCAAAAATCTCATATATGTGAGGAATGGGAAGGGGTTACTTACTCTCAGGGGTCGTGGGGCTGACAGGATGGTCTTGCCAGGCGGGTTGGGGCCTGTGCTCCAGACCTTCCTGCCCCTAGAGGGCGTGCCGTCTCCATCGGACGGACAGAGTGACTTGGGGGGACTCCCCATCACTTGTAAATACCTTCTAAAGAAGCCGCTGTTTCCTTAACCCCTTGATTTTGCAAATGCACCGCAGAGGTTTCCAGGACCATTTTAAAGTTTGGGGAGCTGTGATTCGGAACAACAGACCCCGAAGCCATCCACATCCCGGTCCCAGGACTTGTGGATGTGTCAGCTCACGGGGCAGAGGGGACTTTGCAGGTGGGATTAAGTTGAGGCCCCTGAGATGGGGGTGACCCTGGATTCCCTGGGGGCCCTAGTGTCATCCCAGGGTCCTTATAAGAGGGAGGCGGGAGGGTCAGAGGCAGAGAGAGACGGGAGATGCTGTGCTGCTGGCTGTGAGGATGCAGGAGGGGCCGTGAGCCAGGGATGCGGCGCCTCTAGAAGCTGGAAAAGGCGGAACCGCTGCTCCCCTGGAGCCTCCGGAAGGACCCGCCCTGCCCACGCCTGCATTTAGCCCCGTGAGACCCATTTTGGACTTGTGACCTCCAGTACTTTAAGGGAATAAATTCGTATTATTTAAGCCACTGAGTTTGTGGTGACTTGTTAGAGCCGCCATGGGAAACACACACCCTTTAGAAGGAAATATTTCGCACACAGAATGCCTGGGACGCGCTGACTTGGGCTGCCTGGAATGCAAGAATTAGCCAGGCCAGCTTCTGAGCAACTCCTCCCTCCACGGACCTGAGAATCACTCGTCTTAACAGGACAGTTCGCCCCAAAACTTGTCCAACCAGGAGAGGTAGTGGCGGGCAGGAACTGGTGTCTGGAAGTCTGGTCAGCCGGGGCAGTGGTAGAAGAAACCAGCTGTGTTGCTTGTACAAGACCAGCTGGCCCTGTTCCTTCCCGATCAGCACGGGAGAGGCTGCCACTTAGACATCGCTGTGGATTCGTATCATCCCAATGGAGGTGACAAAGAAGGCAACCTCTGGTGTACCCGGAAGGGATGTTCTTCCAGGAAGTGGAGAACTGCTTAGTAGGGACACCTTGGAAAATCAGGAGCCCCGTGCTACTGGAAACTTCCAAACTGGGGCAGGCATTGTCCTAGTGTCCCATGCTGTCCAGTATGGCAGCCACTAGCCACAGGTGGCTGTTTCACTTCTAATTCAAGATCAACTAAAAGGAAAATGGGGACTTCCCTGGTGGTCCAGTGGCTAAAACTCCGCGCTCCCAATGCAGGGGGCCCGGGTTTGATCCCTGGTCAGGGAACTAGATCCCACATGCCGCAAATAAGATCCAGTGCAGCCAAATAAATAAATAAATATATTTTTTTAATTAAAATAAAAAATAAAAGGAAAATGTCTCAGCTCCTCCGTCGCACTAAGCCCTTGGTGGTGGTGTCTCCACGGCCGCCCATTTCTGCCACGTCTGTTGGCACTGCTTCTAGAAGCAGTTCCTGAGTCAGAACGAAGGTCAGGTAGAGATGATTTGAATCCTTTCCAGTTCATAAAACTCGATAGTGAAATCTGGAATTTGAGAATTGGTTCTCACCTGGACCACCAAACGGAGAGGCCATGTGGGGTCATGGAGGGGAAGAGTTGGCCCTGGGGACAGATGGAGAATTTGAAAAAGCCCAGATAGACTTGTCCTTCTGTTGAGAACCAAATGAAGCCCCTCTGGGTTGTTGCCATTATTTTATAGCTATGATAAATATTCCTCTAGCTGAATCTTTATAAATATCCTTAATTTTTTTTTTTCAATTTTTTTTTTTTTTCAATTTTTTTGCCACCCCGAGCAGCATGCGGTATCTTAGTTCCCTGACCAGGGATCGAACCCATGCCCCTTGCAATGGTAGCACAGAGCCTTAACCCCTGGACCACCAGGGAAGTCCTTAAACATCCTTAACTATTGACATAGCTGATATTGCTGTTGGTGTCAGAGGGAATTACGTTGTAGGGTATTTTTGTACATGTTGTGCAGTACCCTGCAGATAGGGGAAACCAATTTACACCCCCATCGAGGTGTCTGGTGGTTCCCATTTCCTGCATCCTCCTCCCAACACTGGGACTTAGGCCTTGAGTCATTTATCGATTCGAGGTGGAATATCCTCGTTGTAGTAATTCATTATTTTGTTTGTTTAATTTTTTAATTTTATATTGGAGCATGGTTGATTAACAATGTTGTGTTAGTTTCAAGTGTACAGCAAAGTGATTCAGTTATACATATACATGTATCTATTCTTTTTCAAATTCTTTTCCCATTTAGGTTGTTACATAATATTGAGCAGAGTTCCCTGTGCTATACACTACGTCCTGATAGGTTATCCATTTTAAATGGAACAGTGTGTACATGTCAATCCCAAACTCCCTAGTAGTAATTCATTGTTGACCAGAGATATTGCCAATTCATATCCCTTGTCCATTTTTCCATTGGGAAGTGGTCTTTTATTGGTTTCTGAAAACATTTTACATATGGGCTTATTAATGTTTTTTACATACTTGTTTATAAAAGCTTTCCTATATATAATTTGTCATATATGTTACACAAATTTCTCCTGGTTTCTTGTTTGTCCTTAACATTATTTATGATCCTTTTGACATACTTTTCCCTTATTCTTTTTTTTTTTTAATTTTTATTGGTGTATAGTCGATTTACAATGTTGTGCTATTTTCTGCTGTACAGCAAAGTGAATCAGTTATACATACACATATATCCACTTTTCCTTTATTCTTGAACTTTCATATTTTTGGTCACTCGTTTCCCTGATGGTTTCTACCCCTGGTGATGAGCTTATAAACTTGAGCTGGGGAAGGCCTTTATGTGAATATTCGCCTCTGTTTTCTTCTCGTTCTCCATGTTTCTTTTTTTTTTTAATATTAAATACCAGGTAAACTGAAGAGTTTAATTTCCATGTATGGTGAAAGGGAAGGCTCTAGAGAAATTTTTACTTTTATTTTTTAAAATTTTATTTATTTATTTAATATTTAGGTGCATTTTTATTTATTTATTTATTTATTTATTTATTTATTTATTGGCCACACCCCGCAGCATGCAGGATCCTAGTTCCCCAACCAGGGATTGAACCTGTGCCTCCTGCAATGGAAGCATGGATTCCTAACCATTAGACCACCAGGGAAGCCCAAATTTTTTATTTTTTAAATAATAAGTGAATCCCCTGTTCCAACACCATATGACTCTCCTGCCTCAGAAATGTTACTTATTTACACAGGGGTCCATTTCTGGCTTTTCCAGGAACTTGCCTATTCCACCTCCAGTTTTAATGTACCTTATGAAGTTAGAGTAATTTTAATATCTGGCAATATGAGTTTCTCATTTTCTAAAATATATTTTCTTGGGACTTCCCTGGCGGTCCAGTGGTTAAGACTCCACACTTCCACTGCAGGGGGCGCGGGTTCAATCTCTGGTCGGGGAACAAAGATCCTGCAAGCTGCGTGGTGTGGCCAAAGAAAATAATAATAGTAAAAATAAACAAATAGGGACTTCCCTGGTGGCACAGTGGTTGAGACTCCGTGCTCCCAATGCAGGGGGCCCGGGTTTGATTCCTGGTCAGGGAACTAGATCCCACATGCGGCGGAGCAACTAAGAGTTTGCATGCTTCAACTAAGGAGCCCCCCTGGCACAACCAAATGAATAAATAAATATTTTTTTAAGTAAAAAAATAAAAATAAAAATAAACAAATAGGGCTTCCCTGGTGGCCAAGTGGTTAAGAATCCACCTGCCAATGCAGGGGACATGGGTTTGAGCCCTGGTCTGGGAAGATCCCACACGCCGCGGAGCAACTAAGCCCGTGCACCACAACTACTGAGCCCGCATGCCACAACTACTGAAGCCCGCCCACCTAGAGCCCGTGCTCCGCAACAAGAGAAGCCACCGCAATGAGAAGCCCGTGCACCACAACAAAGACCCAACACAGCCAAAAATAAATTAAATAAATAAATAAATAAATAAATAAATAAATAAATGAAAGTATATTTTCCTGACTCTTCCGAAGATAAATTCCAGATGAACTTTAGAATTACTTTAAGTTCCAAAAAAAAAATTGCCTCTGGGACTTTGGTGAAAATAGGAATCGTGCCAAATACCGTGGGCCCAGGTGCTCACTGCAGCACGCAGATTGGTGTCAGTAGCCTCATGCATCTCTCCATGGGTCCCTTTGCCATTCCCAGCACGGAACAGTTCAGCACTTGCGTTCCCCTTTCATATGATTTTAAAAATTGAGATATGTCGCACTCTATAAAATTCACCATTTTAAAGTGTGCAATTCAGTGGATGTTACTATATCCAGAGAGCTGTGCAACCATCACCATCTAATTCCAGAACATTCCATCCACCCCAAAAAGGAAACCCCGTCCCCATCAACAGTCACTCCTTCTCCCCCTCGCCAGCCCCTGACAACCACTAACCACTAACTCTCTGTCTCTGTGGATTTGCCTGTTCTGGACGTTTCCTATCTGCCCATTTCTTTTAAAGTTAATTCTCAGTTATCTTTGCTTGTTACTGTGAACGAGATGTTTTCCCACCGTACTTTCTTAATGTTTATATCTGGAATATGTAGGAAATCTCTTGATTTTGGAATTGATTTCATAACTGGTTAGTTTTCTGAATTTGAAGTTGACTTTCCTTCTTTTACTAGGCAGAGAGTCACATTGCAGGTGATGTTAATTGAATATGTTCATCTTTTTTGGCCAGAATCAGTAGATACTGATGACAATCGGGCAAAATTAAGTTCTCTATGTGTATGTACATATGGCTCTCATATATATACATATGGCTAACCACTAGTAAAATATAAAACGATATGCATCCTTTGAGATTACCTGAAGGGACAAACGCAGGACCAACAGCAGCTACAAAAGATAGAAAATACAGAAAACAGCAAGGTTGAATATTTTAAAGCATCACTCGAGATTAGCTCATGAAAAACCAAGGCAGCAGTCATGGACAGAGCTTGGGTAAATAAATGGAGTCCATGCCTGGTTTTGTAAATAAAGTTTTATTGACACCCGGCCCTGCCCATTCACCTGCACATCACCTACAGCACAAGGGGAGCAGCTGCGACCCAGAAGCTGAAAACAGCCACTCTCAGGCCTTCATAGAAAAAGTTTGCCAACCCCTGACATCGAGGTTGCTTCTCCTGGTAAAATATGAGAACCACACATAAGAGTAAAACCACAATCTTAACACTTTCTTCTTTTCACACAGACCTAGACAGTGGTGATGGTTGCACAGCTCTGCATATGCTAACCCAGGAGCTGTGCACTTACCATGGGAGAATCTCAGGACATGTGACTTCTATCCCAATAAAGCTGTTACACAAAAGGCACAGCACGGTTCAGAGTAGATCAGGCCAAGTTATGTCCAAGCAAAGACGACCATGAGAAAGCAGGGATTGCAGTATTAATGCATACAAGAAAGAGTATACTTATTTTGATCAAGTTTCCTGATTAATAGCTCTATAGGGAAAATATATTAGTCAGAAAACTATATGTACTGAAATATATTAAATGAAATAGAAATTCAAGGAAAACTTAAAAAAAATTATACAAATGAACTTATTTACAAAGGAGAAATAGACCCACAGACATAGAAAACAAAGTTATGGTTACCAAAGGGGAAAGTGGGGTAGGGATAAGTTAGGAGTATGGGATTAACATATACACACCACTATACATAAAATAGGTAAACAACAAGGACCTACTGTATAGTACAGGGAACTATACTTGGGAATTCCCTGATGGTCCAGTGGTTAGGACTCGGTGCTTTCACTGCCGGGCCCGGGGTTCAATCCCTGGTCGGGGAACTAAGATCCCACAAGTCATGCAGCGCAGCCAAAAGAAAAAAAAAAAAAAGGGAACTATACTCAATATTTTGTAATAACCTATAAGGGAAAAGAATCAAAAAGAACATATATGTATATGTAACTGAATCACTTTGCAGTACAACTGAAATTAACACAACATTGTAAATCAACTATAGTTCAATTTAAAAAAAAAAGAAATTCAAGGAAAACATGGCAAAATGATTTAAAGTTACTTCTCTTGCCAGCTAAGAAAATGTATTAATATACTGATATATCAATATATAAATTTACTGATAGATTGATTATAAAATGATATATAAATTTATTAACATAACTTATATAACTGATTTACAAGTTAATATATTTAACTGAATATTTAATATATTCAATATAATTAAAAGTAAAATAATATATTCTATACATGCTATTTATTAAACTTTATTTGCTGGCTATTTTTAAAATTTCTCACTCAACAACTAGAGAGCCTCTATTTTTCCAGACTACCATCAAAGCATTTGTGAAAACTGATTTTCTTTTTCAATTGATGATCTATTCAACTATATGAAAAATATCAAATTCCAAAAAACATGAAATAATACCCAAAACTGTACACGCCATTGCCTCTAATTAGAACACAGTTGTTGTGTGCAGGTCTCAGCCTCTTGATAACCAGTCTTGTGGCTGGACCGGCCCCTGTGGCTCTTATTATGATTGCAGGACAACCTGCAATAAGCATCAGGAAACTATGAAAAAAAAAAAAAAAAAAGTTTATTACCTATAGGACCTGGGAATTACAGGGCACACCTGGGTAAGAGAAACATTATGTAGCAACCTAAATGGGAACAGAATTTGAGAAAGAATAGATACATGCGTACGTATAACTGAATCACTTTGCTGGACACCTGAAACTATCACAACGTTGTTAACCAAGTATACTCCGATATAAAATAAATAGTTAAAAAAAAGAGCGAGAGAGAGAGCTTAGGGGTCTGGTGTGGTTTTACTGGGGTTGAGGGTGAGGGCCTAGGTTTCATGGGCTCACTCTTTATTGGTGACTTTAAAACATACGAGCAGGAATTTAAAGCATGGGAAGAGAAAAAACAAGCAGCCCAAATGGTCAGTTATGGAAACCAACCAAGATCTCTAACTCAGTGAGGGGTGGTCGCCTGGCTCTTTACTTTGTCCCATGGCTGGCAAGGTGTTTATTCGAGATGCCATCTTTGAAGTAGGTGTGTCAGCAGTCTAAGTCAGGCACCTGCATTATGAAAAAGAAAACAAAAAATCAACTGTCAGGGCTTACACTACACCACTAAAACTAGAAATTAATAGCCAAAGATTAAGTAACTCTCAGCCACCGGAAACATACTAAGCCTTCTCCAGAATGGATACCTCTGCATGGGGGGAAGAGCCCAGATTTTTTTTTTTTTAAACGATGTTTTGGGTTTTTTTCATAATTTATTTATTTAATTAATTTATTTATTTTTGCCTGCATTGGGTCTTCGTTGCTGCACGCGGGCTTTCTCTAGTTGCGGCGAGCGGGGGCTACTCTTCGTTGCGGTGCGAGGGCTCCTCATTGCGGTGTCTTCCTTGTTGCAGAGCACCGGCTCTAGGCGCGCAGGCTTCAGTAGTTGCGGCTCATGGGCTCAGTAGTTGTCGCTCACGGGCTCTAGAACGCAGGCTCAGCAGTTGTGGCGCATGGGCTTAGTTGCGCCGTGGCATGTGGGATCTTCCTGGACCAGGGATGGAACCCGTGTCCCCTGCACTGGTAGGCGGATTCTTTTATTTTATTTTATTTTTTTTTATTTTTACAAGAGATAAATAGACTGACAGCAAGCATTGTACATGGTGGTAGGCGGATTCTTAACCACTGCGCCACCAGGGAAGCCGAAGAGCTCACATTTTAAGGGGAGAGTCCTGACTGTAGGGTCAGACAAACCTAACAAGAAATGTAAGCTCTGTAAACATCAGCTTCCATGAGTAAAGTGGAGATTGCATGTATGTGTCTTTAAGAGAAGCTGTTAGTTATATAGTAATGGAGTAGCTGTATGAGTCAGCTAGTGCTGTATAACAAAGCACCACAAACAAAACTTGAGACAACACACATTTGCAGTCCACAGTTCCCGTGGGCCAGGAGTCCAGGCCCTCCCCTGCCCTGCTTGGGCTGCAGTTATGGTGTCAGCAAGGCTGGGGTCTCACCCAGAGACCCAACTGGGGACCGATCCTATTCGAAGCTCTCGTGGTTGTTGACAGAGTTCAACTCCCTGCAGTTGCAGGACAGAGGGCCTTAGGTTCTTGTGGGCTGTCAACCAGAGGCCTCCCTCAGCCCCCTGCCACGTGGGTCACCCCAACATGGCCACGTGCTTCATCAGAGCCAGCAAGAGGAGTGGGCCAGATGGGCATTAAGACCTGATGTGACCACTGCCTCACTCATTGGTGCCGTCCACACTCAGGGGAGGGGATGGCACCAGGGCATGACCACCAGGAGGCAGGTCGCAGTGGCCACGTGAGAGCCTCCAACTTTTTCTCGTTAAGTGGACGTGAACCCCACCATTGAACTACTGGGGTCACTCCATCACGTGACAGGAACACAGATCGGTGGCTCTTTGATGTCATGAAGGCAGTTGGAGTTGTTCACGTCTAGAGACATTCCTGACGGCTCCTCCTCCTCCCACCTGGGGAGTCTCTCTGGACCACGGTCTGTCCCCCTCGGTGCTGCTGGCGTTGGGGCTGGTTATGCTCGGGGGTGGGAGGGGCGTCCTAGGCACTGGGGGGTGCGGAGCAGCCTCCCTGGCCCCACCCACTGGATGCCAGGAGCCCCCCAGTGTGACAGCCACAGCCATCCCCAGACATGACCCAGTGTCCCCTGGTGGCAGGACCCCGCAGGTGCAAAGGCTCCAGGGCACACTCCTGGCACGGGAGGTTGGCGCTTTCCCCGACCCCCACTGGGTAGTGTCTGGGGGTCCTGCTGACCTCACACCCTCACCAGCACCGCCTCTGAGCTATGTCCTCTCTTGCGTACACTGAAATCTCTTGCGAGTGACAGCAGGTGTTTTCTCAAATGCCTGTTTCCTGTCGTGGATGTTTTCCGAAAGTGCGGCCTTCAGCGCCCAGCTCCTGACCTGTGGCGGACGCGTGCTGGCTTCCTTCTCTTTGTCCACTCAGACCCCTTCCTTCCTTCCATCACGGTCAGGAAACGTGGAGTGTGCGGATGTTTGCTCTGCATCCAACCTCAGTTAACAGGCCGGCAGGGTCCTCTCGATGCCCACCTGGCGCTGTCACTGCACAGTTGCCAGCCGCCACTGGGCTGTGCAGGGTCTCTGTTGTTGATAAGCATCTTTGTGAGCCGTCACTGACGTGCTCTGCAGTCCATCTGTTTACAATGGACAATTCGGGGCTTACAGTCCATTCACAGGTCGTCCAGCCGTCACCTCTATCCAGTTCCAGAACTTCCTCACCACTGTAAAAGAAGCCCATTAGCCCCAGCCCCCCAGTTCCCCACTTTCTGTCTCTGTAGATTTGCCTGTTCTGGACGTTTCATATACCAGCAGCCGCCCTCCAGCCACCCCGCTGAGGGCCTCGCATCCCTGGACAAGAATTCTGCCCCAGGAAGGCCAGCTGGGAAATGGGTGAGGGGGGAGGCCGGTCCCCACACCCGCCAGGCCATCAGGGTCCCCTTCACTGCCCGCCCCGGGGGCCCATCTGAGCGTCTAGCCGATGTGGAGGGTCAACCTGCATTTCCCGCTGGGGACACTTGACCCCTTTAGCACTTTGCTGGAGAGTAAAGATGGAATCAGGTGGTCCCTGCTAAGCCCTGCCCCCCAGGAACCCCAGCCAAGTTGCTGGAAACTTCTCCCTCTGGCCAGGCACTGGGCTCTGGTCCTGACCTCTGGTCCCCCAAGGTCCCTGGTTGGTCATGGTGCAGGGAGAAAGCCTTGAGACGCCCAGCATCTGCTGGCCCTGCTGTCCTTCCACTGCCATCTGGCCCGTTTCCTGCTTTCTGTGAGCCCATCTCCCTGCCTGTTTCTCCAGCTCAGCTCAGGGGCCACCATGAGTTCCTCCGGGAACTCTGTCAAGTGAACGTACTCATCCATCAGTCCAGGCCCCCAAAACCACCCGGGAGCCACGCCAGTCTGTCACAGCAGTACGCTCAGCCCTTAGGGTTAGCCCAGGGTGAAGGCATGTTGGTTTCTCGTGGCTGCTAGGGTGAATCACCAAAACTCGGTGGCTTAAAACCACACGTGTTTGGGACTTCCCTGGCGGTCCTGTGGTTAAGACTCCGCGCTTCCACTGCAGGGGACGCAGGTTCGATCCCTGGTCCGGGAACTAAATTCCTGGAAGCTTCTGGGTGCAGCCAAGAAAAAAAAAAAAACACCACACACCTTTATCATCTCACAGTCCTGGAGGTCAAAATCCAGGTGTGGGCAGTGCTGGTCCTCCAGAGGCTCCAGGGGAGCATCGGTTCCCGCCTTTTCCAGCTTCTAGAGGCGCCGCATCCCTGGCTCGCGGCCCCTTCTTTCATCCTCACAGCCAGCAGCGCAGCATGCTGGCCCCCTGGATACAGACAGCCCACCCCAGTGGTACCTCCGTAAACCCCAAAGAATCCTGGACAAGTGGGTGAGCTTCCCCCTGGCTGGGGGTCCTAGGAGAGTGTGGAGACCATGGACAGCTGACGGGGAGGGCCTCGGGGGGCTGGGTGCCCATGACCTCCCCTCCGCAGACTAAAGCCAGCCCTCCGAGGACATAGCATTCCTGGAAGCAGTAAAGGCTGCTTCCAGAACAGCTGGAGGACTTGACACTCCTGGGACATGTCCAGCTTCATGCCTTGGAGGGCCATGTGCACCTGCTGGTCATCTTTTATGGGTCAATGGGCAGGGGCAACAAAAATGTTTAGAAATTACTCAACACTAGTGGTGTGCTTTCTTTATTATTTTACTTTATCTTGAACAAGTTTTAGACTTACAGAAAAGTTGCGAAAATTGTACTTCGAAGTCCTGGATGCCCTCCACCCAGTTTCCCCTAAAGCTAACATTTTACATCACCAGGGAACAAGGATCAAAGCAGGACACCCCAGGTCAGCGGTGTCCAGGGTGCTGGGGTCAGGGGTGATGGAGGGACAGGAAAGAGGGCCACCAGGGGGGAGCTGAGTCCACATCCCAAAGCCTGACATGGACCAGGGACCCTGCCCAGCTAAATGTCCCCCTCCTCCCCAGATCTCTGGGCCCAGTCACCCCTCCAGATTCCAGCCCTGTTCTTTGAGACCATCCTTGGCAGAAACCCAGGCCGCAGGCATCTCCAGGACCCATAGGCCACCCCTGGGGGCACTCCAGTCTTGGGACACAGAGGGTGCAGGTGAATGGTTTTTGGAGGGGTCACTTCTGCTGATCTCTGCACCCAGGATCAGCCAATGTCACTTCTTACTCATGATTTGTCTTTCATTGACATGGGCCACCTGACAGCAGAGAGTAGGGTCCGTCCAGAGTGGAGGGACATCGTGGCTGTGGCCATTGCCCCCCCCAGAGTCCACAGGAAACAGACCCTCACCACCAACCCCCTTTGCTTTCCCCTGTCGGAACTGAGGGCGGGTGGGTATAGTGCCGGGGCATTAAGACCTGAGGACAGGGGAACCAACCTCCCAGACCTACAGGCGGAGAAGGGGTCCTCAAAAGGGATGTTTCCTGGCCCTTGAGGAGGAGGGGTGGGCGCAGGGGCCCAGGCCTGAGGACAAACCTGGCCCCCAGCTGCAGTATGGTCTTCTTGGGGACGCGATCGCCCTAAAGCCGTGCGGCCAGGGTCATCCTGCCGGGGGGTGGGGGTGGGGGGGGTGGGGGGGTGCGGTGGATGGCGCTGCATGGGGTCCAGGTGCAAACTGGCACTGCATAAATGCAGGGGGCCCCTTGGGGGAGCTGCGGGCTCTGGATGCACTGTCCCCGTGCCCTTGCTATGCGCACCTGGGGAAACTGAGGCTCAGGGAGACCCGCGGACCCCTAACCCCGCGCCGTGTTTTTCTTTCAGAACCCATAGGCAAGCCCAACGCGGTGAGATGCGCGCGATCCCTTTAAAGGGGCGTGGCCCTCCTAGCGCGACCTCGATAACAACAATCCCATTGGCCGGTGGGCAGGCCGTGGCCACGCCCCTCGCGTTCAGTGCCTAGAATTCTATTGGCCCAGCGCCAGGGCCCGGCCTCCCGCTCCAGGGGAGCCCGGGCCCAGTGCCGGGTTCGGTGACGCAAACGCGTTGCCCGGCAACCGGTCACGCAGCGGGCGGAGGGGCCCAGCGCCAGAGCGCAGGCGCTGCCGCCCGGGTCCCCAGGGCACCCAGTCCTGCAGTCCACGGCGCCCCCCGCCGCCGCCCCAGGCCGACGGCCACCCCAGGGCAGCCGGCGATGGGGCCCCCGGGAGTCCCCGCTACTGGAATGAGGAGGAGGCGCCCCGGGGAGGGCATGCCTGCCGGGGGTCACGGGTGGGAACGGGCTGGGCGCCGCTGGCGTCTCGCTGCAGAGGGCGGGGAGGGTTCAAAGGCGCCGGGTCACACGCCAGGCAGCAGATCGGCTCGAGCATTTAGCAGCACAAGCAAATCCGACCCCGGGGGAGGACATTCCCGGAGCCTGGTCCCTGCGCCAGCCCCGTGGTCAGGCAGAACCCCCCTCCTCCGGCCACAGCGGCCTCTGGGGCCTTTGGCAGGTCAGCAGACACCGGGCCCAGGAGTCCAGGCTGCGAGGCCCACTGAACACATCGCCCCTGTCCCCAGCCCCATCAGGGGCCCTGGCCGGGAAGCCGGGGTCAGTTGGCCTCCTCCGGACCTGGCTGGACTTGCCTCATTTTTCTCATCTGCTAAATGGGAACTCTGGGATGCCGCGGGTGTTGGTGCCTGTATGAACCTCCTAGGGCCGCTGTAACAAGTTACCACAGATTTAGGGGCTCAAAATGACAGAAATTTAATCTCTGACAGTCCTGGAGATCAGGAGTCCGACTCGGGTCTCACGGGGCTGAATCCAGGTGTGGGCAGGGCCGGTCCTTCCGGAGGCTCCAGGGGAGCAGCGGTTCCCGCCTCTTCCAGCGTCTACAGGCGCCGCATCCCTGGCTCGCGGCCCCTCCTGCATCCTCACAGCCAGCAGCGCAGCCTCTCCCGTCTCTCTCTGCCTCTGACCCTCCCGCCTCCCTCTTTTTTTTTTTTTTTTAAATTTATTTATTTATTTTTGGCTGCATGGTTTTTTTTTTTTATTAATTAATTAATTTATTTTTGGCTGTGTTGGGTCTTCGTTTCTGTTCGAGGGCTTTCTTTAGTTGCGGCGAGCGGGCCTCTCACTGTCGCGGCCTCTCTTGTTGCGGAGCACAGGCTCCAGACGCGCAGGCTCAGTAGTTGTGGCTCACGGGCCCAGTTGCTCTGCGGCATGTGGGATCTTCCCAGACCAGGGCTCGAACCCGTGTGCCCTGCATTGGCAGGCAGATTCTCAACCACTGCGCCACCAGGGTAAGCCCCCGCCTCCCTCTTATAAGGACCTTGTGATGACACTGCCCGACCCCCTAATCCAGGATCACCCCCATCTCACGGCCCTTAATCTCATCTGCAAAGTCCCTTCTGCCACATTAAGGTTTCATATCCACAGGTTCCGGGGAAAGCCCCCCACCCTCCTCAAAACTAAGGGCTCTTGTACGTGACGCCCAGATCACTTTTGGGGAGCAGGTCAGCTGGGAGTGGGAGACCTGGCTCCCCTGAGAGCCACCTGGGTGTCCACTGCCTTGGACACGGAGGGAAAGTGGAATGACAAGCCAAGCGCCCCATCCCCAGTCGCAGAGTGGCAGCCTTTGGCCGTCTGCTGGGCCAGCACTGCTCAGCCCCCGACTCCACCCCCACCCTTCCCTTGGGGACTTTCAGTGACTGACCCCTGGGAGGCTACACAGCCGCCACCATCACAGCAGAGCAGGCTGCACGGCTGCAGAGACACCCACAGGCAGGCAGGCAGGCCAGCTCCGAGCTCCTGGCCACACCCGCCCATGCTTTCCCTTCTGCCTGCCCTCTCCCCACCCCCACAGAGGACAGCGGACCTGGCTCCGTCCCCAGGACTGCTGAGCCACTGGAATGGAGCGGGCTGTGAGTCAGCCAGTAGGAAGGGACACTTACAGCCACTTGCATCAGATGTTCCTGCTGCTGGGCCCCACGGCCAGAGGCCCCAGCCCAGCAAGGGCCCAGTGATGACCCTGCCCATGACCCTCACTTATCTGGGGACCTGATAAGACTGGGAGCTGGTGGTTCCTATTTCTGGGGGTCCAGACAGGTGGGAACATGCAGAGGGGACACAGGCCATGCTGGGCTCCAGCCCAGGATTCCAACTCTACCTTCCCCTTATGCCCACAGTCACCCAAGCACCGAGTGCCGACCCGACCCTGATTCTAACACCCTGATCCTAGCTCGGAAGCTGCGTTGGGATCTGGCTCCTTCCATAACCTCTCAGTGCTTTAGGGCCAGCCCTGTGCCCGCTCTGAGCCTAAGGTGCCTGAGAAGAGGAGGGAGGGGCCCAACCCTCCCCCTCAAAGGCATGGGCTCATGAGGATACTGCAGCGGTCCCAGCACTGGCCCCAAGCACGGGCTTTACCTCCATTCCCACCTGTGCACAGTCTGCCCTACACAGACACAGGCTCAGTGCCTCTCTAAATGTGCACAGACACACACACACACCCCGATCTGCTCACACTCACCCACAATCACACCAAACAGGTGCCTCTTTTTAATGTTGGGAGACAGGGACTTCCCTGGTGGCGCAGTGGTTAAGAATCCACCTGCCAATTCAGGGGACACGGGTTCGAGCCCTGGTCCGGGAGGATCCCACATGCCACGGAGCGACTAAGCCCATGCGCCTGCAGCCTGCGCTCTAGAGCCTGCGAGCCACAACTGCTGAAGCCCGTGCGCCTGGAGCCCGTGCTCCACAACAAGAGAAGCCACTGCAATGAGAAGTCTGTGCACCGCAAAGAAGAGTAGCCCCCACTCGCCACAACTAGAGAAAGCCCACGCGCGGCAACAAAGACCCAACACAGCCAAAAATAAAAATAAATAAATAAATAATGTTTGGAGACAAAGGTCTTACCATTACCCCTTGGTAAGTTTGCCAGATAAAATAGAGGACACCCATTTAAATCTGAATTTCAGATAAACAAAGAATAATTGTTTTGGATATACTTACGCATGGAATATACTTATGCCTGGGAATTATACTGGAAAGTTATTCATTATCTGAAATTCAACTTTTTTTTAATAATCTTTTTTTATTTTATTTATTTATTTATTTATTTATGGCTGCTTTGGGTCTTCATTGCTGCGTGCAGGCTTTCTCTAGTTGCGGCGAGCAGGGGTTACGCTTCGTTGCAGTGCGCGGGCTTCTCATCGCGGTGGCTTCTCATGTTGCACATCACAGGCTCTAGGCGCGTGGGCTTCAGTAGTTGTGGCACGCGGGCTCAGTAGCTGTGGCTCGCAGGCTCTAGAGTGCAGGCTCAGTAGTTGTGGTGCACGGGCTTAGTTGCTCTGTGGCATGTGGGATCTTCCCGGACCAGGGCTCGAACCCGTGTCCCCTGCATTGGCAGGTGGATTCTTAAGCACTGCTCCACCAGGGAAGCCTTGAAATTCAGCTTTAACTTGGCATCCTATATTTTTATTTGCTAAATCTGGGGGCTCCACCTGCTGTGTTTGGAGGCCCTGAGCTGTCCTGGGGTCCCTTGGATGCTGTCCAGGAGGTGAACTCTGCACGACTGAGGCCCCAGGATGCCAGGGCTCTGGCTGCCCAACCAGGCCCAGGGGAAGGTGGTCAGAATGGACCCCATCCAGCCAGCCAGCTAAGGGGAAGGTAAGGGGAAGCAGAGGCCCTAGGGCTCAGCATCATGTCCTGCCTGGTGTCTCCTCCGGGGTTTGGGGGAGACCTCATATACAACATGGGAAGAGAGTCACCTTGCAGAAGGGAGGGGCTTCTCAGAGAACTGATTCTCTGACCCTTTGGCCTAAGGCTTGCCAAGCCCCCTCCATGACTGGGGTGGAAGATGGGGGCCAGCACCCCTGTCCTCCTGGTCCCCTAGGGTATCACAAGGGAAGCTGGGGTAGGGGAGGGGAAGGCCCTGGAGCCAGGGAATTGCTCCAACAGCTACAGAAGACTTGTCCTTCTTTATCAGGCCAGCGCCTCCCAACTCCAGGTCCCCCAGAGCAATCCTGAGCCCCCTTCTGCAGCTGGCTGCCTCCCCTGCCATCCTTTGGGTGGGGGGAGTATCCTTGCCCTGAACCCTGCCTGTCCTGCCCACTGCTCTGTGTCGTCCTTCGCCCTGCGGGACCTGCCCCTCACTGTGTCACTGCCCCAACCCCGAATGCACTCTGAAGGGATGGAAGAAACTGGCTGGCAGGAGGAGGAGGGGTCAGGGCCCAGGTTTTCTGGCTCACTCACCCAGAGGCAGGCGAGACTCCTGGGGCCCAAGGTAAGGTGGGCAGGGTGGCCAGGCCCCCAGCTACCTCCCAGCCCCTGCTCAGCCTGTACATAGGGTCAAGGAAGTTGACAGAATTGGCTGGGTCTGTCAGCCGGCCCGTGGCAGGACAGGGCTGAGGCCCCAGAGCCAGCAGGCCAGGCACAGAGGTCCCTCCCCTCCCCCATTCCCACTGGCAGCACCCTACCTCCACCCAGTGCAGGCCGGGCTGGGGCTGGGCCTGGCTGCCTCGCTCTGGCTACCACAGCCCAGGCACCCACAGGGGCCCGCACCAAGCCCAATCCCACTGCTCGGCCCTGGGGGCTTAGGTGCCTCCTGAGGGCTTGGGTGAGTCTCCAACCTATCCTGTTCCGGGGGAAGTGTGGCGACTGTATGCGTATGCCTGTATGCACCCATGGATACACGCACACGTGCAAGCACTCGTGTTTCCAGCACAGAAGCCCACGTGTGTGCACACACGCGTATGACCCCTACCCTGGTTGAAGAGCCCGTGTGTGTACCAGGACCCCTCCCAGCACTCACACAAATGCTCCCTTGGTGGCCACCCTCCTCACGCACAGGATGGGGGGATGGCAGGACTCAGTGCACCCAGTGGTCAGAAGCAGTGGTTCTTACCTAGGGGGTGATCCTCCCCCCAGGAGATGCCGGGCGGTGTCTGGAGGCATTTGTGGTCGTCATGACTGGGGGGGCTCCTGGCATTGAGTGGGTGGGGATGCCACTCAACAGCCCACAGTGCCCAGGACGGCCCCGCACAGAGAATGATCCAGGCCCCAGATGTCAGCAGGGCTGAGGAGGCAGAGACCGGGTGGAAGGACCCCAAAGGCCCGGGGGTCATCTTCCCATCTCTGAGCTTCCTGTTCCCCAACCTGTGGTACTGGGCCCAGTAAGGGACCATCTGTCCAGGCTGCGTGAGGGTAAGGCAGTTCCTCTGAGCAGCGCCCAGGGCTGGATGCTGCTTCTGGCTTTGGGAAAAAAATCTGCCCCCACCAGCCGGACTCCCAAATCAGGCTGCCCAGGAACTGAGCTCGGCTGGACCGAGGAAGATGGCCCTGCAGCAAGACCTCAGTTCATTTCTATTCCCTGAGGTCAGCGTGACCGGCAACCCCCATGGATCCACACATGAGGATGGACACAGCTAAACACCCGCACCAGGTGATCATAGCCTCACACCAGAAATTGGGTCCCCTTCCTGTCTGATCTGAATTGCGTGCCTCAGAAAGATATGTCCACGTCCCAACGCCCAGAACCTGTGAATGTGACATTTGGAAACAGGGTCTTTGCAGGTGTGATCAAATTAAGATGAGGTTGTACTAGATTAGGGTGGCCTTTTTTTGGGGGGTTGCATCAGGTGGGATCTTAGTTCCCTGACCAGGGATCGAACCTGCGCCCCCTGCACTGGAAGCACGGAGTCTTAACCCCTGGACCATCAGGGAAGTCCCTAAGGTGGCCTTAATGCAATGACTGGTGTCCTTAGGAGCGAGGAGAGACACAGACAGAGAAGATGGTCCCGTGACAATGAGGCAGAGTTGAGGTGATGAGGCCACGAGCCAAGGAGCACCAGGGATTGCCGGCAACCAACAGAAGCTGGAACAAGTAGGAAGGATCCTCCCCTAGAGCCTTCAGAGAGGGTGTGGCTTTGCTGATGACACTGATTTCAGACTTCTGGGCTCCAGAAGCAGCCTCAGGAAGCTCATACCTTACCCAACCCCTATATGCGTGCACACAGACATGCACGCACGCACTCACACATGCTTAAATACATCCTTTCTCTTCAGCACTATTCAGTGAGCACTTCCTGTGTGTGTGCCAGGCCCTGTGCTGGGTGCTGGACCAGCCGTGCGGGGATCTGGGCTTTCTCAGAGCTGGCCTTCTGGCGAGGGGCATCTGTACACACCCATGCCATCCAGAAGCACATGAAGACCTGCAGGTGACGGTGTACACACAGAGAGGGACAGCCAGGTAAGGAGAGGGGTGGGGATGATGATGAGGGAGCCTGAGGCTTCCCCTGGGCAGCCAAGTCCAGCAGCCCCACCCCAGCACCTGGAGCCAACGTGTGTCTACAGACACACACACACATGCACACGCGCACGCGCGGGGCAGGGGAGGGCTGGGGGATGGCCGGGGAGCTCCCTGCAGGTCCCTCCAAACACCCCAGAGCTGGCTGAGGTCAGGCCTTACAGCTCCCGTGGCCTGAGCTGTGGCCTTGGGGGGCACCACAGAAATAGAGGTAGCCTAACAGGCAAGGGGATGGTCCAGCTCAGGCCTCGTTGGGGGACAGTTGGGGGTGGGTGGTGGGAAGCCTCTGAAAGGACAGGCTGGGGCCTGGAGGAGAGGGAGGACAGTTTACTCCGCAGGCCTGTAACACTAAGAGTCCAGACACGGGGTCTGAGGACCATGCACCACTGGGCTGCGGGGACAGAGAGCTGACTGATTCTCTCAGAGCCTGGGTCAGGGGCCCCAGCCAAAATGGGGTTGTGTTTTGCCTCCTGTCCTGGTCGCCCCCACCCCTTGGGCTTTCTCTCCATCAGGCAGGGGAAACGCTCCTTTGCAGGACTGAAGGACGGTCCTTCACAGGTCTGTTCCCACCCCCTAATGTGGTCCCCTTTCCCAGCCAACAGTCGCATGAACTCTTGGGAAGCAACCTGGGGAGGCAGCCGGGCCTATAAGCCTGTTGGGGTGCGCCTGCACGACAGCTGGGGCCAGGATCGGGAAGCCCAAAAAGAGAGCCATGGCAGATCCTAGAACAGAGATGCAAGAGGGAGCCATAGCAGGTTCTAGAGCGGGGGTGTCGTCCAAAGGAGTCAGTGTATTCTAGGCCCCGGCCGACAGACTGCGGTTGTTGCCAGAGGGCAGGGCCGGGCTTCGGCTCAGTGTCAGGGTCCCGCGGGCCTCCCGGAGCCTCCGGCAACCTTGCCCACGCCCGCCAGGACCCTTCCCGGGTCCCGCCCCCCGAACCCCGCGCACCACACAGCGCAGGCGCACAGACACGCCCAGCCGCCAGAGCGGCCTTCCAGTCCCGCCCCCGCCGTGCGTGCGTGGGCGGAGCCATGAGGGGCGGGGTCTGCGTCGGGGCGGGGTGGGGGGGCGGGGCCGAGCCTGGCCTATAAAAGTGACGGCGACGCGGCCCGCTCGGCTCCTCTCGGCGGTGGCGGCCTTGGCGGAGGAGTCCGCGGTGGCGGCAACGGCGGCGGCGGCGGCGGCGCTGTTCCCCGCGCGGTCCGCGCAGCGGGCTCCGGGCTGCGCGTCTCGGGCGGCGGCACTAAGGCCCCGGCCGGAGCCCGACCCCGGTGAGTGTGGCCCTGCGACCCCGGCCCGACCCCGACCCGGACTCGGGGAGCGGGCCCCACGGAGCCTCGCCGTCCTGGCCCGGGCTCCCGGCGCGCCTGCCGCGGCCACTCAACGCCCTCCTTTGTCTGCTCCCGCCCACAGGGTCCCCTCACCGGCCGCCCCCCCGCCCACGGGCCGCCCCCCGGGCCCCGCGTCCCCTCCCCCGCTGGCGGGGCCCGGACAGAAGATGGTGCAGAAGAAAACAGCCGAACTTCAGGGCTTCCACCGTTCCTTCAAGGTGAGGGCCGGGTCGGCTTGGGGCCGCCCCGGGTTGGACCACCCGAGTGGCCGGTGGCGGGACGCGGAGCCCGCCCCCTAGGATACCCCCCGGGGCTCGTGCCAGCTCCCCACCCTTCGCCTGGAGCTGCCCCAGCCTGGTGTGCATTGTCGGGGCGGGGTGGGGGGCGGGTGGCGGTGTCAGCAGCCCACAGTCCAATCTCAAGCACCCTGGGACCTGTCGGGTCTTTCTTCCAGAAGCCCCAAACCGGGCTGGGGACCCCTACATATGTGTCCCCTGCCGACCCGAGCCAGGCATGTGCTGGTATGGTGAGGATGGGGGAGTTCAGTAGGCCACAGTCAGTCCCTAGCGCCCAGGGGCCTCTGGGGTCGTTCCTCCAGGAACCCCGGGCAGGGCTGAGGGGCGTCCTGCCCGTGGGGGCCCCTGGCTGTATGTCCCCTGCAGAGCCCAGCCGAGTGTGCACTGCTGGGGACTGTCAGCAGGCCACAGTCCGGTCCCCAGCGTCATGGGGCCTGCGGGGGTCTGCGGGGTCCTTCCTCCTGGAACCCCAGGCGGGGCTGCAGGCCTCCCCTGCACCCTCCTGGGTGGTCTGCAGAATGGGGCAGTGGGCTGGATGCCCTCCCAGCGCAGCACCTCCCAGACACCCCAGGCCCAAGGCTATTTCCTGTCGGAGCAGGAAGTTTCTGCGGCGGCCCCATGGCTTTGGCATGGGGCCGCCGCAGTTCTAGTCTCAGATGAGCGAGTCTGGGGAGGGCAGGCAGGTGCTAGGCAGGGGCCCCACAGGGCCTGGCCCAGGGGACACAGTGATGTCAGCGGCCACCCCACCCCGCTGGCCGTGTTATGTAATGGCTTCCCTGGGCCTTCTTGGGCAAGAACCTGTTGCCCTCTAGAGAAGGCAAGACCTGGGTGTATGTGCGTGTGTGAGTGTGTGTGTGCAGCACGCGCACGCCTACAGGCGAACTGCACACCAGGGTGGGAGGAGCGAGCTGAGACTGTTTGGGTTAAAATTCCCAGGCCCGTCCAGCCAGCGTCCTGGGCCAGCGCCCCACCCCTGCCCACACGCCTGTCATCCTGGCTTCTCCCCCCAGGGCAGCCACAGCCTTGGCACATCTAAGTGTTCAGGGCTGGGCGGGAGCAGGGTGGACTTGAGACGTCACTGGTGGTGGTCTGTCCTCTCCGGGGGCTAGGTGGGAGCCGAGATGGGGTCAGCGCGTGGGGCCGGCACAGTGGCCAAAGCAAAGTCGAACTTTCTGGATGGTTCCAGCCACCTCCTGCCAAGGCCTGCTGACTGGAGGCCCGCAGCCAGCCCTGGGCCTGGCCTGGCAACACTGCCTGGTACTTTGGGTTGGCCTCTGCAGGCCGTGCGAGAGCCCAGCGCTGAGGTGGGACTGTGGGAGTCCTGAGGGAGTTGGAGGGACACTGGGCAGGGAGTGCTGGCTCTGAGGTGGCCCCCCCGGTGGCCAGAGGCTGGCCTCGCTAGGCGTCTCCTCCCACTGCACCCCAAGCTTCCTCGGGCCGCGGCCACCGCCCTCCCTTCAGCCTGGCAGCAGCGTCTGCCAGGTGTCTCTGATGTATTTTCCCCATTTCCACATGGGAGAGTGGAGCCTTGGACAGCATGGGCATTCGTCTTAGCACCCCCCGCACGTGGTGACAGGGACACAGGAGATGGCATGGCTAGTGTCCCTTCACCTTGGTGGCTTGGCCGCCCCTTCTCTCCAGGGTCCAGCTCTTTGCATTGGAGGCTGGCACAGGGGTGTGGGGTTGGTGACAGGCCTCCTGAGGTCCTCGTGCCCTTCGTGGTCCTTTCGAGTCACCCCTGGGTGCTGGTCAGGCCAGGAGCTGAGGTCACTAGGCCGAGGTGAGGTAGCTGGTGCGGGCTGCCGCTGGCCCCGAGCCTCACATTCACCCTCCCTCCGGATCACCCCACGTTGCCACCCTGGGGCCCCTCCTCCTGGGAGGAGGGAGTCACCTGACGCCTCCAGACGCCCCTGGACTGAGCCTTCTCAGAGCGCTGACTGCCGGTGCTGGCACAGCCGTGTGCCTGGCTCCCCGTGGGTGTCGGACCCCAGGGCGGGCAGGGGCAGGGGCAGGTGCTGGTGGACAATCCCGCGCCGACTGGCTGGAGCGCTGCCTTCCTCCCCTCCCCCGCCCGCTGGGCCTCCTAGCAACTATCTGCAGGGCGGGTGGGTGGCGAGGCCGGGAGGGCCCACGCCTGTTTTTCAGCCGCTCCCTGTGACCTCTGCCTGCCCCTGTGTTGCCGGACTGGCTTCCGGGCCTCCCGTCTGCAGGAATCTGGCCTGGCCCCTTCTGCTGTTAGGCCCCTGGGTATCTCCCTGGGGCTCTCCCGGAGTTCCTTCTCTGCCAGATGGCCCTCCTGCTGGAGCCCTGCTTCCCCTTGTCCCAAGGCCCAGAGAGGGGCAGTGACTTGACCCAGGTCCTCCAGCATCAGAGCTGGCGCCACTGCCGCGTGTACAGGGCCCCCACGCCCACCGGAAGCCCTGGCCACCTGGACCGCCAGGATTCGGGGAGCTAAATGAGAGCAGACTCCTAGAGAAACACGGTGGGGCCTCAGAGCCCCAACTTTAAAGCCTCAGTCTCGTGCGTTGCCGGGGGCCACCAGTCCTCATGCTGGATCCGCAGAAACTGGAGGAACCCCAGCTGCCTTCGTTCCCTTGTTAGGATCCCACGCACCCCCTGCCCAGTCCCGGGGGCCGTCAGGTGACCTTGAGCAGGCCCCTCCCTGCTCAAGGGCTGTTTCCTTAGCTGGACACCGTGGCCTGTGAGGGGCTCCGTCCTGGGGTGTCTGAGGGTACACGGGACAGTGCTCTGTGGCCGGGCCAGGGAGCGGCCCAGTGCTCACGCGGGAGACCGCGGGTGCCTTTCCCGTGAGCCCCCGGAGCCGGGTCCCAGTGGTGCGGAGCTGGAAGCAGACGAGCGAGGGGGGTCGGACCAGGAGAGGAGGCGCAGAGCTGGGGGACGGGGCGCATTGTGGGCGCGTCAGGAGCAGAGGTGTGGTGGCGGGAATCGTCTCGGGCCGGGAGGTGCAGCGGGGATGAGCGGACAGCGAGAGGCAAGGAGGGCAGTGGTGCCCCATTCCACAGGGGGGAGACTGAGGCCAGGAAGCCATGGGAAAGCAGGCAGGGCCGTCAGGCTGGGAGCCCCACCCCGGGAAGCCGCTGACTCACTCCCTCCCACTGGCTGCCCTGCGCCTTTGCCTTTGATCCCTGTGCCGGCAGGGGTACGGGCGGTCAGCCGGGCTGTGGTGCTGGCCCCATCCTGCAGGTGAGCAAACCGAGGCTCAAGACATGGCCTGGTGCCCCACGGGACTCAGGCCTGGCCTGGGAGGCAGCACCCCCTCCCCTGCCTGCGGCTGGCCTCCTCCCATACCACACCCCCTCCCCAGAGGCCCCGAGGGCCCTGGGCTGGGGGTGAAAGGTCCATTTCCTTGTGGTCAGGCAGAGCTAGGCTTTCTGCTCCGCAGCGTGGGGACGTGGAGGCCGGGGCACTCTGGGTGCAGCTGCCCTGCGGGGCTGGGGCCTGAGCTCTGTCCTCTCCTCTCCTGCAGGGGCAGAATCCTTTCGAGCTGGCCTTCTCCCTAGACCAGGCCCACCACGGGGAGCCTGACTTCGGCCTGGAGTGCCCGGCCCGCCCTGGTGAGGCGCTTGGGGGGAGGGCGAGCCTCTGGCGGTGGCGGAGGGCTGGGCCACCTCCTGAGCCAGGCGGGCCTCACCTCTGGCTGCCCCTGCACAGATATGCCCGCAAGCCAGCCCATCGACATCCCCGACGCCAAGAAAAGGGGCAAGAAGAAGAAGAGGTGCCGGGCCACCGACAGCTTTTCGGGCAGGTTCGAAGGTGAGTGGGGCCGGCGGGGGCAGTGGTGTTGGGGAGATGGGCCGGCCCAGGGTGGCTCTCACCAGCCCCCTGCTCTGCAGATGTCTACCAGCTGCAGGAGGACGTGCTTGGGGAGGGTGCCCACGCCCGCGTGCAGACCTGTGTCAACCTCATCACCAACCAGGAGTATGCCGTCAAGGTGAGACAGGCCCCAGCACCTGGGCGGCCCCCCTCGCCCCTCCCCAGCCGTGCCTGGGATCTGGCACCCGCCAGGGGTGGCAAAAGGAGGGGAGCTGGCATTTGAGCTGCCGACTGGCAGCCGGGGAAAACCAGTGTCTAAAAATGGCCTCAAGGCCGGTGACTCAGGCCACACCTGGGAATCCAGGTCAGCCTGGGCTGAGCCCCCAAGTCTGGGTGGGAAGTGACAAGGGGTGGCCCCGCTGCACAGGTGGCCAAGGACCTGGTGCCAGAGGGACCGCCGAGAACTGGGGGCTTCAGTCAGAGCTGATGCTCACCTGCTGGGTCACTCGGGCCAGGCCCCTGTCCCCAGGGATGACGAATGCTTCCCTGTAGTGGTTACAAAGATTGAAAGGCAATGCCCTACTCGGGCCCCGGGGGAGCTGGGCATCAGGGGAGACCAGGGCAGGCCCGCGAGAGCCTCTTGCAAGCCCTGGGCCGCCTCTGACCCAGGGTGCGCCTGCGCAGCCTGTGTTGCCTGGCCGGGCGTCAGACCCTGTGTTCCAAGAAGCCTTCCAGGCTTCCCTCATGACCCTGCATCTGGGCTGGGTGGGGTAACGGGAGACTGGCTGCCCAGGAAGGAGGGCCAGGTGCACAGTGGCAAGCGGGCTGGCCGGAAGCCTCAGGCCCTGGTGGAAGCGTGGTGACCAGGGTGGCTGTGGTCCCTGCCCCTGGGAGTGCCCGGGTTGGGTGGGTGATGGTGCCATAGGACTGCATACCTGGCATCAAGTACATTCTGCACGGTCAGTGTCCTTCCTAAGGCCCCTGCTGGGCAGCCTGGCTTCTGTCACTCTGACGGACAGGGAAACCAAGGCTCAGAGGGTTGGGTTAGTTGTACCGTGTGTGACCCCTCAGAAGGCCGTTCCCTCCCGAGAGGGACCGCTGTCTCCGTGGAGTGGGGGGGGCCCTAGCCACATTCCCAAGGGACGGAATGAGGTTCAGGTAACTCCAGGAGGGCACGGCTGCTGGCATTATCTCAAGGAGCTCTGGAATCTGGTGGTTCTGCCCCTCTGTGGGGCAGGTGTATTTGTCACTAGACAGGTGGGACAGTGCTTAGGGTGGTGGCCAAGCCCCGGTGACCAGTGGATGTGCGTGCCCGCCTCCTGCTGGAGCCTGGCCAGTGGAGCACACCACGTCCCCTCCCCCAGGCTGCTGGTGGGCTGGGAGCCCCAGGCACTGTGGTGACCCAGGCTGCCCGCCCACCCAGTGAGAGGGGGCCTTAGGTCCAACCTGGGAAGAGGTTCCCAGCAGGTGTGTGCGGCCTGGCTTTGCTGGGAGAGAGCTGGCACGCACTTTTTTTTTTTTTTGGCACGTGCTTTCTGACCTCCCCTCTCTGGGAGCGAAGCGGCTCACCCCAGGGGGTGGGCCCAGAACCCTCTGGTCCTTAGAGCTCCTGGGTGCCAGAGGGGAGTGGGCGCAGAGGCGTGGGCTGGTTTCCTGAGGCTCTGGGGTCCTGGGAGGCTGTGCCCGCTGACCTGGCCTGAAACAGACTTGGGCTTACGGGGCCGGGGCATCTGTCCAGACTGGTGCCCAGGCAAGTGGGATGGCTTGGCTGGCAGCCAGGCGCCCCCAGGCCCCTCCAGTTCCCTGGGTGGTGTGTGAGCCGGCACAGTGGCCCCCAGTCTCCTGGTCAGGGAGAGGAGGCCGCTAGGCTAAGGAACCTGCTGCCCTAAAGGAGTATCTTGCAGGGGCTCCAGGCCCCAAATACACCCGAAGGCTTGTGGCAGTCAGGGGCGGAGAGCTACCAGGTCCTGTCCCGCTCGCCCCTCCTGTGACGCCTCTGGGGAAACACGTTGCCCCCAGTTTGTTTTGACACCAAAGTTTTGACTTCTGGTAAATTCTGGGCCCCCATAGGATAGCTCTGCTTTCCAGAACTTCAAAATCTAAGCTCTGACGAGCTTCAGGCGTGACACAGGGGAAGTTTCTGGCGGGGGCGGGTCTCAGGCTGTAGGGGGTCTGGCTGACCCAGTTGGTGTCTGTGTGTGTGTCCTCCCCCCGCTGATGTTTCAGATCATTGAGAAGCAGCCAGGCCACATTCGGAGTAGGGTTTTCCGGGAGGTGGAGATGTTGTATCAGTGCCAGGGACACAGGTAATGTGACCAACCCTCCACAACACTGGGCCCCGAGCCATCTTTCAGTGGCTGAATGGGCCCGAGTGCCTCATCACCCCCAGCAAGCACTTAGTGAGCACCCACTGTGTGCCAGGCCCTGTGCTGGGCATTGTGGGTGGGCCCAGCGGCAGGCAGGCTGACAGTCCCGAGGTGGGCAAGGCGGAAGCAGGCCTGTGGCCCCAGGCGCGGCCTTCCTGTGGGTAGGTGGGGTGGAGAAGGCGGGCCCCTGCTGGGCCGGGCTGTGGCTGCCCACAGGCCTGAGGAAGCCTCACTCCTCCCCTGCCTCCCTGCCCCAACCCCAGGAACGTTCTAGAGCTGATTGAGTTCTTTGAGGAAGACGACCGTTTCTACCTGGTGTTTGAGAAGATGCGGGGCGGTACGTGGGGCCTGGCAGGCTTTTCCATCTGATCCTAACGGGCCGGGGGCTTAGGGCCACCAGGGAGAACCTTTCAGGGGGGCCTGCACATCAGAGGGGCCTTGTGGGGTCCACACGCCAGCTCAGGTTGGAGGACTCTTGACCCGAGGAGGCCGGAGTGGGGGCCTCCCTGCCAGGGTGGGGTGGGGTGGGGTGGGTGCTGGCCGTTGGGCAGTGGAGGTGACCCCTGTGTGTTCTGCTCCATGGCCTGGCCCAGGCTCCATCCTGAGCCACATACACAAGCGGCGGCACTTTAACGAACTGGAGGCCAGCGTGGTGGTGCAGGATGTGGCCAGCGCCCTGGACTTTCTGCACAACAAAGGTGGGTGGCCACGCTGCCTGCCCCAGGGGTCCCTGGGTGTCTAGCCCAGTCCACCTGCCCAGGACTCCTGGAAGACGTGTCCACCCACCCACGGACCCCTGACCCGCCCTCGTGGTTCTTGGTTCTCCCTGCAGGCATCGCCCACAGGGACCTAAAGCCGGAAAACATCCTCTGTGAGCACCCCAACCAGGTGAGGGGCACCTGGGGGTGGCCTTCCCTGCGGGCCAGGGCCCCCAGGGTCGGGACCCCCACCCTCACAGCCCTCTCTGACCCCGCCCAGGTGTCCCCAGTGAAGATCTGTGACTTTGACCTGGGCAGTGGCATCAAACTCAACGGGGACTGCTCCCCCATCTCCACCCCGGAGCTGCTCACCCCGGTGAGGGCCTGCGGGCTCAGGGCGCCCCGAGTGGGGTGCGGGGGGGAGGGGTAGCTGGCAGGGGCGGAGAGGGCGGGAATGGCCCCGAATCCGGTCCCAGGCTGCAGTTGCATAACCTCGAGGTGCGGAGCCTGCTTGGCGGCTCGGGCCTCGGAACTCGGGCTTCCGCTTAGCAACAGCCGCTGATTGGCCGGGCAGAGCGGCTGGGCGGGGCCGCGGTCGGGCGCGGTGAGGCTGGGCGGGCTCCCGGCACCTGTTGATTGGGCGGGGGTTGGGGCGGGGCCGAATCCCTCAGCAGCCTCTGATTGGCCGGCAGGGCGAAGGCGGGGCTGGCTCCCTCAGCAACCTGTGATTGGTCGGGCAGGGCTGTCTGGCTGCGGGCTCCGGGAAGTCCCTGTCGGGGCGCCCCCCCTCCCCCCTCCGCGGGCCCTGACGCCCCCGCTCCCGCCCCCGGCCGCAGTGCGGCTCCGCCGAGTACATGGCCCCGGAGGTGGTGGAGGCCTTCAGCGAGGAGGCAAGCATCTATGACAAGCGCTGCGACCTCTGGAGCCTGGGCGTCATTCTCTACATCCTGCTCAGCGGCTACCCGCCCTTCGTGGGCCACTGCGGCAGCGACTGCGGCTGGGACCGCGGCGAGGCCTGCCCGGCATGCCAGGTGCGAGTGGGGTCCTGCCGTGGTGGCCAGGTTCTAGCCTTCTACCCACCATGTGAGGCTCAGGCGTCATGGCCTGATCCCCCCAAAGCCTGGCCGCCCAGAGCCACCCTTCAGTAAATCGGGCCCCACTTGAGCAGAGCTCACCAAGTGCCTCCCCGAGGCCACTCTCTGGCCCAGCCTCCCAGCCACCCCCAGATGGGTGGGTCCCTGCCCTCCTCAGCCTGCCAGAGCCCCCGGCCTTGCCAGCTGAGCTCAGGGCACTTTCCCCGACCCTAACCCTGGGCCCAGGTCACATGCAGCTGGTGGAGGCTGGGGGCCCTGACAGAACTTGTCACTCAGCGGTGCTCCTCCGGGTCCAGGCTTGCCCCTTCAGGCATCTGCGACGTGGCCTCAGCCCTTGCTGGGTGCAGCTCACCCCACCTTCCATGTCCTCTCCAGAACATGCTGTTTGAGAGCATCCAGGAGGGCAAGTACGAGTTTCCGGAGAAGGATTGGGCCCACATCTCCTTTGCTGCCAAAGACCTCATCTCCAAGCTTCTCGTCCGTGACGCCAAGCAGAGGCTGAGTGCTGCCCAAGTGCTGCAGCACCCCTGGGTGCAGGGGGTGAGTGGGAGCCCCAGGGAGGCCTGGGGGGCCGCTGGCCTCCATCCAGTCTCTGCCAGTGGGCTGGGGTGACTCAGAGCAAGGGTACGACAGACCTAGGCGGCTCAGCATCGAGACCCCCCAGAGCGGGCAAGCGCGCAGCAGGGAGACCCCCCACTGCCTGCTGGCCAGGTTGGGTTGGGACTGCAGGAGCTGCTTCTCAGCGAGTCACCAGGCGCTGTGTCCTGGAGGCGCAGGGGCCTCTTCTCACCTGGAACAGAGTGTCAAGCTGAGGTCAGCCAGGTGGCAGGCGGGTGCCTGCCACCCCGTCCAAGGCTCTGTCCCAACTAAGCTCAAAAGAGCTTGCTGTTTTCTTCCGCCCAGTTGTCGTCCTGGCGGGGCAGATGCCTAGGCCACCAGGGCAGGGGGCTTAACAAAAATACAAGTTGGCACTGTGGGGAGCAAAGACTGGGGCCCCACTGTCAAGGCGGATGGGCTGGTGGAGGGGGCTCCCAACCCCTGCTGGGAGCTGGGAACCCTCTGGAAGGGGCAGCTTTGGTGAGAGGCAGGCCCCGCCCACGACGCGCTCTGGCAACGTCCACCACGCTCACCCGGCTCGGGCCGCGCCCCTCCCCCCAGCTCGGCTCGGTTCCCGAGCAGGTGCACCGCCTTAACCCCCGGTGCTGTCGCAGCCAGCTGGGCGCCCCGAGGCGGGCGGGCTCTGCTCTCCAGCCTCACCTCTCCTGTCTCCTTGCAGTGCGCCCCGGAGAACACCCTGCCCACGCCCATGGTCCTGCAGAGGTGAGGCCCGTGTGGGATCCCGGGTTCCGAGCGGGGAGCCCCGGGTCCAGGAGGGGGCGCTAAATGTTAAGATGTTTGAGGAAGACTACACGACCCTCTTTCAGTCTTGGCGGGGGAAGCCGTCCAAGCGCTTGGGTGTCCTTGTACAGGGTGATGAGTTTGCGACCCCACCGCGAATTCCAGTCCGCCGGCCCCTCCCGCCCCCTGCGGAGTCTGGGGCCTCCTGGGGCCTGCAGCCCCTCCCCCAGGGCACTGAACAGACCCCGGGGGTCCCGAGGGAAGCAGGGGGGACGGGCCGGCGGCTACCTCCCTCTCCTTGGTGACCTCCGCCCTGTCCCCAGGAACAGCTGCGCCAAAGACCTCACGTCGTTCGCGGCCGAGGCCATTGCCATGAACCGGCAGCTGGCCCAGCGCGAGGAGGACGCGGCCGAGGAGGCGGGGCAGGACCAGCCCGTGGTCATCCGAGCTACCTCACGCTGCTTGCAGCTGTCCCCGCCCTCCCAGTCCAAGCTGGCCCAGCGGCGGCAGCGAGCCAGCCTGTCCGCGGCCCCTGTGGTCCTGGTGGGAGACCACGCGTGACCCCCTCCTTCCATCTGTACATAGGCCGCCCCTCCCCCCCCTCAAGTCTAAAGATTTTTTTAAGCTATTGCTCGCGGGTGACCAGCGGGCTGCCCTCCCCCGGCTGGATTCCGAGGCGCTAAGCTCAGCTCGGGGGTCTTTTTATATAAGGTTTTTGCTGTTGGGTTTTTTTCCTGTTCCCCTCCTTTTTTTTTTTCCTTTCAATGGTGTTAAATGCAGAGCAGGCGCCCGGGGAGGAGAGCGGAGGGCCTGTGGCTGGGTGGGGACCTCCCGCTGCCCCGGCCCGGGATGCGCCGGGTACTGTGAAGGCCGCTCCCCGCCGCCCGCGTGACTCAGGAGAGGAGGGCGTGGCGTCTCCCCGAGCCGGTGGGACCTCGCCGCCCCAGTCCCCGGCCCTCACAGCGTTTTCAGGGACGGGTCGACCCCCACCCACCTCCCCTCGACGAGACGGTAGCTTCCTTCCCTCCTCTCAGACACCCTGGCGGCCGGGCGGGCCGGGGGCTTCTCAGGTCTCCCCTGTCGCAGGGCGGGGCCTGGGGTCGGGCGGGGTGGCGCCCCCCGCTGGAGCCCCCGCCGACTGACAATTGGGGCTCCCTCGAACCTTGACCTTAAGCTGCGGCTGCCCGGGTCCCCTCCCCGGGCCTCTCCACTGGGGACTGCCCACCCGGGAAGGGGGGCGCCAGAGGAAGCGCGAGGAGCCGGACAGGCCCCCGTCAGCCGACGTGGGGGTCCCGCGGACCCCCGACCCGGGCACCCGAGTGCCCCTTCTCAGGGCTCAGTCTGACCACGGCCACGTCCTGCCCGGCCGCCCCTCGGGTCTGGCGTGGAAGCTCTGTCAGCCCCGTCCCCGGGGTCTCGCGGGACACCCCCCCCCCCCCGCAGGGCGGTGTCTCTGTTCCGCCCACCTTCAGGAAAAGGCCGCAGCTGCCGTGCCCCTGCCGCCCGCGCCCGAGTCAGACGTCGCGTGACCCGCCGGGCTGGGGAGACTCTGACGCCCTTCGTCCTCGGGTGGGAGACTCTATGCAATTCACAGGCTTCCTTTTCCACGTGCACACGGGCTTCTGCCGGGGTTGGGGGCGCGGGCAGCCGCCCAGATCGCCCTCCGGCTCCTAGCTGTTTGTCCTGTCTCGTTAGTTTTCCAGAACATCAGCTGACTTCCCTGTTCTTGACGAATACTTGAATGTGGGGGGGGGGGGGGGGGCGGGGCGGGCCTCGAGGCGTGGGGGGCTCGAGTGCCGTCTCTGCGGCCCCCCGAGTCTCGGAGATTGTTGCCGTCCTTGGTGGCTGGTGGGGGGCCTCCGCCCCGCCCGCCCGCCGATCTGTGGACTGGCCTTTCCAAAGACTCCGGGGGTGGGGAGGCCACCCCCCATCATTTCTCGCCCATCAGTGATTCCATGTTTTGCAACCGAGGATTCTGCCTTTTTGTAAAAAAGAAACAAACGGACTCTCGCCCGCTGCAGGCGCCATGGCCATTTTACTCCGGAAAGCTGAGCTGTGAGCAGCTTTTTTTTTTTTTTTTTTTTTTTTTTCCTCAAAGGTGGGACAGCCACTTCCTCCCCCACCCCTGTCACAACGACAGTGCGGCCCGGAGGACTGGTCAGAACCGTTACTGTGAACGAGCCTGGCGCTGGGGGGAAGGGGGCACAGCAGTGTTTCAACGTTAAGATGTGTAAAAAAGACAAAAAAAAGAACTCAAATTTTTTTAAAGTGGGGGAAAAACATCCAAGCACTTTAACTCCACTGTACCAGGTGAACTGATACAGCTCAGAAGTTTTCCTTTACACCAACTGTCAACGCCGGTATTTTGTATTCTGTTTTGTAAGGATTTAATAAAAGTCAAAAACTAGTTTGCGTGCCCGCACCCTGGCTTTCTGTTGCCTTGCGACAAGCTGCCTCAAACCTAGTGGCCCGAAGGCATTTTGATATTCCTGGTGATGCTGTGAGTCACCGATTCAGATGGGGCACGGGTGGGCTCGGCTTCTCTCTGCTCCAGGAGACCTGGGTCCTCGGCAGGGAAAGACTCATCATCCGCAGGTGTGGGCTGGGCTGGCACCAAGGCTGGCTCGGCTGGGAACGAGGGCCAGGTGCCCACACGTGGCCTCCTGCGTGGCTTGGGCTCCCTCGCAGCATGGCTGGTGGATCTGAGCGGCCTGGCCTCGGAAGCCTTCCTGCATCACCTCCCCATGTCCGAGCTGAGGTTGGGGTCAAGCGCACAGCTGTCCCAGATCCAGAGGGAAACGGGAAAACAGCTTTGCGTGGGGGAGGGGTGCCTTTAGACAGCGCAACGTAATTCGATAAAACCCGGTGATTCAAACCTCCCCCTCGTAGCTGGCCCACCTCCCTCTCTAGACTCCATCCCCTCAGCCATGATTAAGTTCTTGCTGTATGCGGGTTTCTGCTGGACAGTCCAGGGCTGACTTCAGATCCTGGGGGGCATGCAGGGAGGGAGGTGGTGGATCAGGGAGGGCTCCCTGCAGGCAGGAGGCAAAAGGGGGTGGCAGGGGAGTCCAGTGGTTAAGGATAGCAGCCCCGCCTGGCATCGCAGTCTCTTCCAGACTGCTGTGCTTGTCAGTTTTCCTCAACTGACAACAGGGATCTGAGAGGAGCCAGGTGAGGAGGCCAGCAGGTAGTACAGTGAGAGGGGCAAGAAAGAAGTAGATGTGGTCGCCTCTGCAGGGCCTGGGGTGGGGAGCAGGCAGTCCTAGGGTGGGCCGGTCCAGGTCAGCCCCCCGAGCCTTCTGTGTCTGGCTTCTCTCACTGAGCATCACGTCCTCGAGGTCCATCCGTGTTGCGGCGTGTGTCAGTGCCTCACTCCTTTTCATGGCTGAGTGATTGGTCCATCATCCGGACCACACTGTTTATCCATCACCCATCGATGGTCACTGAGGTTTCCGCTCTTTGGAGTTGTGAGTCATGCTGTGAACATCAGTGTACGTTTGTCTGGTGGTTGTTTCATTGTCCCCGGGTGGACACCCGTAGGAAGAATGTGAGCAGGGCACAGACCCCATCAGATGCCATTTTTGGGAGGACTGTTCTTGTCACCAGGTGGAGTGTGGGCTTGGGGCCCAAAGGACCCCGAGAGCCATTGTCACCCTTGCAGCCAGTCCAGTGAGGGCTGACGGGCCTGGTGAGGGTGGAGGCCACAGAGCACACAGATGCTGGGTGTCTGCCAGCGCCCGGGGACAGCCTGCATGTTGGCAGGGGGGGCGAGAGGGGGGCTCTCTGGGCTGTCCAAAAGGCCTCCTGGCGAGATGTGCGCCCTAGAATCTCCTCTCCTGCCCAGGATCCCGGGCTCGCCAGGTGGCACCCTCCCCCACCTGGCCCTTCCGGAGGAACCTTCAGGCACACCTTGGAGCCTGGCCCTACCGCTGCATTTGCTCAGCCGCCTGCTAGAGCCCTCCTCTCAAACCCCGCAGTCCCCCTCCCAATGCCTCCAGGCCCCGCCCCGTCCCTTGCCTGGCCCGGTATATGTGGGGGAAATGGGGTGGGTGCTGCATGCCAAGCCACCGCCCTCCTAGGTGGCACCGAGCCCCGCCCATCCCCGCCAGGCCCCGCCGCTGACCTCTGCCTGCCCCCTGCCGCCTGCCAAGTTGCAGCTGCCAGGCACAGCTTGTTCTCGGAGCTGCCGCTGTACATTTGATGTTTGCGGTTTCCTCTTGGCCGATCCCGCCCCTTCCACGTCCCCTGGAGGAGTGGCAGGAAAATCCCGGAGCCGGAGGAGCTGAAGCCTTTCCCAAGTTGGCGACCGTGGCCACCTGTCTGCATCTCAGTAAACGGGGCTCACGGGCTCATGGCAGGTGCTTCAGCTGGTCCGGGGCATCTGCAAACTGGGTCTGTCACCCCGAGATCACGGCGAATCACATGTGTGATTCGGGAGCTGCCCTCCACGCTGCTCCACACACACAAGAGGGCCACACATGCTGATGTACGGTGTTAAGAGTAGGGGAAACAGGGCGAGTATCTGGAAACTTTGTACTGTCTTCGCAGTTTTTCTGTAAACCTAATACTGTCTTTTAAAAAAGAAATTTTATTTTAAAAAATAAAGTGAACTGAAAAAGACACAGACACAAAAGGCCACGTAGTGTGTGATCCCACTTATGTGAAATGTCCAGAACAGGCAAATCCACAAAGACAGAGAGTGGATTGCTGGTTGTCAGGGGCTGTGGAGGGGGTGGGGGTGACTGCTGATGGGCACTGGTTTTCTTTTGGGGGGATGGAATGTTCTGGAACTAGAGGTGATGGTTACATAGCTCTGTGAATGTACTAAACGCCCCTGAAGTGTTCATTTTATTTAATTTTTTCGCCGCGCTGTGCGGCAGGCAGGATCTTAGTTCCCCGACCAGGGATGGAACCCGTGCCCCTTGCATTGGGAGAGCAGAGTCTTAACCACTGGACCACCAGGGAAGTCCCTGAAGTGTTCATTTTAAATGGGTGAATTTCATGTTCTGTGAATTTCTCCTAAATAAGAATGAAAAAGATGACAGGACCGAGTCTGTGTTGAGTCTGGTACACAGTGAGTGCTCAATAAATGCATGGAGGAATGTTTTATCACCAGCACAGGTGTCTCTGCCCCAGAGTGTAGGGATTTGTGCAGGTTTTGTTCCCGCCGTTGTCACCAGTCACCAACCCAAGTCCTCCCCGTGGATATCATCCCATCTCACAACCTCTTTCACTGTTCCGTCTCAGGAAACTGCGGCCTGTCCTGGTCTTAGACTCACCCAGAAGGAGGAGAAACTGGTTTAAAGCGAAGCCTGATGAAATCAAGTCGGACGTGAGGAAGGACTTACCCCGTTGGTGGAAGCCTGCATGGGGTGAGCTGGCGAGGGAGGGAGGGCTGGCTTCTTGGGGGCGGGGCACTTGGGCGAAGAGCGTCACCTGCCAACCCACCTCGCCTGCCTCTGGCATTTGGATGGGCATCTGGAGCCCGTCGGCCCTGGGCCACTGTGTGCCGTGAACCCTCTCTGGTCCCCACACTGGGCTGTATTCATCCCCTCCGTCCAATGGGCATCACGTTCCCCTGCACATAGGGTTTGGGGTTTGTGGGCAACTTCGGGAAGATGCCGTGGGGTTTCTGTCACGTCCGCCAACTCCAGCTCTCCCCGGCCTCAGTTTCCCTTTTGTGACCTCCTGAGAGGCGGCAGGAACCTGGGACACCAACAAGAGGGGCTTGTCCAGTGCTGCATCCTTGGCTCTGGAACCAAGGAGGCCTCCAGGGTCTGGGTCCCAGGGTGCTGGTGCCAAAGGCCGCTGGGGAGAGCGTCTGGTGAGCAAGTCCCCAGCAGAGATTTGCAGACAAACAGGGACAAGAGCCTGTTGCCAGTGGGGGTTTTTTGTTTTGTTTTTTTGGCTGGTCCGCGGTATTCGGGATCTTAGTTCCCCAACCAGGAATCGAACCCGTGCCCCCTGCAGTGGAAGCGCAGCGTCTTAACCACTGGACCGCCAGGGAAGTCCCCTGTTGCCAGCGTTTTATCTGCACATTCTGCATCCACCCCACAGGTGCAGGGGTCGGAGTTGTGGGTCGGAGCCCTGGTGCCTCCCCAGCTGAGGTCATCAGCCCAGTGAGTCACCCCTGGCCACTTATCCCTTCCCTGGGGACCTGGTGCCAGGCACACGATGGGGAGAAACCGGCTCGCCACCACTCCAGTCCTGGGCCAGGACCCTCCCCTGGGCGTGAAATTTAAGGGGGTGCCAAAAAACCTCCATCATCCAGATAATGTTTTGTGCTTAGAATGTTTACCGTGACAGCTGTAGATTCATAGCAGTTGTAAGAAATAACATTTTCCCCAGTGGCAACATTTTTGCAAAAGGCTATTACAGTGTCACAAGCGAGATCCTGACATTGCTACAAGTCGACACTGTCTCTTGTATCCCCCTGTGTGTGTGCCTTTCGTGGTACCAACCAACACCGCTCTGGGCTCGAAGCAAAATAGAGCATGCTTTTCAGGTGACAAAACTCCACTCACCCCGTTCTCACTTGGAAATAGAAGGAGTCAGACTGGACCGTGGAAGCCGGTGTCTTCTGATAGAACCACCTGGTGTGATGAACGTGTCCTCCATCTGTGCAGCCATCAGCCACATGTGGCTACTGAGCACATGAAATGTGGCCAGTGAAGAGGAAGGGCAGAATGCTTCACTGATTTCACTTTCATTTATTTACATTTTTGTGGCCCAGTGGGGCTGCTGGCTGCCCCATTGGAGAACGCAGGTCAAAAGGCCCGGTCTGTGCGTTACCTTGGGTTTCACCCCAGGTCCTTGGTTGATCCTCAGTTTGTTCATCCTGAGCCCCGGGCATATGGTTGGCGCTCAATAAATGTTTGTGGTGGGACAGGTTGAGTGAGTGAGGTCTCTGGATGGTCAGTCCCTCCTGGCCTTCTAACCCCCTCCATGTGACTCTGGCCCCTCCACGTGAGACTGGGTTTGCCCTCACCTGGGCCTCAGTATGCCCATCTGCAAAATGGGTCAGGGCGCCAGAGTTCCAGGAGAGGGGGTTCCCCCTGTCCTCAGCACCTTCACCCCTCGCCGGTGTAGATCCTTGGGGTTCCACGCCCCGTGACAGCCACCCAGGGGGATACACTCCACAGCAGTGGGTGGCACCTGGGGGGAGGGCCACCGGGACCCCCACCCTAGCAAGAGATAGAAGCAGGGCTGCATCTGGGGCCGGGGGTGCTCTGGGCATCCCAACAGGGAGGAGGAGGAGTCTCAGATGGGGAAACGGAGGTGCAGCCACGTAAGTCACCTGCCTGCGGGTGCAGAGCTTTTGTGTCCTCAGTTGGAGCCGGTCCCGCCTCCTTCTTTCCCTCCTGTCTGCCTTCCTTCCTATCATAAAGGAAGGCACATGTTGTACCTGCTCTCTATCCAGAACCACTTTACGCCCCAGAATGAACGTATATAAAATATATTTGTCCCGTGGGTTTAAAAAAAATCCTCAGTGAATAAATGTTTTCATTTACAGTCTCCACACTGGAGGGCACACTCCACACACACTGAAGGGTTTTCCTGATGGCCAGTGGGGTGCGGGAGGTCCCTGCCCACAGAGGAATTCTCCTCCCGCTGCCCACAAGACCAGTGGGTGTCCTTGCCTGGCTGTGTCAGGTGATGTCACCTGCACGCTTGCCTCTTTGGTGTGCTTGTCCTGTCTTGTTTGTTTTGCCTCCTCGGTTGGGTGGGTGCTGGTATCTGGGGCCTCTCCTGGCTCGGGTAGGAGCTGGGGAGGGCGGGGCTTCTCCCTGTGAAGAATTTAGGGACCCAGAACCTTCTGGAAGGGGGGAGGAGGTGAGGAGCTGGAGTCAGGGAAGTGGCGGAGGTTGAAGGAGCTCAGGTGGCTGAGCCCCAGACCTCCTGCTGCTCGAGGATCTCTCTCTCTCTCTTTTTTTTTTTTGGTCTCACCTCGCTGCACGTGGGATCTTAGCTCCCCGACCAGGGATCGAACTGGTGCCCCCTGCAGCAGGAGTGCAGAGTCCTAACCACTGGACCACCAGGGATGTCCCAGGAGGTAGAAGGTCTATTTAAAAACCCTGCACTGGGGTCATTCGGGTAGAACTGCCAATCTTGGTTGCCTGTCCTGTTCATTCCCTTCCTTTTTATTTATTTATTTAATTAAAAATTTTGTTTGTTATTCAATTCTAGTTGATTTACCATGTTGTGTTAATTTCTGCTGTACAGCAAAGTGATTGTTATACACATATATACACACTCTTTTTTCATGTTCTTTTCCATTATGGTTTATCATAGGATACTGGATATACTTCCCTGTGCTCTACAGTAGGACCTTGTTGTTTATCCATGCTATATATACTGACTTGCATCTGCTAATCCCAAACTCCCAATCCTTCCCTCCCCCACCCCCTTCCCCCTTGGCAACCACAAGTCTGTTCTCTATGTCTGTGAGTCTGTTTTACTTTGTAGATAAGTTCATTTGTGTCATAGTTTAGATCCCACATATAAGTGATATCATATGATATTTGTCTTTCTTTTTCTGACTTGCTTCACTTAGTATGATAATCTCTAGGTCCATCCATGTTGCTGCAAATGGCATTATTTCATTCTTTTTTTTTTTTTTTGGTGGGTGTACATTGTGGTTTTAATTGGCATTTCTATATTATCTTATGGTATCTTTTGAGAAACAAAAGTTAATTTTTTTTTTTCACACACACACACTGTATTTTATTTTTACAAGAGATAAATAGACTGACACCAAGCATTGTACATGGATGACCACAACAAAAGCAACAATGATTGCAATTACCAAACATGAAACACACTCATACTATGTCATAATATTGACATTCAGTCCAGTAATCCTCCACTGTAACAGCTCCTTTACTTTGCAGTGAAAATTGATTTGTATATTCTTTGCCTCTGAGTCCTTGTGGGATTTTTTTTTTTTTTTAAATTCAGACAGAAAGTCACAAAAATTATACTCATCCTCATCAGTTCACTCAGTCCCATGTAATTAATTTTTTTTTTCATCTTGATCTTTTTGTTAGCACTTTTATGAGTTCATCAGTTTTTCATTAGAGTTCTGAAAATGCTTATTCATTCAGTTCAGCAGTACAGTCAGTTACCAGAAACCTGTACTTGTCAGAGTCTTTTCCATGAATTTCTTGAAGATGAAACCCTTTTATAGGAACATATTTGCAAAATCATCAGAGTACACCCAGAACTGTCTGTAAATGACAAAAGACTTAAAAATGACCACGGTTAAAGATTTGATGAAAGTTCATAATAATGCAGTTGACAAGAAAATTAGTTATTTCTGAGATATACATTTTAAAGTAATAACTAGGATTATTACTTATAACATTATACCAGAACATATAAGATTTTTAGAAATTTCATGTAATGTCTGAAACATTTATATTAACATATTTCCATACATATTTCCATACAAATACAAATCTAAGATTTTTAGAAATTTCATGTAATGTCTGAAACATTTATATTAACATATTTCCATACATATTTCCATACAAATACAAATATAAGATTTTTAGAAATTTCATGTAATGTCTGAAACATTTATATTAACATATTTCCATACAAATAACCCAATGAAAGTTTAGTATTAGTTGTTTTGTTTGTTTTTTTATACTGCAGGTTCTTATTAGGCATCAATTTTATACACATCAGTGTATACATGTCAATCCCAATCGCCCAATTCAGCACACCACCATCCCCACCTCACCGCAGTTTTCCCCCCTTGGTGTCCATATGTCCATTCTCTACATCTGTGTCTCAACTTCTGCCCTGCAAACTGGCTCATCTGTACCATTTTTCTAGGTTCCACATACATGCATTAATATACGATATTTGTTTTTCTCTTTCTGACTTACTTCACTCTGTATGACAGTCTCTAGATCCATCCACGTCTCAACAAATGACTCAATTTCGTTCCTTTTTATGGCTGAGTAATATTCCATTGTATATATGTACCACAACTTCTTTATCCATTCGTCTGCTGATGGGCATTTAGGTTGCTTCCATGACCTGGCTATTGTAAATAGTGCTGCAATGAACATTCGGGTGCGTGTGTCTTTTTGAATTACGGTTTTCTCTGGGTATATGCCCAGTAGTGGGATTGCTGGGTCATATGGTAATTCTATTTTTAGTTTTTTAAGGAACCTCCATATTGTTCTCCATAGTGGCTGTATCAATTTACATTCCCACCAACAGTGCAAGAGGGTTCCCTTTTCTCCACACCCTCTCCAGCATTTGTTGTTTGTAGATTTTCTGATGATGCCCATTCTAACAGGAGTGAGGTGATACCTCATTCTAGTTTTGATTTGCATTTCTCTAATAATTAGTGATGCTGAGCATCTTTTCATGTGCTTCGTGGCCGTCTGTATGTCTTCTTTGGAGAAATGTCTATTTAGGTCTTCTGCCCATTTTTGGATTGGGGTGTTTGTTTCTTTGATATTGAGCTGAATGAGCTGTTTATATATTTTGGAGGTTAATCCTTTGTCCGTTGATTCATTTGCAAATATTTTCTCCCATTCTGAGGGTTGTCTTTTCGTCTTGTTTATGGTTTCCTTTGCTGTGCAAAAGCTTTGAAGTTTCATTAGGTCCCACTTGTTTATTTTTGTTTTTATTTCCATTACTCTAGGAGGTGGATCAAAAAAGATCTTGCTGTGATTTATGTCAAAGAGTGTTCTTCCTATGTTTTCCTCTAAGAGTTTTATAGTGTCCAGTCTTATATTTAGGTCTCTAATCCATTTTGAGTTTATTTTTGTGTATGGTGTTAGGGAGTATTCTAATTTCGTTCTTTTACATGTAGCTGTCCAGTTTTCCCAGCACCACTTATTGAAGAGACTGTCTTTTCTCCATTGTATATCTTTGCCTCCTTTGTCATAGATTAGTTGACCATAGGTGCGTGGGTTAATCTCTGGGCTTTCTATCTTGTTCCATTGATCTATGTTTCTGTTTTTGTGCCAGTACCATATTGTCTTGATTACTGTAGCTTTGTAGTATAGTCTGAAGTCAGGGAGTCTGATTCCTCCAGCTCCATTTTTTTGCCTCAAGACTGCTTTGGCTATTCGGGGTCTTTTGTGTCTCCATACAAATTTTAAGATGATTTGTTCTAGCTCCGTAAAAAATGCCATTGGTAATTTGATAGGGATTGCATTGAATCTGTAGATTGCTTTGGGTAGTATACTCATTTTCACAATGTTGATTCTTCCAAGCCAAGAACATGGTATATCTCTCCATCTGTTGGTATCATCTTTAATTTCTTTCATCAGTGTCTTATAGTTTTCTGCATACAGGTCTTTTGTCTCCCTAGGTAGGTTTATTCCTAGGTATTTTATTCTTTTTGTTGCAATGGTAAATGGGAGTGTTTCCTTAATTTCTCTTTCAGATTTTTCATCATTAGTGTATAGGAATGCAAGAGATTTCTGTGCATTAATTTTGTATCCTGCAACTTTACCATATTCATTAATTAGCTCTAGCAGTTTTCTGGTGGCAGTTTTAGGATTCTCTATGTATAGTATCATGTCATCCGCAAACAGTGACAGTTTTACTTCTTCTTTTCCAATTTGTATTCCTTTTATTTCTTTTTCTTCTCTGATTGCCATGGCTAGGACTTCCAGAACTATGTTGAATAATAGTGGTGAGAGTGGACATCCTTGTCTCGTTCCTGATCTTAGAGGAAATGCTTTCAGTTTTTCACCATTGAGAATGATGTTTGCTGTGGGTTTGTCATATATGGCCTTTATTATGTTGAGGTAGGTTCCCTCTATGCCCACTTTCTGGAGAGTTTTTATCAGAAATGGGTGTTGAATTTTGTCAAAAGCTTTTTCTGCATCTATTGAGATGATCATATGGTTTTTATTCTTCAATTTGTTAATATGGTGTATCACATTGATTGATTTGCGTATATTGAAGAATCCTTGCATCCCTGGGATAAATCCCACTTGATCGTGGTGTATGATCCTTTTAATGTGTTGTTGGATTCTGTTTGCTAGTATTTTGTTGAGGATTTTTGCATCTATATTCATCAGTGATATTGGTCTGTAATTTTCTTTTTTTGTAGTGTCTTTGTCTGGTTTTGGTATCAGGGTGATGGTGGCCTCATAGAATGAGTTTGGGAGTGTTCCTTCCTCTGCAATTTTTTGGAAGAGTTTGAGAAGGATGGGTGTTAGCTCTTCTCTAAATGTTTGATAGAATTCACCTGTGAAGCCATCTGGTCCTGGACTTTTGTTTGTTGGAAGATTTTTAATCACAGTTTCAATTTCATTACTTGTGATTGGTCTGTTCATATTTTCTGTTTCTTCCTGATTCAGTCTTGGAAGGTTATACCTTTCTAAGAATTTGTCCATTTCTTCCAGGTTGTCCATTTTATTGGCATAAAGTTGCTTGTAGTAGTCTCTTAGGATGCTTTGTATTTCTGCGGTGTCTGTTGTAACTTCTCCTTTTTCATTTCTGATTTTATTGATTTGAGTCCTCTCCCTCTTTTTCTTGATGAGTCTGGCTAATGGCTTATCAATTTTGTTTATCTTCTCAAAGAACCAACTTTTAGTTTTATTGATCTTTGCTATTGTTTTCTTTGTTTCTATTTCATTTATTTCTGCTCTGATCTTTATGATTTCTTTCCTTCTGCTAACTTTGGGTTTTGTTTGTTCTTCTTTCTCTAGTTTCTTTAGGTGTAAGGTTAGACTGTTTACTTGAGATTTTTCTTGTCTCTTTAGGTAGGCTTGTATAGCTATAAACTTCCCTCTTAGAACCGCTTTTGCTGCATCCCATAGGTTTTGGGTCGTCGTGTTTTCATTGTCATTTGTCTCTAGGTATTTTTTAATTTCCTCTTTGATTTCTTCAGTGATCTCTTGGTTATTTAGTAACGTATTGTTTAGCCTCCGTGTGTTTGTCTTTTTTACGTTTTTTTCCCTGTAATTCATTTCTAATCTCATCGCATTGTGGTCAGAAAAGATGCTTGATATGATTTCAATTTTCTTAAATTTACTGAGGCTTGATTTGTGACCCAAGATGTGATCTATCCTGGAGAATGTTCCGTGCGCACTTGAGAAGAATGTGTAATCTGCTGTTTTTGGATGGAATGTCCTATATATATCAATTAAATCTATCTGGTCTATTGTGTCATTTAAAGCTTCTGTTTCCTTATTTATTTTCATTTTGGATGATCTGTCCATTGGTGTAAGTGAGGTGTTAAAGTCCCCCACTATTATTGTGTTACTGTCGATTTCCTCTTTTATGGCTGTTAGCAGTTGCCTTATGTATTGAGGTGCTCCTATGTTGGGTGCATATATATTTATAATTGTTATATCTTCTTCTTGGATTGATCCCTGGATCATTATGTAGTGTCCTTCCTTGTCTCTTGTAACATTCTTTATTTTAAAGTCTATTTTATCTGATATGAGTATAGCTACTCCAGCTTTCTTTTGATTTCCATTTGCATGGAATATCTTTTTCCATCCCCTCACTTTCAGTCTGTATGTGTCCCTAGGTCTAAAGTGGGTCTCTTGTGGACAGCATATATATGGGTCTTGTTTTTGTATCCATTCAGCCAGTCTATGTCTTTTGGTTGGGGCATTTAATCCATTCACGTTTAAGGTAATTATCGATATGTATGTTCCTATGACCATTTTCTTAATTGTTTTGGGTTTGTTTTTGTAGGTCCTTTTCTTCTCTTGTGTTTCCCACTTAGAGAAGTTCCTTTAGCATTTGTTGTAGAGCTGGTTTGGTGGTGCTGAATTCTCTTAGCTTTTGCTTGTCTGTAAAGCTTTTGATTTCTCCATCAAATCTAAAGGAGATCCTTGCCGGGTAGAGTCATCTTGGTTGTAGGTTCTTCCCTTTCATCACTTTAAGTATATCATGCCACTCCCTTCTGGCTTGCAGAGTTTCTGCTGAGAAATCAGCTGTTAACCTTATGGGAGTTCCCTTGTATGTTATTTGTCGTTTTTCCCTTGCTGCTTTCAATAATTTTTCTTTGTCTTCAATTTTTGCCACTTTGATTACTATGTGTCTCGGCGTGTTTCTCCTTGGGTTTATTCTGTATGGGACTCTCTGCGCTTCCTGGACTTGGGTGGCTATTTCCTTTCCCATGTTAGGGAAGTTTTCGACTATAATCTCTTCAAATATTTTCTCTGGTCCTTTCTCTCTCTCTTCTCCTTCTGGGACCCCTATAAGGCGAATGTTGTTGCGTTTAATGTTGTCCCAGAGGTCTCTTAGGCTGTCTTCATTTCTTTTCATTCTTTTTTCTTTAGTCTGTTCCGCAGCAGTGAATTCCACCATTCTGTCTTCCAGGTCACTTATCCGTTCTTCTGCCTCAGTTATTCTGCTATTGATTCCTTCTCGTGTAGTTTTCATTTCAGTTATTGTATTGGTCATCTCTGTTTGTTTGTTCTTTAATTCTTCTGGGTGTTTGTTCTTTAATTCTTCTAGGTCTTTGTTAAACATTTCTTGCATCTTCTCAATCTTTGCCTCCATTCTTATTCCGAGGTCCTGGATCATCTTCACTATCATTATTCTGAATTCTTTTTCTGGAAGGTTGCCTATCTCCACTTCATTTAGTTGTTTTTCTGGGGTTTTTTCTTGTTCCTTCATCTGGTACATAGCCCTCTGCCTTTTCATCTTCTCTATCTTTCTGTAACTGTGGTTTTTGGTCCACAGGCTGCAGGATTGTAGTTTTTCTTGCTTCTGTTGTCTGCCCTCTGGTGGTTGAGGCTATCTATTTCATTCTTTTTTAATGGCTGAGTAGTATTCCACTGTATATGTGTACCAAATCTTCTTTATCCATTCATCTGTCAGTGGACACTTAGGTTGCTTCCACGTCTTGGCTATTGTGAATAGTGCTGCCATGAACATTGGGGTTCATGTATCTTTTTGGATTAGAGTTTTGTCCAGATATATGCCCAGGAGTGGGATTGCTGGGTCATATGGTAGCTCTATCTTTCGTTTTCCATTCCCTTCCTTTTTGATGGTCACCAGGCCTGCAGGTTGGCCCTCCATGATCGTGCTGTCGGATACTCATGCTTTGTGTAGCCCTCACCCACATGGAATAGGATGGACCAGGTGACCAATGGGATACTGGGGAAATGACGGGGTGTGACTTCTCTCACTGTCTCTGGATTCACTCATCTGGGGGAAGCCGGCCACCATGTTGTGAGGATGCTCAAGCAGTGCTATGGAGAGGCCCACGTGGAGAAGGGCTGAGACTCCTGCCAACAGCCCATGTCACCTTGCCCTTTGCTCCTGATCTGACTTCCTGCAGAGGCTAAGCCCCTTGTCCTGCAGAATGTCACTTCTGGCAGCTCCAGTGCTTTTAGTTCATTTCCTGAACCCCTGAATTTCTTACAAGTGGGAAATCAGAGTCAAAGGCTTGATGGAGTCAGGGTAACATTTTTGGCTTGAATACTTCCTAGGTGGCACTTGCATCCCCTCAGGTGGGATCTGGTGGCTCCAAGTGCTACAGTTTATCCTTGGACTAGAGTGACATGAGGGACTTCCCTGGTGGTCCAGTGGGTAAGACTCCTCACTCCCAATGCAGGGGGCCTGGGTTTGATCTCTGGTCAGGGAACTAGATCCCGCATGCATTCCACAACTAAGAGTCCGCATGCCACAACTAAGAAGCCCACGTGCCGCAAGGAAGTTCCCACATGCCACAATAAATAAAATAAGACCCGGCTCAGCCAAAATACATACATACATACATACACACATACATACATACATGAAATATTTTTAAAATAAATAAATAATAAAATAACTTTTAAAAAAATCGAGTGGCATGAGTCACATGGATAAAACTCTTGGGACGAGCTTCTAGCACATAGAGTGGCTTGATTTCCCCTTTCATGACTCACCTGGTTATCTCAACACTGCTGATCACCACTGCTGGAACCAAGAGTTTCATTAAGAGCTCCAAACTCCTGGCTGGTCTCAGTTGAAATGGTCTCTTTCTTCCTTTCCCCAAATCCAGTCACATCCTCAATTTATGATGTGACAAGGGCCGTGCTGTCCCTGTGGGTGAGTCTTCTGTTCTGTGCTTTGGCAAACCCCGTAGTCTGATGGGGTGTGAGACTTTAAATGGCCCAGAAATTAAATCCAGGCTGAGCACCTGGCACGGGCTGGGCCGCATCCGTTTGCGGTCACTGACCCATTTGTAAGGGGTCCCCTCCTGGGCCAGGATGTCAAGGAGAGGCTAGGCTGGCTTCTCAGAAGTGTTTCCACCTTAGACGCCGGCTAACTTAGGCCAAGTAGAAGGAGGAAGCATCAACCCACAGCTGACCTCGTTGTGTGGGGGAGGAAAATGTTTTCCTCTACCCTCTTAAGTTCATAATTGGGAGCTGCGAATTAAACTGACAAAGGATATTTTAACAGAAGACAAAGCATACAAATGTATTAATTTTTAATTTTGCATGCTTGGGGCGTCGCAGAAAGAAGTGAATCCCCAAAGGAACAGTGAGATTTGAGAGCTCATAGGCCTTCGTAATAGAGGAAAGGGAGAGGAGAACGGCCACTTATGGGAGAGCAAACGAATGTTAGGAGAGATAAATGGGCCTTTGGAGAATAGGTGAGAGATATGATAGTTTGTGACAAAGTCTGTCTGGGAGCTGACTTGTCTTCTCCGAGAAGAGAAAATGAGTTGATTCCAGGCAGAGATTTATGACAGTATGAGGCTCTGTGTTTAGGTGGATAACAGATTTCAAGAACTCAGATGCTTTCAGCTCAGAGTAATTCTTACACCAGAGTGGCACATTTGGGGATGGCTAATCCTGATCTCCAGTTGGCTCCTCCCAAATTTTCTGCTGCCTCTCCAAAATTTTTCTTCAATATCAGGCATTTTTGGTGTGAATGATATCCCTGAGGGACAGCCCCAGTGTCCAAGAGTCAGGGAGGTGGGGTAGGAAATGATCTCCCACCTTGCTTGCCAATGATGGTTTCCTAAAAATTGCTGAAGCTCCAGAATGAATGAAAACTCCTGGGATTGGCTATGTTAACAGCGCCCTCTAGAGGCCACCACCAGCTTAGACAGGGCTGGGGGTGGTTCAGGGAGCCCTGGATGTGAACCTCAAAACCCTCTCCAAGAATTTCTGCGAGGGACTCAGGTGTCTGATAGCAAACAGGAAGCATATCAACATGGTGGGGCAGAAAGGCTTGGCGACATTCTCTGGTCACCCCCGCGTCTGGGTGGGCTCAACTTTCTGCATTCACAGCTAATCTCTGTGTCTTTGAAAAGATGCCAGAACTGATGGTAGAAATGTAATATTTTTATGCCAACTGAACTTAATTGCAGTATAGTTTACTAACGGTGACCTGCACAGATCCTAAGTGTACTTCGATGGGTTTAGGCAAGTGTGGGAACCCATGTCACCCACACCCCATCAAGACCTAGAACATTCCGGCATCCTAAAAAGTCCCCTCCACTTCCCCAGACAACCGTCTTCCTGATTTCTAGCACCGTAGAAATTACGCCTGTTCCGGAACTTCATCCAGTTGGTCCCCCACGGGATGTCTTCAGCATCTGGCTAAAGAGCTGTGACTTTGCAAAGGTATGACGTGAGGTAAGAAAGTTTGTATTCAGAGAAATTTGAAACATTTAAAAAAAAATCTTTTTTGATGTGGACCAATTTTTTTTAAGTCTTTATTGAATTTGTTACAATATTGTTTCTGTTTTGTGTTTTGGTTTTTTGGCCACGAGGCCTGTGGGATCTTAGTTCCCTGACCAGGGATCGAACCCACACCCCCTGAATTGGAAGGCAAAGTCTTAACCACTGGACCACCAAGGAAGTCCCTTAAAACATTTTTTTTACTTGAAACATAAACACCTTTATGGATAGATGTGTTGGTCTCTTCCCCGCAGACATGGAAGGGTGAAATGTGTACAAAATAACTAAAGATCTTGTAACTTATTCCTCAAAAGTAATTTAACCACCTTGACCACCTATGGGTCCTAAAAATGGTGATTTGAAATAGCATTATGGTCAATTCACCAGTTTTTGCGTTTCATCCTGATTTGTTTAGAAAAGATCATCTTTTTTTTTTTTTTTTTTTTTTTTTTAATTTTGCCTGCGCTGGGTCTTCGTTTTTCGTTGTGGGCTTCTCTCTAGTTGTGGCGTGCGGCTCTAGTTGCCCCGCGGCATGTGGGATCTTACTTCCCCGACAAGGGCACCTGCATCCCCTGCATTGGATGGCGGGTTCTTAACCACCGGACCACCAGGGAAGTCCCTAGAAAAGATCATCTTGCCAACAGGAAGGGAGATGTTCTGATCAAAATCATGAGCTTGACCTTTTCTAGGTTCTGACATTTCAAAGAGGGGAGGATGGCATTCCCTTTCTCCATACAAAGGTGATGTTTTAAAAGTTTATATTTACAAATTTAAAATGGTTTCAAATCTAAGGGCTTTTATTAAAAGGCTTTCAGTTTAACATAAAGAATGTGGCATATTAAAATTGAACATTTATTTCTCACATTTCAGAATATTTCCTTATGTGTTGCTAAAAGAAACGTGTCTCAGGATTTTAGTTTTTTTGTTTGTTTTTTTAATTAATTAATTAAATGTATTTTTGGCTGCATTGGGTCTTTGTTGCTGCACACGGACTTTAGTTGGGTATCTAGAGTAGTGGGGGCTACTCTTTGTTGTGGTGCACGGGCTCTAGGCACGCGGGCTTCAGCAGTTGTGGCTCGCGGGCTCTAGAGCACAGGCTCAGTAGTTGTGGCACATTGGCTTAGTTGCTCCGCGGCATGTGGGATCTTCCCGGACCAGGGATCAAACCCATGTCCCCTGCATTGGCAGGCGGATTCTTAACCACTGTGCCACCAGGGAAGTCCAGGATTTTAAGTTTTGATTCATCTTTGCAGCAACAGGGCAGTTACAACAAGATGGAACTTTGGGGGGCTTCCCTGCGCTACTGAGCCTGTGCTCTAGAGCCCATGAGCCACAACTACTGAGCCCACGTGCCACAACTACTGAAGCCCGCATGCCTAGAGCCTGTGCTCCGCAACAAGAGAAGCCACCGCAATGAGAAGCTCACGCACCGCAACAAAGAGTAGCCCCCGCTCGCCACAAGTAGAGAAAGCCTGCGTGCAGCAACGAAGACCCAAGGCAGCCAAAAATAAATAAATTTATTAAAAAAAAAAAAAAAGATGGAACCTTGGGGATCACCCATCACCTATTTTACTTCCTGCAAAGATTTGCATTTTTGCATTGATGTTGAAATGGCTAAAGCTTTCTGAATTCTCTACCTTTGCTTTAATAAAAACCCTACCAGTTGGTGAACTACTATTCCAGAGAATGGAAAATAAAATATGACTATGGCTTTATACCAAAATTTGTTATACTCTAACTTACTGATGTCTTTTAAAACATCATGTGTACAAACCTTTTTATTGTGAGTTGTAATGCATTTTCAGAAAAGTGCATGCAATGCCAATGGATAATTTAACAAGTTATCATAAAGCCAACACATGATCACGGCCAGCACCTGAGGAGTCCTCCCCACCCCACCCGCCTTGCAACCACAGGGGTCATCTGGACCCTGTCCTCCCTTCCCCCAGTGTAGCCAGTAACTTGAATTTTATGATTATTACTTTCTCGCTTTGTTTATGGTTTGACCACATGAGTGTGCAGCCCAAATAAATTTAGTTTTGCCTCTTTTAAAACTTTACATAAGGGAAAGTGTATTGCATGTATTCTTTTCTGTCTGGTTTCTTTCAATTAATATTCATCCAGGTTATTCCATGTAGCTGAGTGCATTCACTTTCATGACTATATGTATTCCATTGTGTGAATATACCATCAAATTATTTACTATCTGACTTGAGTTATTTTCAGACTTGGGCTTTTACCCCCCCCCCCCCAAAAATTGTGGCTATGGATATGTCTGGCTATATACGTCTGTGTGTTTCACTAGAGTATATACCTAGGAGTGGTATTGCCAAGGTGTAGTGTTTGTGAATCTTCAGACTCATGGATAATGGTAAACTATTTCCCAAAGTTGTTGTACTGATTTATATTGCCACCCACCACGAGGATGCGATAGCTCCCATTGCCTTGCATCTTTGCCAAAACTTATCAGTACACCTGAATTTTTATTTCCCAACCTGTTGGGTCTGTAGTGTTATCTCATTGTAGTTTTGTTTTTTATGTTTATTTATTTACTTATTTATGGCCATGCCACACGGCCTGTGGGGGTCTTAGTTCCCGCACCAGTGATCAAACCCATGCCCCCTGCAGTGGAAGTGCGGAGTCCTGACCACTGGACTGCCAGGGAATTCCCTTATTGCAGTTTTAATTTCCATTCCTCTATTTACTAATAAGGTTGAACATCTTTTCATGATTCATTGGCCATTTGGATTTCCCCTTCTGTGAATCATTTAGTTAGGTATAGTCCAGTTTTCAACTTGGCTGCCTGATTTTCTCTCAATGATTCCTAGGGTGTCTTTTGAATAGTTGTTTTTTTCTTTTTTTTTTTTCTCCCCACACACTGCGGCCCCTGCATTGGAAGCACAGAGCCCTAACTGATCTCAGGTGGCCTCGGCCTGCAGTGGCTTGAAGCAGGATTTCAGTTCCCAGCCAGAAACTGAGGTCAGGTCGCAGCAGTGAGAGCGCTGAATCCTAGCCACTAGCCCACCAGGGACCAGTGACAAGGCCCTGGCCCTTCGGCTTTGCAGAAATGAATTCCCACAAAGACATGGAAAGAGGTGAAACAAGTGAAGTGTTTATTAGGAGGAAAAAGAGTACGTGTGGATAGACACACAGGCGGGCTCAGAGAGAGAGCCGCGCCCTCATGGTGGTTTGAATCACTTATATGGGGCATTTCTTCCAGGTTTCCTTTGGCCAATCATCTTGCTTTGCCTGGTTCTGAGTCCGTATTTGGTATACCTCAGGGTCCTTCCCTGTGGGCCTGTGCATCTCTCAGCCAAGATGGATTCTAGTGAAGAGGCCTGTGGGTAGTTGACATCACCTACTATGGGGTGACGCCCCCTCTCTTTTGACCTCCAAGGAGCCTTTCTGCGCATGTGTAGTCGGGAAGGTCTCCTTGACCTCGAGAATGAGGAATATGTGCTCTTTTATCTCTTATCTGGGCAGGGCCCAGCCTCCTCTCTGTCCACAGGGGAGAAACTCCAGGTGCTCAGACTGGGGCCCAACTATCTCCGGCCTCATAACCACTGGACCACCAGGGAAGTCCCCGAACAGTTCTTAATATTAATATAACCCAATGTTTCATTCTTTTCCTTTATTGTTATGTGACCTGTTTCAGAAATCAATCCTTGGGAATTCCCTGGCAGTCCAGTGGTTAGGACTCGGCGCTCTCACTGCCGAGGGCCTGGGTCCAATCCCTGGTCAGGGAACTAAAGGTACCACAAGCCTTGCAGCAAGGCCAAAAACAAAAAAAAAAAAAAAAAAAAATCCTTACTGCAAGGTTCTAAAAGTATTATTTTGTCTCACCTTCTAAAATGTTATTGTTTCATCTTTCACATTAGGTCTGCAGTCCTCCGCAAATTGGCTTTGTGTTTGGTGTGAGGTAGGGGTCACGTTTTGTGTATTTTCCATAGTGATATCCAGTTGTCGCAGCATCATTTATTGAAGAGATTGTCCTTTCTGCACTGCTCTGCATTACCACCTCCATCATAAATCAACCCTCCGGATGTGGATACGGTCTGTCTTGGGCTCCTAATCTATCCATTTGTCAATCCTTCAGCCCCTTTCTTACTGACTACTGTATAACTGTTTGAGAAGTCTCAATAGCTATCTGAAACAGTATTGTGTGTGAAGAGAATCCCGCATATAGAATGGCTTAGTTCTCCATCAACAATGAACCAAACGGGGACTTGCCTGGCGGTCCAGTTGTTAGGACTCTGTGCTTCCACTTCAGGGGGCCCAGGTTCGATCCCTGGTTGGGGAACTAAAATCCTGCAAGCCATGTAGCACTGCTAAAAAAAAAAAAAAAGAACCTAAGGGTCTCAACAGCCTTGGTAATCTTTGCCTGAGTCAATAATTTCATGAAGAGCTGAAAACTCTTGGAGATTTCATCTGCTTCACCAGCCTTCAAGCCCAGAAGCCCTCCAACTTCAGAATGAGTGTGATGCTGTCAGGTGGGGCCAGAGCAGGCAGTGTGCATTTGAATCTTAACTTACCCATGTACAGGGACTTCCCTGGTGGTGCAGTGGTTAGGACTCGGTGCTTCCACTGCAGGGGGTGTGGGTTTGATCCCTGGTTGGGGAAGTTCCTGCAAGCTGCATGGTGCAACCAAAAAAAAAAAAAAAAAATTACCCATGTACAATTTTCATTGCATTGCAGGTGGGTGGTTGTAGGGTCTCTTCATGAAGCCTTCAGACATTGAATGGCTTATGTTGTTTTCCTTCTGTCTCACAAAGCAAACTGCTTAGAGCTGACCTCCCTGACCCTCCAATAGCTAAATGCCATTATCAAGGAAGACCTGATGGCTGTAAGCTGCCAAGTAAGAAGTGTCAGGAGTCAGGATACCTTTTTTTTTTTGGCTGTGCCTCGTGGCATGTAGAATCTTAGTTCCCCAACCAGGGATCGAACCTGCTCCCCCTGCATTGGAAGTATGGAGTCTTAACCACTGGACTGCCAGGGAAGTCCCGATAGAACACCTTCTGACTAAACATGAACTTAAACAACTAGACCAAAGGACTTGGGTGTATTGTACAATGACCACAAATTCCCCCCATCCCAATATGCATGCCCCTTTGCAATGGAACTCCTAGCCAGAGGGGGAATCAGTTTCTCCACCCATTTAAATCGACACATGGCCATGTGACTTGCTTTGACCTATAGAATTCGGCAGAAGTGAGGTGTGGAAGTTCGACCACCATGATGTAAGGAAGCCAGTGTAGCTTTTTGGAGACTGGGAGACTCCATGCAGAACTGAGGCCTCCCAGCCAACAACCAGCATCAATTGCCCAATATGCCAGTGGAGCCATCTTGGACCTTGCAGCAGACTGAACCCTCCAGGTGTCTGTGGTCTCATAAATCAGCCCAGGTGAGATCAACAGAGGAAATGCCCCCTAACCCGCCGAATGGAAAAAAAAACAAAATTCGAGTTTTTTCCCAACAACATTTGATTGTGAAAAATTTCAAATGTGTATCAAAGTTTAAATAAGTTTACAGTGAACACCCACATTCCTAACACATCACTTCTACCGTTCCCATTTTATTAAATCTGTCATCTCCCCATCCCTTTGTCCATGCATCACTTCATCTCGTTTTTTTGTTGTTGTTGTTTTTTGGTTTTTTACTTCATCTCATTTTTGATGCATTTCACAGTTGCAGACATCAGCCCACTGCTCCCTGAATAGTTAGGTGTGCATGTCATTAGCATATGACTAACAAGAGTCCAATATTTGTTTATATTTTTTCTTTTGAAGTAAAATTGACAATGACTTGCATAAGTCTTAAGTATGCTTTTGCTGAGTTTTGACAGATGCACACATCTGTGCAACTTGAACTTCTATTAAGATCTACATGTTTGCCATGGCTCAGGCTGAATCCCTGGTCGGGGAACTGAGACACAAAACAAAACAAAACAAAACAAAACATTGTATCAGGTATTATACATAATCTAGAAATAATATATGTATCATTTTTGCATAGGTTGTATGCAAATACTATGCGATTTTATATGAGGGACTTAAGCATCCTCGGATTTTAGTATGTGCAACAGTCCGGGAACCAGTCTCCCCAGGATACTGTAGGATAGCTGTAAATAACCACACAGTGTCAGGGATTATCAAAACAGATGCAAGAACAAAGTCACTTCCCTGTCTGTCATTAGCGGGAGGTGTTCAGAGGTGGCCACCAGGGCCAGTTGCACCAGTTACACGCCTGTAGCCATGAGTAACAGAGAACACAACTCTGCTTGCTGAACTCCATAAAGACATTTATTAGTTTACAGAACAAATAGCTGCAAGCTAGGGCAGCCTCCAGGCTCGGGATGCTAGGGGCATCCCCACCCCTGCAGGCTTTTCCTCTCATCTCATTGGCCAGGACTGGTCATATGCCTGGTTCCTTAACCAATCAGTGAGTGAGTCATTCACACTCATCCTGATAGCTTCTGTGATCTTAGATCTTAATTTCCAACCTGCAGTTATTTTAGATATTGTTGATCTTACTGTCATGGCCTGGATTTATATTTTATATTGCCAGATAAAACAAGAAATTACACTAGTTATAATAGGATCTTCGGAGACTAACATGGTTCACAAAACGATAAAAGAGTAAAATTATAATTTGGGTGAGGCATTTATAGAGCAGGAATCTGCAAATGTTTTCTGTAAAGGGCCAGAGAGTAAATATTTTCGGCTTTGCTGGCCATAATGTCTCTGTGGCAACTACTCAAATCCCTGTAAGCCGGGAAGCAGCTGTACATAATGTGTAAATGAGTGGGCGTGGCTGTGTACCAATAAAGCTTTATTTACAACCACAGGTGGTGGGCAGGGTCTGGCCCGCAGGCAGGCCGAAGTTGCTGAGTACAGGTGTTCTGCAGCATTGTTAGAACTAAATTAGAGCAACACGATCTTCCAATCTTTGAAATTTATTATTTCTACCTGACCACTGAAGTAGTTTTTAATCAGTTTTCCACCACAAATTTGTGTGCAGTAATTAGAGAGGGGTCCCAATATCCAAAATGCAGTCATCGGTACTTTTCCCCACCCCAAGGAATAAGGGCTCTTTGGAGAATAGCTGGTTTTATGTTTCAGGGCGGGGAAGGTGCAGTATGGGCCTAGTATATCTTGTTGCCAGAAAGAAGGGATGCCTCTCTAAGTTCTGGGTGTGTTGAAGGTACACCGGAGCCCACTTAAAGGTATCCCATGTCAATAATGATTAGTTAATGACCAATTCATGAAACTACTCAAGTCTGAATGCCATGAATTCATAATTATCCTCAAAAGACAAGAATCAGGATTTTTGTTCTTTATCAAGCTGCTAGTTCTATATCCATAGCCCGATTTTATTTGGGTGAACCATTTTTTAGCATCCCTACATAAAAAGGCTGACATCTTCTTACCAAATGATATATATTCAGGGTGATCCCAACTATATAAAATGATTCTCCTCTTTGTAAAAAATAAACAATAAAAAAAGATAATAAATACAGTATTAACATTGGTTATTTTTGGATAGTAATATGATAGATGACATTCATGTTCTTTTCCTGAATTTTTTCTGGCATTTCCAAGTTCCCGCCTTTATTTTTTATATATTACTTTTAGAGTGAAAAAGAAAACTCTTTGAAAAAAATTTATCTCCAGGGACTTCCCTGGCAGTTCAGTGTTTAAGACTCTGTGCTTTCACTGCAGGGTGCACAGGTTCGATCCCTGGTCAGGGAACGAAGATCCCGCATGCCACATGGTGAGGCCAAAAAAAAAAAAGAGAGAGAAACTGTAAAAAAAAATTTTTTTTTAAAATACTTTATTGAAAAGAGAAGCAAATATTAAAAAACAAAAACACTACTTATCTCCGGGTTCAGGATGTCTTTTTCCATGGTTATAACGTTGTATGGTTTGGTCTTTGGGAAATTTCTCACCCCAAAGAGCAGAGGGTGGCAAGTGGGATTTTATAAAATCCAGAGCCCAAGGCTGAGGATGGGAGTACATCCAATGAGGTGGGGCTGAAAGACGTTGAGCTAAGAGGGCTGGTAAAATCTGTGGAGCTGGGTCCTCGGCCCTGGGGGTAAATGTTGTCCCCAGGTGAGGGGGTTTGGCTTTCAATTGAGGGAAGTACTGGTAGGGCTTTAAGCACTGGCTCCCAGAGACCAGGCTTAAGTTGGGAGGAGCCTAGATTCTAAAAAGAGTAAGGAAGGTTAGGTAGCTGGGGTTCGGGGTTGTCAGGGAGAGGGCTGGGTGGTTCTAGACGGCAGTGGAGGAGGAGGAGTGGGACCTGGACCACAGTGCAAAATGAAAACATGCGGCCCCTTGTCGAAAAATTATTATGAATTTCACGATGGTGACAGCAGAGCATTCAATCAAGTGCAGGGGCTGAACGCCTGTGAAGCCGGCCCCTGTGGGGACCCAGGAAAAGGGAGCCGCTTCAAGGTCTGCTTTGGAGGTAAGAATTGGCCAGGATTCTGGCAGAGACTGGACGCTGAGGCAGAATGTCTTGCCTGTGGCTCTCCTGGGTGTCCATGGGCCACAGCCCACACGCAGAAATCCCTCCTCCATGGGATGGACCAGGTCCAAGAGCCCTGGGGCTCTCCCAGCCACTTTTTAGATGCTAAATTATCACAGGTGTTACTCAAGTCCCATGCTCAGGTGGGGGCCGGCGGAGGGCCCCTCACCCCTCCCTCTCTACCCAGCCCCTGACTTCTGGGACTTTAAAGAGGTTACCCAACCCCTATTCATCTTCCTGACTCCAAGTCACTGGTCAGCATCCCTTCCTTCAGGAAGCCCTCTGGGCTGCCCCCTGCCCCCCTGAACTTGTACCCCCGTTACATCCCCCAGGCTGCATCTCCAGGTTGCAAACCCCAGGTTGCTCAAGGGACCCCATTTTATGCCCTCTTAGCTCCCTGTGCCTCATCTTCAAGGCATTCTGTCACTCTGACACTGTGGGTGCAGTTAGCCATTTGGGGGTTCATCTCTGCCGGCGCCGGGCAGCCGAGACCTGGCCCAGAGGAGGGCCCCATGTTATCTGTTGAGTCTGGGAGGCACAGAGCATCCTGCCTGCATTCAGTGGCAGCCTGCCCGGGCCTCAGCTTCCCCCGCCACACACACAGTGGTGTCCCATCCACTGGGCAGGCAGACCAACTGGGGATGGGGTCTGGGATCCCAGGTCTGGGGTTTGGACTCTGGAGTTGGGTCTGGCTTTGGGATTGGGGGTCCTGGGTCAGAGATTGGGATCTGGGTTTCAGGGACTGGAGCTGGGGTCTGATTTGGGGTCTGGGGCCGGGGATCTGAGTTCTGGAGCCCCAGGTCTGGAATCTGAGGTCTGGAGTTTGGGATCCAGAGCCTCAGTTCTGAGGCCTGAGGTCTGGGATATAGGGGCTGGGGTCCCAGGTCTGGGGCCGCTGGGATGGAAGATCTAGGATTTGGAGCTGGTGATCCTGAATCCGAGGTCAGGGTCTTGAGGTGTGGGGTCGCAATTTCTGGGTCTGGGGCCTAGTGTCTGAAGTAGGGGGTCTGGGCTCTTGTATCTGGGTTCCGGCGTATGGGGTCCAGGGTCTGAGGTAAGGGATCAGGGGTTCAGGATCTGGGGTCGGGGTCTGAGGTAAAGGATATAGAGTCCGGGGTCCAGGTCCCGGTTGTGAAGTACGAGATCTAGCACTTGGGGTCCCATGTCTGAGGTCTGGGGTCTGGGGTCCAGGCCTAGGGTCGGAGGTACGAAGTCCGTTGCTCCCGCGCGCCCCTGCCCCGCCCCCTCCCTCCTCCGCCCCCTCCCTCCTCCTTCCCCCTCCCCCCTCCCCGGCCCCCTCCCTTCTCCTCCCTGCTCTCCAAGTCCCCCACCTCCTCCCCCTCCCTTCTCTCCCCCTGCCCCGCCCCCTCCCTCCTCCTCCCCTCTCCCCCTCCTCTGCCCCCTCCTTTCTCCTCCTTCCCCTCCCCCTCCCCGGCCCTCCCCCCGCCCGCCCCGCCCCGCCCCGCCGGGCGCCGCACCGACAAGATGGCGGCGGGTGGGAGCGGCGGGCGCGCGTCGTGCCCGCCGGGGGTCGGCCCGGGCGCGGGGGGCGGCCCCGGGCCCAGCGCCAACGCCACCCCGGCCCCCGGCAACGCGGCCGCCGCCGCCGCCGCCCCGGCCCCCGCCGCCCCCGGGCCGCCCCCGCCGGTGTCGGGGTCGGGGCCGGGGCCGGGCGCGCAGGCCGCTGCGGGCGGGGAGCGGGCGGCCGAGGAGCCGGGGGCGGGGGCGCTGCTGCGCGAGCCCGTCTACAACTGGCAGGCCACCAAGCCCACGGTGAAAGAGCGCTTCGCCTTCCTCTTCAACAACGAGGTGCTCTGCGACGTGCACTTCCTGGTGGGCAAGGGGCTCGGCGCGCAGCGCATCCCGGCGCACAGGTGGGCCGCCGTCCCGGGACCCGCCGCCCCCGGGGACCCAGCATCCCCGGGCCCAGACCCCGCCAGCCCCCGGGAGTCAGTCATCCCTGAGATCCCGCCACCCCTCCCCCACGCCGGGGAAACCCGCCACCCCCAGGGACCTAGTCATCCCCCAGGACCCGCCCTTCTTGGAAACCCTGCTGTCCCCGGGACCCCACCACCCTCAGGACCCCACCACCCTCAGGACCCCGTCGTTCCAGGACCCAACCCGTTATTCTTGGAACCCCTGCTGGTCCCGGGTACCTGCCCTCACCCCGGGACACCCACCATCCCTGGGACCCTGCTGTTCCCAGTGACCACCATCCCCGGGCCCTACCACCCCTAGGCCCTGTGACGCTGCCAGGCCCCCTTCCACCCGTACTTCCAGATACTGGCCGTATTCTGGTCCTGCGACCCCTGCCCCTCCTCTCTCATCAGCGTCTCCTGGCTCTGTGACCCCTGACCCTGCCACCTTGGCCAGGATCTCCCAGGCCCAGTGACCTTTTCCACCCCTACCATCCCTGTGACCCATCAGCCCCTGCCAGGCTCTCCAGGCCCTGCAACCCCCAGCCTGGCCAGCCCGAGGACCCCCAGACACTACCATCTCCCTCCACTTCCTCCTTCCTGCCCCAGTGACCTCCTCCCCCGAGTGCCCCATCCTTCTGGGGCTGAGACCCCCAGAGCCCCACCAGACTCCCACCTTGTGAACCCAGGACCCCCAGTGACTCCCAGCTCTGCGATCACCCAGCTCCGTGACGCCCCATCCCCCAGGCCTCCTTTCAAAAGCGGGGGGTGTTCTTGGTCCAGGCCCCATCCCTCTGCCAGTCTCCAGGGTGCAGCCCCCAGACTCCTGGGTAGGGTGGGACTGATGTCAGACAGCGTCCGGCCCACTGCTGGTTCCTCTGCCCCTGCTCGCTGGGGGGTGCTGGGGAGGGTTCTGTCTGGGGAGGGAGGCTTCAGGGGTTCTCACCACTCTGCCTGGAGTGTCCCCCAACCTGCTGTGAGTCCTCCCCACTTTTCTGACGTGTGGCCTTTATTTAACTTGTGCCTTCGAGATTCCTCTTTCTGGCTTTTCTTGGTTATTTATATACAAGGTCTAGATTCCTGTCCAAGGAAGCTTCCAGGCCTGTGATGGGGTCCCCAGTACCTCCCTGCCCTGCGTGTGTGTTGCGGTCCTCCCCCCTCTCCCGCAAGCTGTGAGTAGGGGGCCAGTTGATGTGTCACCTGTGAGCCCCCAGCCTCCCTCATGCCTTTCTTGTCCCACATTCCTGCTGTGTGGACCTCCCAGATCGAAGGTTCTGGTTCTTTGTCTTTTCAGCCTTTGGGTTGTTATTTCATACGCATTGTTGACATTTTACCTGCAGTGATCAGGTAGATGACTCTACCGTGAGTGACCCTGGGCTCTGCTGAGCCTCAGTTCCCCCCCACCTCCCCACCCCCCCGGGACCTGGGACTGACCACTCAGACACCTCCTTCCCAGGGCCACAGGGAGGGTGGACCCTGTGACCCAACCAGGTCCTTATCACAGTGGCCCGGGGCTCATCCTGCATACGGGCTGGCTTAAAATGCAGGTGGGGATGTGACCCAACGCATAAAGGAAACACCTCGCAGCCTTGCTGATGGAACACAGACAGGAGTGGGGAAAATTCCTAATACCGTGCTCCACGCTCCCGGGCTGGACCTAACTCCCGCCTCTGTCCCAGGTGGGCTGGATTTGGGGACTTGCTTGTAAAGAGTAGATTGGAATCCCACCTTGGGGGAACCCGGCAGATGCCACCTCAGCCAGGTGGTCAAGGTCGACCTCAGGGTGATGCCCTGGGGGTGTCAGGGTCCCCCTGGAAGGAATCAACGAGAAGGGCACCTCGCCTCAGTGTGCTCCACCCAAAACCCTTAACCCCAGTGTAGTGGGTTGAATGGTGGACCCCAACAAGGTGTGTCCACATCCTGACACCCAGAACCTGTGAACGGGACCTTATTTGGAAAAAGGGTCTTTGTAGATGTGATTAAGAGTTTCAAGAAGAGATCATCCTGGATTATCTGAATGGGCCCTAAATCCAACAAGTATCCTTATGAGAGACACACAGAGGAGAGACCGAGAGAAGACGGCCATGTGACAACAGAGGCAGAGACGGGAGGGACACACGGCCGCAAGCCCAGGACGCCTGGGACCCCAGAAGCTGGAAGAGACGAGAGGGGGACCCTCTCCGGGCCCCTCCGGGGGCAGCACGGCTCTGGGACACACTGACCTTGGACGTGCGGGCTCCAGAACGTGAGAGAGGAAATTCCTGTTCTTTCAAGTCACCCAATTTGCAGTAATTTGTTAGAGCAGCCCCAGGAAACCAGTACACCTGGTCCTATCGGAGAAAATACCAGATAAACCCAGCTTGGGGCCATGCTGCAGGACGCCAGCCGGTCCTGGGAGGAGCCTGAGGACACAGGTGAAAGCCACGTGGGATCCTGGATGCAGGCCTGGGGCGGAGAGGATGTTAGTGCGGAGCTGGTGACTGGGGAGCAGGGCCGAGTCGGGGAGGGGCTCGTGCTAGCTTTGAGGAAGGCCATGGGGTCTGGACCCACCATCTCCCAGGACCCAGGCTTGGGGTGGTCTCAGGCTGGGGCCGTGAATTCTGGGTACAGGGTGACCTGGGGCGTGGGACACAGGAGGGCCTGGCATGAGTGATGGCAGAAGGGGCCAGCTCTGGCCCCGGACAAGTTCAGACCTCATTCGGAGCCTCCCCCTGCCCCACGCACCCAGTCGGCTTAGCCCCACCCCCTCGCCCTGCACTGCACTGCTTTTTGACAGCTTTCTCCTAACTTTCTCTGACTGCCGTCATTGGCTTCCTGTGAGCAGGATTTTTTTTTTTTTTTTTTTTGGCTGAGTCACAGCTTGTGGGATCTTAGTTCCCCAACCAGGGATTGAACCCCGGCACCTGGCAGTGGAAGAACGGAGTCCCAACCACTGGACCGCCACAGGGTTTTGCTTCTCTCCCTCCTGCTAGGCCCAGGAAAACGCCTGGCACAGCAGGTGCTCAGGAAACCCGTGAGTCCACTGTCTACGCTCGAGGGGCTCCCTCTGAGGAAATACCGAGCATCTTCAGGGTAGCACTGTGCACAAATCGGATGGTCCCACATTAATATCTAAAATACCTTTATTCATCTATCACGGAAAACTTAGCAGTGCAGAGAAGTCCCAGAAGTGGAGCAGCCTGTGTCTGGGGTCCCTTCTCTTTCATCGATCTGTGTGTGCTTAGCCCAATAACACGTTTTTTGATGACTGTGGCTTTATGGTGGGTTTTGAGAACTGCCGTGGTGGTTCTTCCCAGTTTTACTCCTTGTCAAGACTTTTTTCAGCTGGCCTCACACACTTAACTCTTCCAGAATCAATCACCCATCCATCTGTCCTTCCCTGCATCCAACAGTCATTGAAACAGTGCTGACAGAAGACATCTCTTTCCCTGTGGGACTTACCTTCAGGTAAATTTGCACCAGCAAAGTTTTGTAAAGAGCCAGATAGTATATAGTGTCAGCAGACCACACGGTCTCTGTCCCAACTGCTTAATTCTGCCATAGCAACACAAATGCATTAAGACAGAAATGAATGGGTGTGGCTGTGTGCCAATAAAACTTTATTTACAAAAACAAGCGGTGGGCCGGATTGAGTCCCAGGGCTGTAGTTGACCAGCCTCTGCCTCAGTGGTTCCTTATGATCTTTAGAATCAATTTGTCAAATGCTAAAGGAATTGCCTGGAGGGATTGGTCTTTGCAAAGATACAGGTTGGGAGAGCTGACAGTTTAGAATACAAAATATATCTGGGAACATGTTTATCCAGGGCATTTTTGTGAGTCCTTAGGAAAGTTTTGTAGTTTCTTCAAATAGGTCTTGCACGTATATTGCTAAGTTTTTTATTAGTTTTTGTTTGTTTTTTCTCTGTTATGAGTAATTTCTCCATTGTATTTTTTCTAGTTGGTTCTTGCTGGGAAGCTGTAGATTTTTTGCGCATTTATTTTTATCTATTTGAATGATTTCTTTCTGAACCCTTCTTAGTGTTAATAATTGCTCCACTGATTCTGTGGTCTGGCACTGTCCCGTAGACTTTTCTGTGATGATGGGATTGTTCTAGATCTATGCTCTCCAGTCCTAGCCACTAATCACTTGTGGCTGCTGAGCACTTGAATTGTGGCTCTTGCAACTGAGGAACTGAATCCTTTTTTTTTGTTTTGTTTTTTTGGACACACTGCGTGGCTTGCTGGATCTTAGTTCCCCAACCAGTGATTGAACCTGCGCCCTCGGCAGTGAAAGCGAAGAGTCCTAACCACTGGACCACCAGGGAAGTCCCAAACTGAATCTTTTATTTAATTTTAATTTTAATTTAGATTTAAATAAGCCCTGAATTTAGAGTTTTAAGTGAGACAATCACGTTATGGGCAATTAATTTCTCATTCTCTCTCATATTTCTGCGTCATTTTTTCTGTTCTGATTGCATTTCTGACCACCAGGGCATTGTTCCGTAACAGAGGTGTTTTTCACAGTTCAATGTGATCATTGATACTGGTTTCTGACAAATCCTTTTTAATACAGTAACAAGTTTCTTTCCATCCCTTGTTCACTAAGAGTTTCCATGAAGTGTGGGCATGGGATGCTATCGAGTGCTTTTAATGGATTTTGGTTTGTTTGATCTGACAATTGGCCGTATAGAAAATTATGCATTTGTGTGACAATTGCCATAGCCCAGTTTGGGAGCACTTCTGTCACCCCCAAAAGCCCCTTTCCCCACTTACCCTCAGTCCCCGCTCCCACCCTGATCCCTGGGCAATCACTGACCTCCTTCTCTCTCTCTAGTTTTGCTATTTGTAGAAATTTCATAGAATTTGAATGATAGAATGTGTAGGCTTTGGTCTGGCTTCTTTCACTGAGTGTGTTGTTTATAAGGCCCATCCAGACCGTTGTATCGGCAGTTCCATTTCTTTTTATTGCTAAAGTAATTCACGTTACTGCTGAATTCCATTGCATGGATGGACCATGCTTTGTCCACTCACCAGTCGATGGGCATACGGCTTATGTGGGTTATTTCCAGCTTTTCATTATGAGGAATCATACTGCCGTGAACATTCCACATTTGTGTAGAAATATGCCTGTGGAAGAACTCCTTTTCTCTTGGGTGAATACCTAGGGGTCTCATGTTGGAATTACAGGGTAACGTGACATTTTAAGAAACTGCCAAACTGGTTTCCAAAGTGGCCGCCCCATTCCCCACCCCTCAGTGGTGCCCGAGGGTTCCAGAGTGTCTTTGACCTCATAGGCGAGTTGGGAAATGTTCCCTCCCCCTCTCCTTTCTAGAAGAGTTTGCATAGGGTTGGTATTATTTCTTCTGGGAATGGGCTTTTGTGTGTGGGAAGATTTTTTTAAATATTTATTTATTTATTTGGTCTCACCGGGTCTTAGTTGCAGCAGGCGGGCTCCTTAGTTGCGGCTTGAGGGCTCCTTAGTTGCGGCAGGTGGGATCCTTAGTTATGGCATGCAAACTCTTAGTTGTGGCATGCATGTGGGATCTAGTTCCCTGATCAGGAATCACACCCGGTCCCCCTGCGTTGGGAGCGCCGAGTCCTATCCACTGCGCCACAAGGGAAGTCCCAGTGGGAAGATTTTTTTTTTTTTTTTTTTTATTGGCTGCTTTGTGTCTTCGTTGCTGTGCGTAGGCTTTCTCTAGTTGCGGCGAGCGGGGACTACTCTTCGTTGCAGTGCCCAGGCTTCTCGTGGTGGCTTCTCTTTGTTGCAGAGCACAGGCTCTAGGCACGTGGGCTGCAGTAGTTGTGGCACGCGGGCTCAGTAGTTGTGGCGCACGGGCTTAGTTGCTCCGTGGCATGTGGGATCTTCCTGGACCAGGGCTCGAACCTGTGTTCCCTGCATTGGCAGGCAGATTCTTTTTTTTTTTTTTTTAATTAATTAATTAATTAATTAATTATTTTTATTTATGGCTGTGTTGGGTCCTCGTTTCTCTGCGAGGGCCTTCTCTAGTTGCGGCAGGTGGGGGCCACTCCTCATCGCGGTGCGCGGGCCTCTCACCATCGCGGCCTCTCTTGTTGCCGAGCACAGGCTCCAGACGCACAGGCTCAGTAACTGTGACTCACGGGCCCAGCTGCTCCGCGGCATGTGGGATCCTCCCAGACCAGGGCTCGAACCCCTGTCCCCTGCATCGGCAGGCAGACTCTCAACCACTGCGCCACCAGGGAAGCCCAGCAGGCAGATTCTTAACCACTGTGCCACCAGGGAAGTTCCGGAAGATTTTTAATGACTAGTTCACTTACTTGTTATGTGTTTGTTTAGATTTTCTCTTCACCAGTGAGTGTTGGCAGTTTGTGTCTTTCCAGGATGTCATCCATTTCCTCTAAGTTGTCTTAGGTTGTTGGCATAAAGTTGTTTCAAAGTTCTTTTATCACCTATAGGGTCTGTAGTGATGTTCCCTTTTTCATTCCTGATTTTGGTAACTTGTGTTTTTTTCTCTTGGTCAGTCTAGCTAAAGTTCTAGCAATTGTTGATTTCCCCCCCACCCCCAAAGAGTGACCTTTAGGTTTCATTGATTTGTCTCTATTTTCCCATTCCCAGTGTCATTAATTCCTGCTCTCACTTTTATTATTTTCTTCATTCTTTGGGCTCGATTTGCTCTTCATTTTCTAGATTCTTGAGATGGAAACTTACCTTGCTGATTTTATTTTTTTAATTAATTAATTATTTTTTGGTCATGCCACACGTGGCTTGCGAGATCTTAGTTCCTCAACCAGGGATTGAACCCGGGCCCTGGCAGTGGAAGTGCCAAGTCCTAACCACTGGACCACCAGGGAATTACTGGATGCTTACCTTGCTGATTTTAGATCTTTATTTAATACATATATAATGTTTACTTCTAAGCACTGTTTTAGCTGCATCCCTTACATTTTGATGCGCCGTGTTTGCATTTTTGTTCCAGGTAAGATCTTTTCTAATTTCCGTTGTGTTCCTTCTCTGACCCATGGGTTACTTAGAAGTGTTGTTTCATTTCCAAATATTTGGGGATTTCTCAGAGGTCTTTCTGTTGTTGGTATGGAGTTTAATTCCTCTCTTTGGAGAACATGCTTTGACTGCTTTCAGTGCCTCTGAGTATATTTGTTTGGCCTTGCATGTGGTCTGTCCTGGAGAATGTGCCATTGCGCCTAAGAGCGTGCATTCTGCCGTCGTTGGGCTGAGGGTTCCGAAAAGGTCGCTTGGCAGCATTGTTCAGTCTTCTTTATTCTTGCTGATTTTGTCTGGCTGTTCTGTCAGTTGTAGAGAGTGAGGCATCAGAACCTCCAACGATAATTGTTGGATTGTCTCTTTCTCCTTTAACAGTCAGTTTCTGCTTCATGTAGTTTGGGACTCTGTTGTGTATTCATTTGTACTGTTAACTATCCCCACGTACTGACCCTCTGTTCACATGAAACGTCCGTTGTTCAGTAATATTCCTTACCTTCACGTCTGTCTTGTCTGATATCTGTGTAGCCACTCCAGATCTCTGGTGGTTTCCGAATGCAAGGTATGTCGTTCCCCATCTTTCTCCTGTCATCCCCTTTGTGTGTTTGAATGTAAAACTTCTGAGCCCGTGACGTCCATCTGTCCCATCTCTGGTGACGTGAGCCTTGGTCATGGGGTAGATTTCTCTACTGGATGTCACCACCGTCCCCTTGTAAATCACCCTTCCCGAGGGATACTTTGGGACTGTACAGACATCCCATTTCCCCTCCTGCTTTGCCCACTGGTGTATGGTGGTTCCTGCTGGAAAGAGTTATTTACTCTAGCATCTGCCATATGGTGATTTCCTATTTCTGTAACTCCCTCTGCATTTGTTAACTGGGGTTCTAAAAGGAAGAGCTGTCCCTTCTCCCTTACTCATCCATTCCTTCAGTTATATATTTATTTCATCATGGACTCATGGATATTTATTTTATCCTCTGGGTCATCATCCGGTGCGAACGTTATTTTGTTGTTCGTATCGTCCCAGATTTGGCTCCTGTGTCCGTTCAACATTCCCCCGTCATGTTGGAGCGTGTTTTTACTTTCTGGCGCCACAAGATACTCTACGCTCATCTTGTCCTTCCCCTGCCCCAGCCCTGGAGTCAGCCATTTCTCCAAGGAGCTCTGGTTCGTTTTAGTGGAAAACGGTATTTAGAAACCAAGACTTGGGTGCTGGGTGTGCCCACTGCTGCTGGGGTGTTGTTGTTTAGAGACCTTTTTAGCAGGTAGAGCGAGGAAATGTACCAACACACACATATCTCTGTTTATTTCTGTCTCTCCACCCGTCTGTCCATCCGTCCATCCATCCACCATCCATCTACCTGTCTAAAAGCCACGAGATCATCTTGATTGCTCTGATTTCGGTTCAGCCCTCCAGAATTTATTCCAGCCCCCCCCCCAATCTATAACTGTTTGCTCCCACGATGAGGACCCTGGCTCTCATTCTGCACACGTCTACTTGGTAGCACAAACCTAGATATGTAGAGTAGTTTCAGAGCTGCTAACCCTCTCCTGTGAAAAATACTTTTACTAAGTAAAGCCCAGTATTTGTATGCAGTTCTTTTGGCCTTTAACCTGTTTCCCAAAGCTACTTAGCTGGTCTTTTCTTCCCTGCCCCTTCAGGGTAGTATGTCATTCTTTCTTTTTTTTTTTTTAATTTTTAAATTGTGGTAAAATACACATACCACAAAGTTCACCCTCTTTACCCTTTTTAAGCGCACAGTTCAGTGGCATGAAGCACATTCACATTGTTTGCAATGATCCCCACCATCCGTCTCCATAACTTTCTCATCTTCCCAAACTGAAACTCTGTCCCCAGGAAACACGGACTCCCCCTCCCCCAGCCCCTGGCCCCCACCATCTACTTCCTGTCTCTGTGGATCTGACTCCCCCAGGGACCCCCTGTGCGTGGAATCAGACACTGTGTGTCCTTCTGTGTCTGACTTCTCTCACTGAGCATCACGTCCCCAGGGTCCATCCACTCTGTAACATGTGTCGGAATTTCCTTCTTAAGGTAACTAATACTCCTTGTATGGAGGGACCACATTGTGTTCATCCATCATCTGTCCATTGATACTGGGTTGCCTCCACCTTTGGCTGTCTATGAATCGTGTCGCTGTGAGCACTTGTGCACAGGTTTTGTGTGGACGTGTGTGTTCATTTCTCTCGGGCACGCAACTTAGGAGTGGAACTGCCGGGTCAGACGGTAACTCCACGTTGAACCCTCCGATGAATCACTGGCCTGTCATCCACCGCGGCTGCACACTTTATGTCCCCACCCGCCCTGCACGAGGGCTCTGATTTCTCCACATCTGCAGCAACTCTTGTCATTGTCCGGATTTTTTATCCTAGCTGGCGTTTCCTAGTGGGGGTGAGGTGGCGTCTCATGGTGGTTTTGATTTGCCATGTTCATCGTCATGTTTTTGAGGATGGACGGATAAGGGAGGGTAGAAGACTCCTGGCGGGAGGCCAGCGAGGGGCCGGCGGGTGGGGCTGTGGGTGGAGGAGCCTTGGAGATGTTCAGACCGCCTTCGACCCAGTGGCCTTGCCAGCCCTGGGGTTTGTCGCCGCGTCCGCCGAGGGCACTGAGGGTGCATACAGCCTGGCAGCCGGGGCTCTGCACAGACACACAGGCCCAGTTGGGCCACCTCTTACTTCCTGCCAGTGAATCGTTGGGGAAAGTTTTCCCCACGGGAGATCAAGATGCTTTGTTTAATCTAGAAAGAAAGGAGGAACAGGAAGACACTTTATTTATGGAGAGTGTGCATGGGGAAGTGCAGTGAGGCTCCAGGGGCCCAGCTGCGGTGGTGAATGAGGGGGGCTCCGAGGATGCGGTGGGGCAGAACAGGGCATGAGCGACCTGGGGCGGCCGAAACAAAGCACCGCCGATGGATGGGCAAAGCCACACAGATTTGTCCTCTCTCAGTTCCGGAATCCAGAAGCCCAAGGTCAGGGTACTGCAGGGCCATGCTCCCTCCAGAGGCTCCCGGGGAGGGTCCTTCCTATCTCCTCCGGCTTCTGGGGCTCCAGGCATCCTGGGCTTGTGGCCACGGCGCTCCAGGCTCTGCCTCCGTCAATACGTGGCCTCTCCCTGTGTGTCTGGGTCCACATTTCCCTTTTATAAATCATTGGATTAGGGCCAGCCTGGGTTAGGGTGGCCTCATCTTAATAAATGGCATCTACAAAGACCCTGTTTCCAAATGGGGTGCCATCCTGACGTTCCAGGTGGACATGACTTTGGAGACACTGTTCACCCCAATACACTCACACTCGGTTTCCCACCTGGCCCCCATCTCTGGTCTGGCCTTTGGGGTGCCGTAGAGCCCCGGGCCAGATTGGGGACCAGACGAGGGCCTGATGGGGCCGGGAGCACCAGGCCACGATGGGGAGTAGGTGGGGGGGGGGTGGTTCTTCTCGCGGAGAGTAGGGGGCTGCCCAGGTGGGGTTCGCTGGGAGCGCTGGGAGCGTCCCCCGGGCACTGGGCAGAGGCCGGGGATCGGGCTGTGGCTGCCGATTCCAGCGGTTCCGCAGGGGGGCGGCCTCTCAGAGCCCTGCGTGTGTCACCGTGGGGACCCGGGAGGGGCTGCGGCGTGGGGCCTTGCAGACCCAGAGGGCAGGGGCTCTGCAGGGGCAGGCCTGGAGCTCGGCCCCCGCCGTCTCTGCCGCCCCGGGGAGGCTGTCGTGGGGCGGGCCCCGGGGCCCATGGGTGCACAGCACAGAGTGGGTGCGCGACGCCAGGCAGAACCTGCAGGCCCCCGTGGCCACCCACGTCTGGATGCTCCCTTGGCCTCCACGCCCTTCCCCACGGACTCAGCCCCATTCAGGTGACCCCGCCAGGCCTTTCCTGACTCTGCTCCCTCACACCCCTGCGTTCTCCTTCCTGCCCCGCTGTCAGGCTGTCCATGCCATGGACCCGTGGCTGCCTTCCTCCAACAAGGCCAGGGTCTCAGTGCCCACAGCCCAAGCACGGGGGCCGTGTGTGTAGAGCAAGGAGGAAGTGATGAAGGAGGGGGTGAATGAGGGAGGCAGGGAGTGGTTGAGTGAGTCAGTGAATGAATGAATGAAAGGATGGAGTGAATGATGAATGAATGAGAGAGTGAATGAATGAATGAATCAGTGGGTGAGCCAATCAGTGAGTGAAGGAATGAGTGAGTGAATGAATGATGGAGGGAGTGGTTGAGTGAATGATTGGGTCAATCTGAGTGAATGAATGAATGAGTGAATGAATGACGGAGGGAGGGAATGAATGAAGGAGGGAGGGATGAATGAAGGAGCGAGGGAATGAGTTGCGTGGGGAGGGCATGAGCTCTCTGCCATAAGCCGTCTAGCCCCTGGGGAGATGATTTCGCTTCCCTGGCCTTTGTTGCTACGGATCCGCAGGCACTGCCTTCTCAGTCCTCAGGGCCTTCCTAACGGAAGCATCCAGGGCAGGATGCTCTGGGCACAGCATCTGCTGCAGGTGCTGGCTGGGGTGTCACTGCTGCGGGGACACTCACCTTCCACATCCCGGGGCCCCGACAGCCCCCCGGGCTCAGGCGGTAGGGACCGGTGGGCCTCGCGGTGGGTAACCAGGTCTTCTCTGACACGCCAGGTTCGTGTTGGCCGTGGGCAGCGCCGTCTTTGACGCCATGTTCAACGGGGGAATGGCCACCACGTCCACCGAGATCGAGCTGCCGGACGTGGAGCCCGCTGCCTTCCTGGCACTGCTCAAGTAAGACTTTCCAGGTCCTTCACGCCCTGGCGGCAGGGACAGACACACCTGATGTTTAAAAAAAATAGAGCCCTGGTGACATTGCCTCCAGAGCCCCCAGCTCCTTGGAGATTTCTAGAACTCACCTCCTCAGTGAGGGATGGGCTCTGGACGCCCCCCCATTTTCATTTTTGTATTTTTAATATCAAGATGTAATTTACATACCATACAACTCACCCATGTGAAGTGTACAATTCAATGACATTTAGTATGTTTAGAGTGTGCAACCATCACCTCTAATTCCAGAACATTCCATCACCCCCAAAGGAATGGCATCCCCCTCCCCCAGCCCCTGACAGCTAGGAACCCACTCTCTGTCCCTGTGGCTCTGCCTGTTCCGGACGGTTCCCATCAGTGGAATCACACGCTGCGTGTCCTGTGTCTGCTGCTCTCACTGGGCATTGCGGTTCCAGGTCCACCCGCGCTGCAGCGTGTGTGAGTCGCTAAGTTTTCATCCTTTCAAGAGTTTTTGAAGAAATAGCCTAATGCAAGAATTTTAAATTCCACCTATATTTTTTCTTCCTGGGTTTCAAATTTTTTCTCAAGGACTTTAAAACAAATACGGTGGATGTTGGGGGTGGGAGTGCCGCCCACAGATTGCAGCTCCACCGAGAAGGAGGCCGGCGAGCTCTGTGGAACTCCCATACACCTCCCTGCTCCGCAGAGCACTGTCCTCCCCTGTCCGGAAACTCTGGGTGTAAATGGTCTGGGTGGCTTGAAAGGTTATCCCGAACAGTCAAGACGGCTTTTCAGATGTGGAGCTTTTTTTTTTTTTTCCCCTTCTGATTATAAAAATGACATTGGCTCACAGAAAGAAAGAGAAAGAAAAAGGGAGGGAGAGAAGAAAACAAGAGAAAAGAAAGCATAAGGAAGAAAGTGGAGTGAACCTGTCTCGCCTCTCAGCACCACGGGCGAGGCCGTGGCTGGTCACTCCCATTCATATCGGGTCCCATTTATATCACATGCTCACAGCGCCCCGCCCCACCCACTGTGTTGTCATCTCCTTTTTTCCTCTGGTGTCTGCAGGGTGTAAATTGGTTCCTTTCAGCTCCATCTAACAGTGTCGAATCCTGTGGGCTGATCACAGCACTTTGTGGAATAATCTCACTCCTCTGTCTTTAGGCAACTTTTCAGATGGTTCTTCAGACCAGGGGCCGCAGGCTGCCCTGGGGTGGGTGGGAGGGCAGGGGCTCTGTCTCCACAGCTCCCTGCCGTCATTGCAGAAGCAGCCTGGAAGGATTTGTAAACTGTGGGCAGGGCTGTGGGCCAAGGAAACTTTATGTACAAAATAGGGGACAAAAGCACGGTGAGATATCACTTCACACCCACCAGGGTGGCTATTATTAAAAAACAAACAAACAAACAAAATGACTTGTCTCCAGGAGGTGGAGAAATTGGGACCCTCATGTGCTTCTGGTGGGAATGTGAAATGCGGCAGCCACTGTGGAAACAGTCTGGACGATCCTCAAAAGCTAAACATAGAATCACTATGTGCTCCAGCAATCCCATTCCTGGGTACATCCCCCAAAGAAGGGAGAAGTGGGGGCTTGAAGAGATATTTGCACACCCGTGTTCACAGCAGCTTGATTCACAACAGCCAAAAGGTGGGAACACCCCAAGTGTCCATGAACAGTTGAGGGATGAACGAGGTGTGATCTATCCACACACCGGAATATTACTCAGCCTTCAAAAGGATTCTGGAATTCAGTAACACATTAAAAGGATCATACACCATGATCAAATGGGATTTATTCCAGGGCTGCAAGGATTTTTCAGTATCCACAAATCAATCAGCGTGATACACCACATCAAGAGGTTGAAGAATAAAAACTAGACGATCATCTCAATAGATGCAGAGAAAGCTTTTGACAAAATTCAACACCCGTTTATGTCATAAAGGATTCTGGCAACTTCCCTGGTGGCGCAGTGGTTAAGAATCCACCTGCCAATGCAGGGGACACGGGTTCGAGCCCTGGTCCGGGAAGATCCCACATGCCGCGGAGCAAGTAAGCCCGTGCACCACAACTACTGAGCCTGTGCTCTAGAGCCCACGAGCCACAACTACTCAGCCCGCATGCCACAACTACTGAAGCCCGCGCACCTAGAGCCTGTGCTCCGCAACAAGAGAAGCCACTGCAATGAGAAGCCCGTGCACTGCAACGAAGAACAGCCCCCGCTGGCCGCAACTAGAGAAAGCCCACGCACAGTAATGAAGACCCAACGCAGCCAAAAATAAATAAATAAATAAATAAATAAATAAAAATTAAAAAAAAAAAAAAAGGATTCTGACGCTTGCTCCAACGTGGATGGACCTTGAGGACATGATGCTTAGTGAAATAAGCCAGATGAAAAAGGACAAATACAGTGTGAACCTACTCACAGGAGGTCCTAAAGGAGTCACATCCATAGAGACAGGAAGTAGATGGTGGGGCCGGGGGCCGGGGGCTGGGGGAGGGGGAGTCGGGGGACAGTTTCAGTTTGGGAAGATGAGAAAGTTCTGGAGATGGATGGTGGGGATGGTTGCACAGCAATATAAATGTACCTAATGCTACTGATAAAAATGGTTAAAATGGTAAATTTTATGTTATGTGTATTTTACCATAATTTAAAAAAATGAAAAAATGTAAAAGTCATATCTATAAAAAAAAAATCAAGACCCCAAACAGGTGACGGGTTGCAGTTAGCCAAACCCTGCCTTAGTCTAAACTTGGTGAGATGTGGGGTGGACTGCTATTCTCTCCGTCTCCCTCTCCATCCCTGTGTCTCTCTGTCTCTATATCTCTCCCTGTCTCTCAATTTCTCCCTGTCTCTCTCTCTCCCTCCCCGTATCAGCTTGGGTTTTGGTAACCAAGCTGCCCCCTCGAGAGGGTGGACACTATCTCCACTGGCACGTGAGCGGCTCACCCATCTTCGCGCACATGTCTTGGTCTGTCCCATTACCAGGTCCCCCTCAGCACTGCTGACATTGGTGGTCATTCTGTCACTGACCCCGCCGGCCGCTGCTGGTCCCACCGGACCAGGGCTACCTGTGCATTCTCAGGGGAGTGAGTCCCAGGAGAGGGGGGTCACCTTCCAGGAACTTGCTCTTTGGGGCTCCCGGTTGGGCTCCTCCACCCCACCCCCCATCCCGTGTCCATGGTGCCCGTGGACGGACACTCGGGTGGTTTCGCGTGGATCGCGCTGCTGTGAACACGCGTCATTTCTCCCGGACTCAGAGGGGTGAGCTGCGCGCCCAGGGCCGCCTCTGAGGCGCTCCCACCAGACGGGCCAGGGTTCTGATTTCTCACCATCTCCCCGTGGTTTTGTAATCGACCCTGACTTCTGACCCACATGTAGAGTCGGGCTGATGGCGGGTGGTCAACACGTCCGGTATCTGCGATTCCGGCTGGCACTTCTGGTCCCGTTAGTGGTCGGGCATGGCAGCCGGCTGTGGCCGGGTCGGGGGGTGCGGAAGCCTCTCCGCGTCCCGGGGCAAATCCCGTGCTGCCCACGGAGGAGCCGGACAGAGGCCCACCTGCTGTGTAGACTCGTTTCCAGGGTTGGCCTGTGGGCATTCCTTTTCCCGGGTAACTGCCTTTGCGGGGTCACGTCCACAGGTCAGAGGGCGACCGATGCTAATTCTGCCTTTGCGGGGTCACGTCCACAGGTCAGAGGGCGACCGATGCTAATTCGGTTGGTTCCTCGGGCCAGGCCGGTGGGTGGGGGCTGGGCGGCTGTCCTCACGCCGCCGTCCGCCCCCCCCCCTCCCAGGTTTCTCTACTCGGACGAGGTTCAGATCGGGCCTGAGACGGTCATGACCACGCTGTACACCGCCAAGAAGTACGCGGTGCCCGCGCTCGAGGCCCACTGCGTGGAGTTCCTGAAGAAGAACCTGCGGGCGGACAACGCGTTCATGCTGCTGACGCAGGTGCGGGGCGGGGGTGCAGCGGCGGGGCTGAGGGGTGGGGCGAGGGCACAGGGGCGAGGCTATGGTGCAGGGGCAGGGCTGCGGGGCGAGGGCGCAGGGGCAGGGCTGCGGGGGTGGGGGTGGGTGGGTGAAGGCACAGGGGGCGGGGCGATGGCGCAGGGCTGCGGGGCGGGGCGAGGGCTCGGGACCCGCTGGGGAGCAGGTGCTCCGGGTCTCCTCAAGGATGCAGGTGCGTGGGTGCGAGTAAGGACGCCCGGGCAGGGGAGGACGGATGAGGGAATTTCGGAGTTTAGGCGCCGCTTAACTCTTGCGCCCAGGTGAGTGTCTCCCTCACCTCATCCTGCCCTTGTCCCTGCCCCTGGTGGCACCGCGGTGTTTCCCTGGTCGCCTTTCGTCCAGTGCACCTTGTTGGCAGGCCGGCCTCACGACAGTCATTTGCTAAAGGCTTCCCGTTGGCGTTTTGGTGCCCTTGTGCAGAGCTCAGGGGTGGGGGGAAAGGCGTTCTGTACTAGGTTTCTTGGAGGGGGACCCTTTGTGGTTGTCTGGTCTGACGGGCTGCGGCGGTCCTGGACCACTGTGGGCGCTGGGAACCTGGCGGGGACGGGGCAGAGCCCGAGTGTCATCGTGGCTCCACAGACCCCTCGCTGAGGTGGCACCTGGGCCTCGGCCCCGTCTGCTGAGTTGCTCTCAAGGGCCAGAGCCTGGACGGTCGGGTGGGGGCCAGCAGCTCCCGGCCATTTGCTGAGAGCTGCAGCCACGTGGGGTGTCCTAGCCTCCTAGCCAGGCTCCAGGCAGAGAGCGATGCACAGGGGTGTGGGCGTCGAGCTGCCCCACAGCTTCTCCGTCCCCGGCCCCCGCCCCGTGTGCGAGTTCTCAGGCGGTCAGAAGCACAGCGCTGCCGCATCCCGTGGGTCCTTCTCCGCCCTCTCCCCCAGGCTCCTGCCTGCCGCAAGGGGCGACTGGGCCCGCCTGCAGCCTGAACCTCTAGGTGCCCCAGCTTTCGAGGTGCAGGCCTGACCCCCGCCCCAGGCAGTGGTTACTGAGAGTCTGTGAATCTCAGGAAAGAAGATCCCTCTGGCCCCTCGGCCCGGGACTTGAAATCCGTGCGCAGTCTGCAGCCAGGGTCCGTCTGGCTGGGTGTTGACAGGCTCTCTCCCCTGCAGGCGAGGCTTTTCGACGAACCGCAGCTCGCCAGCCTGTGCCTGGAAAACATCGACAAGAACACGGCCGACGCCATCACTGCAGAGGGCTTCACAGACATCGACCTGGGTAAGGCCACAGGGCCGGGGACGGCTCAGTGGTCACATGCGTCCCGCCGAGGCCCCGCCGCCTGCCCCACTCTGCTGCTGCCCGAGGGCCGTGGACGGCCTGGCCGCGAGCCGGTCAGAGGTCATCCCCGAGGCCACGGAGGCCGGCGCTCGCTGATGGCCCCTCCCCTGCAGACACGCTGGTGGCCGTGCTGGAGCGGGACACCCTGGGCATCCGCGAGGTGCGCTTGTTCAACGCTGTCGTCCGCTGGTCTGAGGCTGAGTGTCAGCGGCAGCAGCTGCAGGTGACGCCTGAGAACAAGCGGAAGGTTCTGGGCAAGGCGCTGGCCCTCATCCGCTTCCCGCTGATGACCATCGAGGAGTTTGCTGCAGGTAACGGTCAGGGGGTGCCGAGGGAATGCTCAGGAGGGGCGTGACCCCAGGGACCCTGCTGCGTGTGACTCAGTCCCATGACCCTCGTCCCGGCCACAGCGGGTCGGGTGCTGGCCGTGTCCATGCGGGAGCCTGGACTGGCTCGAGAGGGTGAAGCTGAAACGACCCCCAGATGCCGACTCTCCCGCGTCCCAGCCTCTCGCACCCCCCCCCGCCGTCTCGGGTGTCCACACGCACGTGTCCGAGTGTACCAGGCCCCTGAGGGTCCCGCCTGGGGCTCAGGTCCTGGGAGCTGGGCTCTGGCGCCCGCGTCCTTGACGAGCCCCATGAAAGGGTGGGTAGTGTCTGGGACTGTGGGCCGCTGCTGCCGGGCCTGGGCTCGGGCACAGGTGGGGTTGGCCTTGACCCTGCCTCTCGTGCTGGGGGCACACTCGGGTCTCGGGGTCGTGCGGCAGCGGTGGCCAGCTTGGCGACCCCTCCCCTGGGGCTGGGCCTCCCCTTCATGTCATTCTCGTGGCTGGTGCCGACCGCAGTCCTGGCGCCAAACTGGCCTGGAAGGTTCTGGATGGGGCTCCGTGATGCAGCCCCGTGGCGGGTGCACCGCTGTCCTGCCTCTCCCTGGTCCGTGCTGCCCCTGCTCCCACCCAGGCTTAGGGTTGCCAGATTTAGCAACAACAGGAAACAATTTTTTTTAGTGTAAGCGTGTCCCGTGCAGCAGCTGGGAGACGCTTATCCTACAGATCAGCCCTCTTTGATCTGAAATCGAGACTTGCCTGGGTGTCCTGCGTTTTATCTGGCGGTCCACGGTGTTCCCTCAGAAAGCCTGAGAGGCTGTCTCCACACTGGGGGTCACTCATCCGTCAAATACTTAGCACCTCCTGGGTACCTGGCCCTGGCAGCACAGTGGTGACCGAGGCAGCCTGGGCACTGCGGACATGCGGCCGGGTCCTCCTCTGTGGGGGGCCATCCTGGGCACTGTGGGGTGTGGTGCAGCCTCCCTGGTCCCACCCCCTCGATGCCAGGAGCACCCCTAGTCTTTTTTTCTTTTTTAACAGTATGAGAGCTTTATTTTTTTATAAATTTATTTATTTATTTATTTATCTTTTGGCTGCGTTGGGTCTTCCTTGCTGGGCGCGTGCTTTCTCTAGCTGTGGCAAGCCGGGGCTCCTCTTCGTTACGGGCACATGCTTCTCACTGCGGTGGCTTCTCTTGTTGCGGAGCATGGGCTCTAGGTGCGCAGGCTTCAGTAGTTGTGGCTCGCGGGCTCAGTAGTTGTGGCTCGCGGGCTCCAGAGAGCAGACTCAGTAGTTGTGGCTCACGGGCTTAGTTGCTCCTCGGCATGTGGGATCCTCCCGGACCAGGGCTCGAGCCCGTGTCCCCTGCATTGGCAGGCGGATTCTTAACCAGTGCGCCCCCAGGGAAGCCCTGTATTCACTTTTGTATCTTACTTGCTCTCGTGACCCATGGAGATCTCTTGCCCTGTTGCTCAGACCTGTGTGCCGGTGAGCTGCTGGGGCGGTGGGCCGGGCCGGGCTGTGGCTGACCTGCGGCAGAAATGAGCTCAAAGCTGGTGAATGAGTGATTCTTGTAAAGCGAGGGTGGTGCCGTAAGGCCTGCGTCAGGCGCCCTGTCCCGGCGCAGGTGGCGGGCAGGGGCGCGTACAATCCTTCCGCACCGCCCGTCCGCCCCACGCGCTGACCCCCGTCACCGGCGCATGGCTGCATCCAGGCCCCCACCTCCAGACCCCTCTCTGGCTCTGGGCCTCTCTTGGGGGCTGGCATCCCCCCGTCTGTGTAGGTGCCCCGGGGTGGACGGGCAGGGCGGCGGGTGCTCCGTGGACCAGCGGTGGTACCCTGGGGTGGTCCCAGCGGAGGTCGGGAGGCCTGGGGCAGTGAGGGGGATTTTGCCCGATTAGCCAGCAACTCAGAGCACTGGCCCCATGTCTGCTTCGGACCCTTCCCCAAACGCGGCAGAAGGGCCATCCCCCCGCGGGGGTGGTTGGACCGGTGACGTTCTGCAGAAGAAAGATGCTGAGGAGTTGAGAGGCTGGGTGCCATGCTTTCCGGTGTCTTCTGCGTGCTCGGGGTCCGCCCAGCCTTCTCTACCCGCCCCTGTGCCCTCAGGGCCCGCACAGTCGGGCATCCTGGTGGACCGCGAGGTGGTCAGCCTCTTCCTGCACTTCACCGTCAACCCCAAGCCGCGCGTGGACTTCATTGACCGTCCACGCTGCTGCCTCCGCGGGAAGGAGTGCAGCGTCAACCGCTTTCAGCAGGTGGAGAGCCGCTGGGGCTACAGCGGCACGAGCGACCGCATCAGGTAGGCGTGGGCCGGGCGCGGGGCCGGGAGGCCCAGGCAGCGAGCACAGCTGTAGGGGCGGGGGGCGGTGGGGCTGGTGGTCCTCCATGGGGAGGGGCGGGCACTGGACGGTCGAGCTAGCTCAGCATCTCCCTCCTCTGACGGGTTCAGGTTCTCGGTCAACAAGCGCATCTTCGTGGTTGGCTTCGGGCTCTACGGCTCAATCCACGGCCCCACCGATTACCAAGTGAACATCCAGGTACCGCTCGCCCCCAGGCCCCGCCCCTCCAGATCCCTCCTCCCACCTGTTCCTCCCCACCTCTTCCCTTCTTCGTATCCCTTCCCATCTTACCTCGTCCCTCTCAGTCATGGGTCTGCTCGTGTTCCCCCCAAGGTGGCACGAGTGTTCTGGAGTCTATGGGACCCAGGACGATGCCTCCCCACCCCTGCCATTGGCCTCCTCCTTGAGGGTCACGGGTCGGACCCCCCGCTGCAGGGCCTAGAGGTGGGGCTCAGCCCTGGGGTCCAGGCTCCTGGGGGTCCTGCGGGTGGGCACAGGGGCAGGGGTGCCAGAGTTAGCTGTGCCTGGCTCCTGGCCCACAGATCATCCACACAGACAGCAACACGGTCCTGGGCCAGAACGACACGGGCTTCAGCTGTGACGGCTCCGCCAGCACCTTCCGAGTCATGTTCAAGGAGCCGGTGGAGGTGCTGCCCAATGTCAACTACACGGCCTGCGCCACGCTCAAGGTGTGCCCGACCCCAACCCTAGCGATGCCCCTGACGCCCCACCCCACCCAGGACCGAGACCCCAGCCCTGATCCCTGAGCCATACCCAGGACCCCGCCCCTGATCTGTAGCCGGGACCCCGACCCTGACCCTGGTCCCTGAGCCGTACCCAGGACGCCGACCCCAAACTTGGTCCTGATCCCTGAGCCAAACCCGGGACTCTGACCCCGAACCTGACCCGAGCCGTACCCGAGACCCCAACCGCGACCCTGACCCCTGAGCCGTACCCGAGACCCCAACCGCGACCCTGACCCCTGAGCCGTACCTGGGACCCTGACCCCAAACCTGACCCCTGAGCCGTGCCCGGGACCCCGACCCCAAACCTGACCCCTGAGCCGTACCTGGGACCCCACCTTGGACCCTGCCTCCCAGTCCATTGCCCACCTCTGACAATGTGGGGCTAGGAGCACGCAACCCTGCGTCGCAGCCGTGGAGGGCCTGCTGCCCGCGCTGGGTCAGGATCCTGCGCCCTGTCCACACGCAGCACATCCATCCTGACCCGCTGGGCCCCACCCCGCAGGGCCCGGACTCCCACTACGGCACCAAGGGCCTGCGCAAGGTCACCCACGAGTCGCCCACGACTGGGGCCAAGACGTGCTTCACCTTCTGCTACGCGGCCGGGAACAACAATGGCACGTCCGTGGAGGACGGGCAGATCCCTGAGGTCATCTTCTACACCTAGGCTGCCCCGTCCCACGCCACGCCCACTGCTCCCCCTGCCTCGGTCCTGGGCGCCAGGAGGGCTCCTCTGTTCCGAGGTGGCGGATGGGCAGGGCAGCGGGAGACAATCCCTCAGGACTCGGGGGGGCAGGGCTGGCCTGACCCTGCCCTGAGCCGAGGGTCCGCCTGCTGCCCCGGCAGCTCAGGGTCGCCTGACCAGCTGCCCGACCATAGGATTCGTGTAGGGTGTTGCCTCGTGTTTGTTTCAGCTGCACGTGGCAATGCATCTTGGATTCCCATTTCTCTGGTAGGAGACCACGTACGGGGCCCCTAGTGGGCCTGGGTCCTGCATTCCTCTGTTCTGTTCACTGGGGACACTCAGACCGCCCTGACCCACCCCTAGGACGCGGGCTCGAGCCCTCCCGAGGTCCTGCAGGCCGGCTTCCTGCCAGGCCCAGGCCCAGCCCAAGGGCCCAGTGAAGGACCATCCCTGTCCAGCCCTCCTGGACGGCCCCTCCCAGCCCCTGCAGCTGTGGACACGGGCGGCAGACCCCGTCTGCCTGGGAGGGGCGATGCTGCGGGCCACACACGGGGGCCGCATCCCAGCTGGCCCACCTGCACATCCTGTAGCCCCACTCTTCCGGCCCCCAGCGAGCACTCTGCCCAGAGGTGCTGGAGGGCACAGCCCCTCCCTGACCCCCAGGTACTGTCCCCTCCCCACCCTCGTGCTTCCACCTGGAGCCTGTGTCCTCCCCGAAGCCATGGAAGGTGTGTCCTCACACCACACCCCAAAATGTTTTTTTTTTAAATAAAGGAAAGAAACGTACCGGCCCTGACCCACGTGCTGCTTCCCAGCAGGATGGGCCCCTGGCAGCTGGAGGCCTGGCCCTTCTCACTGCATCTGTTTCCCCACCGTTAGAGGGGCCAGCTGGGCTGGGGGGGGGGGGGGGCGGCCACAGGAGGGGCCATCTCCTGACAGACACAGACTTCTCACCTTCAGGGCGTCCAGATCACGCGGGGCTCCACATGGGCTGCGGACCCTCCCCAGACCCTCTGTCCTCTGCACAAAACCCCGGGGCTCCCGTTGTGCCCCTGCTGTGCAGCGATCAGGGACCCTGGGCAGGGTGGGCAGAGCCACCAGCAGGTGATGGCCACGCGGTGGGGCTGTGCCCTGGTGCGGCCCTGGGAGCCTCCTGGCACTTTCTGAGGGTGTCAGCAGGGCCCCCACTGCAGTGAGCCACGCAGGGATCTTGTCAGCTCTGCCCTCTGGACCTGGGGCTGCACCCCAGAGCAGCCCTGCTGGCTCTGCACCAGGGGAGTCCCCCTGCATTCACACCCCACCCCTGGCCCCTCCTTCTGTGCAGTGAGGACTCTTGGGTACAAGTAACGGTTTACGCCCGAGGTGGCCCAAAGAAGGATGTGGCATTTTACTGTCTCAAGGCAGGGACGATCCGGACCCAGGACTGGGCTGGCTGCCGAGACCCACTCTGGCCCTCAGGCTGTGTCACCTCCTGAGACCAGCCACACTGCAGGCAGACCCCAGCTGAGGGATCCACGGGGTGGGGGGCCAGGCCTTCCATTGTAGCCCCCAGAGCAGTCTGTCCTGGGGGCCACTGCAGTTCAGGGCTGCCGCTTCAGGACAGGATGACAGACGGTGTCAGATGAGGGCACAGCTGGGGCACCCATGGTGGGTGGGCATGAGTAGGAGCAAAGCTTGGCAACAAGATGGTGGGGTTGTCAGAATAGCCCCCGAGACACCTGGGTCCCACTCCCAAGACGTGTAGCTATGTAGGGTCACAGTGACCTGCCAAAAGGAACATGCAACTCACCTTCTGGAGAAGGATGACAGTATGAGCCTCTACCAGCTGTCATGACAATGTCCTACAGCAACTCAAAAATTACAAAGCAAGAGAGGAAACGGAAACCAATCCACATGTACTTCAGAAATTGGAGTTATCATCACATACCTCAACATAATAAAGGCCATATAAGACAAACCTACAGCTAACGTCATACTCATGGGTGAAAAGCTGAAAGCAATTCCTCTAAGATCAGGAACAAGACAAGGACTCCCACTCTTTCTTTTATTCAACATAGTTTTGGAAGTCCTAGCTACAGCAATCAGAGAAGAAGAAATAAAAGGGATCCAAATTGGAAAAGAAGGAAAATTGTCACTATTTGCAGATGACGTGATATTATACACAGAAAATCCTCAAAACGCTACCAGAAAACTACTAGAGTTCACCAATGAATTTGGTAAAGTCGCAGGATACAAAATCAATATACAGAAATCTGTTGCATTTCTATACACTAACAATGAAATATAAGAAAAATTATGGAAACCCATGTACCATTGCTCAAAAAAAGTAAAATACCTAAGAATAAACCTACCTAAGGAGGCAAAAGACCTGTACGCAGAAAACTATGAGATGCTGATGAAAGAAATTGAAGATGACACAAACATATGGAAAGATATACCATGTTCCTAGATTGGAAAAATCAATATTGTTAAAATGACCATACTACCCAAGGCAATCTACAGATTCAATGCAATCTCTATCAAATAACCAATGGCATTTTTCACAGAACTAGAACAAAAAAAATTTTTTATTCATATGGAAACACAATCCCAAATAGCCAGAACAATCTTGAGAAATAAGAAAAGAGCTGAAGTCAGAACACACGCCATGACTTCAGACTGTATTACAAAGCTACAGTCATCAAAACAGTATGGTACTGGCACAAAAACACACATATAGAGCACTGGAACAGCATAGAAAGCCCAGAAATAAACCCACGCACTCACTGTCAATCTATGAGACAAGGATGTACAGTGGAGAAAAGACAGTCTCTTCACTAAGTGGTGCTGGGAACACTGGACAGCTAAATCTAAAAGAATGAAATTAGAACATTCTCTAACATCATATACAAAATAAACTCAAAATGGATTAAACACCTCAGTATAAGATCAGATACTATAAAACCCCTACAGGAAAACATACACAGAACACTCTTTGACATGAATCACAGCAGTATCTTTTAGGATCCACCTCCTAGAGTAATGGAAACAAAAGCAAAAATAAACAAATGGGAACTAATTAAACTTAAAAAAGCTTTAGCACAGCAAAACAAACCATAAACAAAATGAAAGGACAACCTACGGACTGGGAGAAAATATTTGTAAACAATGTGACCTACAAGTGATTAATTTCCAAAATACACAAACAGCTCATGCAGGCTCAATATCAAAAAAACAACCCGGGACTTCCCTGGTGGTCCAGTGGTTAAGACTCTGCACTCCCAAGGCAGAGGGTCTGAGTTCAATCCCCAGTCAGGGAACTAGATTCTGCATGCCACAACTACAGGATCCTGCATGCCTCCAATTAAAAAAAAAAAAAAAAAAAAAAAAGATCCCACATGCCACAACAAACACCCGGTGCAGCCAAATCAATAAATACTAAAAACAAAAAAACAAACAAAACCCACAAGCCAATCAAAAATTGGGCAGAAGATCTAAACAGCCATTTCTCCAAAGATACAGATGGCCAACAGGCACATGAAAAGATGCTCAACATCACGAATTATTACAGAAATGCAAATCAAAACTACAATGAGAAAAAAAAAAAACTACAATGAGATACCACCTCACACCAGTCAGAATGGCCATCATCAAAAAGTCTACAAACAATAAATGCTGGAGAGGGTGTGGAGAAAAGGGAACCCTCCTGCACTGTTGGTGGGAATGTAAATTGGTACAGCCATTATGGAGAACAGTATGGAGGTTCCTTAAAAAACTAAAAATAGAACTACCATATGATCCAGCAATCCCACTCCTGGGCATATATTTGGACAAAAGCATAATTCAAAAAGGTACATGCAGGGACTTTCCTGGTGGTTCAGTGGTTAAGACTTCGCCTTCCAGTGTAGGGGGTGTGGGTTCAATCCCTGGTTGGGGAGCTAGGATCCCACATGCCTCAGACCAAAAAACCAAAACATAAAACAGAAACAATATTGTAACAAATTCAATAAAGACATTAAAAATGGTCCACGTCAAAAAAAAAAGGTACATGTAACCCCTATGCTCATAGCAGCACTGTTGACAATAGCCAAGACATGGAAACAACCTAAATGTCCATCGACAGATGAATGGATAAAGAAGTGCTACATAGGGACTTCCCTGGTGGTACAGTGGTTAAGAATCCGCCTGCCAATGCAGGCGACACGGGTTCGAGCCCTGGTCCGGGAAGATCCCACGTGCCGTGGAGCAACTAAGCCCGTGCACCACAACTACTGAGCCTGCGCTCTAGAGGCTGTGAGCCACAACTACTGAGCCTGCGTGCCACAACTACTGAAGCCCATGCACCTAGAGCCTGTGCTCCGCAACAAGAGAAGCCACCGCAATGAGAAGCCCGTGCACCACAACGAAGAGTAGCCCCGCTCACCGCAACTAGAGAAAGCCTGCGCACAGCAATGAAGACCCAATGCAGCCAAAAACAAATAAATAAATAAATAAATAAAGTTAAAAAAAAAAAATTCACAAGCTGTGAGGCACAGCCAATAAAAAAATAAAGAAGTGCTACATATATAAAATGGAATACTAATCAGCCATAAAAAAAGAATGAAATAATGCCATTTGCAGCAACATCGATGGACCTAGAGATTATCATACAAAGTAAGTCAGAAAGAGAAAGACAAATATCATACGATATCCACTATATATGGAATCTAAAAAATAATACAAATGAACATATGTACAAAACAGACTCACAAACATAGAAAACAGACTTAGTTACCAAAGGGGAAAGGTGGGGGGAAGCGATAAATTGGGAGTATGGGATTAACATACACACACTACTATGTCTAAAATAAACAACAAGGACCTACTTATAACACAGGAAACTATATTCAATATCCTGTAATAACCTATAGTGGAAAAGAATCTGAAGAACAGATATATAGGTAACTGGATCACTTCGCTGTATACCTGAAACTAACAGAACACAGTAAATCAACTATACTTCAAAAAAAATAAAAAGAAATTGGAGTTATCAGAGAATTCATATATTCAAGACAGTAGAAAAATGGACAAAATAGATGTAATAATAATTTCAATAAGCAGAACACTCTTTGAGATAAATTGTAGCAATGTCTTTTTGGATGCAGCAATGTCTTTTTGGATTCACCTCCTAGAGTAATGAAAATAAAAACAAAAATAAACAAATGGGACCTAACTAAACTTAAAAGCTTTTGAAATGCAAAGGAAACCATAAACAAAACAAAAAGACAACCTAAGAAATGGGAAAAAACATTTGCAAATGATGCGACCTACAAGGGATTAATCTCCAACATATACAAACAGCTCATGCAGCTCAATATCAAAAAAACCAAAAAACCCAATCGAAAAATGGGCAGAAGATCTAAATTGGCATTTCTCCAGAGAAGACATACAGATGGTCAAAAAGCACATGAAGAGATGCTCAACATCACTAACTGCTAGAGAAATGCAAATCAAAACTATAATACGAGGTATCACCTCACATCAGTCAGAATAGCCATCATCAAAAAGTCTACAAACAGGGACTTCCCTGGTGGCGCAGTGGTTAAGAATCCGCCTGCCAATGCAGGGCACACGGGTTCAAACCCTGGTCCGGGAAGATCCCACATGCCGCGGAGCAACGAAGCCTGTGTGTCACAACTACTGAGCCTGCACTCTACAGCCCACAAGCCACAACTACTGAGCCCACGTGCCACAACTAGTGAAGCCCACGTGCCTAGAGCCCATACTCCGTGACAAGAGAAGCCACTGCAGTAAGAAGCCTGCACACCGCACCGAAGAGTAGCCCCCGCTCACTGTTAACTAGAGAAAAAGCCCACACACAGCAATGAAGACCCAACGCAGCCAAAAATAAAATTAATTAATTAAAAAAACGTCTACAAACAATAAATGCTGGGGAGGGTGTGGAGAAAAGGGAACCCTCCTCCACCGTTAGTGGGAATGAAAATTGGTGCAGCCACTATGGAGAACAGTATGGAGGTTCCTTAAACAACTAAAAAAAGAGCTACCATGTGATCCAGCAATCCCACACCTGGCCATATATCCAGAGGAAACCATAATTCAAAAAGATACATGCACCCCAGTGTTCATAGCAGCACTATTCACAATAGGCAAGACATAGAAGCAACCTATATGTCCACTGACAGATGAATGCATAAAGAAGATGCAGTTCATACATACAATGGAATACTACTCAGCCATAAAAAAGAATGAAATAATGCCATTTGCAGCAACATGGATGGACCTAGAGATTGTCATACTAAGTGAAGTCAGACAGAAAAGACTAATATCATATGATATCACTTATATGTGGAATCTAAAAAATGATACAAATGAACTTATTTACAAAACAGAAACAGACTCACAGACTTAGAAAACAAACTTATGGTTACCAAAGGGGAAAGGTGGGGGGAAGGATAAATTAGGAGGTTGGGATTAACATATACACACTACTAGACATAAAACAGATAACCAACAAGGACCTACTGTATAGCACAAGGAACTCTAATCAGTAGTCTGTAATAACCTAAGTGGGAAAAGAATAGATACATGTATAACTGAGTCATTTTGCTGTACACCTAAAACACATTGTAAATTAACTATACTCCAATGTAAAAAAAAATTAAATGAATAAATAAGAAAAAATAACAAAATTCAACAGAGTTGGAACATATCTATATTTGACAGTCTAGCACTGAAAAATACAATATCTGTAATGAAAATATTGGTGGCTAGGAGCAACAGTAGACTGGGTACAACAGAAGACAGGGCAATAAGAAATGTCCAAGGTGAAGAAAAGTAAAAAGTAATAAGAATGGGAAAATGAAACAGACCATAAGGGATGGGGGACACAGTCAAAGGGCCTGACGTCTGTCAGTGGAGTCCCAGAGGAGGGGAAGAGGAAGAATGAAGAAGACTCCATGCAACGAAGACCCAATGCAGCCAAAAATAAATTAAATTTTTTAAAAAATGATAATAATTTAAAAAAAAAAAAGACTCTGTGCTCCCAATGCAGTGGGCCCGGTTCAATCCCTGGTCAGGGAACTAGATCCTGCATGCCACAACTAAAGATCCCGTGTGCTGCAACTAAGACCCGGTGCAGCCAAATAAATAAATAAATATTTTAAAAAATATATTAGAAAAAAGAATTGACAGGACAAAATTGAAAAATAGGCAAATCTATATTCATAGTTGGAGATGGACACCATCACACAGCTCTCTATAAATGACAGAAGAAATCAGGAAGGATCATTTAGATCTGAACAACACAAACAGCAGACTTGCCTAGTGGACATACACAGAACACTACTCCCAGCAACTGCAGAACACAGGTTCTTATCAAGTGCACAGGAAACAATGACCACAATAGGTAATATTCTGTACCGTAATGCAGGTTTAAGAATAATGTATCTCCTGCAGAGCATGTTCTCTGGCTAAAGTGGAATCAAACTAGAATCAATCATAGGATAACAACAAGAAATCCCCAAATGTTTGGTAATTAACTCCTTGACATAAACATAGGCTAAAATAGAAACCATATGGAAATTAAGAACTATTTTGAACTGAATGATGGTGCTTATAATACACCAAAATTTGAAGATCCCGCTAAAGCAGAATTGAGGGGAACACTTATACTTCATGCATAGGTTGGAAAAGAAGAAAGGTTTATTTTACTTATTTATTATCATTAATTTTTTTGGCTGCAGCACACAGCTTGCAGGATCTTAGTTCCCTGACCAGGGATTTAACCTGGGCCCCGCAGTGAAAGCGCCAAGTCCTAACCACTGCACCGCCAGGGTATTCCCAAGAAGAGAGGTTTAAAATCCATGGTCTCAGGTTTCATCTTAAGACACAAGAGAATTAACAGCAAGTTCAACCCTGAAACAGGAGAAATAACAAAATAATGAGGCCAAAAATGAAGCAGAAAACGAATGAAATACAAAGAAACCTTTAGTCCTTTGATAAAACAATAGCAAACGTTTCTGTTTGTTTGTTTTTAAAGAGAAAACACATGACTAACACCAAACATGAGAAGCGGGGGCTTCCCTGGTGGCGCAGTGGTTAAGAATCCACCTGCCACTGCAGGGGACACGGGTTCGAGCCCTGGTCCGGGAAGATCCCACGTGCCGCGGAGCAACTTAGCCTATGCGCCCCAACTACTGAGCCTGCACTCTAGGGCTCGCGAGCCACAACTAGAGAGAGCCCGCACGCAGCAATGAAGACCCAAAGCAGCCAAAAATAAAATAAATAAATTAATTTATTTAAAAAATGTATTTGAAAGACTTGACCGTATACAACGACAGGGAATTGCGGGCTTATAACATATGTCAGAAGTAAAATAAATGGCAAAAATAGCACAAGTGGGGGTAAGTGGGAATAGGCCAACATCACACAGGTGCCCCTCTCTTCTGCGTTCATTCCGTTTATAATGAAAACCGCCACATGAGCTGACCCCTCTGGCTCTGTCACCGCCAGAGGGCTGGCCTGGCCTCCTCTCCGCCTGCTCTCCCAGCTGCGCCATTTCCACCTCCCCACAACACAGAGGTGGCCTCTACCCCTCCATCCCGGGCCGGGCAGCACTGGCCTTCCGAGGCCTCGGTGCTGGAGGGACACCCTGGCAGCACGTGGAAGCCTCAGCTCAGGCTCGTTCCACCAGCTTCTGAAAAGGCTGAGCTGCCGAGTTCTCGGGCCTCGGTGCGTGATTCTACCTCTCTGCCTGCAGGCCCCAATCACGGCCGTCCCCTTGCACATCCTCGCAAGGTTGTCCCACATCCTTGTGAGGATGTGCCTTGTGGGTGACTGTCTCCCACAGTCATGGTGGAGATTCCGGGCTCTACCTGGAAAGTCCCCTTCAGCAGCAGCTTTATTTTTTATTTTTTGGCTGCGCTGCATGGCTGGCGGGATCTCAGTTCCCCGACCAGGGATTGAGCTCCGGCCACAGCAGTGAAAGTGCAGAGTCCTAACCACTAGACCACCAGGGAACTCCCAGCAACAGCTTTAAATACCCGCTCTGATCTCCTTCAGACTCTGAGACCGACACTCACTCGGCCACCATCTCCTGCGTCAGCAACTGCGTCAACTCTTCACCGTCTCGTTCTGCTTCCCAGGCCTTTTCTCAGATCTTCCCTGGAGCCTCGGGCACCTTACAGTTTTATCCTTCGTTTCTAAAATCATTTGTTCTTTCATTTCCTTCCAGAATTGGATCAGCCATTTCCAAGTCTGGTTTTTGTCTGTGTCCGTCCCTTGTTCTTGAATTTCTGATCCAAGATGGTTTCGTATCTTCCGACGCTGTTGGGACAGTCTTGCCCTTCTCCGACCTCATGCTCTCTCCTGGGGAGGCTGGGGTTCCTGGCTGGGGCACGGGACATGTTCAGGTTGTGCTGTGAACCTCTGCCTTTTGGCTTCTGCCCACCTGGCTGGCTGCCCCCTGCTGATGCTCCCACACCGCCCAGCAGAGAGGCAGGGGTGGGCGGGAGGCCAGGCTCCCACGGGGGAGTTGGTGGTGTTACTTACTTTGGAAGTGTGGGCAGGACGCTGCACACAGCAGGCATTCCTCCCAGTGGTTCTGTGTTGTTTGGGACAGACGGTGGGCTACCATCGTTTTCAACTACCTGGAATCCTTGTGAAACTGTTTCAAGAACTGCTGCTGTTGTGCTTTCTTAGCTGATGCTGCCATAACAGAACAACACAGGCTGAAACCACAGATGGTATTCCTCACTCTCCTGGAGGCTGGAGTCCGAGATCGGTGTGGCTGGCTCCTGGTGAGGGCCCGCGTCCCGGCCTGCAGACGGCCACCTTCCCGCTGCATCCTCACCTGGCACAGAGAGCTCTGGTCTCTCTTCCTCTCCTTACAAGGACCCTAGTCCCATCACGAAGGCCCCATGCCTCCTAACACTGCCCCCACTGCGGGTCTGGCAGCACCATCTGAATGCTGGGGGACATAAACAATCAGTCCGTAGCCACCAAGGTCATTTTTCCTCAGCCGCATCCACAGTGACTGTGACGCCGTCACAGGGCTTCCCACTTTGTGCTGCTGGGTTCACTCAAGACCTAACCATTCACATCTAGCTGGTACCTTTTTGCTCCTGGAAGGGAAGGCTAAGGGTTAGGGTTTCAGATGGACTTGTGCAGACAAGGGCAAGGAGCCTGTCCTTCAGCTCCCGTGTCTGCTGTTCTCACTGTGATTTACTTCAATGGCTCTTTTTTCCACCAGCGCCAAGTAGACCAAACCTGGTTCTTTTTTTTTTTTTTTTGGCTGCGTTGGGTCTTCATTGCGGTGTGCAGGCTTCTCACTGCGGTGGCTCCTCTTGTTGCAGGGCACAGGTTCCAGACGCACAGGCTCAGTAGTTGTGGCTCGCGGGCTTTAGAGCACAGGCTCAGTAGCTGTGGCGCCCGGGCTTAGTTGCTCCGTGGCATGTGGGATCTTCCTGGGCCAGGGCTCGAACCTGTGTCCCCCTGCATTGGTAGGCGGATTCTTAACCACTGCGCCACCAGGGAAGTCCCAAACCCGGTTCTTACATTCACTTCAGTTCTGTTACCTTGTTTCCGACCGTTCATTTCTCCTGAGCAAGGGGGCTGCCACTCCCTGGCTCCTTCCCCAAGTTGTCCTGCCTCCTAGCCTGTCCCTTCCCAGGGACTTGGCTATCTGAGCTGCTGCTTGCCTCAGCCAAGCCCCTTGGAAAGATTGGACACCACGCTTGGAATTGGTTTCATTTTCCTTTATTTTTTTAAAAAAGCCCCTAAGTTCTATGGCTTCCAGGAAGCATCAGAGAAACGGAATTGCCATTTCTGTACACTTTTTGTAAAGCAAGACCTAGACGCACACGCGGGGCGCCCCCAGTTGCTCTGCCCTCAGCACGCGGGCCCCAGGGGACCACGGGGGCCGCATTGACGGGCTGCCCGCTCCGCACGCACCTGCGGGGCTCGGATGGGCTTTAAGGCGCTTGTCTCCACGGCTCGGCCGGCGGCGCAGAGCGACACAAGGAGCCTGCGGGCACGCGCCGCCCACGGGCCACGCAGTAGCCACCCCGAGTTCCAGGCCGGCGGCTCCACGAGCAGGTGCGCAGGACCCCCACGGGCCGCGCCCGCCGGCCTAGGCTTTGGTGCAGCATTTTGGTTGGGGGCCGCTCCCATCCCGCCTTCCCCTTTGGTCTGGGGAGGCCCAGGGCGGGCTCACCCCTGGCAGCAACGCCCCGCAGCACCCCCTCGAGAAAACGGCCTTTGGATCGAGGGAGACAAGCTGCACTTTATGACACTAACGGGCGAGCGGCGGGCTGGACGGAGGCGGCCACGCTACTCACTCAGCAGACGCGCAGGGGCACAAGGCAGGGCGGCCGCTGTGGTTTTCTCTCTTCCTTGTTTTAAATAGTTAATGCTCTCGGAGGGGAGGACTAGACACAGGTGTAGAAATCTCGGCCAAAGTCTTACGTGAAGGAAGTGACCCCACGCGGGGGCCGGCAGCTCTGCCGGGCCTGCAGTCTGTGTCCGGCGGTGGCCACGCGGCCGTGGACAAGCGGGCCCCGAGGGGCTGCAGCGGGAGGCTTCAGAGGCCACTGCCCCGGGGTCACTTGTGTCGCTGCAGAGATTTTCTCTTCCTCCTCTTGAAGAAACAGCAGCACCTGGAAGGGGTGGGCACAGGCTAGGAGGCGGCGCAGGCTGCGAAAGGGGGTGCAGGCTGGAGAAGGGGATGGGGGAAACGGGCACGAGGGGGTGGGCCCAGGGAGTCCCAGCCCCCAGCGACCGCGGGAGCCTTACTTGGTGTCGTCGGCCACCTCCACCTCTGCGGGGGCCGTGATGGGGGCGTTGGAGTGGCCAGCGGTGGGGTCGTCGGCATTCAGCTCCCCGTTCGTGGAGTTCAGTGCCTGCGGGGCAAGAGGGGCAGGGGAGTCCTGTAGGCCCTGCTTTGCCCCCCCCCCACGCTGCTGGGGTCCTCGGCCGGCCCCTCACCTGGTTTTTGCTGTATAGCAGGGCTTTTTCCCGAACCTGAGGCTGCGAGGGCAGGTCGGTGTGGACCGTGCCGATGGGCGTGGGCTGCAAGGGGGCAGGATGCGGCTGAGGCCCGGCAGCTACCCCCCCGCCCCCTCGTCACGTGCCAGCCACCCCCGCCCCCGAGCACAGGGGCTTCAGGGTCCTTGCCAGCTGCCCCCACGCGCCAGGGGCCCCTCCAGCGCCAGCCCTCCCCCGCCACGTACCAGGGGCTTCCCGGCCCAGTCGTACTCGTAGTCGAACACGAAGCCGCTGCGGTCAAAGAGGTCGGTGAAGAGCTTGCGCAGGTAGTCGTAGTCTGGCTTCTCAAAGAAGTCCAGGCGCCGCACGTAGCGAAGGTACGTGGCCATCTCCTCTGCGGACAGCGACATGGCTGGGGGGCGTGGAGGAGCGGGGGCGGGCGGCACTGGGCAGGGGGTCTGCGGGGAGCGCGGGGGCCGGGGGGCAGACCCTCACCTGGGAAGCTCTCACAGAGCACCTCGATGGGCGTGGCCCGCTTGGTGTCCCCGATCTTCTGGTAGCGCTCCTTGAGCGTGTCGGCCTGCAGGGAGAGCACGGTCGGCACCGAGGTGCCGCCTGCGGGAGACCCCCAGCCCCGCCCCGGCCCCGGCGCGCCCACCTTGAGCCCCTGCCAGGGCAGGCTGCCGCGCAGGAAATACATGAACATGTGGCCCAGCGCCTCCAGGTCATCACGGCGGCTCTGCTCTGCGGGGGGGACGGCAGGTCAGCGCGGCCCTCGCGCCCCCCCGCCCACCCCGCGCGCCGCTCACCCTTGCCCAGGTGCGTGTTGATGCTCATGTAGCGCGCCGTGCCCGTCAGGCTCTTGTGCTCGCGGTACGGGATGTGCTTCTTGGTCTCGGGGTCGATGTACTCCTTGGCCAGGCCGAAGTCGATGATGTGGATGGCGTGCTGCCGCTTGGTGCCCGGTCGCCCCACCAGGAAGTTCTCGGGCTTCACGTCGCGGTAGATGAGGCTCTTGGTGTGCACGTACTCCATGCGCGTGATCTGCGGGCGGGCGGGCCTCAGCGGGCTCCCTCCGCCCTGCCCACCTTCCCTCTGCCGCCCCACAGCGCCCGGCCCCCTCGCCCTCCCGCGGCCCGCACCAGCTGGATGGCGATCATGAGCACCGTCTTGAGCGTGAACGTGCGGTCGCACAAGTCGAACAGGTCCTCCAGGCTGGGTCCGAGCAGCTCCAGCACCATGGCGTTGTACTTCCCGCACGGGCCGAAGTAGTAGACCTGAGGGACGCCCTCTGCGGGCGGAGGACACACAGACTCACGCGACGCCCGGGCGGGCTCCCCCCGCGCTCCCACACCCGGCCCCGGGGTACCTGCGGCGCTGAGCTGCTTGTAGAAGCGGTACTCCAGGTGCAGCTGTGGCGCCCGGGACTTGATGGGCTCCTGGGAGGGACAAGGGGACACGTGGATGTCACGCAGGGCGCGGTCCTGCCCTCCTCCCGGCCCGTGGGGACAGCCTCTGCTGGGGGCCGGCGAGGGGCCGGCCCGGCCCGGGCTGGGGACTGGGGGCAGGGGGCAGGGCCCGGACTCACCAATTTGATAGCTACGTATTCATTTGTATAGAGATTCTTTCCTGTGGGAGGAGAGGCACGTCAGGTCGGCAGGACCCCCAGCACACAGGAGACCGCTCACGACCCACCCCTCCAAGGGGCACCTCCTGTTCCGCGGCAGCCCTCCTTGAGTGTGGCCCATCCCTCCCGGACCTGGAAGGGAAAAGGATGGGCCCATCCCGCCCGGGCTCGCAAGGTACTCCCACTGGCGTGGGAACCCCCATCTGCCCCCGCACCCTCATCTCCTGGGCCCCCTCCCTGCCGTCCTGCCCTCTCCTCCAGCACCGCCCCCCAGGCCAACCCTGCCTCCGCCCACTCGGGGCTGCTCCCAAGTCCTCTGCGGGATCCTTCCCGCCAGCACGCCAACGCGCTCCAACTTCTCCCATCTAAAAAAGTGAAAACACAACAAAGAGTCCTGGTGACCCCAAGGCCTTTCTTCAGCTCCAGCCGCAGGGAACCTGGAGGAGACATCACACCCCTCCCACACACCCTCCCCACCGTCCCCAGACGCTCTGTGAGGCCCCCCCGCCGCCTGACCTGCGCTCACCGCTCCGGCCTCTAGGGACCCCCGAGGGCACCCCCCATTCCGTAACGCCAGGAACTCCGGCCTTGAGCTGTACACGTCCAATGGACAAACCCCGCCCCCTCGCTGTGAAGCAGGGGCCCCGGCCAGGAACCCATCAGGAGGGAGCGGCCAGGAACCCATCAGGAGGGAGCGTAACCTGCGTCCTCAGCTTAGACAGACATGCCTGGGGCAGGACGTCTCCCGCGGCCCATCGCTGGCCCACCTGGACCTCCAGGTGCCCACGGAGAACAAGCCACGGCGCTCAACCTCACGAAACTGCAAAAACACACGCTCCAGAACCCGGCGGAGCTCAGCTTTTCACCTGCTACAGTTCCTACCACTGGCTGAGCCCCAGAGAGTGCGGCCCCAGCCCCTGGGCGCCGTCTGCACGCACAGTGAGCGCCGCGTACACCGCTCCACCCTCTCCGCCCCTCCCACCTTTCCAGGTCCTCAGCCCCGACTCAGCCCCACGGTGCGCTGCTCCTCCAGGCGACCTCACGCCCGAAGCGCTGTGCTGCTGCATCTTATTTCTGAGAGGATCCAGTGTGGGAAGAGGCCTCAGCCTCCTCTCCATCCCACTGCAGTGGGACAATCTGGGAGACAGCTGCACCAGGCCGTTCCACCCCACCCACGGGTGGCCAAGACACCGGTGTGTACGACCCCACGAGCCGAGGTCGGGGGCCTGCATGCCTGTCAGTCAGTCCCCCGGGTCCCTGCCCATCCCGGGTGTCTCATCACTGTGGTGCCTGGCCTGGAGTCTTCAGCTCAGCCTCAGCTCCTCCAGGGCCTTGGTTTCCATCCCAGTCTATAGAGTCAGCTGGTCCCCAGACACCTGCAGGGGTGGCCCCGAGTCTGCAGAAAACCATCCTGTCCACGTCTCCAGAGTTAACTTCTCTCAGCGATGTTCTTAGTGCTCAGCGTAGAGAGAGTGTGCGGCCTTTGTTAGATTTATTCTGGAGGCACCTGATGGGTTTTGGTGTTCTTACACGATTGGGACTATTCTTAAATTTTTATTTTCCAATCGTTGCTCCAACAGAGAAATACAGTTGATCTGTGTTGGTATATGCAGCAGCCTTACTAAACTCAATTCCTTTCTAATTGTTTACTGAAAGACTACTCTGGCCTCCGCACGTGGACAATCAAGCCGTCCGAGACAGGTCACAGCTGTGTTTCTTCCTCTCCCAGCTTTCTTCCTCTGCTCTGTTCACTGCCACCGTGCGGAGGGGGTGCCCACAGGGGCCCCTCCTGCAGACTCCACTCCCTCAGTTACTACGAGTAAAAGGCACCCAGCGGCAGAGAAAGAAAGCGCCCATCTAGTCCTCGTTCTCATTTTCATTAAATAACAGGCATGCCTCTTGTGTTTCCCCTCAACATTTTATTATGAAAGTTTCACACATTCAGAAAAGTGGGAAGAGCTGTGTGCAGGGAGCCCCACGCCCTGGCTGCCTGGGTCACACAATTCGCGATTGCTCTGTTCTGCTGCACAGCTGCGCAGCTATCACCTGTTCATCTCATTTTCAGATGCATCTGGAAGTTGCAGACCTCAGTACCCTGCCCCCTAAACACTGCAGCCTACAGATCAACTTCGATTTGTACTTAGTGCTTGGCTTTCCCTTGGGAGGAGGCATTTACCTGGGAAACGCACAGCATTTGATGAGCTCTGGCAAATGTGTGCTCCTGTGCCACCCCGATCCTGTGAGGACAGAGCACATCACCGCCACCTCACCTCCCGAGAGGCGGAACCACCGCACATGCTCCCTGCTCCTTGGGGTTCCCTGCACACGCATGACGCGGCTCGCTCTGGCTTCCTGCCCGGGCGCGTCCGTTGCAGCACGGACACACCTGGCCCGTCTCCAGCGTCCGTTACTGAACGCTGCGCACGGGCCTTCCCGCGAGGGTCGGGTCACTTCTCGGGCAGGTTTGCTGGCTTGTGCTGCACACGGAGCAGAAGTCCTGTCTGGGGCCAACAAGGCGAGGCGCCCTCCACGCCCCCCAGCCGCTTATCCGTCTGCTTCTGGGAGGTGTCTGTTCAGATCTCTTGCCCAGTTTTAATCGCAGCACCTGTTTTTTTATTACTGACCAAGCTGTTGTCTTCTCCTGCGTCCTGGGTACCAGCACTTTGTCCAATGGTGCTCAGCAAATAGCACCTCCCAGTCTGTGGCTCGCCTACTCGCGCTTTTTTTTTTTTTTAATTTAATTTTACTTATTTTTGACTGCTTTGGGTCTTCGTTGCTGTGTGCGGGACTTCTCTAGTTGCAGTGAGCGGGGGCTACTCTTCGTTGCAGTGCCCGGGCTTCTCACTGCGGTGGCTTCTCTTGTTGCGGAGCTCGGGTTCTAGACACGCGGGCTTCAGTAGTTGTGGCATGCGGGCTCAGTAGTTGTGGCGCACGGGCTTAGTTTCTCCGTGGCATGTGGGATCTTCCCGGACCAGGGCTTGAACCCGTGTCCCCTGCATTGGCAGGCGGATTCTTAACCACTGTGCCACCAGGGAAGTCCCCCTACTCGTGCTCTTAACAACATTTTTGGATATTTAAACTTTGATGATGTCTAACTGATCCTTTCTGGTAATTGGTCATCTTATTCTGTGTCTTGGTCAAGAAACCTCCTGTTTTGACTGTGCACGTGGGGAAGCCAAAGTCCCGGAGTCCAGCTGAGTTTAAGGTGAGCGTGTGTGTGCGCACGTGCACGCGGGCGTCTGAAGTCTGGATTTACAGTTTCCCGGGGACCTCGGTGCTCCAGGCTCTGAGCCTCACCAACAGCCAGCTCAGCAGCAGGTGTGAAAAGTGGGAGAGTCTGCAAGGCCTGACAGAGAACGCCTCCGGGGGGCCAGGAGCAGAAGGCAGATGCCGGGGCTGCACAGGGCAGGAAGACGCTGGAGCCTCCACCATCCAGAGCACGGAGGCCGCCCTGAACTCCCCGGACATTTGGCTGAGAACCCAGAAAGCCCACACACTGGGAGGGGGCAACTCCAGCCCTTGAGTAATGCCTGCTCACCACCCACCCTATCAAAGCTGAAAAACAGTCCCTGATGGGGTCAAGATGAGTCACCAGGATGAAGCATGATCCAGACCTCATGTGTGGCACCCACATTGTCCAACACACAATAAAACATCACTAGACGTGTGAAAAAAGGAACAGCACTGCAAGAAGGAAAAACAGCGTCAAAGGCACCACAGACACTGCATTGAAAACAGCTACTGCAAAAGGGAACGCTCCTGCACTGTTGGCGGGAATGTAAATTGGTGCAGCCTCTGTGGGAGACAGTATGGAGGTTCCTCAGAAAACTAAAAAGAGAATTACCGTATGATCCAGCAATCCCACTCCTGGGCACATATCCAGACAAATCTCTAATCCAAAAAGATACATGAACCCCTGTGTTCATTAGCAGCATTATTTACAACAGTCAAGACATAGAAACAACCTAAATGTCCATCAACAGAGGAATGGAGAAAAAAGATGTGGTGTACACACACACACACACACACACACACACACACACACACACACACACACACACACACACACACACACACACACACACACACTGGAATACTACTCAGCCATAAAAAGAATGAAATAACACCATTTGTGGCAACATGGATTGACCTAGAGATTATCATATTAAGTGAAGCAAGTCAGAAAGAGAAAGACAAACACCATATGATAGCACTTATATGTGGAGTCTATCTATGAAACAGAATCACAGACACACAGGACAGACTGGTGGTTGCCAAGGAGGAGGGGTTGGGGGAGGGATGGAGTGGGAGACTGGGGTTAGCAGATGTTAGCTAAGACGTCAGCAGACACAACAAGGTCCTACTGTATCGCACAGAGAACTATATTCAGTATCCTATGATAAACCAATATGAAAAAGAATATTTAAAAAAGAATATATGTATAACTGAATCACTTTGCTGTACAGCAGAAATTAATACAACATTGTAAATCAACTATACCTCAATTTAAAAAAAGCTGGGACTTCCCTGGTGGTCCAGTGGTTAAGAATCTGCCTGCCAATGCAGGGGACACGGGTTCGAGCCCTGGTCTGGGAAGATCCCACATGCCGTGGAGCGACTAGGCCCGTGAGCCACAATTACTGAGCCTGCGCGTCTGGAGCCTGTGCTCCGCAACAAGAGAGGCCGCGATAGTGAGAGGCCCGCGCACCGCGATGAAGAGCGGCCCCCGCTTGCCGCAACTGGAGAACGCCCCCGCACAGAAACGAAGACCCAACACAGCCAGAAATAAATAAATAAATAAAATTAAAAAAAAAAAAAAAGAATGGAGGCAAACATCGAGAAGATGCAAGAAATGATTAACAAAGACCTAGAAGAATTAAAGAACAAACAAACAGAGATGACCAATACAATAACTGAAATGAAAACTACACTAGAAGGAATCAATAGCAGAATAACTGAGGCAGAAGAACGGATAAGTGACCTGGAAGACAGAATGGTGGAATTCACTGCTGCGGAACAGACTAAAGAAAAAAGAATGAAAAGAAATGAAGACAGCCTAAGAGACCTCTGGGACAACATTAAACGCAACAACATTCGCCTTATAGGGGTCCCAGAGGGAGAATAGAGAGAGAAAGGACCAGAGTATTTTATTGTTTTTATTGTTTTCTATAATAAAATGTTTTTAAAAATTAAAAAAAAAAAAAAACAACTGAGAGGAAACTGAGGGACCTGTGGGACAGCATCAAACACTCCTAATGTGTGACTGGAGTATGAGAATGAGAGACGAAACAGAGGCAGAAAGAACATTTGAGGTAATGATGGCAAAGTTTTTCCAAATTTAAGAAAAGAGTGTTAATATACGTATCTTAGAAGCGCAATGAACCCAAAGCAGGATAAACAGAAAGAAAACCACACCTAAATTAAGGCCGAATCAAAATCTGAACCCAGAGATAAAAAGAAAATCTTTGAAACAGGCACAAGACAGGACATACTATATATAGGAGAACAGTGGTCAACAGTAGTCATCAGGGAAATGCAAATAAAGTCCACAGTGAGGCACCACTTCACACCCGCTAGCACGCTCCAAATGGAAAAGCCTGACAACTCCAAGTGTTGATGAGGATGTGGGATGCTGAGAACCTTCACACGCTGCCCGCGGGAGTTTAAAGTGGTACGACTGCTTTGGAAACCAGCCTGGCAGTTTCTCATAAGCACGCGTGACCCAGCACTTTGATGAAAACACTCGTGCACGAGACCTGAAGAAGGGTGCTCAGGGCAATTTTATTCACAACACCCCAAATCTGGGCACGGTCAAATGTCCCTGAGCAGGAGAACGCACGAACAAAACGGGGTGCAGTCATACAAATGGACAGAGTAACAAACAGAGACTAACTGCAGGCCCAGAAAACCACATGCACTGAGCAGGAGGAGCCTGGCAGGAAAGAACACATTGCCCCTCGGCTTCCAGGAGCCCCAGAGGATACCGAAATCTGCAGCTGCTCCAGCCCCTGACATAAAACCGCACAGCACAACCAATACAGTCAGCCCTCTGTACTGCGGGTTTCGCATACTGAGGTATGGAGCAACAACCAAACCTTGATTCTTAAGAAGTGTTTTAAGCCAAAAGCTGCTACCCCCGCAGTCCCCAGCGCACGCTCCACCATCTGTTTACCCAGACCTGTGCTGTTTAGGCTGCGGCTCCCAATGCCAAGGCCAGAACCCAGGACAGCCATCTGGGTCCCCAAAGCCGCAAGGGGCACCCCCAGGCTGTAGGACAGGACTGGGCCGGGGGACGTGAGTGTGCGTGTGCGCACACATACGTGCACACGCTAATGGGGCAGCAGGGCTGGGTCGCGGAAGCCCCGTCAGGGGAAGCTGAGGAGTCGGCCACCGTGCGGCGCAGGTCGGGCTGGGCACGCGGGGCCCCGCACTCTGGGGAGGGCGCCCGTCTCTCCCACGCCTCCACCCTTCCCACGAGCAGTTTGGGCCCCCGCTGCTGACAGCCCACTGGCCCAGAAACCCAGAGCCCAGGGCAGTGAGGATCCGCTGCTGAGCCCCATCCCAGCGCCTCTGGCACGGCCAAGGTTCAGGCTCAGGACGGGCCTCTCCTCCCAGCCTTGCGGGGCCGCTGGGCGTGTCAGACACCAGCAACACCAGCCGACAGACACGGACCACTAGACGGGGGCTGGGGGTCGCCCACCACTAAGCTCCAACCACTAGGTGCTGTGCAGGAGATGCCCCTGGACCCCGAGCTCCGCGTCGCCATCCTCCCGAGCTCTGTGGGCCTGGAGCCCCCGGCACAACCGGCCCACAGCTGTCGGGGTCCAGCCCTCTGCAGAGCCTCCTCCGGGGGCGGGGGACAGAAACCCACAAGCGCTTACCTGCGTCCCCAGCCCTCACGACCACCCCCGCCCCCGCGTCCCCGGAAGTGAACGAGCGGGGCTCACCTAGCCGGAGCTCCCCGAAGTTGCCACAGCCTATCTTCTTCCCGACCCGGAAGTTGGGGCCCACCATCAGGACCCCCGAGCTGGTCCCCGAGCTCCGGACGCCGTGGCTGCTCCGGCCGGCGGCCTTGGACATTCTCCGGCCCTCCTCCGACTCCCCTTTCCCTCCTTTCTTGTCAAAATCCATAAGTTTGTGGTACCCTGGCCTCTCCACGGTGACTCTGCTGCCGTGCAAATCCCGGCTCCACGGAGACCTGCGGTCGCGGTGGCTCTTCGGGGCTAGCACCCCATGGCGCCCAGCGGGCTCCTGCTAGTGAGACACGGGCGCTTGCGAGGGCCCGGCCGCAGCGCTCATCTTGGTGGCCTCGGGGTCACGCATGGGGGGAGGACACATGCTGCTGACAGGTCCTGGGGGCTCAAATCTCGTGGCTCTCAGCTGCAGGAGAAACAGAGGCGCGCGTTAGAAGGCCGCAATGCACCCACCCGCCCGCCCGCCCGCCACGCACCCCGGGGCCCAGAGCACAGCCTGGCCGGGGACCCGGGACTGGGCGTTAAGTGGTGGCGGGACCGCGTTCTGGAAAGATCTCTGACATGCAGGTGCGACCTGTGACCTTCTGGGGGCAGAGGGGAGGGAGGCTCGTGCAACCTGTGACCTTGTGGGGGCAGAGGGGAGGGAGGCCCGGGCCTCCGAGAATTCCACGTGCCACCTGCCAGCCCACCCCAGGCTAGAGGACGGCTGTGCTGGGAGAGGAGACGCCTAGCTGAGCAACAGAGGCCCCAGCACTGCTCCTCGGAAGAGGAGAGGTGCAGAGCAGAAAGTGCCCGAGGCTAGGAGACAGGCCCCTGCCACAGACCCGGGGGGCCTCCGAGCTGCCTCTCCCCCACCCCACCCCTGCCCAATATCCAGGAGACATCAACGTCCCCAGGCCTCGTTCCAGGAGCCCGTGACCCTGTGGTCAGGTGGGTGACCGGCTGCTGCTGCGGGAGAGTGAGCAGGCAGGAGGGGCTGCGAGGGCCCCGAGGGCAGGCAGATGGGCTCTGAGCCTGACGGGGCTGGCTGGACACGTGCCCCCAAGGCGAGTCCGGCCTGGCCTCTCCAGCAGAAAGCTGGGCTGTGGAGGGAACGGCGGGCACCCCGATAGCCCTCCGGGTTACAGGGAGGGGCTGGCCACCCGAGCTGGGGGGTGGCGATACACCCCCAAGGTCTGTCTGTGGTGCCGGCTTCTCCCTCCTCCCACACCCGTGTAGACTAGTCACCCTGCAGCTCAGACGGACGGGGCTCTCCCCTGCCAGCTGGCCGAGCCTCTCAGGCCGCCCCCTCCTCTCAGCGAGGGTCACAGGCCCTCCCACAGCACGGCGCCCTCCTACAGGCCCTCGCCTCCTCCTGTCTCCTCTGGCCAACTCTCACGCCAAAGCCACAGAATCGCTTTCGAAAGAAAACACTAACCTGCTCCTATAACGCCTCCCCCATGCCCTCTGCCTGCCCAAGCTCCCCCCGGCCCAGAGTGGCCACTGCGAGGCTCACACCTGTGCTCCCCTCCCCACCAGGCACTCGAGGGCTGACACCTGGTGGAGGCCACGCCCCCCTGAACGTCTGCAGGGGTGAGGAGGGGTGAGGGGAGGTGAGGCCAGGTGAGGGCCCTGCCCACGGTCGTTGGCTCTTCACGCCAGGTAGGCGGCCCAGCTGCAGCTCATCCACAGCCCATGAAGGCACCCGGGGGGCCCCTGGCAGGCTGTGGCAGGACCAGCACTGAGGTCCGGTGCCCTGGGGTGGGGGGCGATGAGGGGGTCGCCTCCCATCCCCGTGGGTGCCCGAGCCCCCAACTGGCCGCCCACATGGCCCCCAGCGTCCCCACCTACCACCAAGGGCCAGCCAGCCACCGTGTCACCGACGGCACAGGTGCCAAGAGTCGCAGGCCGAGAACAGGCCCGAATGAGGGGACCTCTGGCCATGTGCCCAGAGGCAGGCCCACAGCCGGCAGGATGGGGTGGGGGGAAGCTCACACACGCGTGCACACGCCAGTCCGTGCTCGGCACCCACGCAGGTCATCGCTGCCTGGGGAGGGCGTGCAGGGCCAGAGCGGCCAGGGCCCGGGAGCCCGGGAGATGCCCAGACAGGCAGGGGCCCAGGCTGCAGGACAAACCTCACCGTTTAAGGCCGGCAGCTTCCCAACCACATGGACGGTGAGTGTGGACAATCCGACCCCAACAAGAACTGCGTGCCCAGCTCCACCGCTGCCTGGGGTTCCCGCCAGCCGACACCCCAGTACCGCAGCCGCGCCACCCGAGCAAGGGGCCGGCCCGGGGCCACGTGCGCACGGCCCCTACCGCCAGCAGCGCGCCCCCGCCCGAGACCAGCGCTGTCCGCGCCTGTGGACGACACACTGGTCGCTGGCCAAGCGGTGCCCCTGCTCGGGCGGCCACCCGTCTGTCTCCACCTTCACCGGCTGCACTCGCAGGAGACGGACCTGAGCCGAGGGGACGCCACGGGGGCACTGCAGGCCCAAAGGCAGGCAGGGAGGGGCGTGGCCAAGGAGCCGGGCCCTGGACAGAGCAGGCCGCTCCCCACACCCTCGGCGTCTCAGGGCTTCCAACCCACGGGCCAGGCCGCTCCCCACCTGTAAGCGGTTAGTTCCCTGTGGGGGGCGGGCGGGGGGACAGCTGTTCACCATCAGGAATTTGGGAGTCGACTGGGAACAGCTGTTACAAACTTACAAGGAAATAACTACATTAACAACAAAGGAAATAGTGGGACCTCCCCGCTGGTCCAGTGGCTAAGACTCCACGCTCCCAATGCAGGGGCTCTGGGTTAGATCCCTGGTCAGGGAACCAGATCCCACACGCCGCGCGGCACGGCCAAAATAAATAAAGTGGACAGTTCAACGGTTCTTACTGAACCACGGCTTATGCTTGCAGAGTTGTGCTACAATCACCTCAAATTCCAGCACATTCCATCACCCCAACAAGAAGCCCCGTCCCCATCAGCAGTCACCTCCTCCCCCTCTCCCCAGCCCCGGACAACCAGGAACCCACTCTCTGTGTCTGTGGATCTACCCGTTCTGGACGTTTCCCATCAGTGGAATCACACACCGTGGGTCCTTCTCTGTCTGGCTTCTCTCACTGAGCATCGTGTTCTCAGGGTCCGTCCACGAGTGTCAGGGCTTCTGTCCTTCTCGTGGCGGAGGGATGCTGCTATGTGTGGAGGGCACGCTCAACCACGGGAGGACACCTAGGCTGTGCCCGCCTTCGGGCTGCAGTGAACTGTGCGGCCGGGGCGTTTGTGTGCAGCCCCCAGGAGGCGAGTGCTGTCTCCCGGCTCGGACGTAGGCTGCAACTGCTGGGTCAGGTGGAAGCTCTATTTTAATTGCCGGAGGAGCTGCCCCCCTCCCGCGCCCGCCCACGCCCTCCGCATCCCCCGGCATTGCTGCCGCCTGGCTTTGGGACAGCTGCCAGGGACGTGGGGGTCCCGCTTCACCTCCGGGCACACGTCGCCCCCAGCGCCCGTGCCAGCGCCGGACACGCACTCATCTCAACGGGTGCCTGTGGAAAAGGCACCTAGCAGCGGGGGAGGTGCACACAGGGACCAGGTGGAGCCAGGCTCGGAGCGGCCGGACTCCTGACCACACAGGAGACTGTGCACACGACTCACTTCTGGAGCTGCCGGGAGGCCGGATGGAGCAGGACCAGGCAGGGGGCAAACACTCCCTGAGATGGGAACCAGCCAGCGTGGGATTCCTGCAGAAAACTGAAGCCACAGCCCCTGGTGCCCGGCCCCCTACGTCTGCTGTTTCGAGACCTGTACACACGCAGCGAGCCCATACCCTGTACTCCCTGGGCACTTTGTTCCCGGACCACACGCCTGGACACGCTACCCTCATTCCTCTGAAATCCTCCCGGATTCCATAGAGAGGGAACACCAAAATCTACAGGCCACCCTGCTGATGGACACTTAAGGGTGGTTTCCAGCCGGATTTTCTTTCCTGTCAGAAAGAAATTAAAAACACATGCCTGGGGACTTCCCTGGTGGCACAGTGGTTAAGAATCCTCCTTCCAATGCAGGGGAAATGGGTTCGAGCCCTGGTCCGGGAAGACCCCACGTGCCGTGGAGCAAATAAGCCCGTGCGCACAGCTACTGAGCCTGTGCTCTGGAGCCCGCCACAACTACTGAGCCCACGCACTGCAACTACTGAAGCCTGTGCGCCTAGAGCCCGTGCTCCGCAACAAGAGAAGCCACCGCAGTGAGAAGCCTGCACACCACAATGAAGAGTAGCCCCCGTTCGCCACAGCTAGAAAAAGCCCAATGCAGCCAAAAATAAATCAAAAAAAAAAAAAAACCACACACGGGCCTGTGCACACACACGCAGGCACACCAGAGGCGGATGTAAAACCCATGGGAATTTCAAAGATTAAAAGGTGACCCCTGCGTTCTCCCAGCTCCTCGGCTCCACTCCCCGAGGACGCCCCGGGCACTCCCGCCAGGCACTCCCGCCTGCAAGCGGCAGAAGCAGCCAGGGTGCGGGGCAGGCGGACACCAGCAGCAGGCCACCATGGGGCCGTGAGCTCAGGGGGACGCACACACAAGCGGGAGGGGACGAGCGCGGAGGTTCTTCGGGAACCTCTGAGGGTGGTCTCCACGCAGACGAGGCCAGGGCGACTGGGCGCGCCGCGCCAGTGCGGGGTGGGTGGGCGGGCGCCTCGCAGTCCCGCGTCCCGCCACCGTGACCCACGCACCCCCGCGGGCAAGGATTCAGGTCTGGGTCCTGCTTTGTGCAAGCAGCTTTTATGGGGAAGGGGGCCCCGACACCGCCCAGCCCCACAGCACACACAAGCAACCCCTCCCAGGGCCCCACTCCTCTGTACTCCAAGCCCACCTGCCTGGGAGCCCCGGCCCAGCCGCTGGCACCTGGCTCGCTAGCAGGCCTCCTTTCCGGGCTGCGACCCCCTCTTTCAGGCCATGTAGGACTTGTTCTCGGCCCCAGCCCGAGATCCACAGAGGCACGGCCTTCACATTCCCAGGTGCAAACCCTTCCGAGCCTACGGAACCTCTGACGGCCACAAAGCCACGAGACACGCCCCCTCGGGCTTGTTCGGAAGCGCCCCTACCCCCAGGTGCTCACTCCCAGGCCCTCACTCCCAGCCCCTGCAGGACGCAAGACTCAGGGTCCGGCGACACTCCCCTCGGCAGACCGTTCTCCTCTGCCAGACCCTTCTCTGCCGCCTCCTGGGATGGCTGGTGTTAGGTGAGCGCTTACTCCGCGCCCAGGGCTCAGGCAGCAGTGGGCTCCCAGCCACACCCCCAGCGGCAGGCCTGCTCTCCCGCTCACACGGTCCACCAGGGGGCCCTCCAGCCAGCGCGAAGAGGCACGTTCGCCAGCACACCTGCGGCAGCCGGCGAGCCAAGGATCCAGGAGGCGCCGTGCAGAGACGGGCGTGACCGGGCACAGCAGGGAAGGGGCTCTGTGTGAGCCGCAAGCCTGGGCACAGCCCGCGTTGACAGGGGCTGCGGCGGTAGACGCACCGTGTTGGCCCCCACGCCCCGACGTCCACGGGGCTCCCGGCGGGCAACCAGGGGCAAAACCAGAGACCCTGGTGTGTATACTCCCCACCCTGGCCCCCAGCCCACACGCGATGCCAGAGGCCCCACCGCAGCTCACCCGGCCGGGCCCACAGCAGCTGAGCAGGCGTGTGGCCACCGCGGGGAGGCGGGTGAGGAGTCCTAGACCCTGAGCCTCCCAGGGACAGGACGCCAGCCCTGCTCACCCCACGAACGAGAGCAGCCACCCCCAGCATGCACGGAGAGGTCGCCCCACCATGCACACGACGGTTATCCTGGGTCCCCTCCTGACCTCACGGGGGACGGCAAGAGCGAGTCCCCCGCTGACCTGGGGGGAGCAGGGGTAACAGAGTGGACACAGGGCTAAAACCAGAGCCAAACGTTGCCAGGAGCCTGGGAGTCTGCAGGTGCCCCCCGGCACACCTGGGGGACCAGGAGGCAGGTGTGTGTGATGCCAGCCCTGATGCAAGCGCCGAAGCTAAAACTCATCATGGGGGGGGGGGGTACCCAGTCCTCGACCCAACCAACATGGCCCTCAGGTCCTCCCAGGGGCACCTGGACTCTCCTCCCACGCAGGGAAAGCCCTACAGGGGTGTGCGCTCTGCTCAGACCCTCATGGCCAACTTAAATTCCACAGGCCCCGCTGAGCCCCGACCCACCCCCCTCGCCGCCCCAGGCCAGTCCCCAGGCGGCCCCTGGCCTGCCTTCCAGCTCAGGTGAGTTACCTGTCATGTTCCTTGGGGGGTCCTCCATCTCGTCAGGGCCCGGGCCAGGTCCCCCTCGCGGAGGCCCCGGGAACCCCCTTCTCTGAGCGCCTCCACCCAGTGATGTCACAGTCCCTGGCCGACATCACGGGCACAGCCCTGGCCCAGAGGCAGGGCCAGTCTGGGGCGGAGGTGGGCAGCTTCCCTCCTGGGGGCGGCCTCTTGGAGGCTGCCCGGCTCCACCGCACACGGCAGGCCCTGGTGGGTGCCGCCTGGAAAACGCCGGGACTCTGGTGGGATCGCGGCTGCGGCCCCCTTGAGGCGTCTCCGGACACGCGTGTCCCTCCATCAGGCTGAGCCCGTTTCCGTCCCACGGGGTCTTGGTGACACGTGTAGGGAGGGCCTCCTCCCCAGGGTCACCCAGAGCCGGGGTTGGCGCCCCAGCAGCCGTGAGCACCCCGAGCGTCAGGTCTTGGTGCCTATGCACCGCTCCCCAAGAGGGACCCGGACCCTGGAGACGTGCCGGCCCTGGGGCCGCAGCCTAGAAGCTTGAGGTCACCGCAACGTGGAGTTACAGCACAGAGTTAGGAAGTGGCCCTAAAACAGTGACCAGCCCCCGGGACGAGGTCGACACCTAAATGAATTAGGCAGAAATGGGTCACAACACACTGACCCATACAGACAATGGAACACAACCCTGAGTAGACGAGAGAGGAAGGGGCACCCCACCTGGCGGAGGCTGCAGGTAACCGCCACCGGCAACGCTGGAGCACGCTGAGGCCGCGGCCCGGCGTCACCTTCTTAGCGACCACGAGGAAAAGTCCGTGTGCGGCACAAGCCAGCCCGCGGCCCCGAGAGGAGGCGCAGGGCTGCTGCCCAGACCCTGCGCCCCATGGAGAAAGGTGTGGAAGGGGGCCAGACCTCATGCTCGGGGGCAGCCGCAGGCTCGGGGTCATGGAGAGCAGGTGTGGGCAGAGATGCACAGGTGCAGCCAAGTCACAGACGAGCCCAGGAGGACTGGGGAACTGAGAGCGCTTTCCGTCAAACCTCTCCACAGACTTGAAACGTTCTCACGACAGACCCCGCAGCCTCAGCCCAGAAGTCACCGGGCAGTTCTGCGCAGGGGCGACTCGAGAACCTACCGGAGGAGCGCTCGGCAGTGACCCCTGGACACGGCACCTGGGACGAGCTGAGGTGCTGCGTCGCTCACAATGCTGGGAACGGGTGGGCCCGGGCCACGGGGCCACGGGCTCACTGGACTGTTCTCCCTACGTCTGGGCACGTTTAAAAGTCCCCCAACAGAGAGCTAAAAGGAGGACAGGAGGGGGTCGGGGAGGGACACAGAAGGCATCTGATCACGGGGACGGCGGGCATCCAAACCCGCCAGGTGGGTTCCACCTGATGCCAGGTAGAACACAAGGCAACTGGAGGCGCAGAGACAGGGCCGGGCCGGCCGCACGGGCATAACTGACCGTCCTGCCCCAGCACACGGGCCACCCACTAACAGAAGGCAAACACACAGAAGCGCGCTCGGTGGCACCAGGCACGTGCCAGGAGCTCAGCACTGCCAGGGCTGCCGCACACCGTCCTGGACGAGCAGATCTGGAACCTTCCATCACCGCGAAGGCTGGCCTCTCCCTGCAGCCCCTCTGCCAAGGCCTTGTCCACACCTTTGCGGTGAGCTAGCCGCCCGTGGAGGGGGCAGCAGCACCCCAGCCCACATGACGGGCCCTGCATGACCCCTCGTCCTGGGTGCTCAGATCAGTTGTGCCTGCACTGCAGCCCCGCATCGGTTCCAGGAGGGGGCTGAGCTGTGTCCCCCAAAGACATGTCCCACCCCTGGAGTCTGGGACTGTGACCTTATTTGCAAATGAGGGTGGGCCTGAAGCTGTGACGGGTGCCCTGTGAGGAGAAGAGACAGAGACAGGGAGACGGCCATGCCCCCCACCCCAGGAGAGTGGGCGACACCGGCACAGCCCGGGGGCCTGGGGCAGAGAGGACGTGGGGCAGCGTGGACTCTGGCTGAGGACAACGTATGAACACAGGCCCATCAGCTGGGACACAGGCGGCGCCGAGGGGCTGGTCGTGGGCACACGGGGACCCTCTGAACTGATTCACAGGCTCTCTGTAAATCTAAAACTGTTCTAAAACAAAGTCTATTTAGGGACGTCCCTGGCGGTCCAGTGGGTAAGAGTCTGCCTTCCGATGCAGGGGACGCGGGTTCGATCCCTGGTCGGGGAACTAAGATCCCACATGCCGCGGGGCAACTAAGCCTGCCCACCACAACTACTGAGCCCACACGCTCTGGAGCCCATGCGCCACAACTGGAGAGACGCCCGCACCGCAACGAAAGATCCCACGTGCCACAACTAAGGCCCAACACAGCCAAAAATAAATAAATAAATAATTTAAAAAAATAAAGTCTATTTAAAAAACAACCTCCACCTCCTCTAGCAGCTCCCCCAGTACCCGCCCAGCACCCACACCGGGCCTCACTCCAATGTCACCCACCCAGCCCCTCGAAGAGCACCACGGCGCTCACCGCCATCGACAGCAGCCCGTCCACCCAACGCGCTCCCCAGGGACACAGCAGGTCCCAGGGGGGAACATGGCGGCTACTCGCTGAAAGGGGTCCGAGAGCACAAGGGGCAGAGCAGGGAGGAAACGCGAAGGCCTCTGCGGGCCAGAACGTGGGGCGGGGACACGTGCGCCGATGGAAACGATGGAAACCTGGGCTCTCAGGCCAGGTGCTGGGAGAGGCACGTGAGGGCCCGCAGAAGCGGCCTCCGCGCTCCCACAGCAAGGAAGCCACACTGCAGCCCAGGGGCTCCTCTGTGCCTTCCCCGCCCCGGCGAGCACGTGCAAACTTTCCTGAGCTCAGGAGCAGGGGGGAAAAGGGTGGGGAAGAGGGTTCTCAGCACGGCGCCTCATGCGGAGCCCCAGCTGGGCACGGAAGGCGGGTTGCGGGGGGTGGGGGGACACGCAGACGCAGGGGCCGGAGAGACACACGAGGGAGGACATTAAGGGGCGCCCAGAGCACCTGCAAACTCGCCAGAAAACCACACCCACCGGCCCACCCGGCCAGCCCCCCACCGGGTGAGGCGTCTGGGACAAAGACCCGCCCCTCCCCTCAGGGCCGGGGGCAGCACGAGGCAGCTGCCTCTGGGAAGGAGGCCCAGTGCCTGCCCAATGGGCTGGGCTCCTGCATCCAGGCTGGAGCCTCCGCGGTCCTCCCTCCCCACCCCCCCCCACCCAGACCTGGTGCACCGGGAGCTCGCCTGAGGCCCACAGGCTGCAGCAGCGGGAGGGCCGGGCCTCGGGGACACGAGCACTACCTCCCGGGGAGGAGGGCTTCGTTTCCCTTGGCGCAGCCTGAGACAGTCTCTCTCCCCGACACGGAGGAAACCTGCAGCCAATCCCGAGGGGGGCCGTCCACAGCGTGTGGCTGGACCCGCTTACAAACACGCCCGTGTTGTTCAGCGGTCTGGAAGGACTTCACCGACGCGTGGCTGGTGCCCACCTCCTAGATTCTGAGCGAGTTCTCAAGACATTCCCACGCTTCGTCATAACGTCCATTCTCCTCAATGTGCGTGTGGCTTTTGCTACTGAAAACACCAACGAGAGGACAGTGGTTTTGTGGTATCACAACGGGGGGGGGGGGGGCCACCTGGCCCTGTGGGGCCTGCCGGTCACTCCAGGCACCGGACGCGCCTGCTCAGAGGAGAGCAGGCAAAGGCACCAGGACCGAAGTCCACGGGCCAGCCCGTTGTCTGTGATGTCAAAGGGAAGGACCAGCCCCAGCGCCCACATGCTCCAAAGGGCTGGCATTCTGGAAAGTGCAAGGCAGTGGGAGAACGGTCTTCCAAAAGCCAGCCAGGGTTCCCAGGCTCTGAGGAGACAAAGACACCACCACAAAGGACAGACCCCAACCCAGGACAGGAGAGATGCTGGGAGAGGCCAGGACACAGAACCTGGAGAGGAAGTTGGCGGGGACGTGGACAAATGGGACCCTCAACCATGGCAGGTGGGGCAGAAGGTGGTGCAGCCGCCATGGAAAACAAGCAGCAGGTCCTCAAAAGTTAAACCTGCAGTCACCACTCGACCTACTCCGTGTCCACCTGGGGCAACTGAGAACACGTCCACGCAGACCTGTGTCCGCACATCCACAGCAGCATGACTCATGATGGCCAAGAGGTACACACGACCCAGACGTCCATCAACTGAGGAGTGAATAAATAATGTAGTCCCTCCACGCACGGGAGCATGACTCAGCCACGAAAACGGGTGAAGCCCCGACACTCGCTACCACGTGGACGGACCCTGAGAACACGATGCTCAGCGAGAGAAGCCAGACACAGAAGGACACACAGGGTGCGATTCCACTGATGGGAAACGCCCAGAACAGGCCAATCCACAGACACAGAGAGTGGTGAGTGGTTGTCACGGGCTGGGGAGTGACTGCTCGCTCATGGGGACATGGCTCTTCTGGGGGTGATGGAACGTCCTGGAAATGATTCTAGTGACGGCTGCACAACTTGTGAATACACTAAAACCACCGAGGTGAACTCGCCAGCGAACTTCATGGTCTGGGAGTCGTACCTCAGCTAAAACCAGGGGCGTGTGTGGCATCTCCACAAAGCTGTCTGGAGGGGCACAGGGCGCGGGGCTTGGCAGGCAGCCCAGAGAACAGGGCTTGTCCAGCGCAGATCAAAGTCCGACGCACATGCAGCTGCCAGAGCCACGCCTCCCACTCCCGCCAGTTGAAGCAGCTTCTGTGACAGGCACGCAATAAATCCTTCAGAGGAATCGAGGGGTTCGTGCCCACAGGAAGTAAGAGACGCAGACACCGGCGAGAAGGTGGGGAGAGGAGGAAGGGCTGACTCATGGCCTCGGTCCTTCCCAGCAGCCCTGGATAAGGCCCCAGGGGCACAGAGGTGTTCCCACGATGGCCCAGGACGGGCTCACGCTCACCTGGGCACTCTCGGGAGCTCCCTTCTCACCCCAGAACCGCCCCGCTGGCCTCTGGCCCCGCTCAGCGAGCAAGCAGCACCCCGACTTTGGTCCCCCAGATCGGCCGCGAGCTGGAGCAGCCTCCACTGCCCAGAGGCTGCATCAGAGTCACCAGATGCCCAGCCCAGCCCACCCCCAGATGCGGAGGCCGGGGCGGGGCCTGCAGCCACCTGGGAGCACCACCACCCCATCGCGAAGGTTCCCCTCCACACCCCGCAGGCCGGCCACTGGCCCCAACCCACTGAGGCCAACACAGCCCTGAGCCCCAGATGGTAGGCTTGCCACCAGCCCGGGGTGGCCAGGCGTAGATAAAAACACAGGGCACCCAGCCGACACGGAAATTTAGATAAGCAACTAATAACTTCTCCTACAAGTATGCCCAACGTGCTATTTGAGACCTATTTATACTAAGCAATTTTCGGTGGTTTGTCTGAAACTAAAATCTCACTGGGCGCCCTGCACTTTTAGCAGCTCCACGTGCCCATGCCTGACAGCAGCGCGGACAGCCTCTGGCAGGACTCACATTCCCAAAGGCACGGATGTTTTCTACTCAGGTCCGTGTATTTGTTAAAATCAAGCGTCTCCTATGAAAACTTGGCTTCCAAGTGGTGACGAGCCACGAGTGTGAAATATGCGCCCAAATAGGAAGGACATAAACCGCCTCAACAGCAACTGCTCATACCAATTAACGTTTCAATGATCATACCTCAGAAAACGAAATTAAATGACATAAACGGAGCGTCACCTGCTGCTTTCTACTTTTCAACCAGGTACCGGCACGCTGTCCGCCATCCACACGGCTTACACCCTGTCTGTGTTGTGGGCCGGGGCTGGGGACCCTGATAGATACCTGGGCCTCCAAAATACTCCGCACCGCCCGCAAGCTGGGTACTGTCGTGACCATTTCAGACGGGGAAGCCTAGGCTGGGGTGTGAGAGGCGCCGGGCGCGCCCTGCAGCCTGCCTGGGCGAGCGGCACTACGCAGGGGCGTGTGGGGACTGGCCGTGCTGGAGCCTCAGCTTTGGAGGGAAGGCCGTGGAGCGTCCAGGGGAGACGGTCTCCTGATCGGCTCTGCCCCCTTCATCTGGCCACAGAGGAAGCCCCAACTCCCCGGGCAGCAGCCTGGAGGCCAGGGGCGAAACCAGGAGGGAGCATGAGGGTCACCCTCGGACGAGCAGCAGGGCGGCCCGAGGTGAGGGGGCAGACACTGCCCCATGGGGGGACCTTGGCCGGCCACCACGTCCGGTCCACATGAGCCGCATCCCTCTGGGCCTCCCCTCTGCCGGTCCCCTCCCCACCTGCTTCCACAGACTTCCAGCTCCTGGGGGCAAAGGTGGGCCTGTGGAGGCCCAGAGACGCACTCAGGGAGCACCTGAAACAGGCACCCACCGGGCCCTCAGCTGCAGCTCGCCGCAGGCTGCGGGGTGCAGGAAATACCCAGCTGGGGCGCTCGCCGGGCTGATCCTGCCGCCCTAACACCGGGCAGCGCCTGGGATGTTTGCGGCTGTCACGATGGGGCTGCCCTAGAGAACGACCCGGCCCCGACGCCCACAGTGCCGAGGGGAGAGACCTGGGTCTAGAAAAAGTCCCCCACACAGGTTCCCGCTAGACCCACGGCTGCAGCTTCAGGAAACAAGCAGCTCATGACTGAGAGCCAGCAGGCCGAGGGAAGGCCCAGGCCAGGGCGGGAGCTCCCCAAACTGCCCCCGTGCAGGCGTGAGAGCAAAGGGGGAGGCAGGCGCTGGTGGGGCGACAGGCACACAGGGTGCCACGAGGGGTCCTGGGAGCTATCAGCACTGACCTGGGTCCCCCCCACCCCGGCCCGCTCGGGTTAAGCTACGTGAGCGGCTGGCTTCAAGGCCAGCCCGTCCGTGTGGGTGATCCCCGAGACGGTGCGGCCTGGCACACAGCAAGGTCAAGTTTCTGTAAAGACACCAGTCTCCCAGCGTGGCCCCCTGAAATGACACCTAAGGCCTGTTCTAGAAGCAACGAGGAAGGGAGCCTGTACGTGTCCCCAGGCACCTCCCCCAACCTCAGCCCTCGCCACCCCACCGTCCCCCCATGAAAGCCCCTGGTCTTTCCGGAATTCTCTGCCTGGGATTCTTAATCTCAGCCTACTCCCCAGCCAGCTGCCCCGCTGTCCCGGCTGGGTCACCCACTGGGCGCCCAGCAGAGCTCTGCCACGTGCCCACCAGCCAAGCCCTGGAACCACAGCGAGCAGAGCCCCCCATGACAGGCGTGGCCGTGAGGGAGCACTGCAAACGCTCACCGGGGCCCCACAATGAGCGACGCTGCCCTGCAACCCTACGTCCTGCAGGGGGCTGGCGGGGGAGCGGCCTGGCCCCCAACACCAGGCGGGGCTGTCCCCTCATTCAGGAGGGCGGAAGTTCCACTTTTGGCTGTATTAGGTCTTCGCTGCGGTGCGCGGGCTTCTCGTTGCGGTGGCTTCTCTTTGTTGCGGAGCACGGGCTCTAGGCTCGCGGGCTTCAGTAGTTGTGGCTCGCGGGCTCTAGAGTGCGGGCTCAGTAGTTGTGGCGCACGGGCTTAGTTGCTCCGCGGCATGTGGGATCTTCCCGGACCAGGGCTCGAACCTGTGTCCCCTGCATTGGCAGGTGGATTCTTAACCACTGCGCCACCAGGGAAGTCCCCAAGAACAACTTTTTAAGACTGAGGTGCATCACGGACCAACGTAAAGTTGTGACATATACCGTATATCTATTTCTACCTTTAAATAGCGATCCTACCATGACCCAGGATGACCTGGGACCAGATCTAGCACCTGGGTGCCCCTGCCCGCCACCGGCAGGAGAGGCTCCGAGCAGCGGGAGGACGGTGGGCAGTTCTCTGTTCTCCAAAGGGCGGGCTGCTGGCGGGAGCACCAGGGAAGAGCAGTCCCGCACCAGGGGTGCTCAGGCACTGCGACACCTGCGCTTGCTGGGACCTCCTGGCACCCCGCACACACTCTGCACGGGCTCTGCAGGCTGGGTCTCCGCAGTGAGGGGAGGGGTTCGCCCTCTGGAATTTAAGCACCGCGGTCTGTCCCGAGCAACCTGGCTTCTGCCGCTTACTGAAAGGGACTCACAGGAAGGGCTGCGTGACAGCAGGGCAGGCCCACATCCGTGGACCGTGCCAGGTACCAGGGGACGCATGGGGTTTGGAGAAGGAAGTGCTGCCACCAGCCACTCTCCCGGAGAGTCCCACCGGCCCTCTGCGTGGAGCCCCGCACTACAAAGGCAGGCATGGGCTTGGCCTGGGCCAGAAGCTCGTGTGGAAGATGGGGCAGGAGGGAGGGGCTGAGGCCAGGAGAGGAGACGGGTGCTCACAGCCCCTGTGGGCCAGGGGAGCCCAGGGAGCCGGTCCTCCCGCCACCAGCCTCCTGCTCAGGCCGCAACCAGCGGGCACAGAGGTTCCCCAAGGAGCACAGGTCTTCCTACTGGAGGTCACTCAGGCCTCACCTCCTCATCTGTAGGACGGGCACTTGGGCCGTCGCCCAGCACAGGCCCCCCAAAGCTCCCGAACGGGGAAGGGCAGACAAGGAGCTGCCCGAGGTAGGGCCTTCCACACCTACCAGGCCTCGGGCCCGGTGGATCCTTCCTCCACGGCAGAAAGATTCCCAACCCGACGGCCAGAGCTCTCCCGAGCACACCCCCCTGCCTAGATCATGACAGCAAGGCCCCCACTGGGCCTGACAGCCCCAGCTGGACCCCAGACACTGACCACGACCCCAAGCCGCACGCACCACCCACGCTGACCCACCCAACGCCCCTGGCCATGACACCCCGCTGCCAGCTCCCTCCCCAGCCTGCAGCCTGGTAAGGCCTCCCAGTAAGGCCTCTGGGGTGGGTGGGGGCAGCAACCCAAACCCACAACAACCGTGAGGAGAAACCCTGCTGCTCTGAGGTGTCCGGGGCAGCACTGGGACGAGGCGTTCCTGGTGCCCCAAGACGTCCAGGGGACGTGCTACTTCCCCAGGTACAACCTTGCGGGGACTGGGCCCACCCTGAGTGCTCGCTCAGACCCACCAGTAAACCCCCAAGGACACAGGTTGGCCCTGCAGCTGTCCGGAACGCCTCTTGGCTGGCTGGCTTCCCCAGAGCTGGGATGAACAGATAGAAAGCTTTCAGTGTAAGAAAAAAAAAAAAAAAAACACCTCACCTACTTCCTCTTGCAATCCAGAGGTAATTACTATGTAGTTGAAAGGAGGAGGTTAAGATGGAACCAGCAGCAGCACTTCAGAGGAGTCTGTGTACACAGGGCTCTGCTGTCACAGCTCTGAGCCAGGGAATAAGATGCCTGTCCCCAGCCCGCTTCAGAAAAATTAGAGGAACTCGAAATCAGACCAGAAGACCCGACTGGCAACTACACACGGAAAAACCAGAGCCGGGCTGGACGACCGCTGCAGACCCCGGGGTTTGGCCCACCCCTAGGGTGGGGGGTCCAGCCAGCTCCTTCCCGACCTCCCTCCCTCCACGGCCAAACGCAGCAGACACAACTGGCCCCCCAGCCTGGGAGCTGTCCCCACCAGCTAGACCCCCGGCCCACACCCACCACCCCCAAGTGGCCCTCCCATTCCACTTCTCAGAGGCAGGGCCACAGACACCACCGCAGCGGGGGAACTGAACACCTGGGGCCCTGGAGACAGTGAGGCGGGCCTGTCCAGGCCTGTGTGCGCTCCTGGGGGCGCTACAGTCAACCCCCCAACCCACCTGGCCACGTGCCTGCAGAGCCACAACTTGGTGGAGACGCAGCAGATAAAAACAAACTCCTGGCGAGGACCACAAACTTCCCCCTTTCAAACCGGCGGCCCAGCTCAGCCTGTTCTCCTCAAGGGCAGCCTCCACCCCCTTCCAATCAGAGCCATCCCCCAGCCCCCAGTTTTGCCCCCAAATCAGAGCCTTTGTGCTCTCCCACTGATCTCTCACATCCCTGAGCCACAGGAGCCCGTGGGGGCCCGGAAACGCCCACTGAGCCTGTCCGTGTCCCCTGGGGCAGGGACGGGGGCCCCCAGAAGCCCCTCGGGATGGATGTGTGAACAACCCTGGAGTCCCAGATGCTGGCCGGGCCAGGGTCCCCTGTGGAAGGGGTTGGGGAGAGAATGCTAGGCTCCACCTACGTGCACAGAGCTCTCCAGGCCGTTTCCTGCAAACAATGCCATCCGGAGGCCAAGGGACTACCCCAGCTGCCCAAAGCCTGCCCAGGACGACGCCTCGGACGTCACAGCACGGCTTTCTCTCAGGCCCCCAGCCCGATCGTGAACACTTCCCCTGAGAAAACTGGGGCAGAGGAAACAGGGGAAGCACAGGGCAGGGAGGGGATGAGTGTGGCTGCTGGGCACGCAGACATCGCACCCCCCTCCCTGATCTGAAGTGTTTCCGGAAAACAAAGCCGGTGGCGAGGGCGGAAGGGGGAGGCGCAGCCAGGCGAGAGCCGGGAGTTCCTGAGCAGCCCACAACAGGTCCCCCAGACCAGACCCTTATTGCTGCTCCCCTTCCCTGCTCCCAGCTCCCCGCTAAAACCTGCAGGGCCACAGAGGGGCGAGTGTATGCGCCAGCGTGGGGAGGAGCGATGGGCCCAGTAGAGAGAGCTGGAGGGGTGGGAGGACGCGGGGAGCGGACCGTGGGCTTGAGCGCTGGGGGGTGGTGAAGGGGGGCGGTGGGGTGGGGCTGAGAGACAGTGGGGGACACTGAGGTCTGGAGTGAGGGAACAGTAGGGTCTGGAGTGAGGAATCGGGAGGGACAATGAGGTCTGCAGTATGGGGATTAGTGGGGGTGAGAGGTGACAGGGCCTGAGTTCGGGGGTCGCTGGCGGCGGCAAGATCAGGGGTGCAGGGGAGAAGTGCTGAGCGGTTGGGGTCTAGTGTGTGGGGGTCAGTGAGCTGGAGGGGCAGTGGGGTCGCAGTGCAGGAGTCAGTGGGGCAGCAGAGTCGGGAGTGCAGGGGTCCACAGGAAAGGGTCCGGACTGTGGGGTCCGCGGGGTGCGGGACACGGCGTGCAGTGGTCTGCGGGGGTCCGAAGTCTGGGTGTAGGGGCTGCGGGGTGACGGATCTGGGGGGTCCTCGGGATATAAGGGCGGCGGGGTCCGGGGGTCCGCGGGGGTGGGGCCGCAGGGCCGGGGCGCGTGGCCGCGGCCGCCGACAAGGGCGTCCGCGTCGTTACCTGACGGCCTCCGCCGTGGCCGTGGCCGTGGCCCCGCGGCCGGGCGGCCGGGCTGGGCGGCCCGGGCTCCCTCAGCAGCGCGGCGCGGGCCCCCGCTCCGGACCCCGTTCGCGCTCCGGCTCCGGCTCCGGCGCCCGCTCGGGCCCCCGCTCCCGCGCCACTGCCGCCGCCGGCCTCCGCATGTTGGGCGCGGGCTGTCCCCGCCGCGCGGGCGCCCGGCTCGCCCCGGTCTCGCAGCGTCGCTCGCGGCCCGCGTTTACGCCGCCAGCGTCGCGGGGGAGGGCCCGGCGCCCACTGCGCAGCGGCCGGCGGCCTTGGGGCGCGCGCGTGACGTCACCGCGCGGGGCGGGGCCCGGCGGCGCGCCCGCCGCTTTGCGGCAGCGGGTGGCGCCGCGCGACGACCGCCGCGCTTTGCGGCTGCTCCAGCGCGGCCGGGCCGCAGCCCGCGGGACCACTGGAGACGCGCGGCCGCGAGGGCGCGCACGGGCGCGGGGAAGGAACCGGGCCCCATCCACCCTTCCGGGAGGCGGGGCTCCCGCCGCCGGCCCTGGCCCGCCTTGCCGTTGCCATGGCGACGCGTGGCCGGTCGCCCGGACACCGCCCCACCGCGCTTCTGTGACGTCATGGTCTCGCCACTTGACGTCACGGCCGGGCGGTGCCGCGGGGCGTGGTCAGCGCGGGGCAGGCCGACTTCCGGAGCGGGTGGCGGGAGTCGGCTGGGTGGGGCCGGGAGGGGCGAGGAGTTTAGGTCGACGGGCGAGCGGTTTGGCGGCGCTTTCTCCGCGTCCTAAGAAACAGTGACGTAAGCGAGGAGCCAAGGAGGGGGGTCACCCAAGGCACTGGTCCAGCTGGGCCTTCCGGCCGAGCACGGGCCCTGGCACGCAGCTGGCGCTCAACAAGTGTCGTCTGCAGAGTGCTGGCTCACGCACTGTCAGTCCACCCCGGACCGAGAGGAAGCTTGGGGAGGGGCGACTGGCAAGGGCCCCGCAGTGAGGCCCTGCTCCCCCCGGGACACGGCCTCCTCCGGCGGGGCATTTTTACCGTTGGAGGAGACTCACTCATCCTCGTCTTTATTAAGTGCCTGCCAGCGGCTCTGAAAATAGAATGGTGAGCTAGGCTCTTGGCATGGATTCCCAGCGAGTCCTAAGTCCTGAGCCGGGGGATGGACAGGACGGTGAATAAATGGACACGACGGTTTCAGATGGTGTTACAAGGTGGCTTGGGGCAGAGTGACCAAGGTCCAGGCCCTAAAGGCTAAGAGCTAGATGTGGCAGACGGGAAGAAGATTTCCATGGTCTCAGCAGCGAAAAACGGGGGAGGAGAATTAAACTGGAGGGGGGCGGCGGAATGACAACGGTTTAGGGCTTGTCCTGCCCCAGTCCTCCTCCTTCAGCGCCACTTACAATGTCACCTCCTCTGGGAAGCCCAGGCCACGTTCCCCTGTTGTCCTTTCTCACTGCATCCTCAGTGTCTCCAACCTGAGCCTTACCTTTGTTTGTTTCAAATCAAAGGCTTCCACCAGCCGTGCAAGAACAGGGACTGAATCTGTTTTGCTCACTGCTGTGCCTGTATACAGTAGGCACCTACTCTTGACGTTCAAAAAAAATCTGCCCTCAGGTGCTCAACTCCCAGGGGAGCAGGAGGCATGGTGG